>NC_054482.1:36691473-37291473 GCF_017639515.1 Carcharodon carcharias | reverse complement strand
CTGCTCCTCTCTCTCACTGTAAATGGCCCCACAGCTCATCCCATTCTCACTAAAAATGGCCACACTGCACCGCTCGCTCTCACTGTTAATGGACATGCTGCTACTTTCATTGTCAATGTTAATGGCCATGCAGCTCATCTCACTCTCTCAATGATAATGACCCACTGCTCCCCTTGTTCTCACTGATAATGGCCTCTCTGCTCCTCTCACTCTCACTGTTAATAGCCCCGCTTCTTCTCTTGCCCTCTAGCACTGTTAATGGCTCCTCTGCTCCTCTCGCACTCACTGTTAATGGCCCTTCTGCTCCTCTCGCACTCACTGTTAATGGCCCCTTTGCTCCTCTCACTCTCACTGTTAATGGCCCCTCTGCTCCTCTTGCTCTCAATGTTAATGGCCCCTCTGCTCCTCTTGCTCTCACTGTTAATGGCTCCTCTGCTACTCTCACTCTCACTTTTAATGGCCCCTCTGCTCCTCTCGCTGTCAATGTTAATGGACCATCTGCTCCTCTCGCTCTCACTGTTAATGACCCCTATTCTCCTCTCGCTCTCACTGTTAATGGCCACTCTGCTCCTCTCACTCTCACAGTTAATGGCCCCTCTGCTCTTCACTCTCTCACTATTAATGGCCCCTCTGTTCCTCTCTCTCTCACTGTTCATGGCCCCGCTGCTCCCCTCACACTATCACAGTTAATGGCCCTGCTGCTACTTTCATTCTCACTGTTAATGGCCATGCAGCTCATCCCACTCTCTCACTGATAATGGCCCCTCTGCTCCCCTTGTTCTCACTGATAATGGCGCCTCTGCTCCTCTCACTCTCACTGTTAATAGCCCCGCTTCTTCTCTCGCCCTCTAGCACTGTTGATGGCTCCTCTGCTCCTCCCGCTCTCTCACGGTTAATGGCCCAACTGCTACACTCACTTGCTCTCTCACTGATAATGGCCCCTCTGCTCCCCTTGTTCTCACTGATAATGGCGCCTCTGCTCCTCTCGCTCTCACTGTTAATGGCCCCTCTGCTCCTATGGCTCTCACTGTTAATTGCCCCTCTGCTCCTCTCGCACTCACTGTTATTGCCCCGCTGCTCCTCTCGCTCTCACTGTTAGTGGCCGCTCTGCTCCTCTTGCTCTCAATCTTAATGGCCGCTCTGCTCCTCTCGCTCTCACTGTTAATGGCCCCTCTGCTCCTCTCGCTCTCACTGTTAATGGCCCCTCTGCTCCTCTCGCTCTCACTGTTAATGGCCCCTCTGCTCCTCTCGCTCTCACTGTTAATGGCCCCTCTGCTCCTCTTGCTCTCAATTTTAATGGCCCCTGTGCTCCTCTCGCTCTCACTGTTAATGGCCCCTCTGCTCCTCTTGCTCTCAATGTTAATGGCCCCCCTGCTCCTCTCGCTCTCACCGTTAATGGCCCCGCTGCTCCTCTCGCTCTCACTGTTAATGGCCCCTCTGCTCCTCTCGCTCTCACTGTTAATGGCCCCTCTGCTCCTCTCGCTCTCACTGTTAATGGCCCCTCTGCTCCTCTTGCTCTCAATGTTAATGGCCCCTGTGCTCCTCTCGCTCACTGTTAATGGCCCCTCTGCTCCTCTTGCTCTCACTGTTAATGGCCCCTCTGCTCCTCTCTCTCTAACTGTTAATGGCCCCGCTACTCATTAGATTCTCACTAAAAATGGCCATGCTGCTCCGCTCGCTCTCACTGTTAATGGACTTGCTGCTCCCCTCTCACTATCACAGTTAATGGCCCCGCTGCTCCTCTTGCTCTCACTGTTAATGGCTCCTCTGCTCACTCTCACTCTCACTTTTAATGGCCCCTCTGCTCCTCTCGCTGTCAATGTTAATGGACCATCTGCTCCTCTCGCTCTCACTGTTAATGACCCCTGTTCCCCTCTCGCTCTCAATGTTAATGGCCACTCTGTTCCTCTCTCTCTCACTGTTAATGGCCCCGCTGCTCCCCTCACACTATCACAGTTAATGGCCCTGCTGCTACTTTCATTCTCACTGTTAATGGCCATGCAGCTCATCTCACTCTCTCACTGATAATGGCCCCTCTGCTCCTCTCAATCTCACTGTTAATAACCCCGCTTCTTCTCTCACCCTCTCGCACTGTTAATGGCTCTTCTGCTCCTCCCGCTCTCTCATAGTTATTGGCCCCGCTGCTCCACTCTCTTGCTCTCTCACTGTTAATGTCCCCGATGCTCCTTTCACACTCTAACTGCTAATGGCCCAGCTGCTCCTCCCATTCTCCCTGATAATGGCCCCGCTGCTCCTCTCACTCACTGTTAATGGCCCCTCTGCTCCTCTCGCACTCACTGTTAATGGCCCCTCTGCTCCTCTCGCTCTCACTGTTAATAGCCCCTCTGCTCACCTTGCTCTCAATGTTAATAGCCCCTCTGCTCACATTGCTCTCAATGTTAATGGCCCATCTGCTCCTCTTGCTCTCAATGTTAATGGCCCCTCTGCTCCTCTGGCTCTCAATGTTAATTACCCGCTGCTACTCTCGCTCTCACTGTTAATGGCCCCTCTGCTCCTCTCACTCTCACTTTTAATGGCCCCTCTGCTCCTCTCGCTGTCAATGTAAATGGACCATCTGCTCCTCTCGCTCTCACTGTTAATGACCCCTGATCTCCTCTCGCTCTCAATGTTAATGGCCCCTCTGCTCCTCTCACTCACAGTTAATGGCCCCTCTACTCCTCATACTCTTAATGTTAATGGCCCCTCTGCTCCTCTCACTCTCACTGTTAATGGCCCCTCTGCTCTTCTCGCTCTCACTATTAATGGCCACTCTGTTCCTCTCTCTCTCACTGTTAATGGCCCCGCTGCTCCCCTCACACTATCACCGTTAATGGCCCTGCTGCTACTTTCATTCTCACTGTTAATGGCCATGCAGCTCATCTCACTCTCTCACTGATAATGGCCCCTCTGCTCCTCTCAATCTCACTGTTAATAACCCCGCTTCTTCTCTCACCCTCTCGCACTGTTAATGGCTCTTCTGCTCCTCCCGCTCTCTCATAGTTAGTGGCCCCGCTGCTCCACTCTCTTGCTCTCTCACTGTTAATGTCCCCGATGCTCCTTTCACACTCTAACTGCTAATGGCCCCGCTGCTCCTCCCATTCTCCCTGATAATGGCCCCGCTGCTCCTCTCACTCACTGTTAATGGCCCCTCTGCTCCTCTCGCACTCACTGTTAATGGCCCCTCTGCTCCTCTCGCTCTCACTGTTAATAGCCCCTCTGCTCACCTTGCTCTCAATGTTAATAGCCCCTCTGCTCACATTGCTCTCAATGTTAATGGCCCATCTGCTCCTCTTGCTCTCAATGTTAATGGCCCCTCTGCTCCTCTGGCTCTCAATGTTAATTACCCGCTGCTACTCTCGCTCTCACTGTTAATGGCCCCTCTGCTCCTCTCATTCTCACTGTTAATGGCCCCTCTGCTCCTCTCGCTCTCACTGTGAATGGCCCCTCTGCTCCTCTTGCTCTCAATGTTAATGGCCCCTGTGCTCCTCTCGCTCTCACTGTTAATGGCCCCTCTGCTCCACTCACTCTCACTGTTGATGGCCCCTCTGCTCCTCTTGCTCTCAATGTTAATGGCCCCTCTGCTCCTCTCGCTCTCACTGTTAATGGCCCCTCTGCTCCACTCACTCTCACTGTTGATGGCCCCTCTGCTCCTCTTGCTCTCAATGTTAATGGCCCCTCTGCTCCTCTCACTCTCACTGATAATGGTCCCGATGCTGCTCTTCCTCTATGGCTGTTAACGTCCCAACCCGTCCTCTCACTCCTTCACTGCTCATGGCCCCGCTCTTTCTCTCGCTCTCTAGCACTGTTAATAGCCCCGCTGAACCTTTGACTCTCTCACTGTTAAAGACCCGCTGCTCCTCCCATTCTCACTAATAACGGCCCCGCTGCTCCTCTCTCCCTCAATATCAATGGCCCCGCTGCTCCTCTCTCACTGTAAATTACACCACTGGTCCCCTCACACTATCACAGTTAATGGCCCTGCTGCTCCTTTCATTCTCAATGTTAATGGCCATGCAGCTCATCTCAGTCTCTCAATGATAATGACCCACTGCTCCCCTTGTTCTCACTGATAATGGCCCCTCTGCTCCTCTCGCACTCACTGTTAATGGCCCCTCTTCTCCTCTCACTCTCACTGTTAATGGCCCCTCTGATCCTCTTGCTCTGACTGTTATTGGCCCCTCTGCTCCTCTCGCTCTCACTGTTAATGGCCTCTCTGCTCCTCTCTCTCTCACTGTTAATGGCCCCTCTGCTCCTCTCTCTCACTGTAAATGGCCCCACGGCTCATCCCATTCTCACTAAAAATGGCCACACTGCACCGCTCGCTCTCACTGTTAATGGACATGCTGCTACTTTCATTGTCAATGTTAATGGCCATGCAGCTCATCTCACTCTCTCAATGATAATGACCCACTGCTCCCCTTGTTCTCACTGATAATGGCCTCTCTGCTCCTCTCACTCTCACTGTTATTAGCCCCGCTTCGTCTCTCGCCCTCTAGCACTGTTAATGGCTCCTCTGCTCCTCCCGCTCTCTCATAGTTAATGGCCCCGCAGCTCCAGTCTCTCACTCTCTCACTGTTAATGTCCCCGATGCTCCTTTCACACTCTCACTGCTAATGGCCCCGCTGCTCCTCCCATTCACCCTGATAATGGCCCCTCTGCTCCTCTCACTCACTGTTAATGGACCATCTGCTCCTCTCGCTTTCACTGTTAATGACCCCTATTCTCCTCTCGCTCTCACTGTTAATGGCCCCTCTGTTCCTCTTTCTCTCTCACTGTTAATGGCCCCTCTGCACCCCTCACACTATCACAGTTAATGGCCCTGCTGCTACTTTCATTCACCCTGATAATGGCCCCTCTGCTCCTCTCACTCACTGTTACTGGCCCCTCTGCTCCTCTGGCTCTCATTGTTAATGGCCCCTCTGCTCCTCTGGCTCTCACTGTTAATTGCCCCGCTGCTCCTCTCGCTCTCACTGTTAGTGGCCCCTCTGCTCCTTTCACTGTTAATGGCCGCTCTGCTCCTCTTGCTCTCAATGTTAATGGCCCCTCTGCTCCTCTCGCTCTCACTGTTAAAGGCCCCTCTGCTCCTCTCGCTCTCATTGTTAATGGCTCCTCTGCTCCTCTTGCTCTCAATGTTAATGGCCCCTGTGCTCCTCTCGCTCACACTTTTGTTGGCCCCTCTGCTCCTCTCACTCTCACTGTTAATGGCCCCTCTGCTCCTCTTGCTCTCAATGTTAATGGCCCCCCTGCTCCTCTCGCTCTCACCGTTAATGGCCCCGCTGCTCCTCTCACTCTCACTGTTAATGGCCTCTCTGCTCCTTTCACTCTCACTGTTAAAGGCCCCTCTGCTCCTCTGGCTCTCACTGTTAATTGCCCCGCTGCTCCTCTCGCTCTCACTGTTAGTGGCCCCTCTGCTCCTTTCACTGTTAATGGCCGCTCTGCTCCTCTTGCTCTCAATCTTAATGGCCCCTCTGCTCCTCTCGCTCTCACTGTTAAAGGCCCCTCTGCTCCTCTCGCTCTCACTGTTAATGGCCCCTCTGCTCCTCTTGCTCTCAATGTTAATGGCCCCTGTGCTCCTCTCGCTCACACTGTTGTTGGCCCCTCTGCTCCTCTCACTCTCACTGTTAATGGCCCCTCTGCTCCTCTTGCTCTCAATGTTAATGGCCCCCCTGCTCCTCTCGCTCTCACCGTTAATGGCCCCGCTGCTCCTCTCACTCTCACTGTTAATGGCCTCTCTGCTCCTTTCACTCTCACTGTTAAAGGCCCCTCTGCTCTTCTTGCTCTCAATGTTAATGACCCCTCTGCTCCTCTTACTGTTAATGGCCCCTCTGCTCCTCTCTCTCTAACTGTTAATGGCCCCACTACTCATTAGATTCTCACTAAAAATGGCCATGCTGCTCCGCTCGCTCTCACTGTTAATGGACTTGCTGCTCCCCTCTCACTATCACAGTTAATGGCCCCGCTGCTACTTTCATTCTCACTGTTAATGGCCATGCAGCTCATCTCACTCTCTCAATGATAATGACCCACTGCTCCCCTTGTTCTCACTGATAATGGCCCCTCTGCTCCTCTCACTCTCACTGTTAATAGCCCCACTTCTTCTCTCGCCCTCTAGCACTGTTGATGGCTCCTCTGCTCCTCCCGCTCTCTCATGGTTAATGGCCCAACTGCTCCACTCACTTGCTCTCTCACTGTTAATGAACCCGATGGTCCTTTCACACTCTCACTGCTAATGGCCCCGCTGCTCCTCCTATTCTCCCTCATAATGGCCCCTCTGCTCCTCTCGCACTCACAGTTAATGGCCCCTCTGCTCCTCTCACTCTCTCTGATAATTTCCCCGATGCTGCTCTTCCTCTATGGCTGTTAATGTCCCAACCCGTCCTCTCACTCTTTCACTGCTCATGGCCCCGCTCTTTCTCTCGCTCTCTAGCACTGTTAATAGCCCCGCTGAACCTTTCACTCTCTCACTGTTAATGAGCCGCTGCTCCTCCCATTCTCACTAATAACGGCCCGGCTGCTCTTCTCTCTCTCAATGTTAATGGCCTCGCTGCTTCTCTCGATCTCTCACTATTAATTGCACCGCTGCAACTCTCGCTCTCACTGTTAATGGCCCCGCTGCTCCCCTCACACTATCACAGTTAATGGCCCCGCTGCTCCTTTCATTCTCACTGTTAATGGCCAAGCAGCTCTTCTCACTCTCTCAATGATAATGACCAACTGTTCCCCTTGTTCTCACTGTTAATGGCCCCTCTGCTCTTCTCACTCTCACTGTTAATGGCCCCTCTGCTGCTCTTGCTCTCACTGTTATTGGCCCCTCTGCTCCTCTTGCTCTCACTGTTAATGGCCCCTCTGCTCCTCTCTCTCTCACTGTTAATGGCCCCAATGCTCATCCCATTTTCACTAAAAATGGCCACACTGCACCGCTCGCTCTCACTGTTAATGGACATGCTGCTACGTTCATTCTCAATGTTAATGGCCATGCAGCTCATCTCACTCTCTCAATGATAATGACCCACTGCTCCCCTTGTTCTCACTGATAATGGCCTCTCTGCTCCTCTCACTCTCACTGTTAATAGCCCCGCTTCTTCTCTCGCCCTCTAGCACTGTTAATGGCTCCTCTGCTTCTCCCGCTCTCTCATAGTTAATGGCCCCGCTGCTCCACTCTCTCACTCTCTCATGGTTAATGTCCCGGATGCTCCTTTCACACTCTCACTGCTAATGGCCCCGCTGCTCCTCCCATTCTCCCTGATAATGGCCCCTCTGCACCACTCATTCACTGTTAATGGCCCCTCTGCTCCTCTCGCACTCATTGTTAATGGCCCCTTTGCTCCTCTCGCTCTCACTGTTAATGGCCCCTCTGCTCCTCTTGCTCTCAATGTTAATGGCCCATCTTCTCCTCTTGCTCTTAATGTTAATGGCCCCTCTGCTCCTCTCGCTCTCACTGTGAATGGCCCCTCTGCTCCTCTCGCTCTCACTATGAATGGCCCCTGTGCTCCTCTCGCTCTCACTGTGAATGGCCCCTGTGCTCCTCTCGCTCTCACTGTTAATGGCCCCTCTGCTCCACTCACTCTCACTGTTGATGGCCCCTCTGCTCCTCTTGCTCTCAATGTTAATGGCCCCTCTGCTCCTCTCACTCTCACTGATAATGGTCCCGATGCTGCTCTTCCTCTATGGCTGTTAATGTCCCAACCCGTCCTCTCACTCCTTCACTGCTCATGGCCCCGCTCTTTCTCTCGCTCTCTAGCACTGTTAATAGCCCCGCTGAACCTTTGACTCTCTCACTGTTAAAGACCCGCTGCTCCTCCCATTCTCACTAATAACGGCCCCGCTGCTCCTCTCTCCCTCAATCTCAATGGCCTCGCTGCTTCTCTCGATCTCTCACTATTAATTGCAACGCTGCAAGTCTCGCTCTCACTGTTAATGGCCCCGCTGCTCCTCTCTCTCACTGTAAATTGCACGACTGGTCCCCTCACACTATCACAGTTAATGGCCCCGCTGCTCCTTTCATTCTCAATGTTAATGGCCATGCAGCTCATCTCAGTCTCTCAATGATAATGACCCACTGCTCCCCTTGTTCTCACTGATAATGGCCCCTCTGCTCCTCTCGCACTCACGGTTAATGGCCCCTCTTCTCCTCTCACTCTCACTGTTAATGGCCCCTCTGATCCTCTCTCTCTCACTGTTAATGGCCCCTCTGCTCCTCTCTCTCTCACTGTTAATGGCCCCACTGCTCATCCCATTCTCACTAAAAATGGCCACACTGCACCGCTCCGTCTCACTGTTAATGGACATGCTGCTACTTTCATTGTCAATGTTAATGGCCATGCAGCTCATCTCACTCTCTCAATGATAATGACCCACTGCTCCCCTTGTTCTCACTGATAATGGCCTCTCTGCTCCTCTCACTCTCACTGTTATTAGCCCCGCTTCTTCTCTTGCCCTCTAGCACTGTTAATGGCTCCTCTGCTCCTCCTGCTCTCTCATAGTTAATGGCCCCGCAGCTCCACTCTCTCACTCTCTCACTGTTAATGTCCCCGATGCTCCTTTCACACTCTCACTGCTAATGGCCCCGCTGCTCCTCCCATTCACCCTGATAATGGCCCCTCTGCTCCTCTCACTCACTGTTAATGGCCCTTCTGCTCCTCTCGCACTCAATGTTAATGGCCCCTTTGCTCCTCTCGCTCTCACTGTTAATGGCCCCTCTGCTCCTCTTGCTCTCAATGTTAATGGCCCCTCTGCTCCTCCCATTCTCCCTGATAATGGCCCCGCTGCTCCTCTCACTCACTGTTAATGGCCCCTCTGCTCCTCTCGCACTCACTGTTAATGGCCCCTCTGCTCCTCTCGCTTTCACTGTTAATAGCCCCTCTGCTCACCTTGCTCTCAATGTTAATAGCCCCTCTGCTCTCATTGCTCTCAATGTTAATGGCCCATCTGCTCCTCTTGCTCTCAATGTTAATGGCCCCTCTGCTCCTCTGGCTCTCAATGTTAATTACCCGCTGCTACTCTCGCTCTCACTGTTAATGGCCCCTCTGCTCCTCTCACTCTCACTGTTAATGGCCCCTCTGCTCCTCTCGCTCTCACTGTGAATGGCCCCTCTGCTCCTCTTGCTCTCAATGTTAATGGCCCCTGTGCTCCTCTCGCTCTCACTGTTAATGGCCCCTCTGCTCCACTCACTCTCACTGTTGATGGCACCTCTGCTCCTCTTGCTCTCAATGTTAATTGCCCCTCTGCTCCTCTCGCTCTCACTGTTAATGGCCCCTCTGCTCCACTCACTCTCACTGTTGATGGCCCCTCTGCCCCTCTTGCTCTCAATGTTAATGGCCCCTCTGCTCCTCTCACTCTCACTGATAATGGTCCCGATGCTGCTCTTCCTCTATGGCTGTTAACGTCCCAACCCGTCCTCTCACTCCTTCACTGCTCATGGCCCCTCTCTTTCTCTCGCTCTCTAGCACTGTTAATAGCCCCGCTGAACCTTTGACTCTCTCACTGTTAAAGACCCGCTGCTCCTCCCATTCTCACTAATAACGGCCCCGCTGCTCCTCTCACCCTCAATATCAATGGCCTCGCTGCTTCTCTCGATCTCTCACTATTAATTGCACCGCTGCAAGTCTCGCTCTCACTGTTAATGGCCCCGCTGCTCCTCTCTCTCACTGTAAATTGCACCACTGGTCCCCTCACACTATCACAGTTAATGGCCCTGCTGCTCCTTTCATTCTCAATGTTAGTGGCCATGCAGCTCATCTCAGTCTCTCAATGATAATGACCCACTGCTCCCCTTGTTCTCACTGATAATGGCCCCTCTGCTACTCTCACTCTCACTGTTAATGGCCCCTCTGATCCTCTTGCTCTGACTGTTATTGGCCCCTCTGCTCCTCTCGCTCTCACTGTTAATGGCCCCTCTGCTCCTGTCTCTCTCACTGTTAATGGCCCCTCTGCTCCTCTCTCTCACTGTAAATGGCCCCACAGCTCATCACATTCTCACTAAAAATGGCCACACTGCACCGCTCGCTCTCACTGTTAATGGACATGCTGCTACTTTCATTGTCAATGTTAATGGCCATGCAGCTCATCTCACTCTCTCAATGATAATGACCCACTGCTCCCCTTGTTCTCACTGATAATGGCCTCTCTGCTCCTCTCACTCTCACTGTTATTAGCCCCGCTTCTTCTCTTGCCCTCTAGCACTGTTAATGGCTCCTCTGCTCCTCCTGCTCTCTCGTAGTTAATGGCCCCGCAGCTCCACTCTCTCACTCTCACTGTTAATGTCCCCGATGCTCCTTTCACACTCTCACTGCTAATGGCCCCGCTGCTCCTCCCATTCACCCTGATAATGGCCCCTCTGCTCCTCTCGCACTCACTGTTAATGGTTCCTCTGCTACTCTCACTCTCACTTTTAATGGCCCCTCTGCTCCTCTCGCTGTCAATGTTAATGGACCATCTGCTCCTCTCGCTCTCACTGTTAATGACCCCTATTCTCCTCTCGCTCTCACTGTTAATGGCCCCTCTGCTCCTCTCACTCTCACAGTTAATGGCCCCTCTGCTCTTCACTCTCTCACTATTAATGGCCCCTCTGTTCCTCTCTCTCTCACTGTTCATGGCCCCGCTGCTCCCCTCACACTATCACAGTTAATGGCCCTGCTGCTACTTTCATTCTCACTGTTAATGGCCATGCAGCTCATCCCACTCTCTCACTGATAATGGCCCCTCTGCTCCCCTTGTTCTCACTGATAATGGCGCCTCTGCTCCTCTCACTCTCACTGTTAATAGCCCCGCTTCTTCTCTCGCCCTCTAGCACTGTTGATGGCTCCTCTGCTCCTCCCGCTCTCTCACGGTTAATGGCCCAACTGCTACACTCATTTGCTCTCTCACTGTTAATGAACCCGATGGTCCTTTCACACTCTCACCGCTAATGGCCCCGCTGCTCCTCTCGCTCTCACTGTTAATGGCCCCTCTGCTCCTCTGGCTCTCATTGTTAATGGCCCCTCTGCTCCTATGGCTCTCACTGTTAATTGCCCCGCTGCTCCTCTCGCTCTCACTGTTAGTGGCCCCTCTGCTCCTTTCACTGTTAATGGCCGCTCTGCTCCTCTTGCTCTCAATCTTAATGGCCCCTCTGCTCCTCTCGCTCTCACTGTTAATGGCCCCTCTGCTCCTCTCGCTCTCACTGTTAATGGCCCCTCTGCTCCTCTCGCTCTCACTGTTAATGGCCCCTCTGCTCCTCTCGCTCTCACTGTTAATGGCCCCTCTGCTCCTCTCGCTCTCACTGTTAATGGCCCCTCTGCTCCTCTCGCTCTCACTGTTAATGGCCCCTGTGCTCCTCTCGCTCTCACTGTTAATGGCCCCTCTGCTCCTCTTGCTCTCAATGTTAATGGCCCCCCTGCTCCTCTCGCTCTCACCGTTAATGGCCCCGCTGCTCCTCTCGCTCTCACTGTTAATGGCCCCTCTGCTCCTCTCGCTCTCACTGTTAATGGCCCCTCTGCTCCTCTCGCTCTCACTGTTAATGGCCCCTCTGCTCCTCTTGCTCTCAATGTTAATGGCCCCTGTGCTCCTCTCGCTCACTGTTAATGGCCCCTCTGCTCCTCTTGCTCTCACTGTTAATGGCCCCTCTGCTCCTCTCTCTCTAACTGTTAATGGCCCCGCTACTCATTAGATTCTCACTAAAAATGGCCATGCTGCTCCGCTCGCTCTCACTGTTAATGGACTTGCTGCTCCCCTCTCACTATCACAGTTAATGGCCCCGCTGCTCCTCTTGCTCTCACTGTTAATGGCTCCTCTGCTACTCTCACTCTCACTTTTAATGGCCCCTCTGCTCCTCTCGCTGTCAATGTAAATGGACCACCTGCTCCTCTCGCTCTCACTGTTAATGACCCCTGTTCTCCTCTCGC
Organism: Carcharodon carcharias; assembly: GCF_017639515.1. Classification (NCBI taxonomy): domain Eukaryota; kingdom Metazoa; phylum Chordata; class Chondrichthyes; order Lamniformes; family Lamnidae; genus Carcharodon; species Carcharodon carcharias. The sequence goes on along the minus strand of NC_054482.1, from coordinate 37,279,594 downwards.
TCTCAATGGCCCCTCTACTCCTCATACTCTTAATGTTAATGGCCCCTCTGCTCCTCTCACTCTCACTGTTAATGGCCCCTCTGCTCTTCTCGCTCTCACTATTAATGGCCACTCTGTTCCTCTCTCTCTCACTGTTAATGGCCCCGCTGCTCCCCTCACACTATCACAGTTAATGGCCCTGCTGCTACTTTCATTTTCACTGTTAATGGCCATGCAGCTCATCTCACTCTCTCACTGATAATGGCCCCTCTGCTCCTCTCAATCTCACTGTTAATAACCCCGCTTCTTCTCTCACCCTCTCGCACTGTTAATGGCTCTTCTGCTCCTCCCGCTCTCTCATAGTTATTGGCCCCGCTGCTCCACTCTCTTGCTCTCTCACTGTTAATGTCCCCGATGCTCCTTTCACACTCTAACTGCTAATGGCCCCGCTGCTCCTCCCATTCTCCCTGATAATGGCCCCGCTGCTCCTCTCACTCACTGTTAATGGCCCCTCTGCTCCTCTCGCACTCACTGTTAATGGCCCCTCTGCTCCTCTCGCTCTCACTGTTAATAGCCCCTCTGCTCACCTTGCTCTCAATGTTAATAGCCCCTCTGCTCACATTGCTCTCAATGTTAATGGCCCATCTGCTCCTCCTGCTCTCAATGTTAATGGCCCCTCTGCTCCTCTGGCTCTCAATGTTAATTACCCGCTGCTACTCTCGCTCTCACTGTTAATGGCCCCTCTGCTCCTCTCACTCTCACTGTTAATGGCCCCTCTGCTCCTCTCGCTCTCACTGTGAATGGCCCCTCTGCTCCTCTTGCTCTCAATGTTAATGGCCCCTGTGCTCCTCTCGCTCTCACTGTTAATGGACCCTCTGCTCCACTCACTCTCACTGTTGATGGCCCCTCTGCTCCTCTTGCTCTCAATGTTAATGGCCCCTCTGCTCCTCTCGCTCTCACTGTTAATGGCCCCTCTGCTCCACTCACTCTCACTGTTGATGGCCCCTCTGCTCCTCTTGCTCTCAATGTTAATGGCCCCTCTGCTCCTCTCACTCTCACTGATAATGGTCCCGATGCTGCTCTTCCTCTATGGCTGTTAACGTCCCAACCCGTCCTCTCACTCCTTCACTGCTCATGGCCCCGCTCTTTCTCTCGCTCTCTAGCACTGTTAATAGCCCCGCTGAACCTTTGACTCTCTCACTGTTAAAGACCCGCTGCTCCTCCCATTCTCACTAATAACGGCCCCGCTGCTCCTCTCTCCCTCAATATCAATGGCCCCGCTGCTCCTCTCTCACTGTAAATTGCACCACTGGTCCCCTCACACTATCACAGTTAATGGCCCTGCTGCTGCTTTCATTCTCAATGTTAATGGCCATGCAGCTCATCTCAGTCTCTCAATGATAATGACCCACTGCTCCACTTGTTCTCACTGATAATGGCCCCTCTGCTCCTCTCGCACTCACTGTTAATGGCCCCTCTTCTCCTCTCACTCTCACTGTTAATGGCCCCTCTGCTCCTCTCGCTCTCACTGTTAATGGCCTCTCTGCTCCTCTCTCTCTCACTGTTAATGGCCCCTCTGCTCCTCTCTCTCACTGTAAATGGCCCCACGGCTCATCCCATTCTCACTAAAAATGGCCACACTGCACCGCTCGCTCTCACTGTTAATGGACATGCTGCTACTTTCATTGTCAATGTTAATGGCCATGCAGCTCATCTCACTCTCTCAATGATAATGACCCACTGCTCCCCTTGTTCTCGCTGATAGTGGCCTCTCTGCTCCTCTCACTCTCACTGTTATTAGCCCCGCTTCTTCTCTCGCCCTCTAGCACTGTTAATGGCTCCTCTGCTCCTCCCGCTCTCTCATAGTTAATGGCCCCGCTGCTCCTCCCATTCACCCTGATAATGGCCCCTCTGCTCCTCTCACTCACTGTTAATGGACCATCTGCTCCTCTCGCTGTCACTGTTAATGACCCCTATTCTCCTCTCGCTCTCACTGTTAATGGCCCCTCTGTTCCTCTCTCTCTCTCACTGTTAATGGCCCCTCTGCACCCCTCACACTATCACAGTTAATGGCCCTGCTGCTACTTTCATTCACCCTGATAATGGCCCCTCTGCTCCTCTCACTCACTGTTACTGGCCCCTCTGCTCCTCTGGCTCTCAATGTTAATGGCCCCTGTGCTCCTCTCGCTCACGCTGTTGTTGGCCCCTCTGCTCCTCTCACTCTCACTGTTAATGGCCCCTCTGCTCTTCTCGCTCTCACTATTAATGGCCACTCTGTTCCTCTCTCTCTCACTGTTAATGGCCCCGCTGCTCCCCTCACACTATCACAGTTAATGGCCCTGCTGCTACTTTCATTTTCACTGTTAATGGCCATGCAGCTCATCTCACTCTCTCACTGATAATGGCCCCTCTGCTCCTCTCAATCTCACTGTTAATAACCCCGCTTCTTCTCTCACCCTCTCGCACTGTTAATGGCTCTTCTGCTCCTCCCGCTCTCTCATAGTTATTGGCCCCGCTGCTCCACTCTCTTGCTCTCTCACTGTTAATGTCCCCGATGCTCCTTTCACACTCTAACTGCTAATGGCCCCGCTGCTCCTCCCATTCTCCCTGATAATGGCCCCGCTGCTCCTCTCACTCACTGTTAATGGCCCCTCTGCTCCTCTCGCACTCACTGTTAATGGCCCCTCTGCTCCTCTCGCTCTCACTGTTAATAGCCCCTCTGCTCACCTTGCTCTCAATGTTAATAGCCCCTCTGCTCACATTGCTCTCAATGTTAATGGCCCATCTGCTCCTCCTGCTCTCAATGTTAATGGCCCCTCTGCTCCTCTGGCTCTCAATGTTAATTACCCGCTGCTACTCTCGCTCTCACTGTTAATGGCCCCTCTGCTCCTCTCACTCTCACTGTTAATGGCCCCTCTGCTCCTCTCGCTCTCACTGTGAATGGCCCCTCTGCTCCTCTTGCTCTCAATGTTAATGGCCCCTGTGCTCCTCTCGCTCTCACTGTTAATGGACCCTCTGCTCCACTCACTCTCACTGTTGATGGCCCCTCTGCTCCTCTTGCTCTCAATGTTAATGGCCCCTCTGCTCCTCTCGCTCTCACTGTTAATGGCCCCTCTGCTCCACTCACTCTCACTGTTGATGGCCCCTCTGCTCCTCTTGCTCTCAATGTTAATGGCCCCTCTGCTCCTCTCACTCTCACTGATAATGGTCCCGATGCTGCTCTTCCTCTATGGCTGTTAACGTCCCAACCCGTCCTCTCACTCCTTCACTGCTCATGTCCCCGCTCTTTCTCTCGCTCTCTAGCACTGTTAATAGCCCCGCTGAACCTTTGACTCTCTCACTGTTAAAGACCCGCTGCTCCTCCCATTCTCACTAATAACGGCCCCGCTGCTCCTCTCTCCCTCAATATCAATGGCCCCGCTGCTCCTCTCTCACTGTAAATTGCACCACTGGTCCCCTCACACTATCACAGTTAATGGCCCTGCTGCTGCTTTCATTCTCAATGTTAATGGCCATGCAGCTCATCTCAGTCTCTCAATGATAATGACCCACTGCTCCACTTGTTCTCACTGATAATGGCCCCTCTGCTCCTCTCGCACTCACTGTTAATGGCCCCTCTTCTCCTCTCACTCTCACTGTTAATGGCCCCTCTGCTCCTCTCGCTCTCACTGTTAATGGCCTCTCTGCTCCTCTCTCTCTCACTGTTAATGGCCCCTCTGCTCCTCTCTCTCACTGTAAATGGCCCCACGGCTCATCCCATTCTCACTAAAAATGGCCACACTGCACCGCTCGCTCTCACTGTTAATGGACATGCTGCTACTTTCATTGTCAATGTTAATGGCCATGCAGCTCATCTCACTCTCTCAATGATAATGACCCACTGCTCCCCTTGTTCTCGCTGATAGTGGCCTCTCTGCTCCTCTCACTCTCACTGTTATTAGCCCCGCTTCTTCTCTCGCCCTCTAGCACTGTTAATGGCTCCTCTGCTCCTCCCGCTCTCTCATAGTTAATGGCCCCGCTGCTCCTCCCATTCACCCTGATAATGGCCCCTCTGCTCCTCTCACTCACTGTTAATGGACCATCTGCTCCTCTCGCTTTCACTGTTAATGACCCCTATTCTCCTCTCGCTCTCACTGTTAATGGCCCCTCTGTTCCTCTCTCTCTCTCACTGTTAATGGCCCCTCTGCACCCCTCACACTATCACAGTTAATGGCCCTGCTGCTACTTTCATTCACCCTGATAATGGCCCCTCTGCTCCTCTCACTCACTGTTACTGGCCCCTCTGCTCCTCTGGCTCTCAATGTTAATGGCCCCTGTGCTCCTCTCGCTCACGCTGTTGTTGGCCCCTCTGCTCCTCTCACTCTCACTGTTAATGGCCCCTCTGCTCCTCTCGCTCTCAATGTTAATGGCCCCCCTGCTCCTCTCGCTCTCACCGTTAATGGCCCCGCTGCTCCTCTCACTCTCACTGTTAATGGCCTCTCTGCTCCTTTCACTCTCACTGTTAAAGGCCCCTCTGCTCCTCTGGCTCTCACTGTTAATTGCCCCGCTGCTCCTCTCGCTCTCACTGTTAGTGGCCCCTCTGCTCCTTTCACTGTTAATGGCCGCTCTGCTCCTCTTGCTCTCAATGTTAATGGCCCCTCTGCTCCTCTCGCTCTCACTGTTAAAGGCCCCTCTGCTCCTCTCGCTCTCACTGTTAATGGCCCCTCTGCTCCTCTTGCTCTCAATGTTAATGGCCCCTGTGCTCCTCTCGCTCACACTGTTGTTGGCCCCTCTGCTCCTCTCACTCTCACTGTTAATGGCCCCTCTGCTCCTCTTGCTCTCAATGTTAATGGCCCCCCTGCTCCTCTCGCTCTCACCGTTAATGGCCCCGCTGCTCCTCTCACTCTCACTGTTAATGGCCTCTCTGCTCCTTTCACTCTCACTGTTAAAGGCCCCTCTGCTCTTCTTGCTCTCAATGTTAATGACCCCTCTGCTCCTCTCTCTCTCGCTGTTAATGGCCCCTCTGCTCCTCTTACTGTTAATGGCCCCTCTGCTCCTCTCTCTCTAACTGTTAATGGCCCCACTACTCATTAGATTCTCACTAAAAATGGCCATGCTGCTCCGCTCGCTCTCACTGTTAATGGACTTGCTGCTCCCCTCTCACTATCACAGTTAATGGCCCCGCTGCTACTTTCATTCTCACTGTTAATGGCCATGCAGCTCATCTCACTCTCTCAATGATAATGACCCACTGCTCCCCTTGTTCTCACTGATAATGGCCCCTCTGTTCCTCTCACTCTCACTGTTAATAGCCCCGCTTCTTCTCTCGCCCTCTAGCACTGTTGATGGCTCCTCTGCTCCTCCGCTCTCTCATGGTTAATGGCCCAACTGCTCCACTCACTTGCTCTCTCACTGTTAATGAACCCGATGGTCCTTTCACACTCTCACTGCTAATGGCCCCGCTGCTCCTCCTATTCTCCCTCATAATGGCCCCTCTGCTCCTCTCGCACTCACTGTTAATGGCCCCTCTGCTCCTCTCACTCTCACTGATAATTTCCCCGATGCTGCTCTTCCTCTATGGCTGTTAATGTCCCAACCCGTCCTCTCACTCTTTCACTGCTCATGGCCCCGCTCTTTCTCTCGCTCTCTAGCACTGTTAATAGCCCCGCTGAACCTTTCACTCTCTCACTGTTAATGACCCGCTGCTCCTCCCATTCTCACTAATAACGGCCCGGCTGCTCTTCTCTCTCTCAATGTTAATGGCCTCGCTGCTTCTCTCGATCTCTCACTATTAATTGCACCGCTGCAACTCTCGCTCTCACTGTTAATGGCCCCGCTCTTCCTCTCTCTCACTAAGTTGCACCGCTGCTCCCCTCACACTATCACAGGTAATGGCCCTGCTGCTCCTTTCATTCTCACTGTTAATGGCCATGCAGCTCATCTCAGTCTCTCAATGATAATGACCCACTGCTCCCCTTGTTCTCACTGATAATGGCCCCTCTGCTCCTCTCGCAATCCCTGTTAATGGCCCCTCTGCTCCTCTCACTCTCACTGATAATGGCCCCTCTGCTCACTCTCACTGATAATGGCCCCTGTGCTCTACTCACTCTGACTGATAATGGCCCCGCTGCTCCTCTCACTCTCACTGATAAAGGCCCCTCTGTTCCTCTCACTCTCACTGTTAATGGCCCCTCTGCTCCTATCAATCTCACTGATAAAGGCCCCTCTGCTCCTCTCACTCTCACTGTTAATGGCCCCTCTGCTCCTCTCACTCTGACTAATAAAGGCCCCTCTGCTCCTCTCACTCTCACTGATAATGGCCCCTGTGCTCTGCTCACTATGACTGATAATGGCCCCTCTGCTCCTCTCACTCTCACTGATAAAGGCCCCTCTACTCCTCTCACTCTCACTGATAATGGCTCCTCTGCTCCACTCATTCTCACTGACAAAGGCCCCTCTGTTCCTCTCACTCTCAATGTTAATGGCCCCTCTGCTCCTCTCACTCTGACTGATAAAGGCCCCTCTGCTCCTCTCACTCTGGCTGATAAAGGCCCCTCTGCTCCTCTCACTCTCACTGATAAAGGACCCTCTGCTCCTCTCACTCTCACTGTTAATGGCCCCTCTGCTCCTCTCACTCTGACTGATAAAGGCCCCTCTGCTCCTCTCACTCTGACTGATAAAGGCCCCTCTGCTCCTCTCACTCTGACTGATAAAGGCCCCTCTGCTCCTCTCCCTCTGACTGATTAAGGCCCCTCTGCTCCTCTCACTCCCACTGATAATGGCTCCTCTGCTCCGTTCACTCTCACTGATAATGGCCCCGATGCTGCTCTTCCTCTCTGGCTGTTAATGTCCCAAACCGTCCTCTCACTCTTTCACTACTCATGGCCCCGCTCTTGCTCTCGCTCTCTAGCTCTGTTAGTAGCCCCGCTGAACCTTTCACTCTCTCACTGTTAATGACCCGCTGCTCCTCCCATTCTCACTAATAATGGCCCCGCTGCTCCTCTATCCCTCAATGTTAATGGCCTCGCTGCTTCTCTCGATCTCTCACTATTAATTGCACCGCTGCAACTCTCACTCTCACTGTTAATGGCCCCGCTGCTCCTCTCTCTCACTGTAAATTGCACCGCTGCTCCCCTCACACTATCACAGTTAATGGCCCCGCTGCTCCTTTCATTCTCACTGTTAATGGCCATGCAGCTCATCTCACTCTCTCAATGATAATGACCCACTGCTCCCCTTGTTCTCACTGATAATGGCCCCTCTGCTCCTCTCACTCTCACTGTTAATAGCCCCGCTTCTTCTCTCGCCCTCTAGCACTGTTGATGGCTCCTCTGCTCCTCCCGCTCTCTCATGGTTAATGGCCCAACTGCTCCACTCACTTGCTCTCTCACTGTTAATGAACCCGATGGTCCTTTCACACTCTCACTGCTAATGGCCCCGCTGATCCTCCTATTCTCCCTCATAATGGCCCCTCTGCTCCTCTCGCACTCACTGTTAATGGCCCCTCTGCTCCTCTCACTCTCACTGATAATTTCCCCGATGCTGCTCTTCCTCTATGGCTGTTAATGTCCCAACCCGTCCTCTCACTCTTTCACTGCTCATGGCCCCGCTCTTTCTCTCGCTCTCTAGCACTGTTAATAGCCCCGCTGAACCTTTCACTCTCTCACTGTTAATGACCCGCTGCTCCTCCCATTCTCACTAATAACGGCCCGGCTGCTCTTCTCTCTCTCAATGTTAATGGCCTCGCTGCTTCTCTCGATCTCTCACTATTAATTGCACCGCTGCAACTCTCGCTCTCACTGTTAATGGCCCCGCTGCTCCTCTCTCTCACTAAGTTGCACCGCTGCTCCCCTCACACTATCACAGGTAATGGCCCTGCTGCTCCTTTCATTCTCACTGTTAATGGCCATGCAGCTCATCTCAGTCTCTCAATGATAATGACCCACTGCTCCCCTTGTTCTCACTGATAATGGCCCCTCTGCTCCTCTCGCAATCCCTGTTAATGGCCCCTCTGCTCCTCTCACTCTCACTGATAATGGCCCCTCTGCTCACTCTCACTGATAATGGCCCCTGTGCTCTACTCACTCTGACTGATAATGGCCCCGCTGCTCCTCTCACTCTCACTGATAAAGGCCCCTCTGCTCCTCTCACTCTCACTGTTAATGGCCCCTCTGCTCCTCTCACTCTGACTAATAAAGGCCCCTCTGCTCCTCTCACTCTCACTGATAATGGCCCCTGTGCTCTGCTCACTATGACTGATAATGGCCCCTCTGCTCCTCTCACTCTCACTGATAAAGGCCCCTCTGCTCCTCTCACTCTCACTGATAATGGCTCCTCTGCTCCACTCATTCTCACTGACAAAGGCCCCTCTGTTCCTCTCACTCTCACTGATAATGGCCCCTCTGCTCCTCTCACTCTGACTGATAAAGGCCCCTCTGCTCCTCTCACTCTGGCTGATAAAGGCCCCTCTGCTCCTCTCACTCTGGCTGATAAAGGCCCCTCTGCTCCTCTCACTCTCACTGATAAAGGCCCCTCTGCTCCTCTCACTCTCACTGTTAATGGCCCCTCTGCTCCTCTCACTCTGACTGATAAAGGCCCCTCTGCTCCTCTCACTCTGACTGATAAAGGCCCCTCTGCTCCTCTCACTCTGACTGATAAAGGCCCCTCTGCTCCTCTCACTCTGACTGATTAAGGCCCCTCTGCTCCTCTCACTCCCACTGATAATGGCTCCTCTGCTCCATTCACTCTCACTGATAATGGCCCCGATGCTGCTCTTCCTCTCTGGCTGTTAATGTCCCAAACCGTCCTCTCACTCTTTCACTACTCATGGCCCCGCTCTTGCTCTCGCTCTCTAGCTCTGTTAGTAGCCCCGCTGAACCTTTCACTCTCTCACTGTTAATGACCCGCTGCTCCTCCCATTCTCACTAATAATGGCCCCGCTGCTCCTCTATCCCTCAATGTTAATGGCCTCGCTGCTTCTCTCGATCTCTCACTATTAATTGCACCGCTGCAACTCTCGCTCTCACTGTTAATGGCCCCGCTGCTCCTCTCTCTCACTAAGTTGCACCGCTGCTCCCCTCACACTATCACAGGTAATGGCCCTGCTGCTCCTTTCATTCTCACTGTTAATGGCCATGCAGCTCATCTCAGTCTCTCAATGATAATGACCCACTGCTCCCCTTGTTCTCACTGATAATGGCCTCTCTGCTCCTCTCACTCTCACTGTTAATAGCCCCGCTTCTTCTCTCGCCCTCTAGCACTGTTAATGGCTCCTCTGCTTCTCCCGCTCTCTCATAGTTAATGGCCCCGCTGCTCCACTCTCTCACTCTCTCATGGTTAATGTCCCGGAAGCTCCTTTCACACTCTCACTGCTAATGGCCCCGCTGCTCCTCCCATTCTCCCTGATAATGGCCCCTCTGCACCGCTCATTCACTGTTAATGGCCCCTCTGCTCCTCTCACTCTCACTGATAATGGCCCCTGTGCTCTGCTCACTATGACTGATAATGGCCCCTCTGCTCCTCTCACTCTCACTGATAAAGGCCCCTCTGCTCCTCTCACTCTCACTGATAATGGTTCCTCTGCTCCACTCATTCTCACTGATAATGGCTCCTCTGCTCCTCTCACTCTCACTGATAATGGCTCCTCTGCTCCACTCATTCTCACTGACAAAGGCCCCTCTGTTCCTCTCACTCTCAATGTTAATGGCCCCTCTGCTCCTCTCACTCTGACTGATAAAGGCCCCTCTGCTCCTCTCACTCTGGCTGATAAAGGCCCCTCTGCTCCTCTCACTCTCACTGATAAAGGCCCCTCTGCTCCTCTCACTCTCACTGTTAATGGCCCCTCTGCTCCTCTCACTCTGACTGATAAAGGCCCCTCTGCTCCTCTCACTCTGACTGATAAAGGCCCCTCTGCTCCTCTCACTCTGACTGATAAAGGCCCCTCTGCTCCTCTCCCTCTGACTGATTAAGGCCCCTCTGCTCCTCTCACTCCCACTGATAATGGCTCCTCTGCTCCATTCACTCTCACTGATAATGACCCCGATGCTGCTCTTCCTCTCTGGCTGTTAATGTCCCAAACCGTCCTCTCACTCTTTCACTACTCATGGCCCCGCTCTTGCTCTCGCTCTCTAGCTCTGTTAGTAGCCCCGCTGAACCTTTCACTCTCTCACTGTTAATGACCCGCTGCTCCTCCCATTCTCACTAATAATGGCCCCGCTGCTCCTCTATCCCTCAATGTTAATGGCCTCGCTGCTTCTCTCGATCTCTCACTATTAATTGCACCGCTGCAACTCTCACTCTCACTGTTAATGGCCCCGCTGCTCCTCTCTCTCACTGTAAATTGCACCGCTGCTCCCCTCACACTATCACAGTTAATGGCCCCGCTGCTCCTTTCATTCTCACTGTTAATGGCCATGCAGCTCATCTCACTCTCTCAATGATAATGACCCACTGCTCCCCTTGTTCTCACTGATAATGGCCCCTCTGCTCCTCTCACTCTCACTGTTAATAGCCCCGCTTCTTCTCTCGCCCTCTAGCACTGTTGATGGCTCCTCTGCTCCTCCCGCTCTCTCATGGTTAATGGCCCAACTGCTCCACTCACTTGCTCTCTCACTGTTAATGAACCCGATGGTCCTTTCACACTCTCACTGCTAATGGCCCCGCTGCTCCTCCTATTCTCCCTCATAATGGCCCCTCTGCTCCTCTCGCACTCACTGTTAATGGCCCCTCTGCTCCTCTCACTCTCACTGATAATTTCCCCGATGCTGCTCTTCCTCTATGGCTGTTAATGTCCCAACCCGTCCTCTCACTCTTTCACTGCTCATGGCCCCGCTCTTTCTCTCGCTCTCTAGCACTGTTAATAGCCCCGCTGAACCTTTCACTCTCTCACTGTTAATGACCCGCTGCTCCTCCCATTCTCACTAATAACGGCCCGGCTGCTCTTCTCTCTCTCAATGTTAATGGCCTCGCTGCTTCTCTCGATCTCTCACTATTAATTGCACCGCTGCAACTCTCACTCTCACTGTTAATGGCCCCGCTGCTCCTCTCTCTCACTAAGTTGCACCGCTGCTCCCCTCACACTATCACAGGTAATGGCCCTGCTGCTCCTTTCATTCTCACTGTTAATGGCCATGCAACTCATCTCAGTCTCTCAATGATAATGACCCACTGCTGCCCTTGTTCTCACTGATAATGGCCTCTCTGCTCCTCTCACTCACTGTTAATAGCCCCGCTTCTTCTCTCGCCCTCTAGCACTGTTAATGGCTCCTCTGCTTCTCCCGCTCTCTCATAGTTAATGGCCCCGCTGCTCCACTCTCTCACTCTCTCATGGTTAATGTCCCGGAAGCTCCTTTCACACTCTCACTGCTAATGGCCCCGCTGCTCCTCCCATTCTCCCTGATAATGGCCCCTCTGCACCGCTCATTCACTGTTAATGGCCCCTCTGCTCCTCTCACTCTCACTGATAATGGCCCCTGTGCTCTGCTCACTATGACTGATAATGGCCCCTCTGCTCCTCTCGCTCTCACTGATAAAGGCCCCTCTGCTCCTCTCACTCTCACTGATAATGGCTCCTCTGCTCCACTCATTCTCACTGATAATGGCTCCTCTGCTCCTCTCACTCTCACTGATAATGGCTCCTCTGCTCCACTCATTCTCACTGACAAAGGCCCCTCTGTTCCTCTCACTCTCAATGTTAATGTCCCCTCTGCTCCTCTCACTCTGACTGATAAAGGCCCCTCTGCTCCTCTCACTCTGGCTGATAAAGGCCCCTCTGCTCCTCTCACTCTCACTGATAAAGGCCCCTCTGCTCCTCTCACTCTCACTGTTAATGGCCCCTCTGCTCCTCTCACTCTGACTGATAAAGGCCCCTCTGCTCCTCTCACTCTGACTGATAAAGGCCCCTCTGCTCCTCTCACTCTGACTGATAAAGGCCCCTCTGCTCCTCTCACTCTCACTGATAATGGCCCCTGTGCTCTGCTCACTATGACTGATAATGGCCCCTCTGCTCCTCTCACTCTCACTGATAAAGGCCCCTCTGCTCCTCTCACTCTCACTGATAATGGCTCCTCTGCTCCACTCATTCTCACTGATAATGGCTCCTCTGCTCCTCTCACTCTCACTGATAATGGCTCCTCTGCTCCACTCATTCTCACTGACAAAGGCCCCTCTGTTCCTCTCACTCTCAATGTTAATGGCCCCTCTGCTCCTCTCACTCTGACTGATAAAGGCCCCTCTGCTCCTCTCACTCTGGCTGATAAAGGCCCCTCTGCTCCTCTCACTCTCACTGATAAAGGCCCCTCTGCTCCTCTCACTCTCACTGATAATGGCCCCTCTGCTCCTCTCACTCTGACTGATAAAGGCCCCTCTGCTCCTCTCACTCTGACTGATAAAGGCCCCTCTGCTCCTCTCACTCTGACTGATAAAGGCCCCTCTGCTCCTCTCCCTCTGACTGATTAAGGCCCCTCTGCTCCTCTCACTCCCACTGATAATGGCTCCTCTGCTCCATTCACTCTCACTGATAATGACCCCGATGCTGCTCTTCCTCTCTGGCTGTTAATGTCCCAAACCGTCCTCTCACTCTTTCACTACTCATGGCCCCGCTCTTGCTCTCGCTCTCTAGCTCTGTTAGTAGCCCCGCTGAACCTTTCACTCTCTCACTGTTAATGACCCGCTGCTCCTCCCATTCTCACTAATAATGGCCCCGCTGCTCCTCTATCCCTCAATGTTAATGGCCTCGCTGCTTCTCTCGATCTCTCACTATTAATTGCACCGCTGCAACTCTCACTCTCACTGTTAATGGCCCCGCTGCTCCTCTCTCTCACTGTAAATTGCACCGCTGCTCCCCTCACACTATCACAGTTAATGGCCCCGCTGCTCCTTTCATTCTCACTGTTAATGGCCATGCAGCTCATCTCACTCTCTCAATGATAATGACCCACTGCTCCCCTTGTTCTCACTGATAATGGCCCCTCTGCTCCTCTCACTCTCACTGTTAATAGCCCCGCTTCTTCTCTCGCCCTCTAGCACTGTTGATGGCTCCTCTGCTCCTCCCGCTCTCTCATGGTTAATGGCCCAACTGCTCCACTCACTTGCTCTCTCACTGTTAATGAACCCGATGGTCCTTTCACACTCTCACTGCTAATGGCCCCGCTGCTCCTCCTATTCTCCCTCATAATGGCCCCTCTGCTCCTCTCGCACTCACTGTTAATGGCCCCTCTGCTCCTCTCACTCTCACTGATAATTTCCCCGATGCTGCTCTTCCTCTATGGCTGTTAATGTCCCAACCCGTCCTCTCACTCTTTCACTGCTCATGGCCCCGCTCTTTCTCTCGCTCTCTAGCACTGTTAATAGCCCCGCTGAACCTTTCACTCTCTCACTGTTAATGACCCGCTGCTCCTCCCATTCTCACTAATAACGGCCCGGCTGCTCTTCTCTCTCTCAATGTTAATGGCCTCGCTGCTTCTCTCGATCTCTCACTATTAATTGCACCGCTGCAACTCTCACTCTCACTGTTAATGGCCCCGCTGCTCCTCTCTCTCACTAAGTTGCACCGCTGCTCCCCTCACACTATCACAGGTAATGGCCCTGCTGCTCCTTTCATTCTCACTGTTAATGGCCATGCAACTCATCTCAGTCTCTCAATGATAATGACCCACTGCTCCCCTTGTTCTCACTGATAATGGCCTCTCTGCTCCTCTCACTCACTGTTAATAGCCCCGCTTCTTCTCTCGCCCTCTAGCACTGTTAATGGCTCCTCTGCTTCTCCCGCTCTCTCATAGTTAATGGCCCCGCTGCTCCACTCTCTCACTCTCTCATGGTTAATGTCCCGGAAGCTCCTTTCACACTCTCACTGCTAATGGCCCCGCTGCTCCTCCCATTCTCCCTGATAATGGCCCCTCTGCACCGCTCATTCACTGTTAATGGCCCCTCTGCTCCTCTCACTCTCACTGATAATGGCCCCTGTGCTCTGCTCACTATGACTGATAATGGCCCCTCTGCTCCTCTCGCTCTCACTGATAAAGGCCCCTCTGCTCCTCTCACTCTCACTGATAATGGCTCCTCTGCTCCACTCATTCTCACTGATAATGGCTCCTCTGCTCCTCTCACTCTCACTGATAATGGCTCCTCTGCTCCACTCATTCTCACTGACAAAGGCCCCTCTGTTCCTCTCACTCTCAATGTTAATGTCCCCTCTGCTCCTCTCACTCTGACTGATAAAGGCCCCTCTGCTCCTCTCACTCTGGCTGATAAAGGCCCCTCTGCTCCTCTCACTCTCACTGATAAAGGCCCCTCTGCTCCTCTCACTCTCACTGTTAATGGCCCCTCTGCTCCTCTCACTCTGACTGATAAAGGCCCCTCTGCTCCTCTCACTCTGACTGATAAAGGCCCCTCTGCTCCTCTCACTCTGACTGATAAAGGCCCCTCTGCTCCTCTCCCTCTGACTGATTAAGGCCCCTCTGCTCCTCTCACTCCCACTGATAATGGCTCCTCTGCTCCATTCACTCTCTCTGATAATGGCCCCGATGCTGCTCTTCCTCTCTGGCTGTTAATGTCCCAAACCGTCCTCTCACTCTTTCACTACTCATGGCCCCGCTCTTGCTCTCGCTCTCTAGCTCTGTTAGTAGCCCCGCTGAACCTTTCACTCTCTCACTGTTAATGACCCGCTGCTCCTCTATCCCTCAATGTTAATGGCCTCGCTGCTTCTCTCGATCTCTCACTATTAATTGCACCGCTGCAACTCTCACTCTCACTGTTAATGGCCCCGCTGCTCCTCTCTCTCACTGTAAATTGCACCGCTGCTCCCCTCACACTATCACAGTTAATGGCCCCGCTGCTCCTTTCATTCTCACTGTTAATGGCCATGCAGCTCATCTCACTCTCTCAATGATAATGACCCACTGCTCCCCTTGTTCTCACTGATAATGGCCCCTCTGCTCCTCTCACTCTCACTGTTAATAGCCCCGCTTCTTCTCTCGCCCTCTAGCACTGTTGATGGCTCCTCTGCTCCTCCCGCTCTCTCATGGTTAATGGCCCAACTGCTCCACTCACTTGCTCTCTCACTGTTAATGAACCCGATGGTCCTTTCACACTCTCACTGCTAATGGCCCCGCTGCTCCTCCTATCCTCCCTCATAATGGCCCCTCTGCTCCTCTCGCACTCACTGTTAATGGCCCCTCTGCTCCTCTCACTCTCACTGATAATTTCCCCGATGCTGCTCTTCCTCTATGGCTGTTAATGTCCCAACCCGTCCTCTCACTCTTTCACTGCTCATGGCCCCGCTCTTTCTCTCGCTCTCTAGCACTGTTAATAGCCCCGCTGAACCTTTCACTCTCTCACTGTTAATGACCCGCTGCTCCTCCCATTCTCACTAATAACGGCCCGGCTGCTCTTCTCTCTCTCAATGTTAATGGCCTCGCTGCTTCTCTCGATCTCTCACTATTAATTGCACCGCTGCAACTCTCGCTCTCACTGTTAATGGCCCCGCTGCTCCTCTCTCTCACTAAGTTGCACCGCTGCTCCCCTCACACTATCACAGGTAATGGCCCTGCTGCTCCTTTCATTCTCACTGTTAATGGCCATGCAGCTCATCTCAGTCTCTCAATGATAATGACCCACTGCTCCCCTTGTTCTCACTGATAATGGCCCCTCTGCTCCTCTCGCACTCCCTGTTAATGGCCCCTCTGCTCCTCTCACTCTCACTGATAATGGCCCCTCTGCTCACTCTCACTGATAATGGCCCCTGTGCTCTACTCACTCTGACTGATAATGGCCCCGCTGCTCCTCTCACTCTCACTGATAAAGGCCCCTCTGTTCCTCTCACTCTCACTGTTAATGGCCCCTCTGCTCCTATCAATCTCACTGATAAAGGCCCCTCTGCTCCTCTCACTCTCACTGTTAATGGCCCCTCTGCTCCTCTCACTCTGACTAATAGAGGCCCCTCTGCTCCTCTCACTCTCACTGATAATGGCCCCTGTGCTCTGCTCACTATGACTGATAATGGCCCCTCTGCTCCTCTCACTCTCACTGATAAAGGCCCCTCTGCTCCTCTCACTCTCACTGATAATGGCTCCTCTGCTCCACTCATTCTCACTGACAAAGGCCCCTCTGTTCCTCTCACTCTCAATGTTAATGGCCCCTCTGCTCCTCTCACTCTGACTGATAAAGGCCCCTCTGCTCCTCTCACTCTGTCTGATAAAGGCCCCTCTGCTCCTCTCACTCTCACTGATAAAGGCCCCTCTGCTCCTCTCACTCTCACTGTTAATGGCCCCTCTGCTCCTCTCACTCTGACTGATAAAGGCCCCTCTGCTCCTCTCACTCTGACTGATAAAGGCCCCTCTGCTCCTCTCACTCTGACTGATAAAGGCCCCTCTGCTCCTCTCACTCTGACTGATTAAGGCCCCTCTGCTCCTCTCACTCCCACTGATAATGGCTCCTCTGCTCCATTCACTCTCACTGATAATGGCCCCGATGCTGCTCTTCCTCTCTGGCTGTTAATGTCCCAAACCGTCCTCTCACTCTTTCACTACTCATGGCCCCGCTCTTGCTCTCGCTCGCTAGCTCTGTTAGTAGCCCCGCTGAACCTTTCACTCTCTCACTGTTAATGACCCGCTGCTCCTCCCATTCTCACTAATAATGGCCCCGCTGCTCCTCTATCCCTCAATGTTAATGGCCTCGCTGCTTCTCTCGATCTCTCACTATTAATTGCACCGCTGCAACTCTCACTCTCACTGTTAATGGCCCCGCTGCTCCTCTCTCTCACTGTAAATTGCACCGCTGCTCCCCTCACACTATCACAGTTAATGGCCCCGCTGCTCCTTTCATTCTCACTGTTAATGGCCATGCAGCTCATCTCACTCTCTCAATGATAATGACCCACTGCTCCCCTTGTTCTCACTGATAATGGCCCCTCTGCTCCTCTCACTCTCACTGTTAATAGCCCCGCTTCTTCTCTCGCCCTCTAGCACTGTTGATGGCTCCTCTGCTCCTCCCGCTCTCTCATGGTTAATGGCCCAACTGCTCCACTCACTTGCTCTCTCACTGTTAATGAACCCGATGGTCCTTTCACACTCTCACTGCTAATGGCCCCGCTGCTCCTCCTATTCTCCCTCATAATGGCCCCTCTGCTCCTCTCGCACTCACTGTTAATGGCCCCTCTGCTCCTCTCACTCTCACTGATAATTTCCCCAATGCTGCTCTTCCTCTATGGCTGTTAATGTCCCAACCCGTCCTCTCACTCTTTCACTGCTCATGGCCCCGCTCTTTCTCTCGCTCTCTAGCACTGTTAATAGCCCCGCTGAACCTTTCACTGTCTCACTGTTAATGACCCGCTGCTCCTCCCATTCTCACTAATAACGGCCCGGCTGCTCTTCTCTCTCTCAATGTTAATGGCCTCGCTGCTTCTCTCGATCTCTCACTATTAATTGCACCGCTGCAACTCTCGCTCTCACTGTTAATGGCCCCGCTGCTCCTCTCTCTCACTAAGTTGCACCGCTGCTCCCCTCACACTATCACAGGTAATGGCCCTGCTGCTCCTTTCATTCTCACTGTTAATGGCCATGCAGCTCATCTCAGTCTCTCAATGATAATGACCCACTGCTCCCCTTGTTCTCACTGATAATGGCCCCTCTGCTCCTCTCGCAATCCCTGTTAATGGCCCCTCTGCTCCTCTCACTCTCACTGATAATGGCCCCTCTGCTCACTCTCACTGATAATGGCCCCTGTGCTCTACTCACTCTGACTGATAATGGCCCCGCTGCTCCTCTCACTCTCACTGATAAAGGCCCCTCTGTTCCTCTCACTCTCACTGTTAATGGCCCCTCTGCTCCTATCAATCTCACTGATAAAGGCCCCTCTGCTCCTCTCACTCTCACTGTTAATGGCCCCTCTGCTCCTCTCACTCTGACTAATAAAGGCCCCTCTGCTCCTCTCACTCTCACTGATAATGGCCCCTGTGCTCTGCTCACTATGACTGATAATGGCCCCTCTGCTCCTCTCACTCTCACTGATAAAGGCCCCTCTGCTCCTCTCACTCTCACTGATAATGGCTCCTCTGCTCCACTCATTCTCACTGACAAAGGCCCCTCTGTTCCTCTCACTCTCAATGTTAATGGCCCCTCTGCTCCTCTCACTCTGACTGATAAAGGCCCCTCTGCTCTTCTCACTCTGGCTGATAAAGGCCCCTCTGCTCCTCTCACTCTCACTGATAAAGGCCCCTCTGCTCCTCTCACTCTCACTGTTAATGGCCCCTCTGCTCCTCTCACTCTCACTGATAAAGGCCCCTCTGCTCCTCTCACTCTGACTGATAAAGGCCCCTCTGCTCCTCTCACTCTGACTGATAAAGGCCCCTCCGCTCCTCTCACTCTGACTGATTAAGGCCCCTCTGCTCCTCTCACTCCCACTGATAATGGCTCCTCTGCTCCATTCACTCTCACTGATAATGGCCCCGATGCTGCTCTTCCTCTCTGGCTGTTAATGTCCCAAACCGTCCTCTCACTCTTTCACTACTCATGGCCCCGCTCTTGCTCTCGCTCTCTAGCTCTGTTAGTAGCCCCGTTGAACCTTTCACTCTCTCACTGTTAATGACCCGCTGCTCCTCCCATTCTCACTAATAATGGCCCCGCTGCTCCTCTATCCCTCAATGTTAATGGTCTCGCTGCTTCTCTCTATCTCTCACTATTAATTGCACCGCTGCAACTCTCACTCTCACTGTTAATGGCCCCGCTGCTCCTCTCTCTCACTGTAAATTGCACCGCTGCTCCCCTCACACTATCACAGTTAATGGCCCCGCTACTCCTTTCATTCTCACTGTTAATGGCCATGCAGCTCATCTCACTCTCTCAATGATAATGACCCACTGCTCCCCTTGTTCTCACTGATAATGGCCCCTCTGCTCCTCTCACTCTCACTGTTAATAGCCCCGCTTCTTCTCTCGCCCTCTAGCACTGTTGATGGCTCCTCTGCTCCTCCCGCTCTCTCATGGTTAATGGCCCAACTGCTCCACTCACTTGCTCTCTCACTGTTAATGAACCCGATGGTCCTTTCACACTCTCACTGCTAATGGCCCCGCTGCTCCTCCTATTCTCCCTCATAATGGCCCCTCTGCTCCTCTCGCACTCACTGTTAATGGCCCCTCTGCTCCTCTCACTCTCACTGATAATTTCCCCGATGCTGCTCTTCCTCTATGGCTGTTAATGTCCCAACCCGTCCTCTCACTCTTTCACTGCTCATGGCCCCGTTCTTTCTCTCGCTCTCTAGCACTGTTAATAGCCCCGCTGAACCTTTCACTCTCTCACTGTTAATGACCCGCTGCTCCTCCCATTCTCACTAATAACGGCCCGGCTGCTCTTCTCTCTCTCAATGTTAATGGCCTCGCTGCTTCTCTCGATCTCTCACTATTAATTGCACCGCTGCAACTCTCGCTCTCACTGTTAATGGCCCCGCTGCTCCTCTCTCTCACTAAGTTGCACCGCTGCTCCCCTCACACTATCACAGGTAATGGCCCTGCTGCTCCTTTCATTCTCACTGTTAATGGCCATGCAGCTCATCTCAGTCTCTCAATGATAATGACCCACTGCTCCCCTTGTTCTCACTGATAATGGCCCCTCTGCTCCTCTCGCAATCCCTGTTAATGGCCCCTCTGCTCCTCTCACTCTCACTGATAATGGCCCCTCTGCTCACTCTCACTGATAATGGCCCCTGTGCTCTACTCACTCTGACTGATAATGGCCCCGCTGCTCCTCTCACTCTCACTGATAAAGGCCCCTCTGTTCCTCTCACTCTCACTGTTAATGGCCCCTCTGCTCCTATCAATCTCACTGATAAAGGCCCCTCTGCTCCTCTCACTCTCACTGTTAATGGCCCCTCTGCTCCTCTCACTCTGACTAATAAAGGCCCCTCTGCTCCTCTCACTCTCACTGATAATGGCCCCTGTGCTCTGCTCACTATGACTGATAATGGCCCCTCTGCTCCTCTCACTCTCACTGATAAAGGCCCCTCTGCTCCTCTCACTCTCACTGATAATGGCTCCTCTGCTCCACTCATTCTCACTGACAAAGGCCCCTCTGGTCCTCTCACTCTCAATGTTAATGGCCCCTCTGCTCCTCTCACTCTGACTGATAAAGGCCCCTCTGCTCCTCTCACTCTGGCTGATAAAGGCCCCTCTGCTCCTCTCACTCTCACTGATAAAGGCCCCTCTGCTCCTCTCACTCTCACTGATAAAGGCCCCTCTGCTCCTCTCACTCTCACTGTTAATGGCCCCTCTGCTCCTCTCACTCTGACTGATAAAGGCCCCTCTGCTCCTCTCACTATGACTGATAAAGGCCCCTCTGCTCCTCTCACTCTGACTGATAAAGGCCCCTCTGCTCCTCTCACTCTGACTGATTAAGGCCCCTCTGCTCCTCTCACTCCCACTGATAATGGCTCCTCTGCTCCATTCACTCTCACTGATAATGGCCCCGATGCTGCTCTTCCTCTCTGGCTGTTAATGTCCCAAACCGTCCTCTCACTCTTTCACTACTCATGGCCCCGCTCTTGCTCTCGCTCTCTAGCTCTGCTAGTAGCCCCGCTGAACCTTTCACTCTCTCACTGTTAATGACCTGCTGCTCCTCCCATTCTCACTAATAATGGCCCCGCTGCTCCTCTATCCCTCAATGTTAATGGCCTCGCTGCTTCTCTCGATCTCTCACTATTAATTGCACCGCTGCAACTCTCACTCTCACTGTTAATGGCCCCGCTGCTCCTCTCTCTCACTGTAAATTGCACCGCTGCTCCCCTCACACTATCACAGTTAATGGCCCCGCTGCTCCTTTCATTCTCACTGTTAATGGCCATGCAGCTCATCTCACTCTCTCAATGATAATGATCTACTGCTCCCCTTGTTCTCACTGATAATGGCCCCTCTGCTCCTCTCGCACTCACTGTTAATGGCCCCTCTGCTCCTCTCGCTCTCAATGTTAATGGCCCCATGCTCCTCTCGCTCTCAATGTTAATGGCCCCTCTGCTCCTCTAGCTCTCACTGTTAATGGCCCCTCTGCTCCTCTCTCTCACTGTTAATGGCCCCTCTGCTCCTCTCTCTCTCACTGTTAATGGCCCCTCTGCTCCTCTCTCTCTCACTGTTAATGGCCCCTCTGCTCCTCTCTTTCTCACTGTTAATGGACCCGCTGCTCATCCCATTCTCACTAAAAATGGCCATGCTGCTCCGCTAGCTCTCACTGTTAATGGACCTGCTGCTCCCCTCTCACTATCACAGTTAATGGCCGCGCTGCTACTTTCATTCTCACTGTTAATGGCCATGCAGCTCATCTCACTCTCTCAATGATAATGACCCACTGCTCCCCTTGTTCTCACTGATAATGGCCCCTCTGCTCCTCTCACTCTCACTGTTAATAGCAGCGCTTCTTCTCTTGCTCTCACTGATAATGGCCCCTCTGCTCCTCTCACTCTCACTGTTAATAACCTCGCTTCTTCTCTCACCCTCTAGCACTGTTAATGGCTCCTCAGCTCCTCCTGCTCTCTCATAGTTAATGGCCCCCCGGTGCTCCACTCTCTCGCTCTCGCACTGTTCATGTCCCCGATGCTCCTTTCACACTCTCACTACTAATGGCCACTCTGCTCCTCTCACTATCACTGTTAATGGCCCGTCTGCTCCTCTCGCTCTCACTGATAATGGCCGCGATGCTGCTCTTCCTCTCTGGCTATTAATGTCCCCACTTTTCCTCTAACTCTCACTGTTAATGTCCCGTCTGCTCCTGTCACTCTCAATGTTTATGGCCCAAACCCTCCTCTCACTCTTTCACTGCTCATGGCCCCGCTGTTTCTCTCAATCTCTAGCACTGTTAATAAACTCGCAGCTGCTTTCACTCTCTCACAGTTAATTACCCGCTGCTCCTCCCATTCTCACCAATAATGGCCCCGCTGCTCCTCGCTCCCTCAATGTGAATGGACTCGTTGCTTCTCTCGGTCACTGATAATGGCCCCTCTGCTCACTCTCACTGATAATGGCCCCTGTGCTCTGCTCACTCTGACTGATAATGGCCCCTCTGCTCCTCTCACTATCACTGATAATGGCCCCGATGCTGCTCTTCCTCTATGGCTGTTAATGTCCCAACCCATCCTCTCACTCTTTCACTGCTCATTGCCCCGCTCTTTCTCTCGCTCTCTAGCACTGTTAATAGCCCCGCTGAACCTTTCACTCTCTCACTGTCAATGAACCGCTGCTCCTCCCATTCTCACTAATAATGGCCCCGCTGCTCCTCTCTCCCTCAATGTTAATGGCCTCGCTGCTTCTCTCGATCTCTCACTATTAATTGCACCGCTGCAACTCTCACTCTCACTGTTAATGGCCCCGCTGCTCCTCTCTCTCACTGTAAATTGCACCGCTGCTCCCCTCACACTATCACAGTTAATGGCCCCGCTGCTCCTTTCATTCTCACTGTTAATGGCCATGCAGCTCATCTCACTCTCTCAATGATAATGATCTACTGCTCCCCTTGTTCTCACTGATAATGGCCCCTCTGCTCCTCTCGCACTCACTGTTAATGGCCCCTCTGCTCCTCTCGCTCTCAATGTTAATGGCCCCATGCTCCTCTCGCTCTCAATGTTAATGGCCCCTCTGCTCCTCTAGCTCTCACTGTTAATGGCCCCTCTGCTCCTCTCTCTCACTGTTAATGGCCCCTCTGATCCTCTCTCTCTCACTGTTAATGGCCCCTCTGCTCCTCTCACTCACTGTTAATGGCCCCTCTGCTCCTCTCTCTCTCACTGTTAATGGCCCCTCTGCTCCTCTCTTTCTCACTGTTAATGGACCCGCTGCTCATCCCATTCTCACTAAAAATGGCCATGCTTCTCCGCTAGCTCTCACTGTTAATGGACCTGCTGCTCCCCTCTCACTATCACAGTTAATGGCCGCGCTGCTACTTTCATTCTCACTGTTAATGGCCATGCAGCTCATCTCACTCTCTCAATGATAATGACCCACTGCTCCCCTTGTTCTCACTGATAATGGCCCCTCTGCTCCTCTCACTCTCACTGTTAATAGCACCGCTTCTTCTCTTGCTCTCACTGATAATGGCCCCTCTGCTCCTCTCACTCTCACTGTTAATAACCTCGCTTCTTCTCTCACCCTCTAGCACTGTTAATGGCTCCTCAGCTCCTCCTGCTCTCTCATAGTTAATGGCCCCCCGGTGCTCCACTCTCTCGCTCTCGCACTGTTAATGTCCCCGATGCTCCTTTCACACTCTCACTACTAATGGCCACTCTGCTCCTCTCACTATCACTGTTAATGGCCCGTCTGCTCCTCTCGCTCTCACTGATAATGGCCGCGATGCTGCTCTTCCTCTCTGGCTATTAATGTCCCCACTTTTCCTCTAACTCTCACTGTTAATGTCCCGTCTGCTCCTGTCACTCTCAATGTTTATGGCCCAAACCCTCCTCTCACTCTTTCACTGCTCATGGCCCCGCTGTTTCTCTCAATCTCTAGCACTGTTAATAAACTCGCAGCTGCTTTCACTCTCTCACAGTTAATTACCCGCTGCTCCTCCCATTCTCACCAATAATGGCCCCGCTGCTCCTCTCTCCCTCAATGTGAATGGACTCGTTGCTTCTCTCGGTCACTGATAATGGCCCCTCTGCTCACTCTCACTGATAATGGCCCCTGTGCTCTGCTCACTCTGACTGATAATGGCCCCTCTGCTCCTCTCACTATCACTGATAATGGCCCCGATGCTGCTCTTCCTCTATGGCTGTTAATGTCCCAACCCATCCTCTCACTCTTTCACTGCTCATTGCCCCGCTCTTTCTCTCGCTCTCTAGCACTGTTAATAGCCCCGCTGAACCTTTCACTCTCTCACTGTCAATGAACCGCTGCTCCTCCCATTCTCACTAATAATGGCCCCGCTGCTCCTCTCTCCCTCAATGTTAATGGCCTCGCTGCTTCTCTCGATCTCTCACTATTAATTGCACCGCTGCAACTCTCACTCTCACTGTTAATGGCCCCGCTGCTCCTCTCTCTCACTGTAAATTGCACCGCTGCTCCCCTCACACTATCACAGTTAATGGCCCCGCTGCTCCTTTCATTCTCACTGTTAATGGCCATGCAGCTCATCTCACTCTCTCAATGATAATGATCTACTGCTCCCCTTGTTCTCACTGATAATGGCCCCTCTGCTCCTCTCGCACTCACTGTTAATGGCCCCTCTGCTCCTCTCGCTCTCAATGTTAATGGCCCCATGCTCCTCTCGCTCTCAATGTTAATGGCCCCTCTGCTCCTCTAGCTCTCACTGTTAATGGCCCCTCTGCTCCTCTCTCTCACTGTTAATGGCCCCTCTGCTCCTCTCTCTCTCACTGTTAATGGCCCCTCTGCTCCTCTCTCTCTCACTGTTAATGGCCCCTCTGCTCCTCTCTTTCTCACTGTTAATGGACCCGCTGCTCATCCCATTCTCACTAAAAATGGCCATGCTGCTCCGCTAGCTCTCACTGTTAATGGACCTGCTGCTCCCCTCTCACTATCACAGTTAATGGCCGCGCTGCTACTTTCATTCTCACTGTTAATGGCCATGCAGCTCATCTCACTCTCTCAATGATAATGACCCACTGCTCCCCTTGTTCTCACTGATAATGGCCCCTCTGCTCCTCTCACTCTCACTGTTAATAGCACCGCTTCTTCTCTTGCTCTCACTGATAATGGCCCCTCTGCTCCTCTCACTCTCACTGTTAATAACCTCGCTTCTTCTCTCACCCTCTAGCACTGTTAATGGCTCCTCAGCTCCTCCTGCTCTCTCATAGTTAATGGCCCCCCGGTGCTCCACTCTCTCGCTCTCGCACTGTTAATGTCCCCGATGCTCCTTTCACACTCTCACTACTAATGGCCACTCTGCTCCTCTCACTATCACTGTTAATGGCCCGTCTGCTCCTCTCGCTCTCACTGATAATGGCCGCGATGCTGCTCTTCCTCTCTGGCTATTAATGTCCCCACTTTTCCTCTAACTCTCACTGTTAATGTCCCGTCTGCTCCTGTCACTCTCAATGTTTATGGCCCAAACCCTCCTCTCACTCTTTCACTGCTCATGGCCCCGCTGTTTCTCTCAATCTCTAGCACTGTTAATAAACTCGCAGCTGCTTTCACTCTCTCACAGTTAATTACCCGCTGCTCCTCCCATTCTCACCAATAATGGCCCCGCTGCTCCTCTCTCCCTCAATGTGAATGGACTCGTTGCTTCTCTCGGTCACTGATAATGGCCCCTCTGCTCACTCTCACTGATAATGGCCCCTGTGCTCTGCTCACTCTGACTGATAATGGCCCCTCTGCTCCTCTCACTATCACTGATAATGGCCCCGATGCTGCTCTTCCTCTATGGCTGTTAATGTCCCAACCCATCCTCTCACTCTTTCACTGCTCATTGCCCCGCTCTTTCTCTCGCTCTCTAGCACTGTTAATAGCCCCGCTGAACCTTTCACTCTCTCACTGTCAATGAACCGCTGCTCCTCCCATTCTCACTAATAATGGCCCCGCTGCTCCTCTCTCCCTCAATGTTAAGGGCCTCGCTGCTTCTCTCGATCTCTCACTATTAATTGCACTGCTGCAACTCTCGCTCTCACTGTTAATGGCCCCGCTGCTCCCCTCACACTATCACAGTTAATGGCCCCGCTGCTCCTTTCATTCTCACTGTTAATGGCCAAGCAGCTCATCTCACTCTCTCAATGATAATGACCAACTGTTCCCCTTGTTCTCACTGATAATGGCCCCTCTGCTCCTCTCACTCTCACTGTTAATAGCACCGCTTCTTCTCTTGCTCTCACTGATAATGGCCCCTCTGCTCCTCTCACTCTCACTGTTAATAACCTCGCTTCTTCTCTCACCCTCTAGCACTGTTAATGGCTCCTCAGCTCCTCCTGCTCTCTCATAGTTAATGGCCCCCCGGTGCTCCACTCTCTCGCTCTCGCACTGTTAATGTCCCCGATGCTCCTTTCACACTCTCACTACTAATGGCCACTCTGCTCCTCTCACTATCACTGTTAATGGCCCGTCTGCTCCTCTCGCTCTCACTGATAATGGCCGCGATGCTGCTCTTCCTCTCTGGCTATTAATGTCCCCACTTTTCCTCTAACTCTCACTGTTAATGTCCCGTCTGCTCCTGTCACTCTCAATGTTTATGGCCCAAACCCTCCTCTCACTCTTTCACTGCTCATGGCCCCGCTGTTTCTCTCAATCTCTAGCACTGTTAATAAACTCGCAGCTGCTTTCACTCTCTCACAGTTAATTACCCGCTGCTCCTCCCATTCTCACCAATAATGGCCCCGCTGCTCCTCTCTCCCTCAATGTGAATGGACTCGTTGCTTCTCTCGGTCACTGATAATGGCCCCTCTGCTCACTCTCACTGATAATGGCCCCTGTGCTCTGCTCACTCTGACTGATAATGGCCCCTCTGCTCCTCTCACTATCACTGATAATGGCCCCGATGCTGCTCTTCCTCTATGGCTGTTAATGTCCCAACCCATCCTCTCACTCTTTCACTGCTCATTGCCCCGCTCTTTCTCTCGCTCTCTAGCACTGTTAATAGCCCCGCTGAACCTTTCACTCTCTCACTGTCAATGAACCGCTGCTCCTCCCATTCTCACTAATAATGGCCCCGCTGCTCCTCTCTCCCTCAATGTTAAGGGCCTCGCTGCTTCTCTCGATCTCTCACTATTAATTGCACTGCTGCAACTCTCGCTCTCACTGTTAATGGCCCCGCTGCTCCCCTCACACTATCACAGTTAATGGCCCCGCTGCTCCTTTCATTCTCACTGTTAATGGCCAAGCAGCTCATCTCACTCTCTCAATGATAATGACCAACTGTTCCCCTTGTTCTCACTGATAATGGCCCCTCTGCTCTTCTCGCACTCACTGTTAATGGCCCCTCTGCTCTTCTCACTCTCACTGTTAATGGCCCCTCTGCTGCTCTTGCTCTCACTGTTATTGGCCCCTCTGCTCCTCTTGCTCTCACTGTTAATGGCCCCTCTGCTCCTCTCTCTCTCACTGTTAATGGCCCCAATGCTCATCCCATTTTCACTAAAAATGGCCACACTGCACCGCTCGCTCTCACTGTTAATGGACATGCTGCTACGTTCATTCTCAATGTTAATGGCCATGCAGCTCATCTCACTCTCTCAATGATAATGACCCACTGCTCCCCTTGTTCTCACTGATAATGGCCTCTCTGCTCCTCTCACTCTCACTGTTAATAGCCCCGCTTCTTCTCTCGCCCTCTAGCACTGTTAATGGCTCCTCTGCTTCTCCCGCTCTCTCATAGTTAATGGCCCCGCTGCTCCACTCTCTCACTCTCTCATGGTTAATGTCCCGGATGCTCCTTTCACACTCTCACTGCTAATGGCCCCGCTGCTCCTCCCATTCTCCCTGATAATGGCCCCTCTGCACCGCTCATTCACTTTTAATGGCCCCTCTGCTCCTCTCGCACTCATTGTTAATGGCCCCTTTGCTCCTCTCGCTCTCACTGTTAATGGCCCCTCTGCTCCTCTTGCTCTCAATGTTAATGGCCCATCTTCTCCTCTTGCTCTTAATGTTAATGGCCCCTCTGCTCCTCTCGCTCTTACTGTGAATGGCCCCTCTGCTCCTCTCGCTCTCACTGTGAATGGCCCCTGTGCTCCTCTCGCTCTCACTGTGAATGGCCCCTGTGCTCCTCTCTCTCTCACTGTTAATGGCCCCTCTGCTCCTCTCTCTCTCACTGTTAATGGCCCCTCTGCTCCTCTCTCTCTCACTGTTAATGGCCCCTCTGCTCCTCTCTCTCTCACTGTTAATGGCCCCTCTGCTCCTCTCTTTCTCACTGTTAATGGACCCGCTGCTCATCCCATTCTCACTAAAAATGGCCATGCTGCTCCGCTAGCTCTCACTGTTAATGGACCTGCTGCTCCCCTCTCACTATCACAGTTAATGGCCGCGCTGCTACTTTCATTCTCACTGTTAATGGCCATGCAGCTCATCTCACTCTCTCAATGATAATGACCCACTGCTCCCCTTGTTCTCACTGATAATGGCCCCTCTGCTCCTCTCACTCTCACTGTTAATAGCACCGCTTCTTCTCTTGCTCTCACTGATAATGGCCCCTCTGCTCCTCTCACTCTCACTGTTAATAACCTCGCTTCTTCTCTCACCCTCTAGCACTGTTAATGGCTCCTCAGCTCCTCCCGCTCTCTCATAGTTAATGGCCCCCCGGTGCTCCACTCTCTCGCTCTCGCACTGTTAATGTCCCCGATGCTCCTTTCACACTCTCACTACTAATGGCCACTCTGCTCCTCTCACTATCACTGTTAATGGCCCGTCTGCTCCTCTCGCTCTCACTGATAATGGCCGCGATGCTGCTCTTCCTCTCTGGCTATTAATGTCCCCACTTTTCCTCTAACTCTCACTGTTAATGTCCCGTCTGCTCCTGTCACTCTCAATGTTTATGGCCCAAACCCTCCTCTCACTCTTTCACTGCTCATGGCCCCACTGTTTCTCTCAATCTCTAGCACTGTTAATAAACTCGCAGCTGCTTTCACTCTCTCACAGTTAATTACCCGCTGCTCCTCCCATTCTCACCAATAATGGCCCCGCTGCTCCTCTCTCCCTCAATATGAATGGACTCGTTGCTTCTCTCGGTCACTGATAATGGCCCCTCTGCTCACTCTCACTGATAATGGCCCCTGTGCTCTGCTCACTCTGACTGATAATGGCCCCTCTGCTCCTCTCACTATCACTGATAATGGCCCCGATGCTGCTCTTCCTCTATGGCTGTTAATGTCCCAACCCATCCTCTCACTCTTTCACTGCTCATTGCCCCGCTCTTTCTCTCGCTCTCTAGCACTGTTAATAGCCCCGCTGAACCTTTCACTCTCTCACTGTTAATGAACCGCTGCTCCGCCCATTCTCACTAATAATGGCCCCGCTGCTCCTCTCTCCCTCAATGTTAAGGGCCTCGCTGCTTCTCTCGATCTCTCACTATTAATTGCACCGCTGCAACTCTCGCTCTCACTATTAATGGCCCCGCTGCTCCCCTCACACTATCACAGTTAATGGCCCCGCTGCTCCTTTCATTCTCACTGTTAATGGCCAAGCAGCTCATCTCACTCTCTCAATGATAATGACCAACTATTCCCCTTGTTCTCACTGATAATGGCCCCTCTGCTCTTCTCGCACTCACTGTTAATGGCCCCTCTGCTCTTCTCACTCTCACTGTTAATGGCCCCTCTGCTGCTCTTGCTCTCACTGTTATTGGCCCCTCTGCTCCTCTTGCTCTCACTGTTAATGGCCCCTCTGCTCCTCTCTCTCTCACTGTTAATGGCCCCAATGCTCATCCCATTTTCACTAAAAATGGCCACACTGCACCGCTCGCTCTCACTGTTAATGGACATGCTGCTACGTTCATTCTCAATGTTAATGGCCATGCAGCTCATCTCACTCTCTCAATGATAATGACCCACTGCTCCCCTTGTTCTCACTGATAATGGCCTCTCTGCTCCTCTCACTCTCACTGTTAATAGCCCCGCTTCTTCTCTCGCCCTCTAGCACTGTTAATGGCTCCTCTGCTTCTCCCGCTCTCTCATAGTTAATGGCCCCGCTGCTCCACTCTCTCACTCTCTCATGGTTAATGTCCCGGATGCTCCTTTCACACTCTCACTGCTAATGGCCCCGCTGCTCCTCCCATTCTCCCTGATAATGGCCCCTCTGCACCGCTCATTCACTGTTAATGGCCCCTCTGCTCCTCTCGCACTCATTGTTAATGGCCCCTTTGCTCCTCTCGCTCTCACTATTAATGGCCCCTCTGCTCCTCTCGCTCTCAATGTTAATGGCCCATCTTCTCCTCTTGCTCTTAATGTTAATGGCCCCTCTGCTCCTCTCTCTCCCACTGTTAATGGCCCCTCTGCTCTTCTCGCTCTCACTATTAATGGCCCCTCTGGTCCTCTCTCTCTCACTGTTAATGGCCCCTCTGCTTCTCTCTCTCTAACTGTTAATGGCACCTCTGCTCTTCTCGCTCACACGATTAATGGCCCAACAGGTCCTCTCTCTCTCACTGTTAATGGCATCTATTTTCCCTTGTCTCTCACTGTTAATGGCCCCGCTGCTGCCCTCACAATATCACAGTTAATGGCCCTGCTGCCACTTTCATTCTCACTGTTAATGGCTATGCAGCTCATCTCACTCTCTCACTGATAATGGCCCCTCTGCTCCTCTCACTCTCACTGTTAATAACCCCGCTTCTTCTCTCACCCTCTCGCACTGTTAATGGCCCCTCTGCTCCTCTGGCTCTCACTGTGAATGGCCCCCCTGCTCCTCTTGCTCTCAATGTTAATGGCCCCTGTGCTCGTCTCGCACTCACTGTTAATGGGCCCTCTGCTCCCCTCACTCTCACTGTTGATGGCCCATCTGCTCCTCTTGCTATCAATGTTAATGGCCCCTCTGCTCCTCTCGCTTTCACTGATAATTTCCTCGATGCTGCTCTTCCTCTCTGGCTGTTAATGTCCCAACCCGTCCTCTCACTCTTTCACTGCTCATGGCCCCGCTCTTTCTCTCGCTCTCTAGCACTGTTAATAGCCCCGCTGAACCTTTCACTCTCTCACTGTTAATGAACCGCTGCTCCTCCCATTCTCACTAATAATGGCCCCGCTGCTCCTCTCTCCCTCAATGTTAAGGGCCTCGCTGCTTCTCTCGATCTCTCACTATTAATTGCACCGCTGCAACTCTCGCTCTCACTGTTAATGGCCCCGCTGCTCCCCTCACACTATCACAGTTAATGGCCCCGCTGCTCCTTTCATTCTCACTGTTAATGGCCAAGCAGCTCTTCTCACTCTCTCAATGATAATGACCAACTGTTCCCCTTGTTCTCACTGTTAATGGCCCCTCTGCTCTTCTCACTCTCACTGTTAATGGCCCCTCTGCTGCTCTTGCTCTCACTGTTATTGGCCCCTCTGCTGCTCTTGCTCTCACTGTTAATGGCCCCTCTGCTCTTCTCACTCTCACTGTTAATGGCCACTCTGCTGCTCTTGCTCTCACTGTTATTGGCCCCTCTGCTCCTCTTGCTCTCACTGTTAATGGCCCCTCTGCTCCTCTCTCTCTCACTGTTAATGGCCCCAATGCTCATCCCATTTTCACTAAAAATGGCCACACTGCACCGCTCGCTCTCACTGTTAATGGACATGCTGCTACGTTCATTCTCAATGTTAATGGCCATGCAGCTCATCTCACTCTCTCAATGATAATGACCCACTGCTCCCCTTGTTCTCACTGATAATGGCCTCTCTGCTCCTCTCACTCTCACTGTTAATAGCCCCGCTTCTTCTCTCGCCCTCTAGCACTGTTAATGGCTCCTCTGCTTCTCCCGCTCTCTCATAGTTAATGGCCCCGCTGCTCCACTCTCTCACTCTCTCATGGTTAATGTCCCGGATGCTCCTTTCACTCTCTCACTGCTAATGGCCCCGCTGCTCCTCCCATTCTCCCTGATAATGGCCCCTCTGCACCGCTCATTCACTGTTAATGGCCCCTCTGCTCCTCTCGCACTCATTGTTAATGGCCCCTTTGCTCCTCTCGCTCTCACTGTTAATGGCCCCTCTGCTCCTCTTGCTCTCAATGTTAATGGCCCATCTTCTCCTCTTGCTCTTAATGTTAATGGCCCCTCTGCTCCTCTCGCTCTCACTGTGAATGGCCCCTCTGCTCCTCTCGCACTCACTGTTAATGGCCCCTCTTCTCCTCTCACTCTCACTGTTAATGGCCCCTCTGATCCTCTCTCTCTCACTTTTAATGGCCCCTCTGTTCCTCTCTCTCTCACTGTTAATGGCCCCACTGCTCATCCCATTCTCACTAAAAATGGCCACACTGCACCGCTCCGTCTCACTGTTAATGGACATGCTGCTACTTTCATTGTCAATGTTAATGGCCATGCAGCTCATCTCACTCTCTCAATGATAATGACCCACTGCTCCCCTTGTTCTCACTGATAATGGCCTCTCTGCTCCTCTCACTCTCACTGTTATTAGCCCCGCTTCTTCTCTTGCCCTCTAGCACTGTTAATGGCTCCTCTGCTCCTCCTGCTCTCTCATAGTTAATGGCCCCGCAGCTCCACTATCTCACTCTCTCACTGTTAATGTCCCCGATGCTCCTTTCACACTCTCACTGCTAATGGCCCCGCTGCTCCTCCCATTCACCCTGATAATGGCCTCTCTGCTCCTCTCACTCACTGTTAATGGCCCTTCTGCTCCTCTCGCACTCAATGTTAATGGCCCCTTTGCTCCTCTCGCTCTCACTGTTAATGGCCCCTCTGCTCCTCTTGCTCTCAATGTTAATGGCCCCTCTGCTCCTCTTGCTCTCACTGTTAATGGCTCCTCTGCTACTCTCACTCTCACTTTTAATGGCCCCTCTGCTCCTCTCGCTGTCAATGTTAATGGACCATCTGCTCCTCTCGCTCTCACTGTTAATGACCCCTATTCTCCTCTCGCTCTCAATGTTAATGGCCCCTCTGCTCCTCTCACTCTCACAGTTAATGGCCCCTCTCCTCCTCATACTCTTATTGTTAATGGCCCCTCTGCTCCTCTCTCTCTCACTGTTAATGGCCCCTCTGCTCTTCTCGCTCTCACTATTAATGGCCACTCTGTTCCTCTCTCTCTCTCACAGTTAATGGCCCTGCTGCTACTTTCATTCTCACTGTTAATGGCCATGCAGCTCATCTCACTCTCTCACTGATAATGGCCCCTCTGCTCCTCTCAATCTCACTGTTAATAACCCCGCTTCTTCTCTCACCCTCTAGCACTGTTAATGGCTCTTCTGCTCCTCCTGCTCTCTCATAGTTAGTGGCCCCGCTGCTCCACTCTCTTGCTCTCTCACTGTTAATGTCCCCGGTCCTCTTTTCACAATTTCACTGCTAATGGCCCCGCTGCTCCTCCTATTCCCCCTGATAATGGCCCCTCTGCTCCTCTCACTCACTGTTATTGGCCCCTCTGCTCTTCTCGCACTCACTGTTAATGGCCCCTCTGCTCTTCTCGCTCTCACTGTTAATGGCCCCTCTGCTCCTCTGGCTCTCACTGTTAATTACCCCGCTGCTCCTCTCGCTCTCACTGTTAGTAGCCCCTCTGCCCCTCTCACTGTTAATGGCCGCTCTACTCCTCTTGCTCTCAATGTTAATGGCCCCTGTGCTCCTCTCGCTCTCACTGTTGTTGGCCCCTCTGCTCCTCTCACTCTCACTGTTAATGGCCCCTCTGCTCCTCTTGCTCTCAATGTTAATGGCCCCCCTGCTCCTCTCGCTCTCACCGTTAATGGCCCCGCTGCTCCTCTCACTTTCATTGTTAATGGCCTCTCTGCTCCTCTCACTCTCACTGTTAAAGGCCCCTCTGCTCTTCTTGCTCTCAATGTTAATGACCCCTCTGCTCCTCTCTCTCTCACTGTTAATGGCCCCGCTGCTCCCCTCACACTTTCACAGTTAATGGCCCTGCTGCCACTTTCATTCTCACTGTTAATGGCTATGCAGCTCATCTCACTCTCTCACGGATAATGGACCCTCTGCTCCTCTCACTCTCACTGTTAATAAGCCCGCTTCTTCTCTCGCCCTCTAGCACTGTTAATGGCTCCTCTGCTTCTCCCGCTCTCTCATGGTTAATGGCCCCACTGCTCCACTCTCTTGCTCTCTCACTGTTAATGTCCCCAATGCTCCTTTCACACTCTAACTGCTAATGGCCCCGCTGCTCCTCCCATTCTCCCTGATAATGGCCCCGCTGCTCCTCTCACTCACTGTTAATGGCCCCTCTGCTCCTCTCGCACTCACTGTTAATGGCCCCTCTGCTCCTCTCGCTCTCACTGTTAATAGCCCCTCTGCTCACCTTGCTCTCAATGTTAATAGCCCCTCTGCTCTCATTGCTCTCAATGTTAATGGCCCATCTGCTCCTCTTGCTCTCAATGTTAATGGCCCCTCTGCTCCTCTGGCTCTCAATGTTAATTACCCGCTGCTACTCTCGCTCTCACTGTTAATGGCCCCTCTGCTCCTCTCACTCTCACTGTTAATGGCCCCTCTGCTCCTCTCGCTCTCACTGTTAATGACCCCTATTCTCCTCTCGCTCTCAATGTTAATGGCCCCTCTGCTCCTCTCACTCTCACAGTTAATGGCCCCTCTACTCCTCATACTCTTAATGTTAATGGCCCCTCTGCTCCTCTCTCTCTCTCACTGTTAATGGCCCCTCTGCTCTTCTCGCTCTCACTATTAATGGCCACTCTGTTCCTCTCTCTCTCTCACTGTTAATGGCCCCGCTGCTCCCCTCACACTATCACAGTTAATGGCCCTGCTGCTACTTTCATTCTCACTGTAAATGGCCATGCAGCTCATCTCACTCTCTCACTGATAATGGCCCCTCTGCTCCTCTCAATCTCACTGTTAATAACCCCTCTTCTTCTCTCACCCTCTAGCACTGTTAATGGCTCTTCTGCTCCTCCTGCTCTCTCATAGTTAGTGGCCCCGCTGCTCCACTCTCTTGCTCTCTCACTGTTAATGTCCCCGGTGCTCTTTTCACAATTTCACTGCTAATGGCCCCGCTGCTCCTCCTATTCTCCCTGATAATGGCCCCTCTGCTCCTCTCACTCACTGTTATTGGCCCCTCTGCTCTTCTCGCACTCACTGTTAATGGCCCCTCTGCTCCTCTCGCTCTCACTGTTAATGGCCCCTCTGCTCCTCTGGCTCTCACTGTTAATTACCCCGCTGCTCCTCTCGCTCTCACTGTTAGTGGCCCCTCTGCCCCTCTCACTGTTAATGGCCGCTCTACTCCTCTTGCTCTCAATGTTAATGGCCCCTGTGCTCCTCTCGCTCTCACTGTTGTTGGCCCCTCTGCTCCTCTCACTCTCACTGTTAATGGCCCCTCTGCTCCTCTTGCTCTCAATGTTAATGGCCCCCCTGCTCCTCTCGCTCTCACCGTTAATGGCCCCGCTGCTCCTCTCACTTTCATTGTTAATGGCCTCTCTGCTCCTCTCACTCTCACTGTTAAAGGCCCCTCTGCTCTTCTTGCTCTCAATGTTAATGACCCCTCTGCTCCTCTCGCTCTCACTGTTAATGGCCCCTCTGCTCCTCTTGCTCTCAATGTTAATGGCCCCTGTGCTCCTCTCGCTCACTGTTAATGGCCCCTCTGCTCCTCTTGCTCTCACTGTTAATGGCCCCTCTGCTCCTCTCTCTCTAACTGTTAATGGCCCCGCTACTCATTAGATTCTCACTAAAAATGGCCATGCTGCTCCGCTCGCTCTCACTGTTAATGGACTTGCTGCTCCCCTCTCACTATCACAGTTAATGGCCCCTCTGCTCCTCTTGCTCTCACTGTTAATGGCTCCTCTGCTACTCTCACTCTCACTTTTAATGGCCCCTCTGCTCCTCTCGCTGTCAATGTAAATGGACCATCTGCTCCTCTCGCTCTCACTGTTAATGACCCCTGATCTCCTCTCGCTCTCAATGTTAATGGCCCCTCTGCTCCTCTCACTCACAGTTAATGGCCCCTCTACTCCTCATACTCTTAATGTTAATGGCCCCTCTGCTCCTCTCACTCTCACTGTTAATGGCCCCTCTGCTCTTCTCGCTCTCACTATTAATGGCCACTCTGTTCCTCTCTCCCTCACTGTTAATGGCCCCGCTGCTCCCCTCACACTATCACCGTTAATGGCCCTGCTGCTACTTTCATTCTCACTGTTAATGGCCATGCAGCTCATCTCACTCTCTCACTGATAATGGCCCCTCTGCTCCTCTCAATCTCACTGTTAATAACCCCGCTTCTTCTCTCACCCTCTCGCACTGTTAATGGCTCTTCTGCTCCTCCCGCTCTCTCATAGTTAGTGGCCCCGCTGCTCCACTCTCTTGCTCTCTCACTGTTAATGTCCCCGATGCTCCTTTCACACTCTAACTGCTAATGGCCCCGCTGCTCCTCCCATTCTCCCTGATAATGGCCCCGCTGCTCCTCTCACTCACTGTTAATGGCCCCTCTGCTCCTCTCGCACTCACTGTTAATGGCCCCTCTGCTCCTCTCGCTCTCACTGTTAATAGCCCCTCTGCTCACCTTGCTCTCAATGTTAATAGCCCCTCTGCTCACATTGCTCTCAATGTTAATGGCCCATCTGCTCCTCTTGCTCTCAATGTTAATGGCCCCTCTGCTCCTCTGGCTCTCAATGTTAATTACCCGCTGCTACTCTCGCTCTCACTGTTAATGGCCCCTCTGCTCCTCTCACTCTCACTGTTAATGGCCCCTCTGCTCCTCTCGCTCTCACTGTGAATGGCCCCTCTGCTCCTCTTGCTCTCAATGTTAATGGCCCCTGTGCTCCTCTCGCTCTCACTGTTAATGGCCCCTCTGCTCCACTCACTCTCACTGTTGATGGCCCCTCTGCTCCTCTTGCTCTCAATGTTAATGGCCCCTCTGCTCCTCTCGCTCTCACTGTTAATGGCCCCTCTGCTCCACTCACTCTCACTGTTGATGGCCCCTCTGCTCCTCTTGCTCTCAATGTTAATGGCCCCTCTGCTCCTCTCACTCTCACTGATAATGGTCCCGATGCTGCTCTTCCTCTATGGCTGTTAACGTCCCAACCCGTCCTCTCACTCCTTCACTGCTCATGGCCCCGCTCTTTCTCTCGCTCTCTAGCACTGTTAATAGCCCCGCTGAACCTTTGACTCTCTCACTGTTAAAGACCCGCTGCTCCTCCCATTCTCACTAATAACGGCCCCGCTGCTCCTCTCTCCCTCAATATCAATGGCCCCGCTGCTCCTCTCTCACTGTAAATTACACCACTGGTCCCCTCACACTATCACAGTTAATGGCCCTGCTGCTCCTTTCATTCTCAATGTTAATGGCCATGCAGCTCATCTCAGTCTCTCAATGATAATGACCCACTGCTCCCCTTGTTCTCACTGTTATTGGCCCCTCTGCTCCTCTCGCTCTCACTGTTAATGGCCTCTCTGCTCCTCTCTCTCTCACTGTTAATGGCCCCTCTGCTCCTCTCTCTCACTGTAAATGGCCCCACGGCTCATCCCATTCTCACTAAAAATGGCCACACTGCACCGCTCGCTCTCACTGTTAATGGACATGCTGCTACTTTCATTGTCAATGTTAATGGCCATGCAGCTCATCTCACTCTCTCAATGATAATGACCCACTGCTCCCCTTGTTCTCACTGATAATGGCCTCTCTGCTCCTCTCACTCTCACTGTTATTAGCCCCGCTTCTTCTCTCGCCCTCTAGCACTGTTAATGGCTCCTCTGCTCCTCCCGCTCTCTCATAGATAATGGCCCCGCAGCTCCAGTCTCTCACTCTCACTGTTAATGTCCCCGATGCTCCTTTCACACTCTCACTGCTAATGGCCCCGCTGCTCCTCCCATTCACCCTGATAATGGCCCCTCTGCTCCTCTCACTCACTGTTAATGGACCATCTGCTCCTCTCGCTTTCACTGTTAATGACCCCTATTCTAATCTCGCTCTCACTGTTAATGGCCCCTCTGTTCCTCTCTCTCTCTCACTGTTAATGGCCCCTCTGCACCCCTCACACTATCACAGTTAATGGCCCTGCTGCTACTTTCATTCACCCTGATAATGGCCCCTCTGCTCCTCTCACTCACTGTTACTGGCCCCTCTGCTCCTCTGGCTCTCATTGTTAATGGCCCCTCTGCTCCTCTGGCTCTCACTGTAAATTGCCCCGCTGCTCCTCTCGCTCTCACTGTTAGTGGCCCCTCTGCTCCTTTCACTGTTAATGGCCGCTCTGCTCCTCTTGCTCTCAATGTTAATGGCCCCTCTGCTCCTCTCGCTCTCACTGTTAAAGGCCCCTCTGCTCCTCTCGCTCTCACTGTTAATGGCCCCTCTGCTCCTCTTGCTCTCAATGTTAATGGCCCCTGTGCTCCTCTCGCTCACACTGTTGTTGGCCCCTCTGCTCCTCTCACTCTCACTGTTAATGGCCCTTCTGCTCCTCTTGCTCTCAATGTTAATGGCCCCCCTGCTCCTCTCACTCTCACCGTTAATGGCCCCGCTGCTCCTCTCACTCTCACTGTTAAAGGCCCCTCTGCTCTTCTTGCTCTCAATGTTAATGACCCCTCTGCTCCTCTCTCTCTCACTGTTAATGGCCCCTCTGCTCCTCTTATTGTTAATGGCCCCTCTGTTCCTCTCTCTCTAACTGTTAATGGCCCCACTACTCATTAGATTCTCACTAAAAATGGCCATGCTGCTCCGCTCGCTCTCACTGTTAATGGACTTGCTGCTCCCCTCTCACTATCACAGTTAATAGCCCCGCTGCTACTTTCAATCTCACTGTTAATGGCCATGCAGCTCATCTCACTCTCTCAATGATAATGACCCACTGCTCCCCTTGTTCTCACTGATAATGGCCCCTCTGCTCCTCTCACTCTCACTGTTAATAGCCCCGCTTCTTCTCTCGCCCTCTAGCACTGTTGATGTCTCCTCTGCTCCTCCCGCTCTCTCATGGTTAATGGACCAACTGCTCCACTCACTTGCTCTCTCACTGTTAATGAACCCGATGGTCCTTTCACACTCTCACTGCTAATGGCCCCGCTGCTCCTCCTATTCTCCCTCATAATGGCCCCTCTGCTCCTCTCGCACTCACTGTTAATGGCCCCTCTGCTCCTCTCACTCTCACTGATAATTTCCCCGATGCTGCTCTTCCTCTATGGCTGTTAATGTCCAAACCCGTCCTCTCACTCTTTCACTGCTCATGGCCCCGCTCTTTCTCTCGCTCTCTAGCACTGTTAATAGCCCCGCTGAACCTTTCACTCTCTCACTGTTAATGACCCGCTGCTCCTCCCATTCTCACTAATAATGGCCCGGCTGCTCTTCTCTCTCTCAATGTTAATGGCCTCGCTGCTTCTCTCGATCTCTCACTATTAATTGCACCGCTGCAACTCTCGCTCTCACTGTTAATGGCCCCGCTGCTCCTCTCTCTCACTAAGTTGCACCGCTGCTCCCCTCACACTATCACAGGTAATGGCCCTGCTGCTCCTTTCATTCTCACTGTTAATGGCCATGGAGCTCATCTCAGTCTCTCAATGATAATGACCCACTGCTCCCCTTGTTCTCACTGATAATGGCCCCTCTGCTCCTCTCGCAATCCCTGTTAATGGCCCCTCTGCTCCTCTCACTCTCACTGATAATGGCCCCTCTGCTGCTATCGCTCTCACTGATAATGGCCCCTCTGCTCCTCTCGCACTTCCTGTTAATGGCCGCTCTGCTCCTCTCGCGCTCACTGAAAATGGCCCCTCTGCTCCTCTCGCGCTCACTGAAAATGGCCCCTCTGCTCCTCTCGCTCTCACTGATAATGGCCCCTCTGCTCCTCTCGCTCTCACTGATAATGGCCCCTCTGCTCCTCTCGCTCTCACTGATAATGGCCCCTCTGCTCCTCTCGCTCTCACTGATAATGGCCCCTCTGCTCCTCTCGCTCTCACTGATAATGGCCCCTCTGCTCCTCTCGCTCTCACTGATAATGGCCCCTCTGCTCCTCTCGCTCTCACTGATAATAGCCCCTCTCCTCCTCTCGCTCTCACTGATAATGGCCCCTCTGCTCCTCTCGCACTCACTGATAATGGCCCCTCTGCTCCTCTCTCTCACTGTTAATGGCCCCACTGCTCATCCCATTCTCACTAAAAATGGCCACACTGCACCGCTCGCTCTCACTGTTAATGGACATGCAGCTCATCTCACTCTCTCAATGATAATGACCCACAGCTCCCCTTGTTCTCACTGATAATGGCCTCTCTGCTCCTCTCACTGACAGTTAATGGCCCTTCTGCTCCTCTCGCACTCACTGTTAATGGCCCCTTTGCTCCTCTCCCTCTCACTGTTAATGGCCCCTCTGCTCCTCTTGCTCTAGATGTTAATGGCCCCTCTGCTCCTCTTGCTCTCACTGCTAATGGCCCCTCTGCTACCCTCACACTCAATTTTAATTGCCCTTCTGCTCCTCTCGCTCTCAATGTAAATGGCCCCTCTGCTCCTCTCGCTCTCACTGTTGATGACCCCTATTCTCCTCTCGCTCTTATTGTTAATGGCCCCTCTGCTCCTCTCACTCTCACTGTTCATGGCCCCTCTACTACTCTTAATCTTAATGTTAATGGCCCCTCTGCTCTTCTCGCTCTCACTATTAATGGCCCCTCTGGTCCTCTCTCTCTCACTGTTAATGGCCCCTCTGCTCCTCTCTCTGTCACCGTTAATGGCACCTCTGCTCTTCTCGCTCTCACTATTAATGGCCCCTCAGGTCCTCTCTCTCTCACTGTTAATGGCCCCTCTGTTCCTCTCTCTCTCACTGTTAATGGCCCGGCTGCTGCCTTCACACTATCACAGTTAATGGCCCTGCTGCTACTTTCATTCTCACTGTTAATGGCCATGCAGGTCATCTCACTCTCTCACTGATAATGGCCCCTCTGCTCCTCTCACTCTCACTGTTAATAACCCCGCTTCTTCTCTCACCCTCTAGCACTGTTAATGGCTCCTCTGCTCCTCCTGCTCTCTCATAGTTAATGGCCCCGCTGCTCCACTCTCTCATTCTCTCACTGTTAATGTCCCTGATGCTCCTTTCACACTCTCACTGCTAATGGCCCCGCTGCTCCTCCCATTCATCCTGATAATGCTCCCTCTGCTCCTCTCACTCACTGTTAATGGCCCCTCTGCTCCTCTCACTCTCACTGTTAATAACCCCGCTTCTTCTCTCACCCTCTAACACTGTTAATGGCTCCTCTGCTCCTCCCGCTCTCTCATAGTTAATGGCCCCGCTGCTCCACTCTCTTGCTCTCTCACTATTAATGTCCCCGATGCTCTTTTCACACTCTCACTGCTAATGGCCCCTCTGCTCCACTCACTCACTGTTATTGGCCCCTCTGCTCCTCTCGCACTCACTGTTAATGGCCACTCTGCTCCTCTCACAATCACTGTTAATGGCCCCTCTGCTCTTCTCGCTCTCACTATTAATGGCCCCTCTGTTCCTCTCTCTCTCTCACTGTTAATGGCCCCGCTGCTACTTTCATTCTCACTGTTAATGGCCATGCAGCTCATATCACTCTCTCACTGATAATGGCCCCTCTGCTCCCCTTGTTCTCACTGATAATGGCCCCTCTGCTCCTCTCACTCTCACTGTTAATAGCCCAGCTTCTTCTCTCGCCCTCTAGCACTGTTGATGGCTCCTCTGCTCCTCCCGCTCTCTCATAGTTAATGGCCCAACTGCTCCACTCACTTGCTCTCTCGCTGTTAATGAACCCGATGGTCCTTTCACACTCACTGCTAATGGCCCCGCTGTTCCTCCTATTCTCCCTGATAATGGCCCCTCTGCTCCTCTCGCACTCCCTGTTAATGGCCCCTCTGCTCCTCTCGCTCTCACTGTTAATGGCCCCTCTGCTCCTCTCGCTCTCATTGTTAATGGCCCCTCTGCTCCTCAGGCTCTCACTGTTAATTGCCCCGCTGCTCCTCTCGCTCTCACTGTTAGTGACCCCTCTGCTCCTTTCACTGTTAATGGCCACTTTGCTCCTCTTGCTCCCAATGTTAATGGCCCCTCTGCTCCTCTCGCTCTCACTGTTAATGGCCCCTCTGCTCCTCTCGCTCTCACTGTTAATGGCCCCTCTGCTCCTCTCGCTCTCACTGTTAATGGCCCCTCTGCTCCTCTCGCTCTCAATGTTAATGGCCCCTGTGCTCCTCTCGCTCTCACTGTTGTTGGCCCCTCTGCTCCTCTCACTCTCACTGTTAATGGCCCCTCTGCTCCTCTTGCTCTCAATGTTAATGGCCCCCCTGCTCCTCTCGCTCTCACCATTAATGGCCCCGCTGCTCCTCTCACTCTCACTGTTAATGTCCTCTCTGCTCCGTTCACTCTCACTGTTAAAGGCCCCTCTGCTCTTCTTGCTCTCAATGTTAATGACCCCTCTGCTCCTCTCGCTCTCACTGTTAATGGCCCCTCTGCTCCTCTTACTGTTAATGGCCCCTCTGCTCCTCTTGCTCTCAATGTTAATGGCCCCTCTGCTCCTCTCACTCTCACTATTAATGGCCCCTCAGGTCCTCTCTCTCTCACTGTTAATGGCCCCTCTGTTCCTCTCTCTCTCACTGTTAATGGCCCGGCTGCTCCCTTCACACTATCACAGTTAATGGCCCTGCTGCTACTTTCATTATCACTGTTAATGGCCATGCAGCTCATCTCACTCTCTCACTGATAATGGCCCCTCTGCTCCTCTCACTCTCATTGTTAATAACCCCGCTTCTTCTCTCACCCTCTAGCACTGTTAATGGCTCCTCTGCTCCTCCCGCTCTCTCATAGTTAATGGCCCCGCTGCTCCACTCTCTTGCTCTCACTGTTAATGTCCCCGATGCTCTTTTCACACTCTCACTGCTAATGGCCCCGCTGCTCCTCCCATTCTCCCTGATAATGGCCCCTCTGCTCCTCTCACTCACTGTTATTGGCCCCTCTGCTCCTTTTGCACTCACTGTTAATGGCCCCTCAGCTCCTCTCGCTCTCACTGTTAATGGCCCCTCTGCTCACCTTGCTCTCAATGTTAATGGCCCCTCTGCTCCTCTTGCTCTCACAGCAAATGGCTCCTCTGCTACTCTCACTCTCACTTTTAATGGCCCCTCTGCTCCTCTCACTCTCACTGTTAGTGACTCCTATTCTCCTCTCGCTCTCACTGTTAATGGCCCCTCTGCTCCTCTAACTCTCACTGTTAATGGCCCCTCTGCTCTTCTCGCTCTCACTATTAATGGCCCCTTTGGTCCTCTCTCTCTCAATGTTAATGGCCCCTCTGCTCACCTTGCTCTCAATGTTAATGGCCCCTCTGCTCCTCTCGCTCTCACCGTTAATGGCCCCTCTGCTCCTCTCGCTCTCACTGTTAATGGCCCCTCTGCTCCTCTCTCTCACTGTTAATGGCCACACTGCTCATCCCATTCTCACTAAAAATGGCCACACTGCACCGCTCGCTCTCACTGTTAATGGACATGCTGCTACTTTCATTCTCAAAGTTAATGGCCATGCAGCTCATCTCACTCTCACAATGATAATGACCCACTGCTCCCCTTGTTCTCACTGATAATGGCCTCTCTGCTCCTCGCACTCTCAATGTTATGAGCCCCGCTTCTTCTCTCGCCCTCTAGCACTGTTAATGGCTCCTCTGCTCCTCCTGCTCTCTCAGAGTTAATGGCCCCGCTGCTCCACTCTCTCACTCTCTCACTGTTAATGTCCCTGATGCTCTTTTCATACTCTCACTGCTAATGGCCCCGCTGCTCCTCCCATTCACCCTTATAATAGCCCCTCTGCTCCTCTCACTCACAGTTAATGGCCCCTCTGCTCCTCTCGCACTCACTGTTAGTGGCCCCTCTGCTCCTCTTGCTCTCAATGTTAATGGCCCCTCTGCTCCTCTTGCTCTCACTGCTAATGGCCCCTCTGGTACTCTCACGCTCACTTTTAATGGCCCCTCTGCTCCTCTCGCTCTCAATGTTAATGGCCCCTCTGCTCCTCTTGCTCTCACTGTTAATGGCCCCTCTGCTCCTCTCGCTCTCACTGTTAATGGCCCCTTTGCTCCTCTCTCTCTAACTGTTAATGGCCCCGCT
Source organism: Carcharodon carcharias (assembly GCF_017639515.1). NCBI lineage: Eukaryota > Metazoa > Chordata > Chondrichthyes > Lamniformes > Lamnidae > Carcharodon > Carcharodon carcharias. Next base: position 37,236,091 of record NC_054482.1, on the reverse strand, counting down.
GCTCATCCCATACTCACTAAAAATGGCCATGCTGCTCCGCTCGCTCTCACTTTTAATGGACCTGCTGCTTCCCTCTCACTATCACAGTTAATGGCCCCGCTGCTACTTTCATTCTCATTGTTAATGGCCCCTCTGCTCCTCTCGCTCTCACTGTTAATGGCCCCTCTGCTCCTCTCACTCTCACTGTTAATAGCCCCGCATCTTCTCTCGCCCTCTAGCACTGTTGATGGCTCCTCAGCTCCACCTGCTCTCTCTTGGTTAATGGCCCCACTGCTCCACTCTCTTGCTCTCTCACTGTTAATGAACCTGATGCACCTTTCACACTCTCACTGCTAATTCCCCCGCTGCTTGTCCTATTCTCCATGATCATGGCCCCTCTGCTCCTCTCACTCACTGTTAATGGCCCCTCTGCTCCTCTCGCTCTCACTGTTAATGGCCTCTCTGATCCTCTCGTTCTCACTGTTAATGGCCCCTCTGCTCAGCTTGCTCTCAATGTTAATGGCCCCTCTGCTCCTCTCACTCTCACTGATAATTTCCCCGATGCTGCTCTTCCTCTATGGCTGTTAATGTCCCAACCCGTCCTCTCACTCTTTCACTGCTCATGGCCCCGCTCTTTCTCTCGCTCTCTAGCACTGTTAATAGCCCCGCTGAACCTTTCACTCTCTCACTGTTAATGACCCGCTGCTCCTCCCATTCTCACTAATAATGGCCCCGCTGCTCCTCTCTCCCTCAATGTTAATGGCCTCGCTGCTTCTCTCGATCTCTCACTATTAATTGCACCGCTGCAACTCTCGCTCTCACTGTTAATGGCCCCGCTGCTCCTCTCTCTCACTGTAAGTTGCACCGCTGCTCCCCTCACACTATCACAGGTAATGGCCCTGCTGCTCCTTTCATTCTCACTGTTAATGGCCATGCAGCTCATCTCACTCTCTCAATGATAATGACCCACTGCTCCCCTTGTTCTCAATGATAATGGCCCCTCTGCTCCTCTCGCACTCCCTGTTAATGGCCCCTCTGCTCCTCCCGCTCTCACTGATAATGGCCCCTCTGCTCCTCTCGCTTTCACTGTTAATGGCCCCTCTGCTCCTCTTGCTCTCACTGCTAATGGCCCCTCTGCTACTCTCACGCTCACTTTTAATGGCCCCTCTGCTCCTCTCGCTCTCAATGTTAATGGCCCCTCTGCTCCTCTTGCTCTCAATGCTAATGGCCCCTCTGCTCCTCTGGTTCTCACTGTTAATTGCCCCGCTGCTCCTCTCACTCTCACTGTTAATGGCCCCTTTGCTCCTCTCACTCTCACTGTTCATGGCCCCTTTGCTCCTCTCACTCTCACTGTTAATGGCCCCTCTGCTCCTCTTGCTCTCAATGTTAATGGCCCCTCTGCTCCTCTCGCTCTCACTGTTATTGGCCCATGAACTCCTCTCGCTCTCACTGTTAATGTCCCCTCTGCTCCTCTTGCTCTCAATGTTAATGCCCCTTTTGCTCCTCTCGCTCTCACTGTTAATGGCCCCTCTGCTCCTCTCACTCTCACTGTTAACGGCCCCTCTGCTCCTCTTGCTCTCAATGTTAATGGCCCCCCAGCTCCTCTCGCTCTCACTGTTAATGGCCCCTCTGCTTCTCTCACTCTTACTGTTAATAGCCCCGCTTCTTCTCTCGCTCTCACTGATAATGGCCTCACTGCACCTCTCACTCTCACTGGTAATAACCCCGCTTCTTCTCTCGCCCTCTAGCACTGTTAATGGCTCCTCAGCTCCTCCCGCTCTCTCATAGTTAATGGCCCCACTGCTCCACTCTCTCGCTCTCTCACTGTTAATGTCGCCAATGCTCCTTTCACACTCTCACTGCTAATGGCCCCGCGGCTCCTCCCATTCTCCCTGATAATGGCGCCTCTGCTCCTCTCACTCACTGTTAATGGCCCTCTGCTCCTCTCAAACTCACTGTTAATGGCCCCTTTGCTCCTCTCGCTCTCACTGTTAATGGCCCCTCTGCTTCTCTCACTCTCACTCATAATGGCCCCTCTGCTCCGGTAACTCTCACTGTTAATGGCCCGTATGCTCCTCTCACTCTCACTGTTAATGGCCCCTCTGCTCCTCTCGCTCTCACAGTTAATAACCCGCTGCTCCTCCCATTCTCACCAATAAAGGCCCCGTTGCTCCTCTCTCCCTCAATGTTAATGGCCTCGCTGCTTCTCTCGGTCACTGATAATGGCCCCCCTGCTCACTCTCACTGATAATGGCCCCTGTGCTCTGCTCACTCTGACTGAAAATGGCCCCTCTGCTCCTCTCACTCTCACTGATAAAGGCTCCTCTGCTCCTCTCACTCTCACTGATAATGGCCCCGATGCTGCTCTTCCTCTCTGGCTGTTAATGTCCCAACCCGTCCTCTCACTCTTTCACTGCTCATGGCCCTGCTCTTTCTCTTGCTCTCTAGCACTGTTAATAGCCCCACTGAACCTTTCACTCTCTCACTGTTAATGACCCGCTGCTCCTCCCATTCTCACTAATAATGGCCCCGCTGCTCCTCTCGATCTCTCACTATTAATTGCACCGCTGCAACTCTCGCTCTCACTGTTAATGGCCCCGCTGCTCCTCTCTCTCACTGTAAATTGCACCGCTGGTCCCCTCACACTATCACAGTTAATGGCCCTGCTGCTCCTTTCATTCTCACTGTTAATGGCCATGCAGCTCATCTCACTCTCTCAATGATAATGACCCACTGCTCCCCTTGTTCTCACTGATAATGGCTCCTGTGCTACTCTCACTCTCACTTTTAAAGACCCCTCTGCTCCTCTCGCTCTCACTGTTAATGGCCCCTCTTCTCCTATCACTCTCACTGTTAATGGCCACTCTGCTCCTCTCACTCTCACTGTTAATGGCCCCTCTGCTCTTCTCGCTCTCACTATTAATGGCCCCTCAGGTCCTCTCTCTCTCACTGTTAATGGCGCTTATTCTCCTCACTCTCTCACTGTTAATGGCCCCGATGCTCCCCTCACGCTGTCACAGTTAATGGCCCTGCTGCCACTTTCATTCTCACTGTTAATGGCTATGCAGCTCATCTCACTCTCTCACTGATAATGGCCCCTCTGCTCCTCTCACTCTGATAACCCCGCTTCTTTTCTCACCCTCTAGCACTGTTAATGGTTCCTCTGCTCCTCCTGCTCTCTCAGAGTTAATGGCCCCGCTGCTCCACTCTCTCACTCTCTCACTGTTAATGTCCCTGATGCTCCTTTCACAGTCTCACTGCTAATGGCCCCGCTGCTCCTCCCATTCACCCTTATAATGGCCCCTCTGCTCCTCTCACTCACAGTTAATGGCCCCTCTGCTCCTCTCGCACTCACTGTTAGTGGCCCCTCTGCTCCTCTTGCTCTCAATGTTAATGGCCCCTCTGCTCCTCTTGCTCTCACTGCTAATGGCCCCTCTGCTACTCTCACGCTCACTTTTATTGGCCCCTCTGCTCCTCTCGCTCTCAATGTTAATGGCCCCTCTGCTCCTCTTGCTCTCACTGTTAATGACCCCTATTCTCCTCTCGCTCTCACTGTTATTGGCCCCCCTGCTCCTCTCACTTTCATTGTTAATGGCCCCTCTACTCCTCTTACTCTTAATGTTAATGGCCCCTCTGCTCTTCTCACTCTCACTATTAATGGCCCCTTTGCTCTTCTTGCTCTCAATGTTAATTGCCCCTCTGGTCCTCTCTCTCTCTCACTGTTAATGGCCCCTCTGCTCCTCTCTCTCTCACTGTTAATGGCCCCTTTGCTCTTCTTGCTCTCAATGTTAATTGCCCCTCTGCTCCTCTCTCTCTCACTGTTAATGGCCCCTCTGCTCCTCTCACTCTCTCTGTTAATGGCCCCTCTGCTCCTCTCGCTCTCACTGTTAATGGCCCCTTTGCTCCTCTCTCTCTACCTGTTAATGGCCCCGCTGCTCATCCCATTCTCACTAAGAATGGCCGTGCTGCTCCGCTCGCTCTCACTTTTAATGGACCTGCTGCTTCCCTCTCACTATCACAGTTAATGGCCCCGCTGCTACTTTCATTCTCACTGTTAATGGCCCCTCAGCTCCTCTCGCTCTCACTGTTAATGGCCCCTCTGCTCCTCTCACACTCACTGTTAATAGCTCCACTTCTTCTCTCGCCCTCTAGCACTGTTGATGGCTCCTCTGCTCCACCTGCTCTCTCATGGTTAAAGGCCCCTCTGCTCCACTCTCTTGCTCTCTCACTGTTAATGAACCAGATGCTCCTTTCACACTCTCACTGCTAATTCCCCCGCTGCTCCTCCTATTCTCCCTGATAATGGCCCCTCTGCTCCTCTCACTCACTGTTAATGGCCCCTCTGCTCCTCTCGCTCTCACTGTTAATGGCCCATCTGCTCAGCTTGCTCTCAATGTTAATGGCCCCTCTGCTCCTCTCACTCTCACTGATAATTTCCCCGATGCTGCTCTTCCTCTATGGCTGTTAATGTCCCAACCCGTCCTCTCACTCTTTCACTGCTCATGGCCCCGCTCTTTCTCTCGCTCTCTAGCACTGTTAATAGCCCCGCTGAACCTTTCACTCTCTCACTGTTAATGACCCGCTGCTCCTCCCATTCTCACTAATAATGGCCCCGCTGCTCCTCTCTCCCTCAATGTTAATGGCCTCGCTGCTTCTCTCGATCTCTCACTATTAATTGCACCGCTGCAACTCTCGCTCTCACTGTTAATGGCCCCGCTGCTCCTCTCTCTCACTGTAAGTTGCACCGCTGCTCCCCTCACACTATCACAGGTAATGGCCCTGCTGCTCCTTTCATTCTCACTGTTAATGGCCATGCAGCTCATCTCACTCTCTCAATGATAATGACCCACTGCTCCCCTTGTTCTCACTGGTAATGGCCCCTCTGCTCCTCTCGCACTCCCTGTTAATGGCCCCTCTGCTCCTCCCGCTCTCACTGATAATGGCCCCTCTGCTCCTCTCGCTTTCACTGTTAATGGCCCCTCTGCTCCTCTTGCTCTCACTGTTAATGGCCCCTCTGCTCCTCTCGCTCTCACTGTTAATGGCCCCTCTGCTCCTCTCTCTCACTGTTAATGGCCACACTGCTCATCCCATTCTCACTAAAAATGGCCACACTGCACCGCTCGCTCTCACTGTTAATGGACATGCTGCTACTTTCATTCTCAAAGTTAATGGCCATGCAGCTCATCTCACTCTCACAATGATAATGACCCACTGCTCCCCTTGTTCTCACTGATAATGGCCTCTCTGCTCCTCGCACTCTCAATGTTATGAGCCCCGCTTCTTCTCTCGCCCTCTAGCACTGTTAATGGCTCCTCTGCTCCTCCTGCTCTCTCAGAGTTAATGGCCCCGCTGCTCCACTCTCTCACTCTCTCACTGTTAATGTCCCTGATGCTCTTTTCACACTCTCACTGCTAATGGCCCCGCTGCTCCTCCCATTCACCCTTATAATGGCCCCTCTGCTCCTCTCACTCACAGTTAATGGCCCCTCTGCTCCTCTCGCACTCACTGTTAGTGGCCCCTCTGCTCCTCTTGCTCTCAATGTTAATGGCCCCTCTGCTCCTCTTGCTCTCACTGCTAATGGCCCCTCTGCTACTCTCACGCTCACTTTTAATGGCCCCTCTGCTCCTCTCGCTCTCAATGTTAATGGCCCCTCTGCTCCTCTTGCTCTCACTGTTAATGACCCCTATTCTCCTCTCGCTCTCACTGTTAATGGCCCCCCTGCTCCTTTCACTTTCATTCTTAATGGCCCCTCTACTCCTCTTACTCTTAATGTTAATGGCCCCTCTGCTCTTCTCACTCTCACTATTAATGGCCGCTCTGGTCCTCTCTCTCTCTCACTGTTAATGGCCCCTCTGCTCCTCTCTCTCTCACTGTTAATGGCCCCTCTGCTCTTCTCGCTCTCACTATTAATGGCCCCTCAGGTCCTCTCTCTCTCACTGTTAATGGCCCCTCAGGTCCTCTCTCTCTCACTGTTAATGGCCCCTCTGTTCCTCTCTCTCTCACTGTTAATGGCCCCGCTGCTCCCTCACACTATCACAGTTGACGGCCCTGCTGCTAATTTCATTCTCACTGTTAATGGCCATGCAGCTCATCTCACTGTCTCACTGATAATGGCCCCTCTGCTCCTCTCACTCTCGCTGTTAATAACCCCATTTCTTCTCTCACCCTCTAGCACTGTTAATGGCTCCTCTGCTCCTCCTGCTCTCTCATAGTTAATGGCCCCGCTGCTCCACTCTCTCGGTCTCTCACTGTTAATATCCCCGATGCTCCTTTCACACTCTCACTGTTAATGGCCCCGCTGCTCCTCCCATTCACCCTGATAATGGCCCCTCTGCTCTTCTCACTCAGTGTTAATGGCCCCTTTGCTCCTCTCGCTCTCACTGCTAATGGCCCCTCTGCTCCTCTTGCTCTCAATGTTAATGGCCCCTCTGCTCCTCTTGCTCTGACAGCTAATGGCTCCTCTGCTACTCTCACTCTCACTTTTAATGGCCCCGCTGCTCCTCCCATTCTCCCTGATAAGGGCCCTTCAGCTCCTCTCACTCACTGTTATTGGCCCCTCTGCTCCTCTCGCACTCAATGTTAATGGCCCCTCTGCTCCTGTTGCTCTCAATGTTAATGGCCCCCCTGCTCCTCTCGCTCTCACCGTTAATGGCCCCTCTGCTCCTCTCACTCTCACTGTTAATGGCCCCTCTGCTCCTCTTGCTCTCAATGTTAATGGCCCCTCTGCTCCTCTTGCTCTCAATGTTAATGGCCCCTCTGCTCCTCTTGCTCTCACTGCTAATGGGTCCTCTGCTACTCTCATTTTTAATGGCCCCTCTGCTCCTCTCGCTCTCACTGTTAATGGACCCTCTACTCCTCTTACTCTTAATGTTAATGGCCCCTCTCCTCCTCTCTCTCTCACTGTTAATGGCCCCACTTCTCTTCTCGCTCTCACTATTAATGGCCCATCTGGTCCTCTCTCTCTCACTGTTAATGGCCCCTCTGCTCTTCTCGCTCTCACTATTAATGGCCCCTCAGGTCCTCTCTCTCTCACTGTTAATGGCCCCTCTGCTCCTCTCTCTCTCACTGTTAATGGCCCCGCTGCTCCCCTCACACTATCACAGTTAATGGCCCTTCTGCTACTTTCATTCTCACTGTTAATGGCCATGCAGCTCATCTCACTCTCTCACTGATAATGGCCCCTCTGCTCCTCTCACTCTCACTGTTAATAACCCCGCTTCTTCTCTCACCCTCTAGCACTGTTAATGGCTCCTCTGCATTCCCGCTCTCTCATAGTTAATGGCCCCGCTGCTCCACTCTCTTGCTCTCTCACTGTTAATGTCCCTGATGCTCTTTCCACACTCTCACTGCTAATGGCACCGCTGCTCCTCCCATTCTCCCTGATAATGGCCCCTCTGCTCCTCTCACTCACTGTTATTGGCCCCTCTGCTCCTCTCACACACACTGTTAATGGCCCCTCTGCTCACCTTGCTCTCAATGTTAATGGCCCCTCTGCTCCTCTTGCTCTCAATGTTAATGTCCCCTCTGCTCCTCTGGCTCTCACTGTTAATTGCTCCGCTGATCCTCTCGCTCTCACTGTTAATGGCCCCTTTGCTCCTCTCACTCTCAATGTTAATGGCCCCTCTGCTCCTCTCGCTCTCACTGTTAATGGCCCCTCTGCTCCTCTCGCTCTCACTGTTAATGGGCCCCCTGCTCCTCTTGCTCTCAATGTTAATGACCCCTCTGCTCCTCTTGCTCTCAATGTTAATGGCTCCCCTGCTCCTCTCACTCTCACTGTGAATAGCCCCGCTTCTCCTCTCGCTCTCACTGATAATGGCCCCTCTGCTCCTCTCACTTTCACTGGTAATAACCCCGCTTCTTCTCTCGCTCTGTAGCACTGTTAATGGCTCCTCAGCTCCTCCCACTCTCTCATAGTTAATGGCCCCGCTGCTCCACTCTCTCGCTCGCTCACTGTTAATGTCCCCGATGCTCCTTTCACACTCTCACTGCTAATGGCCCCGCTGCTCCTCCCATTCTCCCTGATAATGGCGCCTCTGCTCCTCTCACTCACTGTTAATGGCCCTCTGCTCCTCTCGAACTCACTGTTAATGGCCCCTTTGCTCCTCTCGCTCTCACTGTTAATGGCCCCTCTGCTCCTCTCACTCTCACTGATAATTGCCCCTCTGCTCCGGTAACTCTCACTGTTAATGGCCCGTATGCTCCTCTCACTCTCACTGTTAATGGCCCCTCTGCTCCTCTCGCTCTCACAGTTAATAACCCGCTGCTCCTCCCATTCTCACCAATAACGGCCCCGTTGCTCCTCTCTCCCTCAATGTTGATGGACTCGTTGCTTCTCTCAGTCACTGATAATGGCCCCTCTGCTCACTCTCACTGATAATGGCCCCTGTGCTCTGCTCACTCTGACTGAAAATGGCCCCTCTGCTGCTCTCACTCTGACTGATAAAGGCCTCTCTGCTCCTCTCACTCTCACTGATAAAGGCTCCTCTGCTCCTCTCACTCTCACTGATAATGGCCCCGATTCTGCTCTTCCTCTCTGGCTGATAATGTCCCAACCCGTCCTCTCAATCTTTCACTGCTTATGGCCCCGCTCTTTCTCTCGGTCTCTAGCACTGTTAATAGTCCCACTGAACCTTTCACTCTCTCGCTGTTAATGACCCGCTGCTCCTCCCATTCTCACTAATAATGGCCCCGCTGCTCCTCTCTCCCTCCATGTTAATGGCCTCGCTGCTTCTCTCGATCTCTCACTATTAATTGCACCGCTGCAAGTCTCGCTCTCACTGTTAATGGCCCCGCTACTCCTCTCTCTCACTGTAAATTGCACCACTGGTCCCCTCACTCTATCACAGTTAATGGCCCTGCTGCTCCTTTCATTCTCACTGTTAATGGCCATGCAGCTTATCTCACTCTCTCCATGATAATGACACACTGCTCCCCTTGTTCTCACTGATAATGGCCCCTCTGCTCCTCTCGCTCTCACTGTTAATGGCCCCTCTGCTCCTCTCGCTCTCACTGATAATGGCCGCGATGCTGCTCTTCCTTCCTGGCTATTAATGTCCCCACTGTTCCTCTAACTCTCACTGTTAATGTCCCATCTGCTCCTGTCACTCTCACTGTTAATGTCCCAACCCGTCCTCTCACTCTTTCACTGCTCATGGCCCCGCTCTTTCTCTCGCTCTCTAGCACTGTTAATAGCCCCACTGAACCTTTCACTCTCTCACTGTTAATGACCCGCTGCTCCTCTCATTCTCACTAATAATGGCCCCGCTGCTCCTCTCTCCCTCAATGTTAATGACCTCGCTGCTTCTCTCGATCTCTCACTATTAATTGCACCGCTGCAACTCTCACTCTCACTGTTAATGGCCCCACTGCTCCTCTCTCTCACTGTAAATTGCACCACTGGTCCCCTCACACTATCACAGTTAATGGCCCTGCTGCTCCTTTCATTCTCACTGTTAATGGCCATGCAGCTCATTTCACTCTCTCAATGATAATGACCCACTGCTCCCCTTGTTCTCACTGATAATGGCCTCTCTGCTCCTCTCGCACTCACTGTTAATGGCCCCTCTGCTCCTCTCGCTCTCACTGTTAATGGCCCCTCTGCTCCTCTTGCTCTCACTGTTAATGGCCCCTCTGCTCCTCTCGCTCTCACTGTTAATGGCCCCTCTGCTCCTCTCGCTCTCACTGTTAATGGCCCCTCTGCTCCTCTCGCTCTCACTGTTAATTTCCCACTGCTCATCCCATTCTCACTAAAAATGGCCACATTGCACCGCTCGCTCTCACTGTTAATGGACATGCTGCTACTTTCATTCTCACTGGTAATGGCCATGAAGCTCATCTCACTCTCTCAATGCTAATGACCCACTGCTCCCCTTGTTCTCACTGATAATGGCCTCTCTGCTCCTCTCACTCTCACTGTTAATAGCCCCGCTTCTTCTCTCGCCCTGTAGCACTGTTAATGGCTCCTCAGCTCCTCCCGCTCTCTCATACTTAATGGCCCCGCTCTTCCACTCTCTCGCTCGCTCACTGTTAATGTCCCCGATGCTCCTTTCACACTCTCACTGCTAATGGCCCCGCTGCTCCTCCCATTCTCCCTGATAATGGCGCCTCTGCTCCTCTCACTCACTGTTAATGGCCCTCTGCTCCTCTCGCTCTCACTGTTAATGGCCCCTCTGCTCCTCTCACTCTCACTGATAATGGCCCCTCTGCTCCAGTAACTCTCACTGTTAATGGCCCGTATGCTCCTCTCACTCTCACTGTTAATGGCCCCTCTGCTCCTCTCGCTCTCACAGTTAATAACCCGCTGCTCCTCCCATTCTCACCAATAACGGCTCCGTTGCTCCTCTCTCCCTCAATGTTGATGGACTCGTTGCTTCTCTCGGTCACTGATAATGGCCCCTCTGCTCACTCTCACTGATAATGTCCCCTGTGCTCTGCTCACTCTGACTGAAAATGGCCCCTCTGCTGCTCTCACTCTCACTGATAAAGGCTCCTCTGCTCCTCTCACTCTCACTGATAATGGCCCCGATTCTGCTCTTCCTCTCTGGCTGATAATGTCCCAACCCGTTCTCTCAATCTTTCACTGCTTATGGCCCCACTCTTTCTCTCGCTCTCTAGCACTGTTAATAGCCCCACTGAACCTTTCACTCTCTCGCTGTTAATGAACGGCTGCTCCTCCCATTCTCACTAATAATGGCCCCGCTGCTCCTCTCTCCCTCCATGTTAATGGCCTCGCTGCTTCTCTCGATCTCTCACTATTAATTGCACCGCTGCAACTCTCACTCTCACTGTTAATGGCCCCGCTGCTCCTCTCTCTCACTGTAAATTGCACCGCTGCTCCCCTCACACTATCACAGTTAATGGCCCCGCTGCTACTCTCTCTCACTGTAAATTGCACCACTGGTCCCCTCACTCTATCACAGTTAATGGCCCTGCTGCTCCTTTCATTCTCACTGTTAATGGCCATGCAGCTTATCTCACTCTCTCCATGATAATGACGCACTGCTCCCCTTGTTCTCACTGATAATGGCCCCTCTGCTCCTCTCGCTCTCACTGTTAATGGCCCCTCTGTTCCTCTCGCTCTCACTGATAATGGCCGCGATGCTGCTCTTCCTTCCTGGCTATTAATGTCCCCACTGTTCCTCTAACTCTCACTGTTAATGTCCCGTCTGCTCCTGTCACTCTCACTGTTAATGGCCCCTCTACTCCTCTTGCTCTTAATGTTAATGGTCCCTCTGCTCCTCTCTCTCTCACTGTTAATGGCCCCTCTGCTGCTCTTGCTCTCACTGTTAATGGCCCCTCTGCTCCTCTCACTCTCACTGTTAATGGCACCTCTGCTCCTCTCACTCACACTGTTAATGGCCCCTCTGCTCCTCTCACTCACACTGTTAATGGCCCCTCTGCTCCTCTCGCTCTCACTGTTAATGGCCCCTCTGCTCCTCTCGCTCTCACTGTTAATGGCCCCTCTGCTCCTCTCGCTCTCACTGTTAATGGCCCCTCTGCTCCTGTCACTCTCACTGATAATGGCCCCTCTGCTCCTCTCGCTCTCACTGTTAATGGCCCCTCTGCTCCTCTCGCTCTCACTGATAATGGCCGCGATGCTGCTCTTCCTTCATGGCTATTAATGTCCCCACTGTTCCTCTAACTCTCACTGTTAATGTCCCGTCTGCTCCTGTCACTCTCACTGTTAATGTCCCAACCCGTCCTCTCACTCTTTCACTGCTCATGGCCCCGCTCTTTCTCTCGCTCTCTAGCACTGTTAATAGCCCCACTGAACCTTTCACTCACTCACTGTTAATGATCCGCTGCTCCTCCCATTCTCACTAATAATGGCCCCGCTGCTCCTCTCTCCCTCAATGTTAATGGCCTCGCTGCTTCTCTCGATCTCTCACTATTAATTGCACCGCTGCAACTCTCACTCACTGTTAATGGCCCCGCTGCTCCTCTCTCTCACTGTAAATTGCACCACTGGTCCCCTCACACTATCACAGTTAATGGCCCTGCTGCTCCTTTCATTCTCACTGTTAATGGCCATGCAGCTCATTTCACTCTCTCAATGATAATGACCCACTGCTCCCCTTGTTCTCACTGATAATGGCCTTTCTGCTCCTCTCGCACTCACTGTTAATGGCCCCTCTGCTCCTCTTGCTCTCACTGTTAATGGCCCCTCTGCTCCTCTCGCTCTCACTGTTAATGGCCCCTCTGCTCCTCTCGCTCTCACTGTTAATGGCCCCTCTGCTCCTTTCGCTCTCACTGTTAATGGCCCCTCTGCTCCTCTCTCTCTCACTGTTAATTTCCCCACTGCTCATCCCATTCTCACTAAAAATGGCCACATTGCACCGCTCGCTCTCACTGTTAATGGACATGCTGCTACTTTCATTCTCACTGGTAATGGCCATGACGCTCATCTCACTCTCTCAATGCTAATGACCCACTGCTCCCCTTGTTCTCACTGATAATGGCCTCTCTGCTCCTCTCACTCTCACTGTTAATATCCCTGCTTCTTCTCTCGCCCTGTAGCACTGTTAATGGCTCCTCTGCTTCTCCCGCTCTCTCATAGTTAATGGCCCCGCTGCTCCACTCTCTCGCTCTCTCACTGTTATTGTCCCCGATGCTCCTTTCAAACTTTCACTTCTAATGGCCCTGCTGCTCCTCCCATTCTCCCGGATAATGGCGCCTCTGCTCCTCTCACTCTCACTTTTAATGGCCCCTCTGCTCCTCTCACTCTCACTGTTAATGGCCCCTCTGCTCCTCTCGCTCTCACTGTTAATGGCCCCTCTGCTCCTCTCACTCTCACTGTTAATGGCCCCTCTGCTCCTCTCACTCTCACTGTTAATGGCCCCTCTGCTCCTCTCTCTCTCACTGTTAATTTCCCCACTGCTCATCCCATTCTCACTAAAAATGGCCACATTGCACCGCTCGCTCTCACTGTTAATGGACATGCTGCTACTTTCATTCTCACTGGTAATGGCCATGAAGCTCATCTCACTCTCTCAATGCTAATGACCCACTGCTCCCCTTGTTCTCACTGATAATGGCCTCTCTGCTCCTCTCACTCTCACTGTTAATATCCCTGCTTCTTCTCTCGCCCTGTAGCACTGTTAATGGCTCCTCTGCTTCTCCCGCTCTCTCATAGTTAATGGCCCCGCTGCTCCACTCTCTCGCTCTCTCACTGTTATTGTCCCCGATGCTCCTTTCAAACTTTCACTTCTAATGGCCCTGCTGCTCCTCCCATTCTCCCGGATAATGGCGCCTCTGCTCCTCTCACTCTCACTTTTAATGGCCCCTCTGCTCCTCTCACTCTCACTGTTAATGGCCCCTCTGCTCCTCTCGCTCTCACTGTTAATGGCCCCTCTGCTCCTCTCACTCTCACTGTTAATGGCCCCTCTGCTCCTCTCACTCTCACTGTTAATGGCCCCTCTGCTCCTCTCTCTCTCACTGTTAATTTCCCCACTGCTCATCCCATTCTCACTAAAAATGGCCACATTGCACCGCTCGCTCTCACTGTTAATGGACATGCTGCTACTTTCATTCTCACTGGTAATGGCCATGAAGCTCATCTCACTCTCTCAATGCTAATGACCCACTGCTCCCCTTGTTCTCACTGATAATGGCCTCTCTGCTCCTCTCACTCTCACTGTTAATATCCCTGCTTCTTCTCTCGCCCTGTAGCACTGTTAATGGCTCCTCTGCTTCTCCCGCTCTCTCATAGTTAATGGCCCCGCTGCTCCACTCTCTCGCTCTCTCACTGTTATTGTCCCCGATGCTCCTTTCAAACTTTCACTTCTAATGGCCCTGCTGCTCCTCCCATTCTCCCTGATAATGGCGCCTCTGCTCCTCTCACTCTCACTTTTAATGGCCCCTCTGCTCCTCTCACTCTCACTGTTAATGGCCCCTCTGCTCATCTCACTCTCACTGTTAATGGCCCCTCTGCTCCTCTCACTCTCACTGTTAATGGCCCCTCTGCTCCTCTCACTCTCACTGTTAATGGCCCCTCTGCTCCTCTCACTCTCACTGTTAATGGCCCCTCTGCTCCTCTCGCTCTCACTGTTAATGGCCCCTCTGCTCCTCTCGCTCTGACTCTTAATAACCCCACTTCTTCTCTCGCCCTCTAGCACTGTTAATGGCTCCTCTGCTCCTCCCGCTCTCTCATAGTTAATGGCCCCACTGCTCCATTCTCTTGCTGTCTAACTGTTAATGTCCCCGATGCTCCTTTCACACGCTCACTGCTAATGGCCCCACTGCTCCTCCCATTCTCCCTGATAATGGCCCCTCTGCTCCTCTCACTCACTGTTAATGGCCCCTCTGCTCCTCTTGATCTCGATATTAATGGCCCCTCTGCTCCTCTCGCTACTGTTAATGACCACTCTGCTCCTCTTGCTCACAATGTTAATGGCCCCTCTGCTCCTCTCGCTCTCACTGTTAATGGCCCCTCTGCTCCTCTCGCTCTCACTGTTAATAGCCCCTCTGCTCCTCTCACTCTCACTGTTAATGGCCCCTCTGGTCCTCTTGCTCTCAATATTAATGGCCCCTCTGCTCCTCTCACTATTAATGGCCCCTATGCTCCTCTTGCTCTCAATGTTAATGGCCCCTCTGCTCCTCTCACTCTCAATGTTAATGGCCCTTGTGCTCCTTTCGCTCTCACTGTTAATGGCCCCTCTGCTCCTCTCACTCTCACTGTTAATGGCCCCTCTGCTCCTCTTGCTCTCAATGTTAATGGCCCCTCTGCTCCTCTCGCTCTCACAGTTAATTGCCCCTCTGCTCCTCTCACTCTCAATGTTAATGGCCCCTCTGCTCCTCTCTCTCTCACTGTTAATGGCCCCTCTGCTCCTCTCACTCTCATTGTTAATGGTCCTGATGCTTCTCTCTATGTTAATGGCTCCGCTGCGCTTATCAATCTTTCACTGCTCATGGCCTCCCTGCTTTCCTCGCATCTGACTGTTAATGGCCCCGTTGCTCCTTTGGCTCTCATTGTTAATGGCCCCACTGCTCCCCCTTCTCTCTCACGGTTAATGGCCAAGCTGCTCCACTCACTCCCACTGTTAATGGCCCCGATGCTCCTTTCACTCTCTCACTGTTAATGGCCCCGCTGCTCCTCCCATTCTCACTAATAACGGCCCCTCTGCTCCTCTCTCTCTCTCTCTCTCACTGTTAACGGCCCCGCTGCTCATCCCATTCTCACCAATAATGGCCTCGCTGCTTCCCTCGCTCTCAGTGTTAACGGCCTTGCTGCTTCTCTCGCTCTCAATGTTAATGGCCTCGCTGCTCCTCTCACTCTCAATGTTAATGGCCCCGTTGCTCCTCTCATTCTCACTGTTAATGGACCCTCTGTTCCTCTCGCTCTCTCACTGTTAATGGACCCGCTGCTCTTCTCGCTCTCACTTTTAATGGCCCCGCTGCTCCTCTCACTCTCAATGTTAATGGCCCCGTTACTCCTCTCATTCTCACTGTTAATGGACCCGCTGCTCCTCTCGTTCTCACTGTTAATGGCCCCGCTACTCCTACCATTCTCTCGCACTCTAGCACTGTTAATAGCCCCGCTGCTCCGCTCGCTCTCACTGTTAATGGCCCCGCTGCTCCTGTCCCTCACTGTTAATTGCACCACTGCTCCACTCACACTATCACAGTTAATGGCCCCACTGCTCCTTTCATTCTCACTGTTAATGGCCATGCTGCTCATCTCACTCTCTCAATGATAATGACCCACTGCTCCTCTCTCTCTCTCTGTCCCACTGTTACTGGCCCCATTGCTCCCCTTGTTCTTACTGCTAATGGCTCCGCCTATTCACATTGATAATGGCCCCTCTGCTCCTCTAACTCATTGTTAATGGCCCCACTGTTCCCCGGCTCTCACTGTTCATGGCCTAGCTGCTCCGCTCACTCCCACTGTTAATGGCCCCGTTGCTTCTCTTGCTCTCATTGTTAAAGGCCCCGATGCTTCTCGCTCTCAGTTTTAATGGCCTCGCTGCTTTTCTCGCTCTCAATGTTAATGGCCTCGCTGCTTTTCTCGCTCTCAATGTTAATGGCCTCGCTGCTTTTCTCGCTCTCAATGTTAATGGCCTCGCTGCTTCTCTCGCTCTCAATGTTAATGGCCTCGCTGCTTCTCTCACTCTCAATGTTAATGGCCCCGTTGCTCCTCTCTTTCTCTCAATGTTAATGGACCCTCTGTTCCTCTCGCTCGCTCACTGTTTATGGACCCGCTGCTCCTCTTGCTCTGATTGTTAAAGGCCCCGCTGCTTCTCTCGCTCTCAATGTTAATGGCCCCGCTGCCTCTCTCGCTCTCAATGTTTATGGCCTCTCTGCTCCTTTCATTCTCACTGTTAATGGAGCCGCTGCTCCTCTCGCTCTCGCTGTTAATGGACGTGCTCTGATCTCAGACACTCACTGTTAATGGCCCCGCTGCTCCTACCATTCTCATTGCTAACGTCCTGCTGCTCCTCTATATCTCATTGTTAATGCTCCGCTGTTACTCTCGCTCTTATTGTTAATGTCCCCACAATTCCACTCACTGTGTTAATGGCCGCGCTGCACATCTCACTTTCTCAATGCTCATGGCCCCACTGTCCCTCTCACTCTCACTGTTAATGGCCCTGCTGCTCATCTCTCTTTCACTGTCATAGCCTCTCCGCTTCTCTCGCTCTCTCACTGTTAATGGACCCGCTGCTTCTCTCACTCTCGCTCTGTGAATGGGCTCACTGCTCCTCTCACTCTCTCAATGTTTATGGCCCCACTGTTCCTCTCACCCTCCCACTGTAAATGCCCCCTCTGCTCTTCTCGCACTCTCACTGTTAATGGCTCTGCTGATCCTTCTCAATATCTCTTGGTAAATAGCCCCGCTGCTCCTCTCACTCACTGTTAATGGCCCCTCTGCCCTTCTCACTCTCACTGTTAATGACCCCTCTGACCCTCTCTCTCTCACTGATAATAGCCCCTCTGCTCCTCTCACTATCTCGCTGTTAATGGCCCCTCTGCTCCTCTCACTCACTGTTAATGGCCCCTCTGCTCCTCTCACTCACTGTTAATGGCCCCTCTGCTCCTCTCACTCACTGTTAATGGCCCCTCTGCTCATCTCACTCTCACTGTTAATGGCCCCTCTGACCCTCTCTCTCTCTCACTGATAATAGCCCCTCTGCTCCTCTCACTCTCACTGTTAATGGCCCCTCTGCTCCTTTCACTCTCACTGTTAATGACCCCTCTGACCCTCTCTCTCTCACTGATAATAGCCCCTCTGCTCCTCTCACTATCTCGCTGTTAATGGCCCCTCTGCTCATCTCACTCTCACTGTTAATGGCCCCTCTGCCCCTCTCTCTCTCACTGTTAATGGCCCCTCTGCCCCTTTCTCTCTCACTGATAATACCCCCTCTGCTCCTCTCGCTCTCTCGCTGTTAATGGCCCCACTGCTCCTCTCACTCTCACTGATAATGGCCCCTCTGCTCCTTTCACTCTCCCTGTTAATGGCCCCACTGCTCCTCTCACTCTCACTGATAATGGCCCCTCTGCTCCTCTCACTCTCACTATTAATGGCCCCTCTGCTCCTCTCGCTCTCACTGTTAATGGCCCCTCTGCTCCTCTCAGTCTCACTGATAATGGTCCCTCTGCTCCTCTCAGTCTCACTGATAACGGCCCCTCTGCTCCTCTCACTCACTGTTAATATCCCCTCTGCTCCTCCCATTCTCTCTGATAACAGCCCTTCTGCTCCTCCCATTCTCTCTGACAATAGCCCCTCTGCTCCTCTCACTGACATTTAAAGGCCTTCTGATGCTCTTCCTCTGAATGTTATTGTCCTCGCTGTTCCTCTAACTCTCTCAATGTTAATGGCCCCTCTGCTCCTGTCACTCTCTCACTCTTCATGGTCCCGATGTTGCTTTCACTCTCACTGTTAATGAACCCGCTGCTCCTCTCTCACTGTTAATGGCCCCACTGCTCCCCTTGTTCTCACAGCTAATGGCCCCGCTGCTCCTCTCGATGTCTCTGGCTGTTGATGGCCCCGATGTTCCTGTCAGTCGCTCGCTGTTAATGGCACCTCTCACTTTTAATTGTGCCTCTGCTCCTCTCACTCTTTCAATGTTCATGGCCACACTGTTCCTCTCGCTCTCAGTGCTAATGGTCCCGCCTGCTCCTATCTCTGAATGTTAATGGCCCTGCTGTTTCTCTCTCTCACTAAGTTGCACCGCTGCTCCCCTCAAACTATGACAGTTAATGGCCCCGCTGCTCCTTTCATTCTCACTGTTAATGGCCATGCTGCTCATCTCACTCTCTCAATGATAATGACCCGCTGCTCCTCTCTCTCTCTCTCCCACTGTTACTGGCCCCGCTTATTCTCTCACTCTCTAGCACTTTTAATGGCCCTGCTGCTCCGCTCACACCCACTGTTAATGTCCCCGATGGTTCTCCCATTCTCACTAATAATAGCCCCACTGCCCCTCTCACTGTTAAAGGCCCCACTGATGATCTTCCTCTGACTGTTAACAGAACCGCTGTTCCTCTAACTCTCTCAATGTTAATGGCACCTCTGTTCATCTCGCTCTCTCATTGTTAGTGGCTCCGCTGCTCCTTTCACTCTCACAGATAATGGTGCCTCTGCTCCTCTCACTCTCACTGATAATGGCCACGCTGCTTCTCTCTGGCACTGCTACTTCTTTCGCTCTCACTGCAATTGGCACCGGTGCTACCCTCACTCTATCGCAATTAATGGAACCGCTGCTCCCCTTGTTCTTACAGCTAATGGCCCCGCTGCTCCTCTCGATGCCTCACTGTTAATGGCCCAACTGTTCCACTCGCTCGCACTGTTCGTGGCCCCGCTGCTGCTCTTCTTCTCTGGCTGTTGATGTCCCCGATGTTCCTGTCACTCGCTCGCTGTTAATGGCACCTCTGCCCCTCTCACTCTCAATGTTCATGGCCACACTGTTCCTCTCGCTCTCACTGTTAATGGTCCCGCCTGCTGCTCTCTCTGACTGTTAATGGTCCTGCTGCTTCTCCCGCTCACTGTTGATGGCCCCACTGCTGCTCTCACTCTCACTGTTAATGGCCCCTCTGCTCCTTTCATTCTCTCACTGTTAATGTCACCACGACTCCTCTCGCACTAACTGTTAATGTCCCGACTGCTCCACTCGCAGTCTCACTGTTTATGGCCCCACTGCTTCTCTCACTCTCGAAACTGCTAATGGCCCCACCGCTCCTCTCAATCTCACTGCTAATGTACCCGCCGCTCCTATCGCTCTCATTGTTAATGGCCCCACTGCCCCTCTCATTCTGTCAATGTTAACAGCCCGGCTGCGTCTCTCTCTCTCTCTCTCTCACTGTTAATGGCCCCGCTGCTTCTGTCGCTCACTGTTAATTGCACCGCTGCTCCACTCACACTATCACAGTTAATGGCCCACCTGCTCCTTTCATTCTCACTGTTAATGGCCATGCTGCTCATCTCACTCTCTCAATGATAATGACCCGCTACTCCTCTCTCTCTCCCACTGTTACTGGCCCCATTGCTCCCCTTGTTCTTACTGCTAATGGCTCCGCCTATTCACACTGTTAATGGCCCCTCTGCTCCTCTCAGTCTCACTGTTAATGGCCCCTCTGCTCCTCTCACTCTCACTGTTAATGGCCCCTCTGCTCCTCTCAGTCTCGCTGTTAATGGCCCCTCTGCCCCTCTCACTCTCACTGTTAATGGCCCCACTGCTCCTTTCACTCTCTCACGGTTCATGGCCCCACTGCTCCACTTGCACTCTCTCACTGTTAAAAGCCCCGCTGCTCCAATCATTCTCTAACTTATTAACCCCAGTCTTCCTGTCACTCTCACTGTTAATAGCCTTGCTGCTCCAGTCACTTAACGGCCCCGCTGCTTCTCTCGCTCTCACGGGTAATGTCCCCACAGCTCCTTTCACACTTAGTGTTAATGTCCCTGCTGCTTCTCTTGCTCTGTCACTGTTAATGGCCCCTCTGCTCCTCTCGCTCTCTGCTAATGGCCCTGCTGCTCCTTTCACTGTGTTATAGGCTCGACTTCTGCTCCTGCTCTCACTGTTAATGGCCCCGCTGCTCCTCTCGCTCTCACTGTTCATGGCCCAGCAGCTGCTCTTCCTCTCTGGCTGTTAATGTCCCCGCTGTTGCTCTCGCTCTCTCGCTGTTAATGGCCCCGCTGCTCCTCTTGCTCTCACTGTTAGTGGCCCCGCTGCTCTTCTCGCTCTCTCACTGTTAATGGCCCCGCTGCTCTTCTCACTGTCCCGCTGTTAATGGCCCAGCTGCTGCTCTTCCTCTCTGGCTGTTAATGTCCCCGCTGTTGCTCTCGCTCTCAATGTTAATGGACCCGCTGCCCTTCTCGCTCCTGCACTGTTAATGGGCCTTTTGCTCATCTCACTCTTTCAATGCTCATGGCCTCGCTGCTTCTCTCGCTCTCACTGTTAATGGCCCTTCTCATCCCCTCTCTCTCACTGTCAATGGCCCGTCAGCTCCTTTCACTCTCTCACTGTTAATAGCCCCTCTGATCCTTTCACTCTCGCACTGTTAATGGCACCGCTGGTTCTCTCACTCACTGTTAATGGTACCGCTGCTCCTCTCACTATTAAAGGCCCCTCTGCTCCTCTCGCTCTGTCACTGTGAATGGCTCCGCTTCTCCTGTCACTCTGTTAATGGTCCATCTGCTCCTCTCACTCTCACTGTTAATGGCCCCACAGCTCCTCCCTCTCTCACTGATAACCTCCCGCCTGCTCCTCTCGCTCTGTGCTAATGGCCCTGCTGCTCCTCTCACTTTCACACTATGAATGGGCTTACTGCTCCTCTCGCTCTCTCAATGTTAATGGCCCCTCAGCTCCTCTCGCTCTCTCAATGTTAATGGCCCGGCCGCTGCTCTTCCTCTTTGGCTTTTAGTGTCCCCACTGTTCCTCTAACTCTCACTGTTAATGGCCCCAAAGCTCCACTCGCTCTCTCACTGTTAATGGCCGCACTGTTCGTTTTACTCGGTCACTGTTAATAGCCCTGCTGCTCATCTCACTCTTTGACTGCTCATGGCCCCGCTGTTACACTCGCTCTCTCACTGTTAATGGCACCACTGTTCCTCTCGCTCTCTGTTAATGGCCCAGCTGCTTATCTCACTCTTTCACTGCTCATGGCCTCGCTGCTTCTCTCGCTCTCACTGTTAATGGCCCCGCTGCGCCTCTCTTTCTCTAACTTATTAACCTCAGGCTTCATGTCAGTCTCAAAGTTATTGGCCCCGCTGCCCCTCTTGCTCTCTCACTATTAATAGCCCCGCTCATTACCTCACTCCCTCACTGTATATGGCTCCGCTGCTCCCCTCACACTATCACAGTCAATGGCCCCGCTGCTCCTCTCACTGCCTCATTGTTAATAGCCCAACTACCCCTCTCACTCTTACTGTTAGCGGACCCTCTGCTCCTCTCGCTCTCACTATTAATGGCCCCACTGCTTCTCTCGCTCTCGCACTGTTCATGGACCCGCTGCTCATCACACTTTCACTGCTCATGGCCACGCTGCTTCTCTCGCTCTGTCGCTGTTAATGTCCCTGCTGCTCCTTTCCCTCTCACTATTAGTGACCCCATTGCTCCTCTCGCTCTCACTGTTAATGGCGCCAAAGCTCCTCTCGCTCTCACTGCTCATGCCCCCGCTGCTTCTCTCACTCTCTCACTGTTAATGGCCCATCTGGCTCTCTAGCACAGTTAATGGCCCCACTATTCCTCTCACTCTCACTGTAATGGCGCTGCCAAACCTCTGACTCTCACTGTTATTGGCCCCACTGCTCCTCTCGCTCTCACTGTTAATGGCCTCGCTGCTCTATTCACACACTCACTGTTAATAGCCCCGCTGTTCCTCTTGCTCTCCCAATGTTAAAGGCCCTGCTGCTCCTCTCGCTCTCACTGCTAATGTCCCCACTGCTCCTCTCAAACTCACTATTAATTCTCTATTCACAGTCTCACTGTTAATACTCCGCTGTTACTCTGACTCTCCCAATGTTAATGGCCACATTGCTCCTCTCACTCTGTCAATAGCCACACTGCTCCTCACGATCTCTCAAAATTAATGTCGTCCCTCCCCCTCCCGCTCTCACTCTCGCTGTCACTGACAATGGCCCCACTGCTCCTCTAAATCTGTTGCTACTAATGGCCCCGCTGCTCCACTCTCCCTGAATATTAATGGCCCCGATGCCTCTTTCTCTCTGTCACTGTTAATGGCCCCACTGCTCCTCTCTCTCACTGTTATTGGCCGTACTGTTCCCTTTGTTCTCACTGTTAATGACCCAGCTGCTCCTCCTATTCTCACTGATAATGGCCCCTCTGCTCCTCACATTCTCACTGTTAATGGCCCCTCTACTCCTCACACTCTCACTGTTAATGGACCAACTGTTCCACTCGCTCTCTGTTCACGGCCCCTCTGCTGCTCTTCCTCTCTGTCTGTTAATGTCCCTGATGTTCCTGTCACTCGCTCAGTCTTAATGGCCCCTCTGCCCCTCTGACTGTCTCACTAACAATGGCGCTGCTGCTCATCTCAGTTTTTCACTGCTCATGGCCCCGCTGCTCCTCTCACTCAGTTAATGACCCGCTGCTCCTCTCACTATCTCACTATTAATGTCCCTGTTGCTCCTTTTACTCTCACTGTTAATGGCCCCACTGCTCCTTTCACTCTCTCACGGTTCATGGCCCCACTGCTCCACTTGCACTCTCTCACTGTTAAAAGCCCCGCTGCTCCAATCGTTCTCTAACTTATTAACCCCAGTCTTCCTGTCACTCTCACTGTTAATAGCCTTGCTGCTCCAGTCACTTAACGGCCCCGCTGTTTCTCTGCTCTCACTGATAATGGCCCCGCTGCTTCTCTCGCTCTCATGGGTAATGTTCCCACAGCTCCTTTCACACTTAGTGTTAATGTCCCTGCTGCTTCTCTTGCTCTGTCACTGTTAATGGCCCCTCTGCTCCTCTCACTCTCTGCTAATGGCCCTGCTGCTCCTTTCACTGTGTTCTTGGCTCGACTTCTCCTCCTGCTCTCACTGTTAATGGCCCCGCTGCTCCTCTCGATCTCTCACTGTTAATGGCCCCGCTGCTCCTCTCGCTCTCTCGCGGTTAATGGCCCAGCTGCTGCTCTTCCTCTCTGGCTGTTAATGTCCCCGCTGGTTCTCTCGCTCTTTCACTGTTAATGGCCCCTCTGCTCCTCTTGCTCTCACTGTTAATGGCCCCGCTGCTCCTCTCGCTCTCTGGCTGTTAATGGCCCAGCTGCTGCTCTTCCTCTCTGGCTGTTAATGTCCCCGCTGTTGCTCTCGCTCTCAATGTTAATGGCCCCGCTGCCCCTCTCGCTCCTGCACTGTTAATGGGCCTTTTGCTCATCTCACTCTTTCAATGCTCATGGCCTCGCTGCTTCTCTCGCTCTCACTGTTAATGGCCCTTCTCATCCCCTCTCTCTCACTGTCAATGGCCCGTCAGCTCCTTTCACTCTCACTGTTAATGGCCCTGCTGCTCATCACACTATTAAAGGCCCCTCTGCTCCTCTCGCTCTGTCACTGTGAATGGCTCCGCTTCTCCTATCACTCTGTTAATAGCCCATCTGCTCCTCTCACTCTCACTGTTAATGGCCC
The DNA here is from genome assembly GCF_017639515.1 of Carcharodon carcharias. Lineage (NCBI taxonomy): Eukaryota > Metazoa > Chordata > Chondrichthyes > Lamniformes > Lamnidae > Carcharodon > Carcharodon carcharias. The sequence goes on along the minus strand of NC_054482.1, from coordinate 37,212,546 downwards.
CACAGCTCCTCCCTCTCTCACTGATAACCTCCCGCCTGCTCCTCTCGCTCTGTGCTAATGGCCCTGCTGCTCCTCTTACTTTCACACTGTGAATGGGCTTACTGCTCCTCTCGCTCTCTCAATGTTAATGGCCCCACTGCTCCTCTATTTCTCATGGTTAGTGTCCCGCTGTCACTCTCGCTCTCATGGGTAACATCCGCACAGCTCCTCTCACACTCAGTTGTTGTCCCTGCTGCTCCTCTCGCACTCTGACTGTTAATGGCCCCGCTGCTCCTCTCTCTCTCACTGTTAATCGCCCCGCTGCTCCTTTCATTCTCACTATAACTGGCCATGCTGCTCATCTGTCTTTCTCAGCTTATGTCCTCGCTGCTTCTCGCTCTCTCACTGTTAATGGCCCCTCAGCTCCTCTCGCTCTCTCAATGTTCATGACTCAACAGTTCCTCTCGCTCTCACTGTTAATGGCCCCATTACTCCTCTCGCTCTCTCAGGTAATGGCCCTGCTGCTCCTTTCACTCTCACTGTTATAGGCCCGACTTCTCCTCCTGCTCTGTATTAATGGCCCCGAAGCCCATTTCACTGTTAATCGCCCCGCTGCTCCTATCACTCAATGTTAATGGCCCTGCTGCTAATCTCAGTCTTTCTCTGCTCATGTCCTCGTTGCTTCTCTCGCTCTATCACTGTTAATGGCTCAACTGCTGCTTTCACTCTCACTGTTAATGGTCCCACTGCTCCTCTCGCTTTCTCATTTAATGGCCCGGCCGCTGCTCTTCCTCTTTGGCTGTTAATGTTCCCACTGTTCCTCTAACTCTCACTGTTAATGGCCCCAAAGCTCCTCTCGCTCTCTCTCTGTTAATGGCTGCACTGTTCGTTTTACTCTGTCACTGTTAATAGCCCTGCTGCTCATCTCACTCTTTCACTGCTCATGGCCTCGCTGCTTCTCTCGCTCTCACTGTTAATGGCCCCGCTGCGCCTCTCTTTCTCTAACTTATTAACCTCAGGCTTCATGTCAGTCTCAAAGTTATTGGCCCCGCTGCTCCTCTCGCTCTCTCACTATTAATAGCCCCGCTCAATACCTCACTCCCTCACTGTATATGGCTCCGCTGCTCCCCTCACACTATCACAGTCAATGGCCCCGCTGCTCCTCTCACTGCCTCATTGTTAATGGCCCAACTACTCCTCTCATTCTAACCGTTAATGACCACACTGTTCCTCTCGCTCTCACTATTCATGGCCCCACTATTCCTCTCGCTCTCACTGTTAATGGCCCTGCTGCTCTTCTCTATCTCACTGTTAATTGCCCCACTGCTCCTTTCACTCTCTCACTGTTAATGGCCCTGCTGTTCTTCACACTCTTTCACTGCTCATGGCCTTGCTGCTTCTCTCGCTCTCTCACTGTTGATGGCTCCGCTGCTCCACTCACTCTTTCAATGCTTCTGGCCCCGCTGTTCCTCCGTCTCTCACTGTTAATGGCCCCAATGCTCCTATCACTCTCACTGTTATTGTTCCCAAGCTCCTCTCGTTCTCTCACTGTTAATGGACCGCTGATCCTCTCGCTTTCTGTGTTAATGGCCCTGCTTCTCCTCACGGTACCTCACTGTTAATTGCCCCACTGCTCCTATCACGCTCTTACTGTATAATGCCTCGCTGCTTCTCTCGGTCTCTCACTGTTAATGGCCCGGCTGCTCCTTTCACTCTCTCTGTTAATGGCCCCAAAGCTCCTATCACTCTTATTGTTATTGTTCACAAGCTCCTCTCGCTCTCTCACTGTTAATAGACCGCTGCTCCTCTCATTCTCTTAATAGCCCAACTGCTCCTCTCGCTTTCTCACTGTTAATGGCTATGCTGCTCCTCTCACTCTCACTGTTAATGGCTCTGCTGCTCCTCTCAGTCTCACTGTTAATGGCTATGCTGCTCCTCTCACTCTCACTGTTAATGGCCATGCTGCTCCTCTCACTCCCACTGTTAATGGCTATGCTGCTCCTCTCACTCACTGTTAATGGCTATGCTGCTCCTCTCACTCTCACTGTTAATGGCCCCAATGCTCCTGTCACTCTCACTGTTATTGTTCCCAAGCTCCTCTCGTTCACTGTTAATAGACCGTTTCTCCTCTCACTCTCTTAATAGCCCAACTGCTCCTCTCGCTTTCTCACTGTTAATGGCTAAACTGCTTCTCACACTCTCACCGTTAATGGCCCCACTCCACCTCTCGCTTTCTCACTGTTAATGGCCCGCTGCTCCTTTTGCTTTCTCACTGTTAATGACCCCACTGGTCCTCTTGCTCTCTCATTGTTAACGGCCCCGCTGCTCCCCTCCGTACAGTCACTGATAATGGCCACCCTGTTCCATTCATTCCAACTGTTAATGGCCCCACTGTTCCTCTCACTGTCACTGTTAATGGCCCCACTTTTCCTTGAACTCACTCATTGTTTATGGCCCCACTGTTCCTCTCACTGTTAATGACCCCGCTGATCCTCTCGCTCTCACTGTTAATGACCCCGCTGCTCCTCTGACTCTCACTGTTAATGGCCCCTCTGGTTCTCTCGCTCTCTCACTGTTAAAGGCTCCTATGCTACTCTCGCTTTTACACTGCGAATGGTCACGCTGCTCCTCCCCCTCTATCACTGTTAATGGCCCTGCTGCTACTCTCAATATCTCACTGTTAATGATACCGCTGCTCCTCATTCTCACTATTAAAGGCCACTCTGCTCCTCTCGCTCTCTCACTGTTAATAGCCCTGCTTCTCCTCATGGTACTTCACTGTTAATTGCCCCACTGCTCCTATCACGGTCTCACTGTAAATAACCTCACTGCTCCTCTCCCTCTCACTGTAAATGGTCCCACTGCTCCTCTCACTCTCACAATCAATGGCCCCTTTGCTCCTCTCTCTCTCTCTCTCACTGCTAATGTCTCCAATGCTCCAATCACTCTCACTGTTATTGGTTCAATGCTCCTCTCATTCTAACTGTTAATGCTCCACTGCTCTTTTCACTCTCTCATGGTTCATGGCCCCAATTCTCCTCTCATTCTCTAACTTATTAACCACAGTCTTGCTGTCAGTCTCAATGTTATTGGCCCTGGTGCACCTCTCACACACTGTTAATGTCCCCGCTGCACCTCTCGCTCTCACTGTAAATAGTCTCGCTGTGTCTCTCGCACTCTCACTGTTAATGACCTCACTGCTCCTCTTGCTGTCTCACTGTTAATGGCCCCACTTTTCCTCTCTCACTGTTAATGGCCCCACAGCTCCCCTCACACTGTCACTGATGATGGCCACCCTGCTCCCTTTATTCTAACTGTTAATGGCCTCGCTGTTCCTCTCTCTCCCTATTAATGGCCCCACTGCTCCTCTCACTCTTTCACTGTTAATGGCCCTGCTTCGCCTCATGGTACCTCACTGTTAATTGCCCCACTGCTCTTTTCACTCTCTCACTGTTAATGGCCCCACTGTTCCTCTCACTTTCACTATTAATTGCGCCAATGCTCCTGTCATGCTCTCACTGTAAATAGCCTCGCTGCTCCTCTCCCTATCTCACTGTTAATGGTCCTACTGCTCTTCTCACTCTCACAATCAATGGCTCCACTGCTCCTCTCACTCTCTCACTGTTAATGGAATTGCTGCTCCTCTCACTCTCTCACTGTAAACAGCCTCGCTGCTCCTCTCACTCTCTCGCTGTTAATGGTCCCATTGCTCCTCTCGTTCTCTCACTGTTAATGGAATTGCTGCTCCTCTTACTCTCTCACTGTAAACAGTCTCGCCACTCCTCTCATTCTCTCACTGTTAATGACCCTGCTGTTCATCTCACTCTTCCTGTGCTCATGGCCACGCTGCTTCTCTCGCTCTGTCACTGTTAATGGTCCCACTGCTCATCTCACTTTCTCACTGTTAATGGCCCTGCTGCTCCTTTCACTCTCTCACTGTTAATTGCCCCACTGCTCCTCCCTCTCACACACTTAATGGCCCCACTGCTCCTCTCACTCTCTCACTGTTAATGGCCCTGCTGCTCCTATCAGTCTCTCACTGTTAATGGCCACTCTCTGACTGGCAGCTATTACCTCCCGGTCCCTTTGCCTATCATGAGAACATATTATTTCCCAACCACACTGACTTTAAAACAAGGGGGAGAGATGTAACATGGGAGAGAGAGAGAGAGATGGGACAGCAATGAATGATGGAGCATATCCGACTGACAGAGAGATGAAGAGCAACCTTTGGATGGTGACTGATGTAGTGAGGGATCCATAATGATAGAGAAGGAGTCAGAATCAGTGTGTTGATGAGGAACAGAGAGACAGAGAGTCTAATACGAAGAGAGGAGCCTGTGATCCGAGAAAGACCAAGTACTAATAACTGGGAAATCAGAGTACGGTCCAAACTGTTTTTTTCCTTACTGGTGGGATGGTGCATTTTTATGACAGCCAGTTTGTTCCTGACTGTAATATTTCCTGGTCTCACTAGAGGTCAGTGATGTGCTACTGTTCTGAAGTCTGTTGTTCCCTGTTGGTCACTGCTGTGATTGGCTGTTTCTCCATCCCAGGAGTGTCTCATTATTGGCTTAGCACTGTCCCATCATACATGACATCCTTAACCCTTCAAATCCTCCACATTTAATTAAATCCCGAGGATGTCAAGGGCTTGGAGAGGAAATTTAACAGCTTGGTTCCTGCAGGGAGAATAGAGTTCAGTTCATGTGCTGAGACTGGTCCTCCTCGGAGTACCAATGTGGGCAAAATATTCAGTGGTTCGAGAGAATTGCTAAGAAGAGACTCTTTCTGGTCACAGAGAGTCAGTAGCCAGAGGACTGATATATGATGGCTGGAAAAAACCAAAGGAGATTTTTTATGCAGCAAAGTGTGATCTGCAGTGCATTGCAGTGTAAGCAGATTCAATTGGAATTTCTCCAAGCAGAGTTGGGTAAATTCCTGAAAAGGAAATATATGCAGGCTCATGGGAGAAAGGACAGGAGATTAACATGATTGGACAACTCTCTCTCAAAGAGCAAGCACAGACACAATGGGCCAAATGACCTCTTCTGTGTTTTACCCTTTCCTGAATAAAACTACAAGAGGAGGGAGGGCCAATTTCACCTGATTTCTGCAACACTGGAGAATTCCCAGAGCAGAAGAGGGTGATGGTGCCCATGGGTAATGGAATTCAGCAGGTCCTCCAGAGGAGAAGGAGACAACAGTAATAAACTGATATTTCAACCACAAATCCTTCACAAACTGTTAACAGGAAACACTGTCATACAGCATATAAAGCTGAATATGGAGTGGATTCCTTCTCTGCAAAAAACATCAGTTATCACAGCCTTCAATCATGCTGGTGTGTCAATGGTAAAGTTGCATACATGCGCTGGCTGCCAGGAGTATATTACACAGTGAGATTTACTCTGTTTCTAACCAAGCTGTACCTGTCCTGGGAGTGTTTCATAGAGACAGGGTAGAGGGAGCTTTACTCTATCGAACCCTGTGCTGTGCATGTCCTGGGAGTGTTTGATGGAGACAGGATAGAGTGAGATTTACTCTGTATCTAACCCCATGCTGTACCTCTCCTGGGAGTGTTTGATGGAGACAGTGTAGAGGGTGATTTACTCTGTTTCTAACCCCATGCTGTACCTGTCCTGGGAGTGTTTGATGGAACAGCGAGCTTTGCTGCTGCTGCTAATAATTGGTCCTACTAGGAGATGTGCTGTCATGCTCGCCTGTCTTGCACCATCCTCACACAGTATTGTGAGATTTGTCAATAAGAAAAGGGAAACACCCGTAAGGACTAGAAGGCTGGGAACAGATGAAGCCCGTGGAGAATATAAAAAAAGTAGGAAGAAACTTAAGCAAGGAGTCAGGAGGGCTAAAAGGGGTCATGAAAAGTTATTGGCAACCAGGATTAAGGAAAATCCCAAGGCCTTTTATACATATGTAAAAAGAAAGACGGTAGCCAGGGAAAGGGTGGGCCCACTCAGGGACAGAGGTGGGAATCTATGTGTGGAGCCAGAAGAAATGGGAGAGATACTAAATGAGTATTTCTCATCAGTATTCACCAAAGAGAAGGACTTCGTGGTCAATTTGTCTAGGGAAGAGTGTGTAGGTAGCCTGCATCATGTTGAGATCAAAAAAGAGGAGGTGTTAGACGTCTTGAAGAATATTAAGGTGGATAAGTCCCCAAAGCCAGATGGGATCTACCTCAGAGTACTGAGGGAGACAAGGGAGGAGATTGCTGGGGCCTTGACAGAAATCTTTGTATCCTCACTGGCTATGGGTGAGGTCCCAGAGGACTGGAGAATGGCCAATGTGTTCCATTGTTTAAGAAGGGTAGCAGGGATAATCCAGGAAATTACAGGCCAGGGAGCCTTACATCAGTGCTAGGGAAATTATTGGAGAAGATTCCTCGTGACAGGATTTACTACCATTTGGAAGCAAATGGGCATATTAGTGAGAGGCTGCATGGTTTTGTGAAGGGGAGGTCATGTCTCACTAACTTGATTGAGTTTTTCGAGGAAGTGACAAAGATGATCGACGATGGAAGGGCAGTGGATGTTATCTACATGGATTTCAGTAAGGCCTTTGGCAAGGTCCTTCATGGCAGACTGGTACAGAAGGTAAAGTCGCACAGGATCAGAGGTGAGCTGGCAAGATGGATACAGAATTGGCTTGGTCATAGAAGACAGAGGGTAACAGTGGAAGGGTGATTTTCTGAATGGAGAGCTGGGATCAGTGCTGGGACCTTTGCTGTTTGTAGTATACATAAATGATTTGGAGGAAAATGTAACTGTACTAATTAGTAAGTTTGCAGACGACACTAAGGTTGGAGGAGTTGCAGATAGTGAAGAGGATTGTCAAAGGATACAACGGGATATAGATCGGTTGGAGACTTGGGCGGAGAAATGGCAGATGGAGGTTAATCCAGACAAATGTGAGGTAATGCATTTTGGAATGTCTAATACAGGTAGGAATTATACAGTAAATGGCAGAACCCTTAAGTGCATCGATGGGCAGAGGGATCTGGGTGTACAGGTCCACAGGTCACTGAAAGGCATATGGCATGCTTGCCTTCTTCAGCAGGGGTATTGAGTATAAAAGCTGGGAAGTCATGCTGCAGCTGTATAGAACCTTGGTTAGACTACACTTGGAATATTGTGCGTAATTCTGGTCGCCACATTACCAGAAGGATATGGAGGCATTGGAGAGGGCGCAGAGGAGGTTTACCAGGGTGCTGCCTGGTCTGGAGGTTATTAACTATGAGGAGAGGTTGGAGAAACTCGGATTGTTCTCACTAGAGCGACGGAGATTGAGGGGCGACTTGATAAAAGTTTACAAAATTATGAGTGGCATGGACAGAGTAGATAGTCAGAAGTTTTTTCCCAGGGTGGAAGAGTCAATTACTAGGGGACATAGATTTAAGGTGAGAGGAGAAAACTTTAGAGGTGATGTGTGTGGCAAGTTTTTTACGCAGAGGGTAGTGAGAGTCTGGAATTCGCTGCCAGAGGAGGTGGTGGAAGCAGGTATGATAGTGGTATTTAAGAGGCAGCTTGACAAATACATGAATAGGATGAGAATAGAGGGATACGGACCCCGGAAGTGCAAAATGTTTTAGTTTGACAGGCAATATGATGGGCGCAGGCTTGTAGGGCTGAAGGGTCTGTTCCTGTACTGTACTTTTCTTTGTTCTTTGTTCTTTGTTCACCCACAGTACCTCTCTGCAACCACTGTGTGACATGCCTCATCCAACTCTGCGTAAGTTGACTCCTCTTTCTGCTGCCCTCAATTTCCCTCTGGAAGAGATCCCTGTCACTTTTCAGCTCTGATCAAACGGCCAAAATGTTGACATCGACATTTCACTTTGTAGAATCCTTTATGCTCTTGCAGTTTCAAACCTTTCTTCTTGGTATTATGGTCTATATATGGAATGTATGCGTACATCTTAGCATCCACAATTCAAAGGCATATACCTTCATCAGCACATTTTACTAATCCCATTGTTCCAGTGTGACACTACCCACTTCACGCTTCACCCTCGTTTCTTCTAATATATCCCTTCCAACGACCATTGTTTTTGTCTTTTTAGTGTCCACACTCAATCCACTTTCTAAACTTCTAGATTTTACTTGATCTACAATATTGCTTAGAGCCTCCCCTGAATCTGTAAGCAGTTCTCTGTCTTCAGCATACTGCAGGGTCATGTCCTGGTCTCCAGGTTTTACCCTTGGAAGTACCTCTAATTCTCTGAATGTGTGTTCTTTTGTGCAGATTCAATAATTTAGGGGACAGTATACAGTCAGGTCATGCTCCTTCCTTCAGTTGAAACATGAACATGTCTGATTGTCCATCTCCTAAACTAATGTTCACTAATTGGTCTCACGTCTTTACTGCCAATGTCACATTTCCGCAACATGTTGGTTAACTTGGGATGATAAACACGTTCGAAAACTTTTTCATCGTTTATCAAGCTTGTGTAAATATTCATATTTACCTTAGATATATATCAAAAATTGTTCAAAGGTTAACAGGGCTAGGCAGGAATGTGCAGTTGAGTTTACAATCAGATCAGCCATGATCTTATAGAATGGCAGAGCAGGCTCGATGGGTCAAATGGCCTACTCCTGCTCCTATTTCATCTGTTTGCAGGTTAAATATTGCCTCTCTTGTTCCTACTCCAGTCTAAATCCACACTGCATTCGGCAATTTCTGCTTCAAATGTGTTATTTTTTTCTTTATTATGATTTTCAATCAAGATCACTTTAGTGAGATGACTCGTTTTGCTTACAGCTCTAAATTGATTGCATTCCATGGTTTTAGGTTTCTTAGGTAACAATGAATAATGAATATATTGAGTCATCTGGAATGTATCCTTTTGTATGTATTTGATCACAAATTTCTGTTATCACTTCTAATTCTGTTTCTCCAAGGGCTATGAGATGTTCTGTTGTTACTTTATCTCTGCTTGGAGCTTTCCCTGTACCTGTCAGTTCCAAAGCATTCTTTACCCTTGATATAATAATGTTTGGTCCATCATTTGCCTCTATACTTTGAGGATTCCTGCCATTTGGGCCATCGTATAATTCATTTACATATTCTGTCCATCTTTTTGCTAATGCAATATTTTCAAACAATATTTTACCACTCTTGACTTTTATGCACCCACTATCTGTTTTTAGCCTTTTCCTTTCTATGTGTGGGAGTACAGGGCCCAGTTTCAAACTTTGTGGATTATATGAAAGTTGGAAGCATTGTGAACATTGAGGAGTATAATATGGAAATTCAAAAGCACATATTCAGTTTGGTGGACTGGGTTGACAACTGGCAGCTAATTCAATGCAGTGAAAAGTGATGTGATTCATTTTGCGAGCTTTGCTCGGCATCTAATCCAAGCTGTAATGCCCAGGGGGTGTTTGATGAGCAGTGTGGCCAAATCATTCTTTGTAATTAATTGTGCTGTCCCCGCCAAGTGTTTGATGTACTCTGTATAGAGGGAGCTTTGTTCTGTATCTAACCCTGTGCTGTACCTGTCATGGGAGTGTTTGATGGAACAGTGTAGAGGTAGCCTTACTCTGTATCTAACCCCATGCTGTAACTGTCCTGGGAGTGTTTGATGGGGACAGTGAACTGGGAGGTTTCCTCTGTATCTAACCCCACATTGTAACTGCCCTGGGAGTATTTGATGGGGATAGTGTAGAGGGGGCTTTACTCTGTATCTAACCACATGCTATACCTGTCCTGGGAGTGTTTGATGGGGAGAGTGAAAAGGGAGCTTTATTCTGTATATAACCCGATGCTGTAATCAGACTCGGTGCTGTACATCGCCCGGCGATTGTGAATATTTAAGTTCATTAAAAAGAAAGGAAGATCTCCTCATCCAAAATGCCACAGTTTATCAGAACTGACCCCTTTGAGCCAGCCACAGATGACTGGTCTCAATATATAGAATGCCTTGTGTTTTTCTTTCAAACCAACAAAATCACAGGGGAAGAGAAGAGGAGAGCGATCTTCCTGAGTACTTATGAGACCAAAACGTACAGTTTGATTTGAAGCTTGATGTCCTAGATTTGAAGACTTTCAGTGAATTAGTAGATCATTTTAAGGGACATTTTCAACCCAAACCCTCAGTCACAATGCAGAGGTTCAGGTTCAATTCACGAAACAAAACCCCAGGGAAGACTATTGCTACCTAAGCAGCAAAATTAAAACAACTAATGGAATATTGTGATTGTGGTGAAATGCTGAATGACATGCTCAGGGATCGTTTAGTATGTGGCATGCAGGAGGATGCTATTCAGCGAAGGTTGCTGGATGAAGTGAATCTTGATTTTAAGGAAGCATTAGAAATAGGACTTGTGACAGAAAGCGCTATCAGGGATTCACAAGCAATTGAAGTGGCGCCGTTCTCCTAGCCGGGTGGGAACAGCCACGAAAATGGCGCGTAAAGCTGGGACACCACCAAGAGGGGGAAAACACCCTCGCTAACTGAAAATTGAGAGGAAACAACTTAGAAACAAAGTCAAAAACTAATTTTTACTGACATAGAAAGAATCATTCTTCTAATGATTGGCAATTTTAAAAATTAGAGTGTTATCTTTGTCTCCGAAGTGGACATCATGATATAGTGCAAAACGCGATTAAAACAGGCTTCCAAACAACAGTGTAGAGGGAGCTTTACTCTGTATCTAACCCCGTGCTGTACCTGCTGTGGGATTGTTTGATGGGGACAGTGTGGAGTGAGCTTTACCGTGTGTCTAACCCCGTACAGTAGCAGCCCTGGGAGTGTTTGATGATGACAGCGTAGAGGGAGCTTTACTCTGTATTTAACCCCGTGTAGTACCTGTCCTGGGAGTGTTTGATGGGGACAATGTAGACGGAGCTTTACTCTGTATCTAACCTCCTGGTGTATCAGTCCTGGAAGTGTTAGATGTGGACAGTGTAGAGGGAGCTTGACACTGTATCTAACCCCATGCTGTACCTGCCATGGGATAGTTTGAAGGGGACAATGTAGAGGGAGCTTTACTCTGTATCTAACCACGTGCTGTATCAGGCCTGGGAGTGTTTCATATTGATAGTGTAGAGGGAGCTTTACTCTGAATTTAACCCTGTGTCGAACCTGTCCTGGGAGTGTTTGATGTGGACATTGCAGAGAGAGCTTTACTCTGTATCTAACCCTGTGCTGTACCTGTCCTGGAAGTGTTGGATGTGGAAGTGTAGAGGGAGCTTGAAACTGTATCTAACCCCATGCTGTAGTTGTCCTGGGAGTGTTTGATGGGGACAGTGTAGAGGGTTATTTACTCTGTATCTAACCCGGTGCTGCACCTGCCGTGGGATTGTTTGATGGGGACAGAGCAAAAGGATTTTTTCTCTGTATCTTATCCCATGCTGTACCTGCCTTTCAAATGTTTGATGGGGACATTGTAGAAGGAGCTATATTCTGTATCTAACCCCATGCTGTACCTGCCCTGGGAGTCTTTGATGGGGTCTGTGTAGAGGGAGCTTTACTCTGTATCTAAACCCGTGCTGTAACAGCCCTGGGAGGGTTTGATGTTCCCAGTATGGAGGGAGCTTTACCCAGTATCTAACCCTGTGCTGAATCTGTCCTAGTACTGTTTGATATGTACAATGTAGAGGGAACTTTACTCTGTATCTAACCCTGTGCTGTACCTGCCGTGGGATTGTTTGATGGGGACAGAGTAGAAGGATCTTTACTCTGTATCTTACCCATGCTGTACCTGCCTTTCAAATACTTGATGGGGACAGTGTAGAAGGAGCTATATTCCCTATCTAACCCAGTGCTGTACCTGCCCTGGGAGTATTTGATGGGACTGTGTAGAGGGAGCTTCACTCTGTATCTAACCCCATGCTGTGCCTGTCATCAGAGTGTTTAATGGACACAGTGAACTGGGAGCTTTACTTTGCATCTAAGTGCAGGAATTTAAATTTCGATAATCGGAGATCCCTGGCTTTAAGAATAATCCTGAGGTGTAAAATCATATGACATGTGAAACCTAACATGTTTGTAGCATGGAGAACATCCAGCAGAGAGAGTTCTTGTATAATTGTTGGGTTTGATGCACACGTGTAGTTGCTGCTACTGTCTTGTAAAGAAAGTTAAATGCGTCCACTAAAAAAAGTTGTCTGAAAGATCAGCTCTATAACAAACTGACGACAATGATAAATCAGACTCGGTGCTGTACCTCGCCCGGCGATTGTGAGTATTTAAGTTCATTAAAAAGAAAGGAAGATCTCATCCAAAATGCCACAGTTTATTAGAAATGACCCCTTTGAGCCAGCCACAGATGACTAGTCTCAATATATAGAACGCCTTGTGTTTTTCTTTCAAACCAACAAAATCACAGGGGAAGAGAAGAGGAGAGCGATCTTCCTGAGTACTTATGAGAGCAAAACCTACAGTTTGATTTGAAGCTTGATGTCCCAGATTTGAAGACTTTCAGTGAATTAGTAGACCATGTTAAGGGACATTTTCAAACCAAGCCCTCAGTCACAATGCAGAGGTTCAGGTTCCATTCACGAAACAGAGCCCCAGGGAAGACTATTGCTACTTAAGCAGCAAAATTAAAACAACTAATGGAATATTGTGATTGTGGTGAAATGCTGAATGACATGCTCAGGGATCGTTTACTATGTGGCATGCAGGAGGATGCTGTTCAGTGAAGATTGCTGGATGAAGTGAATCTTGATTTTAAGGAAGCATTAGAAACAGGGCTTGTGACAGAAAGCGCTGTCAGGGATTCACAAGCAATTGAAGTGGCGCCGTTCTCCTAGCCTGGCAGGAACAGCCACGAAAATGGCGCAAAAGCCGGGACACCACCAAGAGGGGGAAAACACCCTCGCTAACTGAAAATTGAGAGGAAACAACTTAGCAACAAAGTCAAAAACTAATTTTAACTGACATAGAAAGAATCATTCTTTTAATGATTGCCAATTTTGAAAAGTAGAGTGTTATCTTTGTCACCGAAGTAGAAATCATGAGATAGTGCAAAACAAGATTTAAACAGTCTTCGAAACAACAGTGTAGAGGGAGCTTTACTCCACATTTAACCCCTTGTTGTACCTGTCCGAGGACTGTTTGATGTGGACAGTGCAGAGCGAGCTTTACTCTGTATCTAACCCCGTGCTGTAACTGTCCTTGGAGTGTTTGATGGGGACAGTGCAGAGAGAGCTTTACTCTGTATCTAAACCCCTGGTGTACCAGTCTTGGAAGTGTTGGATGTGGACATTGTAGAGGGAGCTTGACACTGTATCTAACCCCATGCTGTACCTCTCCTAGGCGTGTTTGATGTGGACAGCGTAGAGGGAGCTGTACTCTGTATCGAGCCCCGTGCTGTACCTGCCATGGGATTGTTTGAAGGGGACAGTGTGGAGTGAGCTTTACCGTGTGCTTAACCCCACGCTGTAGCAGCCCTGGGAATGTTTGATTTTGAGAGTGTAGAGGGAGGTTTACCCGGTATCTAACCCCATGCTGTAACGTCCTGGGGCTGCTTGATGTCGACAGTGCCGTGAGAGCTTTACTCTGTAACTAACCTCGTGCTGTACCTGTCCTAGGAGTGTTTGACTGGGACCGCGCAGAGAGCTTTACTCTATCTAACCCAGTGATGTACCAGGCCTGGAAGTGTTGGATATGGACAGTGTAGAGGGAGCTTGACACTGTATCTAACCCCATTCTGTACCTGTCCTGGGAGTGTTTGATAGGGACAGTGTAGAAGGAGCTTTACTCTGTATCTAAACCCATGCTGTACCAGCCCTGGGAGTGTTTGATGTTCACAGTGTGGAGGGAGCTTTACCCAGTATCTAACCCCGTGTTGAACCTGTCCTGGGACTGTTTGATGTGTACAATGTAGAGGGAGCTTTACTCTGTACCTAACCCCATGCTGCACCTGCCATAGGATTGTTTGATGGGGACAGAGCAAAGGGATCTTTTCTCTGTATCTAACCCCATGCTGTACCTGTCTTTCAAATGTTTGATGGGGACATTGTAGAAGGAGCTATATTCTGTATCTAACCCTGTGCTGTACCTGCCTTGGGAGTCTTTGATGGGAATGTGTAGAGGGCGTTTTACTCTGTATCTAAACCTGAGCTGTAACAGCCCTGGAAGTGTTTGATGTTCCCAGTATGGAGGGAGCTTGACCCAATATCTAAACCTGTGCTGAATCTGTCTGTGGGACTGTTTGATGTGTACAATGTAGAGGGAGCTTTATTCTGTATCTAACCCTGTGCTGTACCTGCCGTGGGATTGTTTGATGGGGACAGAGTAGAAGGATCTTTACTCTGTATCTTACCCATGCTGTACCTGCCTTTCAAGTATTTGATGGGGACATTGTAGTGGGAGTTATATTCTGTATCTAAACTAGTGCTGTACCTGCCCTGGGAGTATTTGATGGGGACTGTGTAGAGGGAGCTTGACACTGTATCTAACCCCATGCTGTACCTGTCCTGGGACTGTTTGATGGGGACAGTGTAGAGGGAGCTTTACTCTTTATCAAACCCTGTGCTGCACCTGTTGTGGGATTGTTTGATAGGGACAGAGCAAAAGGATCTTTTTTCTGTATCTTACCCATGCTGTACCTGCCTTTCAAATATTTGATAGGGACAGTGTAGAAGGAGCTATATTCTCTATCTAACCCCATGCTGTACCTTCCCTGGGAGTCTTTGATGGGGACTGTGTAGACGGAGCTTTACTCTGTATCTAAAGCCATGCTGTAACAGCCCTGGGAGTGTTTGATGTTCCCAGCATGGAGGAAGCTTTACCCAGTAGCTCACCCTGTGCTGAATCTGTCCTAGTACTGTTTTATGTGTACAATGTAGAGGGAGCTTTACTCTGTATCTAACCCTGTGCTGAACCTGCCGTGGGATTGTTTGATGGGGACAGAGTAGAAGGATCTTTACTCTGTATCTTTCAAATATTTGATGGGGACATTGTAGTGGGAGCTATATTCTCTAAATAACGCCATGCAGTACCTGTCCTGGGATTGTTTGATGGGGACAGTGTAGAGGGAGCTTTACTCTGAATCTAAACCTGTGCTGTAGCAGCCCTGGGAGTGTTTGATGTTCACAGTGTGGAGGGAGCTTTACCCTGTATCTAACCCTGTGCTGCACCTGCCATGGGATTGTTTGATGGGGACAGAGCAAAATGATCTTATCTCTGTATATAACCCCATGCTGTACCTACCTTTCAAATGTTTGATGGTGACATTGTAGAAGGAGCTATATTCTGTATCTAACGCTGTGTTGTACCTGCCCTGGGAGTCTTTGATACAGACTGTGTAGAGGGAGCTTCACTCTGTATCTAACCCCATGCTGTGCCTGTCATCAGTGTGTGTAAAGGGCACAGTGAACTGGGAGCTTTACTTTGCATCTAAGTGCAATAATTTATATTTCGATAATCGGAGATTCCTGGCTTTAAGAATAATCCTGAGATGTAAAATCATATGACCTGTGAAAGCTAACAGGTTTGTAGCACGGAGAACCTCCAGCAGAGAGAGTTCTTGTATAATTGTTGGCTTTGATGCACATGTGTAGTTGCTGCCATGTCTTGTAAAGAAAGTTAAATGTGTCCACTAAAAAAAGTTGTCTGAAAGATCAGCTCTATAACGAACTGACAACAAGGATAAATCAGACTTGGTGCTGTACCTCGCCCTGCGATTGCGAGTATTTAAGTTCATTAAAAAGAAAGGGAGATCTCCTCATCCAAGATGCCACAGTTTATCAGAATTGACCCCTTTGAGCCAGCCACAGATGACTAGTCTCAATATATAGAATGCCTTGTGTTTTTCTTTCAAACCAACAAAATTACAGGGGAAGAGAAGAGGAGAGCGATCTTCCTGAGTACTTATGAGAGCAAAATCTATAGTTTGTTTTGAGGATGGATGTCCCAGATTTGAAGACTTTCAGTGAATTAGTAGACCATGTTAAGCGACATTTTCAACCCAAGTCCTCAGTCACAATGCAGAGGTTCAGGTTCCATTCATGAAACAGAGCCCCAGGGAAGACTATTGCTACCTAAGCAGCAAAATTAAAACAACTAATGGAATATTGTGATTGTGGTGAAATGCTGAATAACATGCTCAGGGATCTTTTAATATGTGGCATGCAGGAGGATGCTGTTCAGTGAAGATTGCTGGATGAAGTGAATCTTGATTTTAAGGAAGCATTAGAAACAGGGCTTGTGACAGAAAGCGCTGTCAGGGATTCACAAGCAATTGAAGTGGCGCCGTTCTCCTAGCCAGGTGGGAACAGCCACGAAAATGGCACGTAAAGCTGGGACACCACCAAGAGGAGGAAAACACCCTCGCTAACTGAAAATTGAGAGGAAACAACTTAGAAACAAAGTCAAAAACTAATTTTTACTGACATAGAAAAAATCATTCTTTTAATGATTGGCAATTTTAAAAAGTAGAGTGTTATCTTTGTCACTGAAGTAGAAATAATGAGATAGTGCAAAACAAGATTTAAACAGTCTTCCAAACAACAGTGCAGAGGGAGCTTTACTCCGTATCTAACCCCGTGTCATACCTGTCCTAGGATTGTTTGATGGGGACAGTGCAGAGAGAGATTTACTCTGTATCTAACCCCGTGCTGTAACTGTCCTGGGAATGTTGGATGTGGACAGTGTAGAGGGAGCTTGACACTGTATGTAACCCCATGCTGTACCTGTCCTGGGTGTGTTTGATGTGGACAGTGTAGAGGGAGCTGTACTCTGTATCTAACCCCGTGCTGTACCTGATGTGGCATTGTTTGATCGAGATAGTGTGGAGTGAGCTTTACTGTGTTATTAACCTCGTGCTGTAACTGTCCTGGGGCTGTTTGATGTCGACAGTGCCGAGACAGCTTTACTCATTAACTAACCCCGTGCTTTACCTGTCCTAGGAGTGTTTGATGGGGACAGTGCAGAGAGCTTTACTCTATCTAACCCCCTGATGTACCAGTCCTGGAAGTGTTGGTTGTGGACTGTGTAGAGGGAGCTTGACACTGTATCTAACCCCATGCTGTACCTGTCCTGGGAGTGGGACTGTGTAGAGGGAGCTTTACTCTGTATCTAAACCCATGCTGTACCAGCCCTGGGAGTGTTTGATGTTCACACTGTGGAGGGAGCTTTACCCTGTATCTAACCCCGTGCTGAAGCTGTCCTGGGACTGTTTGATGTGAAACGTGTACAGGGAGCTTTATTCTGTATCTAACCCGGTGCTGCACCTGCCATTGGATTGTTTGATGGGGACAGAGCAAAAGGATCTTTTCTCTGTATCTTACCCCATGCTGTACCTGCCTTTCAAATGTTTGATGGGGACATTGTAGAAGGAGCTATATTCTGTATCTAACCCTGTGCTGTACCTGCCCTGGGAGTCTTTGGTGGGGGCTGTGTAGAGGCAGCTTCACTCTGTATCTAACCCCATGCTGTGTCTGTCGTCAGAGTGTTTAATGGGCACAGTGAACTGGGAGCTTTACTTTGCATCTAAGTGCAGGAATTTAAATTTTGATAATCGGAGATCCCTGGCTTTAAGAATAATCCTGAGATGTAAAATCATATGACCTGTGAAACCTAACATGTTTGTAGCACGGAGAACTTCCAGCAGAGAGAGTTCTTGTATAATTGTTGGGTTTGATGCACACGTGTAGTTGCTGCTACTGTCTTGTAAAGAAAGTTAAATGCGTCCACTAAAAAAAGTTGTCTGAAAGATCAGCTCTATAACGAACTGACGACAATGATAAATCAGACTCGGTGCTGTACCTCGCCCGGCGATTGTGTGTATTTAAGTTCATTAAAAAGAAAGGGAGATCTCTTCATCCAAGATGCCACAGTTTATCAGAATTGACCCCTTTGAGCCAGCCACAGATGACTAGTCTCAATATATAGAATGCCTTGTGTTTTTCTTTCAAACCAACAAAATCACAGGGGAAGAGAAGAGGAGAGCGATCTTCCTGAGTACTTATGAGAGCAAAACGTACAGTTTGATTTGAAGCTTGATGTCCCAGATTTGAAGACTTTCAGTGAATTAGTAGACCATGTTAAGGGACATTTTCAAACCAAGCCCTCAGTCACAATGCAGAGGTTCAGGTTCCATTCACGAAACAGAGCTCCAGGGAAGACTATTGCTCCCTAAGCAGCAAAATTATAACAACTAATGGAATATTGTGATTGTAGTGAAATGCTGAATGACATGCTCAGGGATTGTTTACTATGTGGCATGCAGGAGGATGCTGTTCAGTGAAGATTGCTGGATGAAGTGAATCTTGATTTTAAGGAAGCATTAGAAACAGGGCTTGTGAACAGAAAGCGCTGTCAGGGATTCACAAGCAATTGAAGTGGCGCCGTTCTCCTAGCCTGGCGGGAACAGCCATGAAAATGGCGCGTAAAGCTGGGACACCACCAAGAGGGGGAAAACACCCTCGCTAACTGAAAATTGAGAGGAAGCAACTTAGAAACAAAGTCAAAAACTAATTTTTACTGACATAGAAAGAATCATTCTTTTAATGATTGCCAATTTTGAAAAGTAGAGTGTTATCTTTGTAACGAAAGTAGAAATCATGAGATAGTGCAAAATAAGATTTAAACAGTCTTCGAAACAACAGAGTAGAGGGAGCTTTACTCCGTATTTAACCCCGTGTTGTACCTGTCCTAGGAGTGTTTGATGTGGACAGTGCAGAGCGAGCTTTACTCTGTATCTAACCCCGTGCTGTAACGGTGTTGGGATTGTTTGATGGGGACAGTGCAGAGAGAGATTTACTCTGTATCTAAACCCCTGGTGTACCAGTCCTGGAAGTGTTGGATGTGGACAGTGTACAGGGAGCTTGACACTGTATCTAATCACATGCTGTACCTCTCCTGGGTGTGTTTGATGTGGACAGTTTAGAGGGAGCTGTACTCTCTATCTAGCCCCGTGCTGTACCTGCTGTGGGATTGTTTGATGGGGACAGTGTGGATTGAGCTTTACCGTGTGATTAACCCCGTGCTGTAGCAGACCTGGGAGTGTTTGATTTTGAGAGTGTAGAGGGAGGTTTACCCGGTATCTAACCCCATGCCGTAACTCTCCTGAGACTGTTTGATGTCGACAGTGCTGAGAGAGCTTTAATCTGTAACTAACCCCATGCTGTACCTGTCCTAGGAGTGTTTGATGGGGACAGCGCAGAGAGCTTTACTCTATCTAACCCCCTGATGTACCAGGCCTGGAAGTGTTGGATGTGGACAGTGTAGAGGATCTTGACACTGTATCTAACCCCATGCTGTACGTGTCCTAGGAGTGTTTGGTGTGGACAGTGTAGAGGGAGCTTTACTCTGTATCTAAACCCGTGCTGAAGCAGCCCCGGGAGCGTTTGATGTTCACAGTGTGGAGGGAGCATTACCCAGTATCTAACCCCGTGCTGAAGCTGTCCTGGGACTGTTTGATGTGGACAGTCTAATGAAAGCTTGACACTGTATCTAACCCCATGCTGTACCAGTCCTGGGTTTGTTTGAATGGGACAGTGTAGAGGGAGCTTTACTCTGTATCTAAACCCATGCTGTAGCAGCTCTGGGAGTGTTTGATGTTCACTGTGTGGAGGGAGCTTTACCCAGTATCTAAGCCGGTGCTGAACCTGCCATGAGGTTGTTGGATGGGGACAGAACAAAAGGATCTTAACTCTTTTTCTTAACCCATGCTGTACCTTCCTTTCAAGTGTTTGATGGGGACATTGTAGAAGGAGCTATATTCTGTATCTAACCCTGTGCTGTACCTGCACTGGGAGTCTTTGATGGGGACTGTGTAGAGGGAGCTTCACACTCTATCTAACCCCATGCTGTGCCTGTCATCAGAGTGTGTAAAGGGCACAGTGAACTGGGAGCTTTACTTTGCATCTAAGTGCAATAATTTATATTTCGATAATCGGAAAATCCTGGCTTTATGAATAATCCTGAGATGTAAAATCATATGACCTGTGAAACCTAACATGTTTGTAGCACGGAGAACTTCCAGCAGAGAGAGTTCTTGTATAATTGTTGGGTTTGATGAACATGTGTGGTTGCTGCTACTGTCTTGTAAAGAAAGTTAAATGCATCCACTAAAAAAAGTTGTCTGAAAGATCAGCTCTATAACAAACTGACAACAAGGATAAATCAAACTCGGTGCTGTACCTCGCCCGGCGATTGTGTGTATTTAAGTTCATTAAAAAGAAAGGGAGATCTCCTCATCCAAGATTCCACAGTTTATCAGAATTGACCCCTTTGAGCCAGCCACAGATGACTAGTCTCAATATATAGAATGCCTTGTGTTTTTCTTTCAAACCAACAAAATCACAGGGGAAGAGAAGAGGAGAGCGATCTTCCTGAGTACTTATGAGAGCAAAACCTACAGTTTGTTTTGAAGATGGATGTCCCAGATTTGAAGACTTTCAGTGAATTAATCGATCATGTTAAGGGACATTTTCAACCCAAACCCTCAGTCACAATGCAGATGTTCAGGTTCCATTCACGAAACAAAACCCCAGGGAAGACTATTGCTACTTAAGCAGCAAAATTAAAACAACTAATGGAATATTGTGATTGTGGTGAAATACTGAATGACATGCTCAGGGATCGTTTAGTATGTGGCATGCAGGAGGATGCTATTCAGCGAAGATTGCTGGATGAAGTGAATCTTGATTTTACGGAAGCATTAGAAATAGGGCTTGTGACAGAAAGCGCCGTCAGGTATTCACAAGCAATTGAAGTGGCGCTGTTCTCCTAGCCGGGCGGGAACAGCCACAAAAATGGCGCGTAAAGCCGGGACACCACCGAGAGGGGGAAAACACCCTCGCTAACTGAAAATTGAGAGGAAACAACTTAGAAACAAAGTCAAAAACTAATTTTTACTGACATAGAAAAAATCATTCTTCTAATGATAGGCAATTTTAAAAAGTAGAGTGTTATCTTTGTCACCGAAGTAGAAATTATGAGATAGTGCAAAACAAGATTTAAACAGTCTTCCAAACAACAGTGTAGAGGGAACTTTACTCCATATCTAACCCCGTGTCATACCTGTCCTAGGATTGTTTGATGGGGACAGTGCAGGGAGAGATTTACTCTGTATCTAACCCCGTGCTGTAACTGTCCTGGGAGTGTTGAATGTGGACAGTGTAGAGGGAGCTTGACACTGGATGTAACCCCATGCTGTACCTGTCCTGGGTGTGTTTGATGTGGACAGTGTAGAGGGAGCTGTACTCTGTATCTAACCCCGTGCTGTACCTGATGTGGCATTGTTTGATCTGGACAGTGTGGAGTGAGCTTTACCGTGTTATTAACCCGATGCTGTAACTGTCCTGGGGCTGTTTGATGTCGACAGAGCCGAGACAGCTTTACTCATTAACTAACCCCGTGCTTTACCTGTCCTAGGAGTGTTTGATGGGGACAGTGCAGAGAGCTTTAATCTATCTAACCCCCTGATGTACAAGTCCTGGAAGTGTTGGTTGTGGACTGTGTAGAGGGAGCTTGACACTGTATCTAACCCCATGCTGTACCTGTCCTGGGAGTGGGACTGCGTAGAGGGAGCTTTACTCTGTATCTAACCCTGTGCTGTACCTGTCCTGGGAGTGTTTGATGGGGATAATGCAGAGAGAACTTTACTCTGTATCTAACCCCGTGCTGTACCTGTCCTGGGAGTGTTTGATGGGGACCGTGTAGAGGGAGCTTTACTCTGTATCTAACCCTGTGCTGCACCTGTCCTGGCAGTGTTTGATGGGGCCAATGCAGAGAGAGCTTTACTCTGTATCTAACCCTGTGCTGTTTCTGTCCTGGGAGTGCTTGATGGGGACATTGTAGAGGGAGTTTTACCCTGTATCTAACCCCATGCTCTTCCTGCCCTGGGAGTGTTTGATGGGCATGGTGTGGATGGAGCTTTACTCTGTATCTAATCCCCTGGTGTACCAGACCTGGGAGCACTGGATGTGGACAATGCAGAGGGAGCTTGACACTATATCTAACCGCATGTTGTAGCTGTTCTGGGAGTGTTGAATGTGGACAGTGTAGAGGGAGCTTGACACTGTATCTAACCCCATGCTGTACCTGTCCTGCGAGTATCTGATGTGGACAGTGTATTAGACAATTTCACTTCATTAACCAGCCTTGCAAATGTTGAATTAATTTACCTGTGCAACATATGACAGTCACCATGCAGAGTGAAGAATTCAATGATAACATGTTTAAATTGTAAATATCAGTCTCTTCCAAGTTATGCAATGCTACTGCTCCTTGCATTATCCTTAAACTACTAGAAACCTTCCTGGCCAAATGAGACATTAGTCCAACATGTTTGTTGCTTGTTTGATGTTGACAGTGTAGTGGGAGCTTTACCCGTTATCTAACCCTGTGCTGTACTTGCCCTGGGACTGGTTGATGTGGACAGTGTAGATGGAGCTTTACTCTGTATCTATCCCTGTGCTGTACCTGCCCTGTGGATGTTTGATGGGGACAGTGTGGAGGGTGCTTTATCATGTACCTAACCCCATGCTCTCGATGTCCTGGAAGTGTTTTACGAGGACAGTGTAGAGGGATCCTTACTCTGTACCTAACCCCGTGCTGTACCTGCAGTTGGATTGTTTGATGGGGGCAGTGTAGAAGGATCTTTAATCTGTATCTAACCACACGTTGTACCTGCCCTGGGAGTATTGGACGGGGACAGAGTAGAGGGAGCTTCACTCTGTGCCTAACACAGTGCTGTACCTGTCCTGTGAGCGTTTGATGTGGAGAGTGTAGACGGAGCTTGACACTGTATCTAACCCCGTGCTGTACCTGTCCTGGGAATGTTTGATGGGGACAGTGTAGAGGGAGCATTACTCTGTATCTAACCCCGTGCTGTACCTGTCCTGGGAGTGTGTGATGGGGACAGTGTAGAGGGAGCTTTACTCTGTATCTAACCCCGTGTTGTACCTGTCCTGGGAGTGTTTGATGGGAACTGTGTAGAGGGAGATTTACTCTGTATCTAACCCAGTGTTGTACATTGCCTGGGTGTATTTGATGTGAACAGTGTTGAGGGAGCTTTACTCTGTATCTAACCCCGTGTTGTACCTTTCCTGGGCATGTTTGATGTGGACAGTTTAGAGGAACCTTTACTTTGCACCTAACCCCGTGCTGCACCTGTCCTATGAGTGTTTGATGGGGACAGTGTAGAGGGAGCTTTACCCTTTATCTACCGCACTACTATACCTGTCATGGTAGTGATTGACGTGGCAGTGTAGAGGCAGCTTTACCCTGTATCTAACCCCCCAGTGTACTTGTCCTAGGAGAGTTGAATAAAGACAGTGTGGAGGGAGCTTTTCTGTTTCTCTAACCCTGTGCTGTACCTGCCCTCAGAGTGTTTTATGAGGACAGTGTAGAGAGATCCTTACTCTGTACCTAACCCTGTGCTGTACCTGCTGTTGAATTGTTTGATGGGGGCAGTATAGAAGGATCTTTAATCTGTATCTAACCACACGTTGTACCTGCCCTGGGAGTATTGGACGGGGACAGAGTAGAGGGAGCTTCACTCTGTGCCTAACACAGTGCTGTACCTGCCCTGTGACCGTTTGATGTGGAGAGTGTAGACGGAGCTTGACACTGCATCTAACCCCGTGCTGTACCTGTCCTGGGAATATTTGATGGGGAGAGTGTAGACGGAGCATTACTCTGTATCTAACCCTGTGCTGTACCTGTCCTGGGAGTGTTTTATGAGGACAGTGTAGAGGGAGCTTTACTCTGTATCTAACTCCATGCTGTACTTGTCCTGGGAGTGTTTGATGGGACAGTGTAGAGAGGTCTTCACTCTGTATCTAACCCCGTGCTGTACCTGTCCTGGGAGTGTTTGATGGGACAGCGTAGATAGGTCATCACTCTGTATCTAACCCCATGCTGTACCTGTCCTGGAAGTGTTTTATGAGGACAATATAGAGGGATCCTTACTCTGTACCTAACCCCGTGCTGTACTTGCTGTTGGATTGTTTGATGCGGACAGTGTAGAAGGATCTTTACTCTGTATGTTACCCCGTATAGTACCTCTCCTGGGAGTGTTTGTTGGGACAGTGTAGAGGGAGCTTTCCTCTGTATCTAACCCCGCGTTGTACCTGTCCTGAGAGTGTTTGATGGGAACAGTGTAGAGGCAGCTTTACTCTGTATCTAAACCCATGCTGTGCCTGTCCTGGGAGTGTTTGATGGGGACAGTGTAGAGGGAGCTTTACTCTGTATCTAACCCCATGTTCTACCTGTGCTGGGAGTGTTTGATGGGGTCAGTAGAATCAGAAGGCCAGTGTGAACTGAACTTCCTATTAATTCTGTCCATTACAGGACTGATTGTTACGCTTTATTTGAACATTCGTCATTCTAATGAAATTCAAGAGAGTTCTCTTTACTGTCCGGGGCATATATACTTAACTCAATCAACATTTCTAAAGCAGAGATTGAGGTCATTAGTGATGGTGTTTTATTTTGTGTGATTTTGCTGTTCAGAAAGTGGCATCATGGTCCTTAAAATTTATCAATGCGATTCACCCCAACCACTCTTCGTGGTCAGAAGTTGTATGTCCTCATCACTCTCTGTTTGAAGGTGTTTCTCCTGAACTCCCTGCTGGGTTTCTTGGTGACTCTCTCATATTGATGGCCCCCGGTTCTGATATCCCCCAAGTGGATACATCTTCGCAACATTTACCTATCATATCCTTTCATCAGTTTAAAAACCTCTATCAGGTCATCCACAACTGACAGAGTGGAGCCCTCCGCCTGGTATTATTTATCTTATCATCCTTATCATTTTTTTTGCACCATCTCCAGTGCCTCTCCTACTTTTTTGTAACATCAAGACCATGATTTTGCACAATGGTTGAGTCAAAGTTTCACAAAAGTTTAACATAACTTCACTGCTCTTCAATTCAGTGGAACAAATACAAGAAATTAAAACAAGCAGATAACTCTTGAAATGGACAGCAGGTCACTCAGGGCCTGTGAAGGGAAAAGATGGGTTGCTATTGGGAGATTGGGATGAGGGTTAAAAACCTTAAAGGGTATCTAGGTTGCCCTCTGAATTTTGGCAACAATTCTGGTCTCCGTGAATTATTTTCCTGTATTCAATGCAACAATTTATATCCTCCCCAGTTTGCAGCGTAATAGACTTGGTGTTAATCAAACTTGAGCTTTTCTCATCTGCCCAATCTGCATTAATCACCAGGTTAAAGATGAAAATGTGACTAGTTTTTTTTAAAAACAGTATAATTTAATTTTTTAATGGCCCCTTGGGGAGCAGCACTGTGAATCAATGTCACTCCAAGGGTATTGCTGTGAACACAAGCATCATCGGCAACATCACATTAACAAGTGATGGATTGTGTTCTCTGCTGAGTCAGATGATCTGAGTTGTAACTGACCACAAGTTGGCCTCTGTACCTCTCCGTCTAGGGGCATGGGGAGTGGTTCGTGAAACCCTGACAGACCCTGGTCCCCGTTAATATCCAGTGACAAACCATCCCCCCACCCAGCCTCCCTAATTTATGCATGAAGCTCTGCATGGATACTGTGTGAGGATGGAATTTGGTGCAGCTGTGGAATTTTCTACATTCAATATCCTGGCAATCTTCACTGTCTAGGCTCGCCGTGACACTGACCATTTTGGGTATGAAAGCTTACCCCAAAGTCACAAATTGCAGCCTATGTGACAAAGGTAAACTTTCCCACCTTGTCTGTTGTAATATGCCTTGACAGGATAGCAGCATGACATCACTAGAGGGGAAGTGTGTCATCAAATCCAGTCTTCGTTTCACTTTTGATTTTGCCTTGTCTCAATAAATGAGCCCACGACATGTTTAAATAATCCCTGATGAGTGATTGATGCTTATATCATTATAACAACACAACAGGCCTCCTCGAGTAGTCTTCAGCCTCCACTGTCATCTAGGAACTGCACTTGCTTGGTTCCATTCTTATCTATCCAAGCTTATCTAGAGAATCACTCGCAATGCTTTCTTTTCCCATTTCTATGCTGATGCCTCTGCTGTCTCCAAGGATCTATCATTGGCACCCTTATATTTCTCATCTACATGCTGCTGCTCAGTGTCATCATCTGATGCCAGGGAGCCCAGCCTCACCTCAGCTACTGCTCATCCTTGCCTTTGTTGCCTCCAGACTATTCCAATGCACTCTTGGCTGGGATTCCATCTTCCATCCTCCACAAATTTAAAGCCATCCAGAACTCAGCCACTCATATCCTAAATCTCACCAAGCCCCTATTATGGACAGGAGAGAGTTAATTTAAACAAGACTAATTTCACCTCTCACCACTCATCAATAAACAGAAAGGTGTTTTTGAT
This sequence comes from Carcharodon carcharias, assembly GCF_017639515.1. Taxonomy (NCBI): domain Eukaryota; kingdom Metazoa; phylum Chordata; class Chondrichthyes; order Lamniformes; family Lamnidae; genus Carcharodon; species Carcharodon carcharias. The sequence goes on along the minus strand of NC_054482.1, from coordinate 37,186,275 downwards.
TTGTTTCCCTCTTTATAAACGGTGGTATATTTCCCAACCCCTCGGTTTTGATACGATCTAATTTTCAATTAATAACCCAACAGCAAATTCAAGACAGGGTGAGCTCAATAGGATAGTTTATTTGCACACACTCAAAATGTGAAAAGGGGGTTCACAACAACCCCTCACGTACAGATAGTAAAGAGAGGGATAGAGAAAAGAGCAATTTACAGTACAGAGATCACAGAGGAAAGAAACATTAGTTCACGTGGGTTCCAGTGTCCAAAATCAAAGTCCAGTGAGGTATTCCTTCATGGAGGTCAGGGGTTGAAAACCTATGCTGGATAATTCACTTTTCCAGTGGTGTTAACTTCACACAATGAGATAGCCATGCAGAGATGAATCAGTCTTATAGATGATGGTGTAGCATTTCCAGCTGAAGTAGTATAGAAGAGGCCATGTGTTCAACCTGGACAGACCTTCTTTTCTGTGAGGCTGCCAGTTAGTTAGTAAACAGCACACTGAGCTTTGCAGTTCAGTAAGGCAATATTACTGGTTCCACAACCCAGAGGCCCATGTCACATGACTCCCACCTCTTTATCTTTGGCAAAAACTCCACTGGGTTCCCAACAGTGTTAAATGTCTCAACCATTAAGAATTGAAAGGAAGGTGTCTCAGCAGGCAAGCAGACACCTGTTAGCCAGCCTGGGTTATGAAACGCAGATGGCCTTTGTATAGCTCAATTTGAATTTGGCCTGTACAGCCCACAGAGGGTCATTAGTGGCTCCCCAGAGATAATGATGGGTGAGTTTCCCTGACATTGCCACGCAGCTCCTTTTGTTCAGAGGTCATAGACAGACATAGATTCAGCCATTTTAAGGAACTTTGTTTAATTTTTAAAATTTTAGAAATAGCCATGAGAATGCCTATATATATTTTATAAGAATATACAATATAAAGTGCCTCACACCCCTTTCAATCGTCCTCCCCCCACCACCATCCTCACCCCCAACCCTCTGATTTTTGGCCGACACTTATTTCCAGACTGGCAATGTCTCTTTTTAAAATTCTCATCCTGATTTTCAAATTCCTCCAAGGTCCTGTTTCCTCCTATCCTCCAACTTTGATGAATTCCTTGATTTCTGGCCTCATTTGACTGATTTTTAATCAGGTCCATTATGACTGGCTATGTAATCAGTTCTCAAGGCCCTAAGCTCTGGAAATCCCTCACTACGACTTTTCCCTCTCTTTCTTCTCTCCATCTAATGCCCCCTAAATTGCCCCTTTCACCTTCATTTCCACTCCCCTCTTTCTTTTCCTCACACATTCCCTCTCAATCTCGACCACTTTCTTTTTAATACAACTTAAAAGCTTTCTCTGTGACTGAGTGTTTGGCTATTTCACATGAAGAAATGTCTATTTATCATGTCACCTCCTTGAAGTAGTTAGAGTTTTTCATCTACATTATAGGCACAAAATAAATGCAAGCTGTTTTCATCATTGTCCTGCACTATTCCAAGGAGGCTGGTAAAGGGAGAGCAACACTGCACTTTCCCAGTAAAACTGGTACAGGAGGAGTCACTTGCACTCTCCCAGTGAGACTAGTACAGTGGAGTCACACCGCACTCTCCCAGCATCACTCATACAGGGGTGTCACACTGCACTGTCCCAGTGAGACTGGTATAGGGGTGTCACATTGCACTGTCCCAGCGTGACTCGTACAGGGGTGTCACACTGCACTGCCCCAGTGAGACTGGTATGAGGGAGTCACGCTGCACTGTCCCAGCGTGACTCGTACAGGGGTGTCACACTGCACTGCCCCAGTGAGACTGGTATGACGGAGTCACACTGCACTGTCCCAGCGTGACTCGTACAGGGGTGTCACACTGCACTGCCCCAGTGAGACTGGTAATGGGTGAGTCACACTGCACTGTTCCAGTGAGAGTGTTACAGGGGGGGTCATGCTGCACTTTCCAAGTGAGACTCATACAGTCAGACTGAACTCCCCCCAGGGAGACGAGTACCGGGGAGTTACACTGCACTATCTCAATGAGACTGGTACAGGGGAAATCAGGCTGCACTGTCCCAGTGAGATTACTACCAGGGGAGTCACACTGCGCTCTCCAAGTGAGACTCGTACATGTCAGACTGAACTCCTCCAGGGAGACGAGTACAGGGGAGTCACACTGCACTGTCTCAGAGGTACAGGGCAAGAAGGCTTCTATTATTCAATATGATAATGGCTGACCTGATTGTGGCCTGAACTCCACTTTCCTGTCTGCCCCCCATAACCCTTGATTCCCTTGTCTATCAAAACTCTGTCTAATTCAGCCTTGAATATATTCAGTGACCCAGCCTCCACTGCTCTCTGGGGAAGAGAATTCCAAAGGCTAACCACCCCCTGAGAGAAGAAATTCCTCCTCATCTCCATCTTAAATGAGAGACTCCTTATTTTTAAACTGTGTCCTCTAGTTCTGGATTCCCCCCACAAGGGGAAACATCCACTCAGCATCCAACCTGTCGAGCCTTCTCAAAATCTTATATGTTTCAATAAGATCACCTGTCATTCTTCTAAACTTCAATGGGTATAGGCCCAACTTGTTCAACCTTTCCTCATAAGACAAACTCATCATCTCAACTGAGTGAACCTTCTCTGAACTGCTCCCTATATATATCACTCCTTATGTAAAGAGACCAAAACTGTACACAATAGTTTAGATGTGGTCTCACCAATGCCCTGTACAGTTGTAGTGAGACATCCCTACTTTTATAGTCTACCTACCTTGTAATGAAGGCCAATATTCAATTTGCCTTCCTAATTACTTGCTGTAACTGTGCTCTAACTTTTTCTGATTCAAGTACACACAGATTCCTGTGCACTGCAGCATTCGGCAGTCCCTCCCCATTTAAATAATATTTTGCTATTCTGTTCTTCCTGCCAAAGTGGACAACCTCACACTTTCCCACAATATACTCAATGTTGCAAATATATGCCCATCATTTAACCTATCTATAATCCTTTGTAGACTCTGTATCCTCCTCACAACTTGCTTTCCTACCTATCTTTGTGTTGTCAGAAAATTTGGCTACAATACATTCAGTCCCTTCATCAAAGTCATTACCATAGATCATAAATATTTGAGGCCCCTGTGGCACTCCAGTTTGCCAAGTTGAAAATAGCTCTCTATTTACTATTAGTTAGCCAACCCACATGAATACATTTCCCCCAGCACCATGAGCTCTTATCTTCTGCAGTAACCTTTTACATGTCACCTTAGCGAATGCCTTTTGGAAACCCAAATACATTACATCTCCTGGTTCCCCTTGAGCCTACCCTGTTTGTTACATCATCAAAGATCTTGTATAAATTTGCCAAATATGATTTCCCTTTCACAGAAGCATATTGACTCTGCCTGATTGTATTATGGTTTTCTAATAATGGATTCCAGCATTTTCCCAATGACTGATGTTAGGCTAACTGGCCTATAGTTTCCTGCTTTCTGTCTCCCTCCCTTTTTGAACTAAAGTGTTACATATGCAGTTTTCAAATCTGCTGGATCCTTTCCGCAATCTGGGGAATTTTGAAAGATGCACCCATTTTCTCTGCAGCCAATCCTTTTAGTACTGTATTGTATTCCCTTGCTTTGTTATCCTTCCCAAATGCATCACCTTACTTTACATGTTGCCGGATTAAGTTCCATTTGCCACTTTCTGTCCACCTGACCAGTCCATTGATAACTTCAGGAAGATAGCTTTCTTCTTCATTGTCAAACACATGGTCAGTTCTTGCATCATTCGCCAACTTCTTAATCATGCTCACTCGATTCATGTCTAAATCATTCATATCAACCACAAAAGGATAAGCACCTGGCACTTCAGAACCCCACTGGAAACAGCATTCCAGCCACAAATACACCCATCAACCATTACTCTTTGTTTCTTGCTACTGAGTAGATTTTGGATCCAATTCGATACTTTTCCTTGAACCCCATGGGTTTTAATTTACTGATCAGCCTGCCATGTGTAACCTTATCAAAAGCCTTGCTAAATTCTATGTAGACTACATCAAACTCACTACCCTCATCGACCCTCCTTGTTGCCTGCTCAAAAAATCAATCATGTGAGTTAGACATGCCCTTCCCATGCCGACTGTCTTTAATTAATCTGTGTCTTTCTAAAAGAAGGATTATCCAGCCCAACAGTACTTTTTTCAATAGTTTCTCCACCACTGAAGTTAGGCTAACTGGTCTGTTATAACTTGGTCAATCACTTTGTACCTTTTGAAATCATTGTACAAAGATGTTAAACCCCTTAATACTTCCTCTCACAATGTTAATTTTCTCCAATATTTCACAATCTTCTTCCCTGATTACAATGTCTGCATTGTCCATCTTTTGTGAAAGCCATTGTAAAATATTCATTAGGAACTATATCAACATTGTCATCCTCCACATACAGATTACCCTTATGGTAGTTTGTGGAAGGCGGAGCTGGTGCAGCTAATCTGCTTTTGGGTCTCCTCGTCAATGGTGGCTTTTTGAGAGAGGGGACTGCCAAGGTGTGGGAAGTGCTCAACATATCTCTTTCAACATATGTTGGAGGTGGAATGGGAGACTGACCAGCTTTAGGTTCATATGAGTTTTGTTTTAGCAACATCCAAGGACTGGCTGAATTTTGTGTAAGCAGAATTGAAGAGATCAGGGGTCTCTTGCAAATCTGGTGCAGAGTGGGCAACGACACTGCAATCATCTACAAACGGTAGATAATGTATATATATGGTTGTGGGTTTAGTTTTGGCATGGGGGCAACTGAGTTGATTCTGAAAGTGTCTGTTTCAGATCTCCCACTCAAGGCAGTTGCCATTGTATCATCATGAAACAATTGCAGCATTTTGATGAAGTTCCTTGGACACCCAAATCTTTGAAGCACAATCCAGAATGCTTAACAACAAAGACCTTCACAATCAACTAATGGCCCAGTGTACAAGGCAGCTGTTGTCAGCACACTCCTGTACTGCAGTGAAGCCTGGGTTGTGTATCAGTGACAAGTAAGAGCGTGAGAGAAATTGCATCAGCAATGACTTCACCACATCCTCAATACTCAATGGGAGGATCAACGAACAAATCCTAGTGTCCTTCCTGAACCCAGCTCCACAACAATTCAGTCAACATTCCTACAAAATCAACTTTGATCGTCTGGACACTGTCCAGATGGCTGAAAAGCGTCTCCCCAGCCAGGCCCTGTTTTCTCAAATCTCAAATGGCCAATGTTCAAGGGGAGGACAAAGAAAACACTTCAAACACACTCTGGAGCTGTCCTTGAAGTACAGCAGCATTGACATAAATAACTGGGAGGACCTTTTTTTTTAAATTGTTCATGGGATGTGGGCGCCTCTGGCTAGGGTAGCATTTTTGTTGCCTGTCTCTAATTGTCCTTGAGAAGGTGGCGATGAGCTGACTTCTTGAACCGCTGCAGTCCACGTGGCGTAGGTACACCCACAGTGCTGTTAGACAGGGTGTTCCAGGATTTTGACCCAGCGACAGTGAAGGAACGGCGATATATTTCCAAGTAAGGATGATGAGTGACTTGGAGGGGAACATCCAGGTGGTGGTGTTCCCATCTATCTGCTGCCCTTATCCTTCTAGGTGGTAGTGGTTGTGGGTTTGGAAGGTGCTGTCTAAGAAGCCTTGGTGAGTTCCTGCATGTTGTAGATGGTACACACTGTTGCTACTGTGTGTCGGTGGCGCAGGGAGTGAGTGTTGGTGGATGGGGTGATAATCAAGCGGGCTGCTTTGTCCTGGATTGAGTCGAGCTTCTTGAGTGTTGTGGGAGTTGCACTCATCCAGGCAAGTGGGGAGTATTCCATCACACTCCTGAGTTGTGCCTTGTAGATGGTGGACAGGCTTTGGGGAGTCAGGAGGTGAATTACTCGCCACAGGAATCCCAGTTCTCTGACCTGTTTTTGTAGCCGCAGCATTTATATGGCTAGTCCAGTTCCATTTCTGGCCAATGATAACCCCCAGGATGTTGATAGTGGAGGATTCAGCAATGATAATGCCATTGAATGTCAAGGGGCGATGGTTAGACTCTCTCTTGTTGGAGATGGTCACTGCCTGGCACTTGTGTGATGCAAATGTTACTTGACACTTGTCAGCCCAAGCCTGGATATTATCCAGGTCTTGCTGCATTTGGACATGGACTGCTTCAGTATCTGAGGATTTGCGAATGGTGCTGAACATCGTGCAATCATCAGTGAACATCCCCACTTCTGACCTTATAATGGAAAGAAGGTCAGTGATGAAGCAGCTGAAGATGGTTGGGCCGTGGACACTACCCTGAGGAACTCCTGCAGTGATGTCCTGGAGCTGAGATGACTGACCTCCAACAACCACAGCCATCTTCCTTTGTGCTAGGTATGACTCCAACCTGCTTGCCATTAATCATTCAGAATGGGGACATAATGCCCATCAAGCTGCATCACACTTAGAGTCACAATATTATAATGATTTTTAGGGGAGGCAATGGCGTAGTGGTATTGTCGCTGGACTACCCTGAGACCCAGGGTAATGCACCAGAGACCTGGGTTTAAATCCCACCATGGTAGATGGTGGAATTTGAATTCAATTAAAATCTGGAATTAAAAGTCTAATGATAACCATGAAACCATTGTTGATTGTTGTTAAAACCCATCTGGTTCACTAATGTCCTTTAGGAAAGGAAATCTGCTGCCCTTACCTGGTCTGGCCTGCATGTGGCTCCAGACCCACAGCAATATTGTTGCCTCTGAAATGGCCATAAAAGTCACTCAGTTGTATCAAACCGCTACAAAGTCACTAAAAAGGAATGAAACCGGACGGACCACCCAGCATCGACCTAGGCACTGGAAAAAACAACAACAAACACAGCCCTGTCAACCCTACAAAGTCCTCCTGACTAACATCTGCCAAATTGGGAGAACTGTCTCACAGGCTAGTCAAGCAACAGCCTGACATCGTCATCCTCATGGATATTATCTGTAGCGTATGATGCCCAGACACCACCATCACCATCCCTGGGTATGTCTTGCCCCACCGGCAGGACAGATCCAGCAGAGGTGGTGGTACAGTGGTATACAGTCAGGAGGGAGTTGCCCTGGGAGTCCTCAACACCGACTCTAGACCCCATGAAATCTCATGGCATCAGGTCAAACATGGGCAAGGAAACCTCCTGCTGATTATCATGTACCGCCCTCCCTCAGCTGATGAATCAGTGCCCCTCCATGTTGAGCACCACTTGGAGGAAGCACTGAGGGTGGCAAGGGCACAGAACATCCTCTGGGTGGGGGGGCTCCAATGTCCATCACCAAGAGTGGCTCGGTAGCACCACTACTGACCGAGCTGGCCGAGTCATAAATGCCATAACTGCTAGACTGGGTCTGCGGCAGGTGGTGAGAGAACCAACAAGAGGGAAAAACATACTTGACCTCATCCTCACCAACCTGCCTGCCACAGATGCATCTGTCCATGACAGTATCAGTAGGAGTACCACCGCACAGTCATTGTGGAGACAAAGTCCGGCCTTCACATTAAGGATACCCTCCATCTGAGTTGCTAGATCTGTTCCCATCTATCGCATTGGCACTGCCACACAATGGGATAGATGGGAACAGATCTAGCAACTCAAGACTGGGCATCCATGAGGTGCTGTGGGCCATCAGCAGTAGCAGAATTATATACAACCACAATCTGTAACCTCACGGCCCAACATTACCATCAAGCCAGGGGATCAACCCTGGTTCCAATGAAGAGTGCAGGAGGGCATGCCAGAAGCAGCACCAGGCATACCTAAAAATGAGGTGTCAACCTGGTGAAGCTATGAAAAAATAGGACCACTTGCATGCCAAACAGCATAAGCAGCAAGTGATATTCAGAGCAAGCGATCCCACAACCAATGGATCAGGTCTAAGCTCTGCAGTCCTGCCACATCCATTCGCGAATGGTGATGGACAGTTAAACAACTCACTGGAGGAGGTTGCTCCACAAATATCCCCATCCTCAATGATGGAGGAGCTCAGCACATCCGTGCAAAAGATAAGGCTGAAGCATCCGCATAAATCTTCAGCCAGAAGTGCCAGGTTGATGATCCATCTCAGCCTTCTTCTGGTGATCCCCTGCACCATGGATGCCAGTCTTCAGTCAATTCGATTCACTCCAAGTGATATCAAGAAACGGCTGAAGGCACTGGATACGGCAAAGGTTGTGGGCCCTGACAACATTCCGGTCATAGTGCTGAAGACTTGTGCTTGAGAGCTTTCCGTGCCCCTAGCCAAGCTGTTCCAGTACAGTTACAACAGTAGCATCTATCTGGCTATATGGAAAATTGCCCAGGTACATCCTGTGCACAAAAAGCAGCACAAATCCAACCCGGCCAATTACTGCCCCATCAGTCTGCTCTCCATCATCAGTAAAGTAATGGAAGGGGTCATCAACAATGCTATGAAGTGGCACTTGCTTAGCAATAACCTGCTCACTAATGTCCAGTTTGGGTTCCGTCAGGGCCACTCAGCTCCTGACCTCATTACAGTCTTGGTTCAAACATGGACAAAAGAGCTGAACTCCTGAGGTGCAGTGAGAGTGACTGCCCCTGACATCAAGGCAGCATTTGACTGATTGTGGCATCAAGGAGCCCTAGCAAAACTGGAGTCAATCTGAATCAGAAGGAAAACTCTCCTCTGGTTGGAGTCATACCGAGCACAAAGGAAGATGGCTGTGGTTGTTGGAGGTCAGTCATCTCAGCTCCAGGACATCACTGCAGGAGTTCCTCAGGGTAGTGTCCACGGCCCAACCATCTTCAGCTGCTTCATCAATGACCTTCCTTCCATCATAAGGTCAGAAGCTGATGATTGCACAATGTTCAGCACCATTCACAACTCCTCAGATACTGAAGCAGTCCATGTCCAAATGCAACAGGACCTGGACAATATCCAGGCTTGGGCTGACAAGTGGCAAGTAAAATTCACACCACAGAAGTGTCAGGCAGTGACCATCTCCAACAAGAGAGCATCTAACCATAGCCCCTTGACATTCAATGACATTATCATTGTTGAATCCTCCACTATCAATATCCTGGGCATTAACATCGACCAGAAACAGAACTTGACTAGCCATATAAATACTGTGACTACAAGACCAGGTCAGATGCTTGGAATTGTGCGATGAGTAACTCACCTCATGACACCCCAAAGCCTGTCCACCATCTACAAGGTACAAGTCAGGAGTGTGATGGAATACTCCCCACTTGCCTGGATGAGTGCAGCTCCCACAACACTCAAGAAGCTCGACTCAATCCAGGACAAAACAACCCCTCGATAGGCACCACATCCACAAACATTCATTCCCTCAACCACCCAGTGTATACCATCTACAAGATGCACTGCAGGAACTCACCAAGGCTCCTTAGACAATACCTTCCAAACCCACAACCTCTACCATCTAGAAGGACAATGGCAACAGATAGATGGGAATACCAGTGCCTGGAAGTTCCCTTCCGAGTCACTCACCATCTTGACTTGGAAATATATCGCCGTTCCTTCACTGTTGCTGGGTCAAAATCCTGGAATTCCCTTCCTAACAGTACTATGGGTGTGCCTACACCACATAGGTTCAAGGAGGCAGCTTATCACCATCTCCTCAAGGGCATCTAGGGATGGGCAATAAATGCTGGCCCAGCCAGCAAAGCCCACATCCTGTGCATGAATTTTTAAAAAAATAAGACAGAGCGGTGGCAGACAAGGAAAGAAAAGGAATAAATCCTGCACTGCAGATCCTACTACCTCATGGGACATCCTTTCCCAAAGTTCTGTGGGTTGAGAATCAGTCTGTTCAGTCACATGAAGACTTGTGGCAGAAATTTGCAACCCTGCATAGACATCCTCGAATCAACAGACAGCTGATGAGCATCCTTATGGGTCCCATTGGACCCTACTCTTTCTTTAATTATCCTCTTGCTCTTTATATTATTGTAAAAAATCCTCAGCTTTTCTTGGATTTTACTATTCAGTACGTTCTTATGGCCTCTCTTTTCCTAATTTCCTTTTTAATTTTACCCCTATACATTTGATACTCCTCTAAGATTTCTGCAGGATTGAATCATTGCTATCTGCCAGGAGCTTCCCTCTTTTCCTCATCCTGGTTACGGCCCTTGACATCTAGGGGTCTCCAGGTTTGTTAGTCCCACCCTTTCTCTTTAAGGGAACAGACTTTCCCTGAGCCCTCACCATCTCTTCCCTGAATACCTCCCACTGATCTATATATTTACAGTCTATCTTAACCAAAGATCATCTCAGCTTAGAAAAATTAGTTTTTCCCATTGAAAAGTTGTATTCCTGGTCCATATTTGTCCTTTTCCACAACTAGCCAAAGTCAAACTGAGTTATCATCACTTCCGCCAAAGTGCTCCTCAGCTTCTGTTCCACATGCCCAACTTCACTCTCTCAAACAAAGCCCACAACTGCTCCATCTCTTTTCGGCTTGCTATGTATTGACTTAAAAAAGGCCCTACTGAATGTATTTTACCAATTCTGGGGGTTACCATGGACCAGAAACTGAACTGGACTAGCCATATAAATACTCTGGCTACAAGACCAGGTCAGAGGCTAGAAATCCTGTGGTAAACAAATCACCTCCTGGTTCCCCATAGCCTGTCCACCTTCTATAAGGCAGGAGTGTGATGGAATACTCCCCACTTGTCTGGATGAGTGCAGCTCCCACAACACTCAAGAAGCTCAACACCATTGATGTTCCTCTGTGTTCTTCAGATTAATTCTACCCCCTTAACATTTGGGTATTTGAAATTTCCAATTATTGCCCTGTTGTTTTTGCACTTCCCAGAAATCTGTTCTTCAACCTCCCTCTGACTGTTTTGGGGGACTATAGTACAATCCCAGTAATGTGACTGCCCCTTTTCTGTCCTTTGGTTCAATGTAAATGGCCTTATTTGATGATCCTTCTAACATTCATCCCTCCCCACAGCTAGAATATTTTTTTAATCAAATTGTGACCCCTTTGTTTTTTTATCCCCCTCTCTATCCCATCTGAACACAATGTAACCAGGAATGTTGAACTGCCATTCCTGCCCCTCTCTCAGCCATGTCTCACTAATAGTTGTAATATCACACTCCCACATGTCACTCAGAGTGAATGTCAGTCAGGATGGTGAGTGACTTGGAGGGAAACTTCCAGGTGGTGGTGTCCCCCTTTGTCTGCTGCCCTTGTCCTTCTAGATTGTAGTGGCTGCATGTTTGGAAGGTGCTGTTTAAGGAGACTTGTTGAGTATGCAATTGTGGATGGTACACACTGCTGCTACTGTGTGTCAGTGGTGGAGGGGGTGAATGTTTGTGGATGTGGTGCCAATCAAGTGGGCAGCTTTGTCCTGGATGGTGTTGAGCTTCTTGAGTGTTGTGGGAGCTGCACTCATCCAGACAAGTGGGGAGTATTCCATCACACTCCTGCCTTATAGAAGGTGGACAGGCTATGGGGAACCAGGAGGTGATTTGTTTACCACAGGATTTCTAGTCTCTGACCTGATCTTGTAGCCGGAGTATTTATATGGCTAGTCCAGTTCAGTTTCTGGTCCATGGCAACCCCCAGGATGTTGATAGTGGGGGATTCAGTGATGGTAATGCCATTGAACATCAAGGGGAGATAATTAGATTCTGTCTTGTTGGAGATGGTCATTGCCTGGCACTTGGGCTGACAAGTGGCAAGTAACATTCATGCCACACAAGTCTGGATATTGTCCAGGTCTTGCTGCATTTGGACATGGACTGCTTCAGTATCTGAGGAGTCACGAATAACAATCACTGAACATTGTGCAATCAACATCCCCACTAATGACTTTATGATGGAGGGAAAATCATGATGAAGCAGTTGAAGATGGTTGCATGAGGAACTCCTGCAGTGATATCTTAAAGTTAGGAACCAATTTCCCAGTCAGGCTGATTCAGGGGAGAAACACCACAACACACTAGTGAATCTTATAGAGTGAGTCACACTGCATTGTCCCAGTGAGACTGTTACAGAGGGAGTCACACCACATTGTCCCAGTGAGACTGTTACAGAGGGAGTCACACTGCAGTGTATTAGTGACACTAGTACAGGGGAACTCCCAGTGCACTATCCCAGAGAGACTGGTACAGCGGGGGTCACACACACGATCTGTATCACATTATATTCTTTTGTGAATGCTTCTCATTGATCTTCTACCATTTTCCCCATTAATAGATTTGGTCAGTTTACTGTGGACTGTCTGTGTCTCATCCAATTGAAGTCAGCCTTATCAAAATCTAGAATCTTAGTAGCCGTTTCATGTTTCTCCATTTCAAACTCAACATTGAATTCTATCATATTATGGTTGCTATGAGATAAATGTTCATGGAATCTTAATTAAATCTGGCTCATTGCTATTACTAAATTGAAATGGCTTGCCTCTTTGTTGGCTCTCAAAACAAGGAAATTGCAATAAGGTGCAAAAATAATACAGTAGTTATAATGGGGGACTTAGATTATTATAATATAGACTGAGTTAGTAGTATAAAGGGCGGAGAGGGGAAAAAACTTTCTAAAGTGTGTTCAGGAGAATGTTTTGGTCAGTTTGCTTCCAATCCAGTGAAAGAAAGAAGGTCTTGTTGGATCTGGTTCTGGCGAGTGATGTTGGCCAAGAGTCAGTAAGGGGATATCTCGGGCACAGGGATCTTTGTATCCTAAGGTTTAGGTTGACTATGGAATAAGACAAGGAACAATCCAGAGTAAGAATAATTAATTGGGGGAGGGCCAATTTCAGTGAGGTAAGAATGAACCTAGGCATGGTAAATTGGAATCAATGATTGGCAAGCTGAACTGTAAAGGAACAATGGACTCACTTTAAAGAGGAAATAGTTTGGTGACAGTCGAAGTACACCCCAAGAGGGCGAAATGTAAAGTAAACTAAGACAGAGATCTCTGGATGATGAAAGAGATAAAGAGTAAGGTGAAACAGTAAAGCGGTGTATCTGACAGATGTCAGGTAGATAATACAAGCAAGAACCAGGCAGAATATAGAAAGTTCAGTCGGGATGTGTAAAAAGAAATAAGAGAAACAAAGAGGGTGTATGAGAAGAGACTGGCAGCCAACATAAAAGGGAATCCAAAATCTTCCATAGGAATATAGATAGTAAGATGGTGTTAAAAGGAGGAGTGGGGCCAATTCGTAACCAGTGAGGGTTTTCATACATGGAGGCAGAGGGCATAGCTGAAGTACTAACTGAGTACTTTGCACCTGTCTTTACAAAGCAAGAAGATGCTGACAAGGTCATAGTGGAAGAGGAGGTAGTTGAGATACTAGATTGATGAAAATTGATAAAGAGGAGATAATAGAAAGGCTGGCTGTAATTAAAGTCAGTAAGTCATCAGAATTGGATGAGATGCATCCGAGTTTACTGAGAGAGCTAAGAATGGAAATTGCAGAGCCCCTGGCCATAATCTTTCAATCCTACTTAGACACAGGAGTTGGTGCCAGAGGACTGGAGGTTTGCAAATATTACACCTTTGTTTAAAAAAATGATGTAAAGATCAAGCCACACAAAAAAAAAACACAATTACAGCCCAGTCAGTTTAACCTCAGAGGTGGGAAAGCTTTTAGAAACAATAACTCAGAACAAAATTAACAGTCACTTGGACAAATGTGGATTAATTAAGGAAAGTCAGCGTGGATTTGTTAAGGGGAAATCGTATATAACTAAATTGAGTTTTTAATGAGATAACTGAGAGGGTTGAGGAGGGTAATGCAGTTCATGTGGTATATACATAGACATCCAAAAGGTGTTTGATAAAGTTCCACATAAAAGACTTGTGAGTAAAGTCGAAGCCTGTGGAATAAAAAGGACAACAGCAACATGGACACAGAGTTGACTGGGTGTCAGGTAACAGAGTAGTCGTGGATGGTTGTTTTTCAGCCTGGAGGAAGGTTTATAGTGGAGTTCCCCAAGGCCCAGTATTAGGACGATTGCTTTTCTTGATCTGTACTTGTGACCTGAACTTGGGTGTGCAGGACACAGTTTTAAACTTTGCAGAAGACACAAAACTTGGCAGTATTTTTAACCGTGAGGGAGATAGTAGACTTCAAGAGAACACGTGGGTGATGAAATTTAATGCAAGAAGTGTGAAGTGATACATTTTGGTAGGAAGAAGAGGATAGGTAATATAAAAGAAAAGATACAAATCTAACGAGGGTGCAGAAGAAAGAGACTTCGAGGTATATGTACACCAGTGTAGAAGGTGCCAAGGTAGCTTGAGAAAGCAGTCAATAAGGTACATACGAAATAGGAGCAAGGGTAGGCTATTCATCCCCTCAAGTCTGCTCTGCCATTCAACAAGATCATGGGTGATCTATTTGTGTTTCGAATTCCATATTCCCATCTACCCTCAAAAACCTTTGATATCCTTGCCTAATAAGAATCTATCTACCTCTGCCTTAAAAATATTCAATGGCCCTGCCTCCATTGCTTTCTGAGACACAGAGTCTAAAAGCTGCACTCAGAGAAAAAACTCTCCTCATCTCTGTCCTAAAAGGGCAACTCACGATTTTAAACCAGTGCCCCCTAGTTCTGGACTCACCCACAAGAGGAAACATCCTTTCCACATCCACCTTGTCAAGGCCGTTCAGGATTTTGTACACTTCAATCAAATCACCCCTCACTCTTCTAAACTCCAGTGGAAACAAGCCCAGTCTGTCTAACCTTTCCTCATAAGACAACCCACTCATTTCAGTTATCAATCTAGTAAACCTCCTTTGAATCACCCCCAATGCATTTACATCTTTCCTTAAATAAGGAGACCAAAACTGCACACAATATTCGAGGTGTGGTCTCACTAATGCCCTGTATAACTGAAGCATAACATGCTTACTTTTAAGTTCCAAAGCCTTCTTAATTACTTGCTGTAACTGCATTCTATCTTTTTGTGACTGATGCACTAGTACACATAGATCCCGCTGTACCTCGGAATTATGCAGTCATTCTCCATTTAAGTAATACTCTGCTTTTTCATTCTTCCTGCCAGAGTGAACAGTTTCACATTTTCCTACATTGTACTCTGCCAGATTTTTGCCCACTCACTCAACTAATCCATATCCATCTGCAACCTCCTTATGTCCTCTTCACAACATACTTTCCTACCTATCTTTGTGTCATCTGCAAATTTAGCTACCATGTCTTCACTCCCCTCATCTAAATCATTGATGTAAACCGTAAAAAGTTGAGGCCTCAGTACAGACCCCTGTGGGGCTCCACTCATCACATCCTGCCAATCAGAAAAAGACCCATTTAAACATACTCTCTGCTTTCTGCCAGCCAGCCAATCTCCTATCCATGCTAATATCTTAACCCTTACACCGTGAGCTTTTATTTTCTGTAATAACTTTTAACGTGGCACACTTAACAAATGCCTTCTGGAAATCCAAGTACAGCACCTCTACAGGCTCCCCTTTATCCACTGTGTATGTTACTCCTTCAAAAAACTCCCAATAAATTGGTTAAACATGATTTTTCTTTCATAAAACCATGATGACTCTTCTCGATTACCTTAGGCAGAATTTTTACCTTGGCGGCTGGGTGCGCGTCTTGCCCGCTTGAGTGTGAAATGACGCATGATGACATTGGGCGAGCGCCCCGACGTCAATTTGCAGTCGTGCAATATTTCAGTCAGCGAGCACGTGTGGGAATCAGCAGAGCGCCCTCCAACAATTAAAAGGCCTATTAATGCCATTAAAAAGTTAATTCAGTTAAATTTTTCACTGCCTATCCAACCTAATGATTGGTGGACAAGCAAAAAGGCCAAGTGGCCTTTGTGCTTTTTAGAACCTTCATCCACGGGCGGGATGAGGTTTCCAACAGCAAATAAAAATAAGTTCAACATTTCATTTAGAACATGTCCCTGTTCCATGTGATAGAGTCAGATGAGGGAACATGTTTTGTCACATTTTCAAATTCTTTATTTATGATTTACAAAACTTTTCATGTCTCTGAGGCAGCTCTGTGCCTCAGGGAGCTTTTCCTGTGTTTATTTTCTCATGCACTTGTGAGCAGGCGCGAAGGTCCCCACTTGCCCTACCCCCGCCCCCCCACTCTCCACACAGGCCTTGAGTGGCCCGCCAGCATGAAATCCCAGTCTGGCCCTGATTGCAGGTGGCGGTAGGCTTCCCATCTGCCCCCACCAAGCCCGTCCAACAAGGGCAAAATTCTGCCCCATGTGTTTCTCTAAATGCCCAGCTATAACCTCCTTAATGGTCGATTCTAAAACCTTCCCTGCGACAGACGTCAAGCTAACTGCCCTATAGTTTCCTGATTTCTGCCTCCCTCCCGTCTTGAATAGAGGGGTTATAAATAGGACATAGAGCACCATATCAAGAAGGCTATGGTTAGACCTTCATTAAACACTTTTGGCCTCAGCTGGAATATGGTATCCATTCCTGGACACCACCCTTCTGGAACAATGTGAAGGCATTAGATAGGGTGCAGAAAAGTTTTACAAGCATGGTTCCAGGGATAAGGGACTTCAGTTAAGTGGATAGATCAGCAAACTGGGGCTGTTCTTCTAAGAGAAGTGAAGATTGGATAACATAAGAACATAAGAAAAAGGGGGCAGGAACAGAGCATTTGATCTCTCAAACCTGCTCCGCCATTCCAAAAGATCATGGCCTCAACTCCATTTTCCTGCCTACCCCCATAATCCTCAACTCCCTTGTAGATTAAAACTCTGTCTAACTCAATTTTGACTTTATTCAATGACACTACTTTCTTGTGGATGGCGTCCCAATCAAGCGGTTGCTTTGTCCCGAATGCTGTCGAGGTTCTTGAGTGTTGTGGGAGCTGCACTCATCCAGGCAAATGGGGAGTATTCCATTACACTGCTGACTTGTGTCTTGTAGATGGTGGACAGGCTTCAGGGAGTCAGGAGGTGAGTTACTCGTTGCAGGATTCCTAGCCTCTGACCTGCTATTGAAGCCAAAGTACTTATATGGCTGGTCCAATTCAGTTTCTGATCAATGGTAATCCCCAGAATGTTGACAGTTGAGGATTCAGTGATGGAAATGCCATTGAATGTCAAGGGTCGATGGTTGGATTCTCTGACTTGGATGAAGGGATTGAAGGGATGGTTGCCAAATTTGCTGATGACACAAAGATAGGTAGGAAAGGAAGTTGTAAAGAGGACAAAAGGAGGCTACAAAAAGATTTAGATAAGTTAAGTGAGTGGGCAAAGATCTGGCAGGTGAATTATAATATGGAAAAATGTGAAACTGTTCATTTTGGCAGAAGGACAAAAGAGAGGCATAGTATCTTAATGATGAGAGATTGCAGAGCTCTGAGGTATAGAGGGATCTGGGTGTCCTAATGCATGAAGCACAAAAGATTAGTATTTAGGTACGGCAAATTTTGAGGAAAGCTAATAGAATGTTATTTTTTATTGTGAGGGGAATTGAAGACAAAAGTAGGGAGTTTATGCTTCAGTTATATAGGCCGCTGTTGAGACCACAGTTGGAGTACTGTGTACAGTATTAGTCTGCTTATTTGAGGAAGGATGTAAATGTGTTGGAAGCTGTTCAGAGAAGGTTTGCTAGACTAATACTGGTTTTGGGTGGGTTGTCTTATGAGGAAAGGTTGGACTAACCTGTATCCACTGGAGTTTAGAAGAATAAAAGGTGACTTGATTGAAACATGTAAGATTCTGAGGGATTTTGACAGGGTGAATGTGGAGGGGATGTTTCCTCTTGTGGGAGAATCTGGAACTAGGGGTCACTGTTTAAAAAAAAAGAAGTCACTCATTTAAGACAGAGATAAGGAGAAGTTTTCTCTCAGAGGGTTGAGTTTCTTTGGGACTCTTCCTGAAAAGGTAGTGGAAGCAGAATCTTTAAATATTTTTAAGGCCGAGGTGCATATATTCTTGGTAAGCAAAGAAATTATGGGTCATCGGGGTAGGTGGGATGCAGATTTGAGGTTGGTATCAGATCAGCCATGATCTTATTAAATGGCGCAGCAAGTTTGAGGGGCTGAATGGCCTTCTCCTGCTCCTTGTTTGTGTTTGTATGTTCATATGTCCCTACCCGGTCTGGCCTACATGTGACTCCAGATCCACAGCAATGTGATTGACTCTTAACTGTCCTTTGAAATTGCTTAGAATGTCATTCAGTTCAAGGGCAATTAGGGATGGGCCACAAATGCTGGCCTTACCAGTGATGTCCAAATCCCATGAAAGAATAAATAAAAAAGGTGGGTACTTGGAGTTGAGCTACAGGTCTGACACAATCGAACAGGATAAAATACTGCGGATGCTGGAAATCTGAAACAAAAACAAAAATTGCTGGAAATCTCAGCAGATCTGACAGCATCAGTGGAGAGAGAGACAGAGTTAACATTTTGAGTCCGTATGACGCTCTGTATAATGTAAATTTTAATGCTCTGAAGAAGAGTCTTACAGACTCAAAACATTAACTCTGTCTTTCTCTCCATAGATTCTGTCAGACCTGCTGAGTTTTCCCAGTACTTTTTATGATCTAACAGGATGTTGGATCAGGCTCAATGGCTTACTCCTGCTGCCATCTTCTTGTGCAGGGTGCAAACAATAATGAATCCAAATGATAATGTAGTTGCTGGAGTACTCTGTCTCATGGGAAATGATGGTAAGGCTAAATTCCAGTGTCTGCTGTGTGGGTGTAAATGATACAATGCCACCAACAATTCAGCCAATACCATGCTGATCTATTGGACATAAGAGTAGAGCACCTAGCAAGAATCATTGTGACCAAACTGTACACAGCTTTGGTCAGGCTGTACTGAGCAGTGTTCTCATCACTAAGAAACAAACACCATGCGCCTGTACTGGAGCCATGATGCAGAACAACAACAGGCCTGACAACTGCTAACAGACAACATTACCCACTAAAGAAACTGGAGCATGTTAATCCAAGCAGAAAGGACTGAAAGAGGGACTTACAGGGGTATCTTAGAAGGGATGGAGGGGGACCTTACAGAGATACATAAGGAGTGACTGGAGATGCATAAGAGGGAGATGAGGCATAAGAAAACAAAGAGACATAAGAGAGAGTCAGTGGAGAAGAGGGAGAAAAGGGAGAAGATGCATCAGAGGGGGAAGAGAGGTAAGAGATAGAAGAGGGAAATGAGACATCTGTGAAAGTATAAAAGGAGGGACTGAAGAGGGCACTTATATAGGTATATGTAATGGGATTGTGTGGAGTTTATGTAAGAACTGGTGTGTGAGAGCGAGGGAGGGGTGTTGGGTGGGGGTTGAAGTGAGAGTGGATTGAGGTGGATTTGAGGGTTGGAAGTTGTGTGAATGGATGAGAGGTTGGGGGTGTGGTCTGTGGTGGGGGTGGGGTGGGTTTGGAGGTGCTGTGTGTGGTGGGGGTGGATTGGGTTTGGGAGTTTGGGGGTGGGGTGTGTGGTTGGGTTGGGTTTTGGGGTGTGATGTGTGCTGGGGGTGGGGTGGGTTTGGGGGTGTGGTGTGTGATGGGGCTGGGGTGGGGTGGGTTTGGGGATGTGGTGTGTGGTGGGGGTGGGGTGGGTTTGGGGGTATGTTGTGTGGGGGGGTGGATTGGGTTTGGGGGTTTGGGGGTGTGGTGTGTGGTGGGGTGGGGTGGGGTGGGGTGGGGTGGGTTTGGGGTGGGTTTGGGGGTGTGGTGTGTGGCGGGGGTGGATTGGGTTTGGGGGTTTGGTATGTGGTGGGGGTGGGGGTGGGGTGTGTGGTTGGGTTTTGGGGTGTGGTGTGTGCTGAGGGTGGGGTGGGTTTAGGGGTGTGGTGTGTGGTGGGGGTTTGGTGGGGTGGATTTGGGGGTGTGGTGGGGGTGGGGTGGGTTTGGGGGTGTAGTGTGTGGTGGGGGTGGGGTGCATTTGGGGGCGTGGTGTCTGGTGGGGGTGGGATGGGTTTGGGGGTGTAGTGTGTGGTGGGGGTGTGGGGTGGGTTTTGGGTGTGGGGGTGGGATTGGTATGGTGGTGTTGAGGTGGGGTGAGTTTGGAATGGGTTTGGGGGTTTGGTGGAGGGGGTGGGGTGAGTTTGGGGTGGGTTTGGGGGATGGGGGTGGGATTGGGGGTGTGGTGGGGTGTGGGTTTGGGGATGTGGTGGAGGCGGGGTGGGTTTGGGAGTGTGGTGTGTGGTGTTGGTGGGGTGGGTTTGTGGGTCTGGTGGTGGGGTGGGTTTGTGGGTGTGGGATGGGGTGGGTTTGGGGTTGGGTGTGTGGCGGGGGTGGGGTGGGTTTGGGGTGGGGTGTGTGGTGGGGGCGAGGTGGGTTTGGGGGTACAGAGTGAGGGTGGGGTGGGTTTGGGGTTGTGGTGGGGTGGGTTTGGTGGTGTGGAGGTGGGGTGGGTTTGGGGATCTGGGGTTGGGGTGGGTTTGAGGTGGGTTTGGGGGTGGGGTGGGTTTGGGGTGGGTTTGCGGTGGGTTTGGGGGTGGGTGGGCTTAGGGTTGTGGGGTGGGGTGGGTTTGGGGTCTGTTTGGGAGTGTGGTGTTCGGTGGGGGTGGGGTGGGTTTGAAGATATAGTGTGTGGTAGTGGTGGAGTGGTTTTGGGGGTGTGGTGTGTGGTTGGGGTAGGGTGGGTTTGGGGGTGTGGTATGTGGTTGCTGTGGGGTGGGTTTGGGGGTGTGGTGTGTGGTTGGGGTGGGGTGGGTTTGGGGGTGTGGTGTGTGGTTGGGGTGGGGTGGGTTTGGGGGTGTGGTGTTTGGTTGGGTGGGGTGGGTTTGGAGATGTGGTGTGGTGGGTGTGGGGTGAGTTTGGGGTGGTTTTGGGGTTGTGGTGGGTATTGGGGTGGGTTTGGTGGTGTGGAGGTGGGGTGGATTTGGGGGTCTGGGGGTGGGGGGCTTTGGGGGTGGGGGGTGGTGTGGGGGTGTGATGGGTTTGGGGGTGTGGGGTGGGTTTGGGGGTGTGGGGTGGGGTGGGGGTGTGGTGGGTTTGGGGGTTTGGTTTGTGGTTCAGGTGGGGTGGTTTTGGGGTGTGGAGGTGGGGTGGGTTTGATGGTGTGGAGGTGGGGTGAATTTGGGGGTCTGGGTGTGGGGTGGGTTTGGGGTGAGCTTGGGTGTGTGGTGGTGGGGTGGGTTTGGGGTGTGAAGTGTGGTGGGGTGGAGTGGGTTTTGGGGTGTGGTGGGTGTTGGGTGGGTTTGGGGGTGTTGTGTGTGCTGGGGGCAGAGGTGTGTGTGTGAGGGGTGAGGCGTGCATGTTGGGGTTGGGGGTGTGTGAGTATGTATTGGGGTGGGGGGGTGTTTTGAGCTTTTGTGGTGCGTGTTTTGTATTGGGGTGAGGGGTGTATTTGTTGGAGTGGGGGGTGTGGGTGTAGGTATTGGGGTGGGGTGTTTGTGTTGGGGTTGAGGGCGTGAATGAAGGTATTGGGGTGTGGGGTGTGCGTGTTAGGGTTGGATGTTTGTGAATAATTAGGTTGGGTGGTGTATTTTAGGGTTGGGGGGAGTGTGTGAATGTATTTGGGTGAGATGTAGTGTTGGGGTGGGCTTGTGTGTGTGTAGGTATTGGGATGGGAAGCTTGTTTGTTGGGGTTGGGAGGTTTGTGTCGGTATTGGTTTGAGGGGTATATGTGTGGCAGCTGGGGCTATATGTGCAGGTGTTGGGCTTTGGGAGTGTGTGTGTAGGATTTAGGGTGAGGGATGTGTCTTGGGGTTGGGGGTGTGTGCGTAGTTATGGGGGTGAATGGAGTGTGTTGGGTTGGGGTGTGTGTGTACGTATTGGGGTGGGTGTGTGTGTTAGGGTTGGGGGGGTGTGTGTGTAGGTATTGGGGTGAGGTGTGTGTGTTGGGGTTAGGGTTTTGTGTGTAGGTATTGGAGTGAGCAGTGTTGGGTTTGGGGGTGCATGTGGATGATTTGGGGTGAGGGATTTTCCTTGGGATTGGTGGTTTGGGTGTCGGTATTGCGTGGGAGTGTATGTGTTGGGGTTGGAGGGTGTGTGTAGGTATTAGTGTGAGGGGTGGGTGTTGGCTTAGGGGCTGTGTAGGCATTGAGGTAAGGGGTGTGCTTTGGGGTTGGGAATGTATGAATAGGAATTAGGGTGGGGGGGGGTGTTTGAGTTGGGGGTGTATTTGTAGGCATTGGGGTGAGGTGTATGTGTGGTGGTGGGTGTGTGTGTAGGAATTGGGGTGAGGGGTGTGTTTGAGTTTGGGGAGTTTGTGTACCTATTGCGCTGAGGGGTGCCTGTTGAGGTGCAGCTGTGTGACTAAGTGGGGTATTGGAGTGGGGTTGTGTCCGTAGGTATTGGGGTGAGGGGTGCATGTTAGAGCTGGGTGTATATTTGTAGGTATTAGGGTGAGGGGGTATGTGTTGTGTGGGTGTTTGTGTGTGAGGGGCATTTCTTGGCATTGGGGATGTGTGTTTGTAGGTATTGTGGTGGAGGTGTGTCTTTTGGAGTTGGGGGAGTGGGTAGGTATTAGGGTGAGGGGTGTGTGTTGTGGTTGGGGGTGTGTGTGTAGGTATTGAGATGAGGGTGTGTGTTGGGTTTGGGGGTGTTTGTGTAGGTATTGAGCTGAGGTGTAGGTGTTGGGGTTGTGGGTGTGTGTCTAGGTATTGGGGTGAGGGG
This sequence comes from Carcharodon carcharias, assembly GCF_017639515.1. Lineage (NCBI taxonomy): Eukaryota > Metazoa > Chordata > Chondrichthyes > Lamniformes > Lamnidae > Carcharodon > Carcharodon carcharias. The sequence goes on along the minus strand of NC_054482.1, from coordinate 37,163,697 downwards.
TGTGTGTTGAGGTTTTGTGTGTGTAGGTATTGGGCTGAGGGGTATATGTTGCTGTGAGGTTGTGTGAGTAGGTATTGGGGTGAGGGGTGTGTGTTGGGTTTGGGGGTGTTTGTGTAGGTATTGCGCTGAGGTATGTGTGTTGACGTTGTGGGTGTGTGTCTAGGTATTGGGCTGAGGGGTATATGTTGTTGTGAGGTTGTGTGAGTAGGTATTGGGGTGAGGGGTGTGTGTTGGGGTTGGGGGTATGTGTAGGTACTCAAGTGAGGGGTGCGTGTTGGGAGTGCGTGTAGGTATTGGAGTGGTGGGTGTGCTTTGGGGTTGGGAGTGCATGAATAGGAATTAGGGTGGGGAGTGTGTGTTTGGGCTGGGAGTGTATTTGTAGGTATTGGGGTGAGATGTATGTGTGGTGGTGGGTGTGTGTGTGTGTAGGAATTGGGGTGAGGGGTGTGTTTGGGGTTAGGGGTGTGTGTATGTTTTGGGGCTGGGGAGTTTGTGTAGCTATTGCGCTGAGGGGTGTCTGCTGAGGTGCAGATGTGTGACTAAGTGGGGTATTGGGGTGGGGGTGTGTGTTTGGGTTGGGGTAGTGTCTGTAGGTATTGGGGTGAGGGGTGCATGTTAGAGCTGGGTGTATATTTGTAGGTATTAGGGTGATGGGGTATGTGTTGTGTGGGTGTGTGTGTGTGTGTGTGTGAGGGGCATTTCTTGGCACTGGGGATGTGTGTGTGTAGGTATTGTGGTGGAGGTGTGTCTTTTGGAGTTGGGGGAGTGTGTAGGTATTAGGGTGAGGGGTGTGTGTTGTGGTTGGGGGTGTGTGTGTAGGTATTGAGATGAGGGTGTGTGTTGGGTTTGTGGGTGTTTGTGTAGGTATTGGGGTGAGGGGTGTGTGTTGAGGTTTTGTGTGTGTGTAGATATTGGGCTGAGGGGTATATGTTGTTGTGAGGTTGTGAGTAGGTATTGGGGTGAGGGGTGTGTGTTGGGGTTGGGGGTATGTATAGGTACTCAGGTGAGGGGTGCGTGTTGGGAGTGCGTGTAGGTATTGGAGTGGTGGGTGTGTTTTGGGGTTGGGGGTGTATGTGTAATTATTAGGGTGAGGTGTGTGTTAGTTTTGGGGGGGTGTGTTTAGCTGTTGGGGTAAGGGCTATGTTTTGGGGTTGGGGCTGCATGTGTAGGTAATGGGCTAGGGGTGTGTGTTGGGCTTTGGGGGTGTGTGTTTACGTACTGGGGTGGGCCTGTTATTGGGGTTGGAGCAGTGTTTGTAGGTATTGGGGTGAGGTATGCGTGTTGGTGTTGGGGGTATGTATGTTGGGGTGAGAGGATTATGCTGAGGTTGGATGTTTGCATAATTGGGGTGGATGGTGTGTGTTGTGGTGGGGGCTGTGTGTGTATGTATTTGGGTGAAGGGTGTGTGTTGGAGTGAGTTTGTGTGTGTATGTATTGGGGTGAGGGGTGTGTATTGGCATTGGGTGTGTGTGTGTCAGTATTGTGGTGAGGCATGTATGTTGAGGTTGGGTATGTGTGAAGGTTTTGAGGAGAGCCGTGTGTGTGGGGTGGGGTTGTGTGAGTAGGTATTGGGCTGAGGGGTGTGTGCTGGGGTTGGGGGTGTGTGTAGGTATTGGGATGGGGGATGTGTGTGTTCGGGTTGGGGATGTGTGCGTAGGTATTGGCATGATGCATGCATGTTGGAGATAGGACTATGCGTAGGTACTCGGGTGAGAGGTGTTTCTTGGTGTTGGGGTGTTTGTGTAGTTATTGGGGTGAGGGACGTGTGTTGGGTTTGGTGATATATGTGTGTTGGTTTTTGGATGTGAGGTTGGGGGTGTGTATTTAGGAATTGGCATGGGGGTGTGTGTGTTGGGGTTGGGGGAGTGGTTGTAGCTGTTGTGATGAGCACTGTGTTTTTGGGTTAGGGTTGCGTGTGTAAGTAATGGACTGTGTGTAGGGTTTTGGGTGTGTGTGTTTAGGTATTGTGGTGAGGGGTGTGCGTTAAGGTTGTGTGTGTGTAGGTATTGGGGTGAGGTGAGTGTGTTGCTGTGTGGTTGTGTGAGTAGGTATTGGGGGTGAGTGGTGTGTTTTTCAGTGTGGTTGTGTGTGTAAATATTGGGGTGAGCGGTGTGTTTTGCAGTGTGGTTGTGTGTGTAGGGATTGGGGTGAGCGGTGTCTGTGTTGGGGTTGGGGTTTTTTGGCTAGGCACAGGGGTGAGAGGTGCTCGTTGGGGTTGGGGGAATGTGTGTTGCGGTTGGGGGTGTGTGATTAGTTATTGGAGTGGGGGGTTTGCGTTGGGGTTGGGGGTGTGTGTGTAGGTATTGGCTTGAGGTGTGCCTTAGGGGTCGAGGATGTGTGTAGCTATTGGGGTGAGTGGTGCGTATTCTGGGTAGGGTGTGTGTAGCTGTCGTGGGGTTGGGGCTACATGTGCCGGTAATGGGATGGGGGTATGTGTTGGGCTTTTGGGGGGTGTGTGTGTTGGGGTTGTGGTTGTTTGTGTAGGTATTGTGGTGAGGGGTGTGTTTTGAGGTTGTGTGTGTGTGTAGGTTTTGGATTGAGGTGAGTTTGTTGCGGTGTGGTTGGGTGAGTAGGTTGTGGGGTGAGAGGTGTGTGCTGAGACTAGGTGTGGGTGTAGGTATTCGAATGTGAGGTGTGAGTTGCGGTGTGATTGTGTAAGTAGGTATTAGGGTGAGGGGTGTCTGTGTTGGGGTTGGGGGTTTTGTGTAGGTACCGGGATGAGGGGTGCGCATTGCGGGCTAGGGGTATGTGTGTCGTTATTGGAATGGAGGGTGTGTGCTGGGGTTGGGGTATATGTGTAGAAATTGGGGTAGGTGTATGCTTTGGGGTTGGGGGTAAGTGTGCAGGTATTGGGATGAGGTGTGTGTGTGTAGGGGCTGGGGATGTGTGTAGCTATTGTGGTGAGTGGTGTAAGTTGGGGTTGGGCTGTGTTTTGGGGTTGGGGCTGCATGTGTTGGTAATGGGCTGGGGGTATATGTTGGTATTGAGGGTGTGTGTTTAGATATTGGGGTGGGGGTGTGTGTTGGGGTTTGGGGTTGTGTGTGTAGGTATTGAGGTGGGGGGTTTGTTGGGGTTGAGGGTGTGTGTATAGCTAACAGGGTGGGGGTGTGCTTTGGGCTTTGAGCTGTGTGTTTTAGTATTGGGGGGGGTATGTGCGTTGGGATTGGGGGAGTCTATTTAGGCATTGGGGTGGCGTGTGTGGATTGGGGTGTGTGTGTAGCTATTGGGGTGAGGGGTGCATGTTGTGGTTTGGGGCATTTGTGTAGGTATTGGGTGAGGGGATTGTGTTGGTGTTGGCTGTGTGTGAGTAATTGGGGTGGGTGGTGTGTTGTGGTGGGGTCTATGTGCATATGTATTTGGGTGAAGGGTGTGTGCTGGAGAGGGTTTGCATGTGTATGTATTGGGGTGACCGGTGTGTGTTGGGATTGATGGTGCTTGTGTTGGGGTTGGTGGTGTGTTTTTAGGTATTGGGGTGGGGATTGTGTATTTTGGTTGGGGTTGTTTGTGGGTAGGTATTGGGATGAGGGCTGCATGTTAGGTTCAGGAGTGTATGTGTAAGTATTGAGGTGAAGGATGTGTTTTCAGAGTGGGGCTGTGTGTGTAGTTATTAGGGTGGGGGATGTGTGCATTCGGGTTGGGGTTATCTCTGTAAGTAATGGGGTGAGGCATGTGTGTTGGGGATTGGTGTGTGTATTTGGGTGAGGGGTGTTTCTTGGTGCTGGGGTGTTTGTGTAGTTACTGGGGTGAGTGATGTGTGTTGGGTTTGGTGATGTATGTGTGTCGGTATTTGGATGAGGGGGTTGATATGGGTGTTGGGTGTGTGTGTGTAGCTATTGGGTGAGGGGTGTGTGTTTGGTTTGAGGGTGTGTGTTTGTGTAGGAATTGGCATGGGATTAGGGTTGGGGGTGTGTGTGTTGGGGTTGGGGGTGTGTGTAGCTATTGGGGTGAGTTGTGTATGTTGTGTTTGAGGGTATGTGTGTAGCTATTGCGGTGAGCGCTATGTTTTGGGGTTGGGGCTGCATGTGTAGGTAATGGGCTGGGGGTGTGTGTTTAGGTATTGGGGTGTGTGTGTTGGGGTTGTGTTTGTATGTGTCGGTATTGTGGTGAGGGCTATGTGTTGAGGTTTGGTGTAGGTGTAGCTATTGGGGTGATGGGTGTGTTTTGTGGTGCAATTGTGTGAGGAGTTATTGGGGTCAGTGGTGTCTGTGTTAGGGTTGCTGATTTGTGTGGAGGTACTGGGGTGAAGGTGCGCATTGGAGTTGGGGGTGGGTGTTGGGGTTGGTGGTATGTATGTAGGTATTGTGGTGAGGGGTGTGTGCTGGGGTTGGGGGTATCTGTGTAGGTATTGGAGTAGGGGGTGTATGTTGGGGTGGGGTGTATGTGTAGAAATTGGGGTGTGTGTTTTGGGGTTGCGGTGTGCATAGGTATTGGGATGAGGTCTGTGTGTGGCGGATAGGGATGTGTGTAGCTACTGGGGGGAATGGTGTGTGTTCAGCTGTGTGTGTTTGGGGGTGCGTGGTTAGCTGTTGGTGTTTGGGGTTGTGTGTGTGGGTATTGAGGTGGGGTGTGTGTATTGAGTTTGTTTGTGTGTGTGTGTAGGTATTGGGGTGAGGGATGAGTGTTGGGTTGGATGTGTGAATGTAGATGTTGGTGTAAGGTGTTGGGGTTGGGGGTGTGGGTGTTGGTGTTGGGGTGAGGGGTGCATGTTGGGGTTTGGGGTGTGTGTGTAGGTATTTGGGTGGGGTGTGTGTGTATGGGTTGGGATTGTGTGTGTATAGGTATTGGTGTGATGGGTGTGTGTTGGAGTGGGGCTGTGTGTGCCTCAGTTTTGGGATGGAAGGCATGTTTGTTGGGGTTGGGATGTTTGCATAGATATTGGTTTGAGGAGGGTGTGTGTAGGTATTGGGCTGGGGGTGTGTGTTTGTCTTGGGCGTGTCTGTATATGCAGTGGGGTGATGGGTGTTTGTGTTGGAGTTCGGTGTATACGTAGGCAGTGGTGTGGGGGGTGTTTGTTGGGGGTTGGGGTGAGGGATGTTTGTTGGGGTTGTGTGTGTGTGTTGGGGTTTGGGTGTGTTTATGTACTTATTGGGGTGAGGGATGTGGTTTGGGTGTGTGTTTGTGTGTAGGTATTACAGTAGGGTCGTCTGCTGGGGTTGGGTGTGTGTGTGTAGGTAGTGGTGTGGGGGTGTGTTTGTTGAGGTTGGAAGTGGGAGTGCAGGTATTGGGGTGAGGCGTTTGTGTTGTGGTTGGGTGTGTGTGAGTAATTGGGATGGGTGCTGTTTGTTGCGGTGGAGGCTGTGTGTGCATATAGTTGGATGAGGTGTGTGTTGGAGTAGGGTTGTGTCCATATGTATTGGGGCTAGGTGTGTGTGTGTAGTTATTTCAGTAGGGAATATGTGTTGGGGCTGGGCGTGTATATGTAGAACTGGGGTGGGTGTGTGTGTGTTGGAGTGTGTGTGAAGGTGTTGGGGTTGGGGATGTGTTTAGCTGTTGGGGTGAGTGATGAATTGGGGTTGGGGGTCTATGTTTAGCTGTTAGGGTGAGGGTTGTGTTTTGGGGTTGAGGCTGCATGTGTATGTAATGGGCTGGGGGGGGTGTTGGACTTTGAGGGTGTGTGTTTAAGTATTGGGGTGGGTGTGTGGGTTGGGGGCGTATATATAGGTGTTGGGGTGAGGGGTGTGTGTTGGGGTTGGGGGTGTGTGTAGTTATTCGGGTGAGGGTTGGGGGTGTGTGTGTAGGTATTGGGGTGGATGTGTATGTTGGGGTTGGGGATTATTTAAACAGGTATTGGGATGAAGGGATTGTGTTGGGGTTGGGCGTGTGTGAGTAATTGGTGTGGGTGGTGTGTGTTGCAATGGGTCTGTGCATATATGTGTTTGGGTGTGGGGTGTGTGTTGGAGTGAGTTTGTGTGTGCATGTTTTGTGGTGAGGGGTGTGTGTTGAGGTTGGATGTGGGTGCAGGTATTGGAGTGAGGCATTTGTGTTGTGGTGTGATTGTGTGAGTAGTTGTTGGGGTGAAGGGTGTCTGTGTTGAGGTTGGGGATTTGTGTGTAGGTTTTGGGGTGAATGTTGCATGTTGGGGTTGGGGGTGTGTGTAGGTATTGGAGTTGAGGGTCTATGTTGGGGTTGGGGTGTATGTGCAGAAGTTGGGGTAGGTGTAAGTTTTAGGGTTGGGGGTGTAGGTATTGGGATGAGACATGTGTGTGTAAGGGTTGGGGATGCATGTAGCTATTGGGATGAGTGGTGTGTGTTGGGTTTGGGGATGTGTGTTTAGCTGTAGGGATGAGGGCTGTGTTTTGGGATTGGGTCTGTATGTATCGGTAATGGGCTGGGCATGTATGTTGATCTTTGGGGGGATGTGTTTAGATATTGGGGTGGGGGTGTGTGTTTGGTTTGGGGTTGTGTGTATAGGTATTGTGGCAGGGGCTGTGTTTGTTGGCGTTGAGGGTGTGTGTGTGTGTGTAGGTAGTGGTGTGGGGACAGTGTTTGTTGGGGTTGGGGGTGGACGTGTAGGTATTGGGGTGAAGGGCGTGTGTTGAGGATGGGGGTGTGTCTGTGTAGGTATTGGGGTGAGGGGTGCATGCCGGGGTTGGGGGTTTGTGTGTTGGTATTAGGGTGGGGGTTGTGTGTTGAGGTTGGGGGTGTGTGTGTCTGTGTGTGTAGATATTCAGGTGAGAGGTGTTTCTTGGCATTGGGGGTGTGTGTGTGTAGGTGTGTTGGGGATGTGGGTGTGTGTGTAGGTGTTTGTGTGAGAGGCGTTTCTTGGCGTTGGGGGTGTTCGTGTTGTTATTGGGGTGAGGGATGTGTGTCGGGGTTGGGATTGTATGTGTGTAGGCATTGGAGTGAGGGGTGTGTGCTGAGGTTGGGGGTCCCTATGTCGGTATTGGGGTGAAGGGTGTGTGTGTTGCGGCTGGGGGTGTGCGTGTATGTACTGGGTTGACTGATGTGTGCTGGGGTTAGGTTTGTGTGTGTAGGTATTGGGATGAGGGGAGTGTGTTAAGGTTGGTGGGTTTGTGTAGGATTTGGGGTGGGGGATGTGTGTTGGGGTTGAGTGTGTGTGTATAGATATTGGGGTGAAGGGTGCATGTTGGGGCTAGGGGTGTGTGTGTAGGTATTTGGGCGAGGGGTTTGTGTTGGGGTTGGGGGCTTGCATGTATGTATTGAGGAGAAATCATGTGTTGGGGTTGGGGGTGTTTGTATGCATATTGGAGTGGGGGTGTACATTGGTGTTGTGAGTATGTGTGTAGGTATTGGGGTGGTGGCTGTCTGTTGGGGTTGGGGGTGTGTGTATAGGTATTGGGGTGAGGTGTATGTATGTTGGGGTTTGGAGTGTGTGTGCAGATATTGGAGTGAGGGGTGTGTGCTGGGTGAGGGTGTGTGTGTAGGTATTGGGGTGAGATATTTGTTGGGGTTTGGGGAGTGTGTGTAGGTGTTGGAGTGAGGGGTGTGTGTGTTTGAGTTGGGTTTGTGGGTGTAGGTATCGGGGTGAGGGATGTGTGTTTGGGTTGGGGTGTGTTTTTAGGTATTGGGGTGAGGGGTAGGTGTTGGAGTTGTATATGTGTGCTTGTAGGTATTGGGGGAATGGTAGGTGTTAGGGTTGGGGGTGTGTGAAGTCTAGTGGGGTGAAGGGTGTGTGTTAGCTGTGGAGGTGTGTGTGTAGGTATTCGGTGAGGGGTGTTTCTTGGTGTTGGGCATGTTTGTGTAGGAATTGGTGAGGGGTTTGTGTGTTGTAGTTAGGGAGGGGTGTGTATAGGTATTAGGGTGAGGTGTGTGTTGGTGTGGGGAGTGTGCGTGTGTGTATTTGGTTAAGGGGTGTGTATTAGAGTGGGGGTGTCTGTGTGTAGGAATTGGGGTGGGGGTTGTTTGTGTTGGGGCTGTGGGATTGTGTTGTTATTAGGGTGAGGGGTGTGTTTTTGGGTCAGGTGTATGTGTGGTTATTGGGGTGAGGGGTGTGTTTTGGTGTTGGGATGTGTGTGTATGTATTGTGGGGGGGGGATGTGTGTGTCCTGAGGTGGGTTTGGGTGTAGGCATTGGAGTGGGAGGTGTGTGTTGGTGTTGCAGGTGTGTGTGTAAGTACTTGGGTGGGGGTTGTGTGTTGGGTTTGTGGATGTGCTTATATAGATACTGGGTGAGATGTGCTGGGTTGTGGGGTGTGTGTGCAGGTATTGAGAGGAGAGAGTGTGTTGGAGTTTGGATTGTGTGTGTAGGTATTGTGGTGAGGGGGGGAGTGCTGTTTTGGGGTTGGGGGTTTGTGTGTAGGTATTTGGATGAGGATGTGTGCCTTGGGGTTGGGGGTTGGGTGTGTCGGTATGGGCGTGTGTGTGTGTAGGTATGGGAGTGGGGATGCATATTGTCATTGGGGGCTTTTGTGTAGCTATTGGAGTGAAGTGTTTGTGTTGGTGTGGGTGTTGTGTGTTGAGGTGTGGGTTTGTGTGTGTTGTAGTTGCGGGTGTGTGTGTAGTTATTGGGGTGGGGATGTGTGTTGGAGTTAGGGGATTGTGTGTAGTTATTGGGGTAGGGCTGTGGACTTGGGCTAGGGGGGTGGTGTTTATAGTTATTGGTCTGGGGGGCATTTGTTGGCGTTGGTTTTATGTGTGTAGGTATTGGAGTGAGGGGTGGATGGTGGGATTGGGGTGTGTGTATAAGTATTGGGGTGGGTGGTGTGCGTGGTGGCTGGGGGCTGTGTCTGTGGTATTGTGTGAGGGGTGTGTGTTGTGTTTGGGGATCCGTGTGCAGGTATTGGGGTGGGTGGTATGTGTTGGGGTGGAGGTGTGTGTATTCAGGTGGGGGTCTGTGTGTATGTACTCTGTTGAGGGGTGTGCTTGTTGGAGTTGGGATGGGTGTTTGTAGGTATTGGTGTGTGTGTGTGTGTGTAGGTATTGTGGTGAGGGGTGTGTGTTGAAGTGTATGTAGGTATTGGGGTGAGAGGTGTGTGTTGCGGTGGGGTTTTGTGAGTAGATATTAGGGTGAAGGGTGTGTGTTGGGGTTGTGAGTGTGTATGCAGGTATTGGAGTGAAGAGTATGTGTTGGTGTTGGGGGTGTATATGTCGATATTGGGTTGAGGGGTGTGTATTGGGGTTGGGCCTGTGTGTGTATGTCTTGGGGTGAGGGATGTGTATGTGGGGGTTGGGGGTGTGTGTGTAGACATTGGGGTGAAGCGTGGCTGTTGGGGATAGGGGTGTGTGTTTAAGTATTCAGCTGAGGGGTGTTTCTTGGTGCTGCGGGTGTTTGTGTATTTATTGGGGTGAGGTATGTGTGTTGGGGCTGGGGATGTGTGTGTGTCGGTATTGTGGTAAGCGGTGTTTGTGTTGGGGTTGGGATATGTGTGTGTAAGTCTTGGGGTGAGGGGTGTATATGTTGGGGTTGTGTGTGTAAATATTGGGGTGTGTGTTGGGGTGAGGGGTGTGTGTGTTGTAGTTAGGTAAGGGTGTGTGTAGTTATTGGGGTGAGGTATTTGGTGTTGGGGGTGTATGTGTAGGTGTTGGGCAAAGGGGGGTGTATTGGTGTTGGGGTTGTGTAAGGTTATTGGGGTGGGTGGTGTGTGTTGCGGCTGGGGGCTGCGTCTGTAGGTATTGGGGTGGGGGGTGTATGTTGGTCTTGGGAGTGCATGTGTAGGCATTGAGGTGAGAGTTGTGTGTTGGGGTTGGGGGTCCATGTGCAGGGATTGGGGCGGGTGGTGTGTGTTTGGGTGAGGGGTGTGTGAGTATTTATTTGGATGAGGAGTGTGTGTTGGGGTGGGGGAGTTTATGTATGTATCGGGTGAGGGGTGTGCGTGTTGGGGTTGGAGGGTTGTGTGTAATAATTGAGTGAGAGATGGGTGTTGGGTTTTGGGATGTGTTTTGGTATTAGGGTGAGGGGTGTGTTCTTGGGTTGGGGGTGTGTCTAGTTATTGGGGTGATAGATATGTGCTGGGGTTTGGGGTGTGCCTGTAAGCACTAGGGTGAGGGCTGCATTTTGGGGTTGGGCGTGTGTATATGTATTGGGGACGATGTGTGTCTTGGGGTTGGGGGTGTGGGTGTAGGTATTAGAGTGGGGCATGTGAGTTGGGGTTGCAGGTATGTGTGTAGGTATTTGGGTGGGTGCTGTGTGTTGGGATAGGGGATGTGTTTATAGGTATTGGGGTGAGATGTGTGTGTTGGGTTTGGGAAGGTGTACGTGTATGTATTGAGAGAGGGGTGTGTGTGTTGGGATTTGGAGTGTGTGTGTAGGTATTGTGGTGAGGGTGTATGCTGAGGTTGGGGATTTGTGTGTAGGCATTGGGGTGGAGTGTGTGTGTAGCTATTGAAGTGAAGTGTTTGTGTTGGGGTGGGGGTGCGTGTTGGTGTGGGTGGTTTGTGTTGGGATAGGGGTGTGTGTGTGTTGGTATTGGGATGAGTGGTGTGCATGTTGGGATTGGGGGTATGTGTGTATGTATTTGGGTGAGGAGTGTGTGTTGGGTAGGGGGTGTATGTGTACGTGTTGGGGTGAGGGGTGTGAGTTGGAGTTGAGAGTGTGTTTGTAGGTATTAGGGCGAATGATGCGTGTTGGGGTTGGGTGTGTGTGGTGTATTGGGGTGAGGCGTGTGTGTTGGCACTGGGGGTGTGTTTGTAGGTATTGGGCTGAGGGGTGTGTTTGAATTTATTGGTCTGGGGGCTTTTGATGGCATTGGTGTTTTGCGTGTAGGTATTGGGGTGAGGGGTGCATGCTGTAGTTGGTATGTGTGTATAGGTATGGGGGTGGGTGCTGTGTACTGTGGCTGGGGGCTGTGTCTGTAGTTATTGCGGTGGGGTGTGTGTGTAATGGTCGGGGGTATGCGTGTAGGTATTGGGTGAGGAGTGTATCTTGGGGTTGTGGGTGCAGTTATTGGCGTGAGAGTGGGTGTTGGGGTTGGGAGTCCGTGAGCAGGTATTGGGATAGGTGGAGTGTGTTGGGATGGGGGTATGTGTGTCTGCATTTGGTTGAGGGGTGTTTATTGGGGTGGGGATGTGTGTGTATGTATTGCATTGAGGGGTGTGTGTGTTGGGGATGGGGGTGTGTGTTTATGTATTTGGCTGAGGGATGTTTCTTGGCATTGGGGGTGGTTGTGTAGTTATTGGGGAGAAGAGAGTGTGTTGGGGTCAGGGATGTGTGTGTAGGTGTTCTGATGTGGGGTGTGTGGTGAGGTTTGCGTGTGCGTAGGTATTGGGGTGAGGAGTGTGTGTTGGTGTGTGGTTGTGTGAGTAGAAATTGGGCTGAGGAGTGTGTGTTGGGGTTGGGGTGTGTGTGTGTAGTGTATTGGGTTGAAGGATGTCTTTGTAGGGATTGGGCTGTGAGGGGTGTGTGTTGTGGTGGAACTGTACGTGTGGTGTGTGGTTGTGTGAGTAGGTATTGGGGTGGGGGATGTATGTGTTTGGGTTGGGGTACATGAGTAGGTATTGGGGTGAGGCATGTATATTCGGGTTGAGGGTGTGTGTTGGGGTTAGGGATGTGTGTGTGTGTAGCTGTTGAGAAGAGGGGTGTGTGTTAGGTTTGGAAGTGTGTGTATTGGTATTGGAATGAGGGGTGTGTGTTGGGGTTGGGGGTGTGTATATGGTGCATTGGGGTGAGGGGTGTATTTGTACCTATTGGGGTGAAGAGTGTGGGTTTGGGCTGTGTTTGTAGTTATTGGTCTAAGGGATGTTTGTTGGCATTATTGTTGTATGTATAGGTATTGGGGTGAGGGATGCATGTTGGGGTTGGGATGTATGTATAGGTATAGAGGTGGTGTGTGTTGAGCTGGGAGCTGTGTCTGTAGGTATTGGGGTGGGATGTGCGTATTGAGGATCAGAGTGTGCGTGTAGGTATTGGGTGAAGGGTGTGTGTTGGGTTGGGGGTCATTGTGCAGGTATTGAGGTGAGCGGTGTGTGTTGGCGTGGGAGGTGTGTGTATATGTATTTGGGTGAGGGGTATGTATATTGGGGTAGAGGTGTGTGTATATGTATTGTGTTGAGGGGTATGGCTGTTGGGGTTAGGAGTGTGTGTGCATATATTGGGGTGTGATGTGTGTGTTTGGGTTGGGGATGTGTGTCTAGGTATTGGGGTGAGGGGTGTGTATGTGGGGGTTGGGGGTGTATGTGTAGGTATTGGGGTGAGGTGTAGCTTTTGGGGAGGGGGTGTGTGTTTAAGTGTTCAGCTGAGGGGTGTTTCTTGGCATTGGGGGTGGTTGTCTAGTTATTGGGGTGAGGGGTGTGTGGTGGGGTTGAGGTTTTGTGTAGGTATTGAGGTGAGGGGTGTTTATTAGGGTTGGGGGTGGGTGTTGGTATTGGGGTGGGAGTGTGTGTATGTTGTAGTTGGGGAAGGTTGTATGTAGGTATTGGGGTGAGGGTTGTGTGTTGGGGTTGAGGATGTGTCTAGGTATTGGGGTGAGGGTTGTGTGTTGGGTTGAGGGTATGTGTCTTGGTATTGCAGTGAATGATGCATGTTCGGGGTGGGCATGTGTATGGCATATTGGGCGAGGAGTGTGTTGGGGTTGGTGGTGTGTTTGTAGGTTTTGGGATGAGGGGTGTGTGTTAGGGCTGGGGGTCTTGTTTGTATTTATTGCTCTGATGTGCGTTTATTGGCTTTTGTTTGCATAGTTATTGGGGTGAGGGATGTGTGTTGGGGTTGGGATGTGTTTATTTATATTGGGTTGACTGGTGTGTGTTGTGGCTGTGGGCTGTGTTTGTAGGTATTGGGGTTGGGGTACGTGTTGGGTTTGGGAGTGTGCGTGTAGTTATTGGGTGAGTGGTGTGTGTTGAGGTTGGGGGCCTTGTGCAGGTATTGAGGTGGGTGGTGTGTGTTTGGGTGGGAGGTGTATGTTGGGGTTGAGGGTGTGTGTAGGTTTTGGGTTGAGGAGTGTGCATTGGCGTTAGGTGTACATGTATAAGTGTTGGGGTGAGGCATGTTTGTTGAGGTTAGGGTGTGTGTGTGTGTAACTGTTGGGGTGTTTGTGTTGGGACTAGGGGTGTGTGTGTGGTGAATTGGGTTGAGGGGTGTGTTTGTAGGTATTGGGGTGAGGTGTGTATGTTTGCCTGGGGTGTATATGTAGATTTTGGAGTGAGGTTTTTGTGTGTTGGGATGACGTGTTTTGTAGGCATTGGTGCAAGGGGTGTGCATGTTGGGGTTGAGGGTGTGTTTGTAGCTGTTGGGGTGAAGGGTGTGTGTGCAGGTTGGGGGGGTGTCTGTGTATATATTTGGGTGAGGGGTTTGTGTTGGATTGGAGGTGTGTGTGTGTGTAGGTATTGGGGTGAATGGTGTGTTTTGGGGTTGGGGATGTGTGTGTAGGTAATGGTGTGAGGGATGTGTGTTGGGATTGGGGCTTTATGTGTAGGTATTGGGGTGAATGGTGCGTGTTGGGAGGGGTGTATGTGTAAGTTTTGGAGTGAGGTTTGTGTGTTGGGATGGGGTGTTTTTGTAGGTGCTGGGATGAGGATGTTAGGGTTGAGGGTGTGTTTGTAGCTGAGGTGAGAGGTGTGTGTTCAGGTTGGGGGTTGTATGTGTACATATTTGGGTGAGGGGTTTGTGTTGGGGTTGGGGATGTGTGTGTAGGTATTGGGGTGAGGTGTGTATATTTGGTCTGTGGGTTTATTTGTACTTATTGGTCTGGGTGTGCTGTTTGGGTTGGTGTTGACTGTGTAGGTATTGGCATGAGGGGTTTGTGTTGGGTGTGTGTGTAGTTATTGGTGTGGGGATGCATGTTGGGGTTGGGGTCATGTGTGTAGGTATTGGGTGGAGGGTGTGTGTTGGTGTCGGGGTTGTATGTTTGTGTAGGTATTGAGTTGGGGATGCGTATGTAGGAAATGGAGTGAGGAGTGTGTGTGTTTTAGTTGGGGGTGTGTGTAGGCATTGGGGTGACGTGTATGTTGGGGGTCTGTGTGTAGATATTGGTGTGGTTGTGTGTTGTGTTTGCGGGTCTGTACGGTTATTGGGGTTAGGGGTGTGTAGGTATTGGGGTGAGGGGTGTGTTTTGGGGTTGGGGGGTGTGGATTTAGTTATTGGGGTGAGGGGTGTGTGTTGGGGTCTGGTGTCTGTGTGTGTGCATTTGGGTGAAGGATGTGGGTTGGATGTATGTGTCTAGGTATTGGGCTAGGGGATTTGTGTTGGGGTTGAGGGTGTGCATATAGGTATTGGGCTGTGGGGGGGTGCTTGTTGGGATTGGGGGTATTTGTTGAGGTATTGAGGTGAGAGTGTGTATTGGGGTGGGTGCATAGGTATTGGCATGAGGTGTGTGTGTTGGCACTGGGGGTCTGTGTGTACGTACTGGGGTGGGGTTGTGTTGGGGATGTGGGTGTCTGCAGGTATTGGGGTGAGGTGTGTATGTTGGGGTTGAGAGCGTGTGTGTAGGCATTAGGGTGGGGGATGCATGTTGGTGTTGAGGCTGTATTTGTAGGCATTGGGGTGAAGGGTGTGTGTTGCAGTGGTGTGTGTGTGTAGATATTGGGGTGAGGGGTACATTCTGAGTAGGGGTTATGTGTTTGCGTGTTGGGCGGTAGTGTGTGTGTTTGTTGGGGTTGGCGGTGTATGTGTAGTTATTGGGATGGGGGGTGGGTTTGTTGGTGTTGGGGTATGTGTGTAGGTATTGGGGTAAGGGGTGCATTTTGAGTAGGGGTTGTGTGTTTATGCATTGGGTGGGGATGTGAATGTTTGTTGGGGTTGCCGGTATGTGTGTAGGTATTGGGGTGAGTGGTGAGTGTTGGGGTTCTATTTGTAGGGATTGGGGTTAGGGGTATGTGTATCTGTTGGAGTTACGGGTGTGTAGGTATTGGGGTGAGGGGACTGTGCATTGAGGTGGGGGGTGTCTGTGTAGTTATTGGGGTGAGGGGAGCATGTTGACGTTTGGGGGTCTATGTGTAGGTATTGGGGTAAGGGGTGTGATTGGGATTGGAGTGTGTGTGTGTAGGTATTGGGGTGAGGTCTATGTGTTGGGGTTGGGGTGTATGTGTAGCTATTGGGGTGGGGTGTGTGTTGGGATTGTGGGTGTGTGTAGGTATTGAAGTTGCAGGTGTGTGTTTTGTGGTTGGGGATGTGTCTGGAGGTAGTGGGGTGAGGGTTTGGGTCTATTGGGGTGGGGTGTGTATTGGTAATGTGGTGGGCGTTGTGTCTCTTGGGATTGGTGATGTTTGTGTAGGTATTGTGTGAAGCATGTATGTTGGTGTTGGGGTATGTGTGTAGATATTGGGATAAGGGGTGTCTGTTGGTTATGGGAGTATGTGTGTAGATATTGGGATGAGGGGTGCGTGTTGGTTATGGGAGGACAAGTGTAGGTATTGTGGTGGGGGTTTGTGTTGGATTTGGGGCTGTGTGTGTAGTATTGAGGTTGGGGTTGGAGGGCGGTATAGGTATTTGGCTGTGGTGTGTGTGTTGGGGGTTGGGAGTGTGTGTTTGATATTAGGGAGAGGGATGTGGGTTGGGGCTGGGCTGTGTTTGTAAGTATTGAGATGAAGGGTGTGTGTTGGATTTGGCAGTATGTGTTTAGGTTTTGGGGTGGGGGTGCGTGTTGGAGTTGTGGCTGTGTGTATTAGGGGCTGGTGTGTGTGTATTAGGGGCTGGTGTGTGAGTGTTAGGGGGTGGTGTGTGAGTGTTAGGGAGTGAGATGTGTGTGTTAGGGGTGGGGTGTGATTGTTAGGAGTGGGATGTGTGAATTGGCATAGGATGTGTGTGTTAGGGGGTGGGGTGCGTGTGTTAGGGGGTGGGGTGTGTGTGTTAGGGGGTGGGGTGTGAGTGCTGGGGTGGGGTGTGAGTGTTAGGGGTGGGATGTGTATGTTAGAGGTGGGGTGTGAGTGTGAGGGGATGGGGTGTGAGTGTGAGGGGATGGGGTGTTAGCGTTAGGGGTGGGATGTGTGTATAAGGGGGTGGAGTGTGTGTTAGGGGGTGGAGTGTTAGAGTTGGAGGTGTTATGGGGTGTATCTGTGGGTGTTAGGGGGTGTGTTGGGGCAGGAGTGTTTGGGGGTGTTTGTGGAGTAGGTTTTGGGGTAGGTATTGGCAGGTGTTTTAGGGGTGGGTGTTTGGGTGGTGTTTTTTTGGGGGGTAAGTGCTGGAGGTGGGGTTGGGGTGGGGCTGTTAGGTGGTTCTGGTGTTAGGGGTTGTGTTTGGGGCAGGTTGTTTTGAGGGATTGTGTTATGGGGGTTGTTTCTGGGAGGGTGTTTTGGGTGGATTGTGTTTTGGGGTTCTTTGTTGCATGGTTGGTTTTAGGGGGTTGTGTTTTGGGTATTGTATTTTAGCAGGTGTTTTAGGGTTGTGTGTTTTGGGGAGATTATGTTGTAGGGATTGTTTTGGGGGTTGTGATTTGGGGTATTTTTGGACAGCCGTGTTTTGGGGGTATGTTGCAGGGTTTTCTTGGGGGGGGTTGGGAGGTTGTGTTTTAGGGGGTGTTTTGTGGCGGTTGTGTTTTGGGGATTGTGTTTTGGATGTGTTTTGAGGGGTGTTTTGGGGGTTGTGTTTTGGGGAGTTATTTTGGGGGGTTGTGCTTTGGGGATTTTTTGGGGTGCTTGTGTTTTGAGGGGTGTTTGGAGGTTGTTTTTTGGGGGGGTTATGTTTTGGGGCTTATGTTTTGGGGGGTTGTGCTTTTGGAGGTGTTTTAGGGGTGTGTTGGCTGGGGCTATGTTCGGGGGGTTGTGTTTTCTGGGTGTTTTGGGGGGTGTTTTTGGGTGGGTTGTTTTTTGGAGGGGTGTTTTTGGACAGGCTGTATTTTGGGGTTTTTTGGGGAGTGTTTTTGGACATGCTGTGTTTTGGGGTTTTTTGGGGAGTGTTTTTGGACATGCTGTATTTTGGGGTTTTTTGGGGCGTGTTTTTGGACAGGCTGTATTTTGGGGTGTTTTGGGGGGTGTTTTTGGACAGGCTGTGTTTTGGGGTTTTTTGGGGAGTGTTTTTGGACATGCTGTGTTTTGGGGTTTTTTGGAGGGGTGTTTTTGGACAGGCTGTGTTTTGGGGTTTTTTGGGGGGTGTTTTTGGACATGCTGTGTTTTGGGGTTTTTTGGGGGGTGTTTTTGGACAGGCTGTGTTTTGAGGTTTTTTGGGGAGTGTTTTTGGACATGCTGTGTTTTGGGGTTTTTTGGGGGGTGTTTTTGGACAGGCTGTGTTTTGGGGTTTTTTGGGGGGTGTTTTTGGGCAGGCTGTGTTTTGGGGAGTGTTTTTGGACATGCTGTGTTTTGTGGTTTTTGGGGGGTGTTTTTGGACAGGCTGTGTTTTGGGGTTTTTTGGGGGGTGTTTTTGGACATGCTGTATTTTGGGGTGTTTTGGGGGGTGTTTTTGGACATGCTGTGTTTTGGGGTTTTTTGGGGGGTGTTTTTGGGCAGGCTGTGTTTTGGGGGGTGTTTTTGGACAGGTTGTGTTTTGGGGTTTTTTGGGGGGTGTTTTTGGACATGCTGTGTTTTGGGGTTTTTTGGGGAGTGTTTTTGGACATGCTGCGTTTTGGGGTTTTTTGGGGGGTGTTTTTGGACATGCTGTGTTTTGGGGTTTTTTGGGGGGTGTTTTTGGGCAGGCTCTATTTTGGGGTTTTTTGGGGGGTGTTTTTGGACATGCTGTGTTTTGGGGTTTTTTGGGGGGTGTTTTTGGGCAGGCTGTATTTTGGGGTTTTTTGGGGGGTGTTTTGGACAGGTTGTGTTTTGGGGTTTTTTGGGGAGTGTTTTTGGACAGGCTGTGTTTTGGGGTTTTTTGGGGAATGTTTTTGGACAGGCTGTGTTTTGGGGTTTTTTGGGGAGTGTTTTTGGACAGGCTGTGTTTTGGGGTTTTTTGGGGGGTGTTTTTGGACAGGCTGTGTTTTGGGGGGTGTTTTTGGACAGGCTGTGTTTTGGGGTTTTTTGGGGGGTGTTTTTGGACAGGCTGTGTTTTGGGGTTTTTTGGGGGGTGTTTTTGGACAGGCTGTGTTTTGGTGTTTTTTGGGGGGTGTTTTTGGACATGCTATGTTTTGGGGGGTGTTTTTGGACATGCTGTGTTTTGGGGTTTTTTGGGGGGTGTTTTTGGACAGGCTGTGTTTTGGGGAGTGTTTTTGGACAGGCTGTGTTTTGGGGAGTGTTTTTGGACAGGCTGTGTTTTGGGGAGAGTTTTTGGACAGGCTGTGTTTTGGTGTTTTTTGGGGGGTGTTTTTGGACATGCTGTGTTTTGGGGTTTTTTGGGGGGTGTTTTTGGGCAGGCTCTATTTTGGGGTTTTTTGGGGGGTGTTTTTGGACATGTTGTGTTTTGGGGTTTTTTGGGGCTGTTTTTGGGCAGGCTGTATTTTGGGGTTTTTTGGGGGGTGTTTTTGGACAGGTTGTGTTTTGGGGTTTTTTGGGGAGTGTTTTTGGACAGGCTGTGTTTTGGGGTTTTTTGGGGAGTGTTTTTGGACAGGCTGTGTTTTGGGGAGTGTTTTTGGACAGGCTGTGTTTTGGGGAGTGTTTTTGGACAGGCAGTGTTTTGGTGTTTTTTGGGGGGTGTTTTTGGACATGCTGTGTTTTGGGGGGTGTTTTGGGACAGGCTGTGTTTTGGGGTTTTTTGGGGGGTGTTTTTGGACAAGCTGTGTTTTGGGGTTTTTTGGGGAGTGTTTTTGGACAGGCTGTGTTTTGGGGAGTGGTTTTGGACAGGCTGTGTTTTGGGGTATTTTGGGGGGTGTTTTTGGACAGGCTGGGTTTTGGAGTTTTTTGGGGGGTGTTTTTTGGACAGGCTGTGTTTTGGGGTGTTTTGGGGGGTGTTTTTGGACAGGCTGTGTTTTGGGGTTTTTTGGGGGGTGTTTTTGGACATGCTGTGTTTTGGGGGGTGTTTTTGGACAGGCTGTGTTTTGGGGTTTTTTGGGGGGTGTTTTTGGACAGGCTGTGTTTTGGGGGGTGTTTTTGGACAGGCTGTGTTTTGGGGGGTGCTTTTGGACAGGCTGTGTTTTGGGGTTTTTGGGGGGTGTTTTTGGGCAGGCTGTGTTTTGGGGAGTGTTTTTGGACATGCTGTGTTTTGTGGTTTTTGGGGGGTGTTTTTGGACAGGCTGTGTTTTGGGGTTTTTTGGGGGGTGTTTTTGGACATGCTGTATTTTGGGGTGTTTTGGGGGGTGTTTTTGGACATGCTGTGTTTTGGGGTTTTTTGGGGGTGTTTTTGGGCAGGCTGCGTTTTGGGGGGTGTTTTTGGACAGGTTGTGTTTTGGGGTTTTTTGGGGGGTGTTTTTGGGCAGGCTGTGTTTTGGGGGGTGTTTTTGGACAGGCTGTGTTTTGGGGTTTTTTGGGGGGTGTTTTTGGACAGGCTGTGTTTTGATGTTTTTTGAGGAGTGTTTTTGGACATGCTGTGTTTTGGGGGGTGTTTTTGGACAGGCTGTGTTTTGGGGTTTTTTGGGGGGTGTTTTTGGACAGGCTGTGTTTTGGGGAGTGTTTTTGGACAGGCTGTGTTTTGGGGAGTGTTTTTGGACAGGCTGTGTTTTGGGGAGTGTTTTTGGACAGGCTGTGTTTTGGGGAGTGTTTTTGGACAGGCTGTGTTTTGGGGAGTGTTTTTGGACAGGCTGTGTTTTGGGGTTTTTTGGGGGGTGTTTTTGGACAGGCTGTGTTTTGGGGAGTGTTTTTGGACAGGCTGTGTTTTGGGGAGTGTTTTTGGACAGGCTGTGTTTTGGGGAGAGTTTTTGTACAGGCTGTGTTTTGGGGAGAGTTTTTGGACAGGCTGTGTTTTGGTGTTTTTTGGGGGTTGTTTTTGGACATTCTGTGTTTTGGGGTTTTTTGGGGGGTGTTTTTGGGCAGGCTCTATTTTGGGGTTTTTTGGGGGGTGTTTTTGGACATGTTGTGTTTTGGGGGGTGTTTTTGGACAGGCTGTGTTTTGGGGTTTTTGGGGGGTGTTTTTGGGCAGGCTGTGTTTTGGGGAGTGTTTTTGGACATGCTGTGTTTTGTGGTTTTTGGGGGGTGTTTTGGACAGGCTGTGTTTTGGGGTTTTTTGGGGGGTGTTTTTGGACATGCTGTATTTTGGGGTGTTTTGGGGCGTGTTTTTGGACATGCTGTGTTTTGGGGTTTTTTGGGGGGTGTTTTTGGGCAGGCTGCGTTTTGGGGGGTGTTTTTGGACAGGTTGTGTTTTGGGGTTTTTTGGGGGGTGTTTTTGGGCAGGCTGTGTTTTGGGGTTTTTTGGGGGGTGTTTTTGGGCAGGCTGTGTTTTGGGGGGTGTTTTGGACAGGTTGTGTTTTGGGGTTTTTTGGGGGTGTTTTTGGACAGGCTGTGTTTTGGTGTTTTTTTGGGGGGTGTTTTTCGACAGGTTGTGTTTTGGGGGTGTTTTTGGACATGCTGTGTTTTGGGGTTTTTGGCGGGTGTTTTTGGACAGGTTGTGTTTTGGGTTTTTTTTGGGGGGTGTTTTTGGACATGCTGTGTTTTGGGGTTTTTTGGGGGGTGTTTTTGGACATGCTGTGTTTTGGGGTTTTTGGCGGGTGTTTTTGGACAGGTTGTGTTTTGGGGTTTTTTGGGGAGTGTTTTTGGACAGGTTGTGTTTTGGGGTTTTTTGGGGGGTGTTTTGGGACAGGCTGTGTTTTGGGCTTTTTTGGGGGGTGTTTTGGGACAGCTGTGGTTTTGGGGTTTTTTTTGGACACGCTGTGTTTTGGGGTTTTTTGGGGGTGTTTTGGGACAGGCTGTGTTTTGGGAGTGTTTTTGGACAGGCTGTGTTTTGGGGTTTTTTGGGGGGTGTTTTTGGGCAGGCTGTGTTTTGGGGTTTTTTGGGGGGTGTTTTGGGACAGGATGTGTTTTGTGGTTTTTGGGGGGGTGTTTTTGGACAGGCTGTGTTTTGGGGTTTTTTGGGGGGTGTTTTTGGGCAGGCTGTGTTTTGGGGGGTGTTTTTGGACAGGTTGTGTTTTGGGGTTTTTTGGGGGTTGTTTTTGGACAGGCTGTGTTTGGTGTTTTTTGAGGAGTGTTTTTGGACATGCTGTGTTTGGGGGGTGTTTTTGGACAGGCTGTGTTTTGGGGTTTTTTGGGGGGTGTTTTTGGACAGGCTGTGTTTTGGGGAGTGTTTTTGGACAGTCTGTGTTTTGGGGAGTGTTTTTGGACAGGCTGTGTTTGGGGAGTGTTTTTGGACAGGCTGTGTTTTGGGGTTTTTGGCGGGTGTTTTTGGACAGGTTGTGTTTTGGGGGTTTTTGGGGAGTGTTTTTGGACAGGTTGTGTTTTGGGGTTTTTGGGGGGTGTTTTGGGACAGGCTGTGTTTTGGGCTTTTTTGGGGGTGTTTTGGGACAGGCTGTGTTTTGGGGTTTTTTGGGGAGTATTCTTGGACACGCTGTGTTTTGGGGTTTTTTGGGGGGTGTTTTGGGACAGGCTGTGTTTTGGGAGTGTTTTTGGACAGGCTGTGTTTTGGGGTTTTTTGGGGGGTGTTTTTGGGCAGGCTGTGTTTTGGGGTTTTTTGGGGGGTGTTTTGGGACAGGCTGTGTTTTGTGGTTTTTGGGGGGGTGTTTTTGGACAGGCTGTGTTTTGGGGTTTTTTGGGGGGTGTTTTTGGGCAGGCTGTGTTTTGGGGGGTGTTTTTGGACAGGTTGTGTTTTGGGGTTTTTTGGGGGGTGTTTTTGGACAGGCTGTGTTTTGGTGTTTTTTGAGGAGTGTTTTTGGACATGCTGTGTTTTGGGGGGTGTTTTTGGACAGGCTGTGTTTTGGGGTTTTTTGGGGGGTGTTTTTGGACAGGCTGTGTTTTGGGGAGTGTTTTTGGACAGGCTGTGTTTTGGGGAGTGTTTTTGGACAGGCTGTGTTTGGGGAGTGTTTTTGGACAGGCTGTGTTTTGGGGAGTGTTTTTGGACAGGCTGTGTTTTGGGGAGTGTTTTTGGACAGGCTGTGTTTTGGGGAGTGTTTTTGGACAGGCTGTGTTTTGGGGAGTGTTTTTGGACAGGCTGTGTTTTGGTGTTTTTTGGGGTGTGTTTTTGGACATGCTGTGTTTTGGGGGGTGTTTTGGGACAGGCTGTGTTTTGGGGTTTTTTGGGGGGTGTTTTTGGACAGGCTGTGTTTTGGGGTTTTTGGGGAGTGTTTTTGGACAGGCTGTGTTTTGGGGAGTGTTTTTGGACAGGCTGTGTTTTGGGGTTTTTTGGGGGGTGTTTTTGGACAGGCTGTGTTTTGGGGTTTTTTGGGGGGGTGTTTTTTGGACAGGCTGTGTTTTGGGTTTTTTTGGGGGGTGTTTTTGGACATGCTGTGTTTTGGGGTTTTTTGGGGGGTGTTTTTGGTCATGCTGTGTTTTGGGGGGTGTTTTTGGACAGGCTGTGTTTTGGGGTTTTTTGGGGGGTGTTTATGGACAGGCTGTGTTTTGGGGGGTGTTTTTGGACAGGCTGTGTTTTGGGGTTTTTGGGGGGTGTTTTTGGGCAGGCTGTGTTTTGGGGAGTGTTTTTGGACATGCTGTGTTTTGTGGTTTTTGGGGGGTGTTTTTGGACAGGCTGTGTTTTGGGGTTTTTTGGGGGGTGTTTTTGGACATGCTGTATTTTGGGGTGTTTTGGGGGGTGTTTTTGGACATGCTGTGTTTTGGGGTTTTTTGGGGGGTGTTTTTGGGCAGGCTGCGTTTTGGGGGGTGTTTTTGGACAGGTTGTGTTTTGGGGTTTTTTGGGGGGTGTTTTTGGGCAGGCTGTGTTTTGGGGTTTTTTGGGGGGTGTTTTTGGGCAGGCTGTGTTTTGGGGGGTGTTTTGGACAGGTTGTGTTTTGGGGTTTTTTTGGGGGGTGTTTTTGGACAGGCTGTGTTTTGGTGTTTTTTGGGGGGTGTTTTTCGACAGGTTGTGTTTTGGGGGGTGTTTTTGGACATGCTGTGTTTTGGGGTTTTTTGGGGGTGTTTTTGGACAGGCTGTGTTTTGGGGAGTGTTTTTGGACAGGCTGTGTTTTGGGGAGTGTTTTTGGACAGGCTGTGTTTGGGGAGTGTTTTTGGACAGGCTGTGTTTTGGGGAGTGTTTTTGGACAGGCTGTGTTTTGGGGAGAGTTTTTGGACAGGCTGTGTTTTGGTGTTTTTTGGGGGTGTTTTTTGGACAGGCTGTGTTTTGGGGTTTTTTGGGGGGTGTTTTTGGACAGGCTGTGTTTGGGGTTTTTTGGGGGGTGTTTTTGGACATGCTGTGTTTTGGGGGGTGTTTTTGGACAGGCTGTGTTTTGGGGTTTTTTGGGGAGTGTTTTTGGACAGGTTGTGTTTTGGGGTTTTTTGGGGGGTGTTTTGGGACAGGCTGTGTTTTGGGCTTTTTTGGGGGGTGTTTTGGGACAGGCTGTGTTTTGGGGTTTTTTGGGGAGTATTCTTGGACACGCTGTGTTTTGGGGTTTTTTGGGGGGTGTTTTGGGACAGGCTGTGTTTTGGGAGTGTTTTTGGACAGGCTGTGTTTTGGGGTTTTTTGGGGGGTGTTTTTGGGCAGGCTGTGTTTTGGGGTTTTTTGGGGGGTGTTTTGGGACAGGCTGTGTTTTGTGGTTTTTGGGGGGGTGTTTTTGGACAGGCTGTGTTTTGGGGTTTTTTGGGGGGTGTTTTTGGGCAGGCTGTGTTTTGGGGGGTGTTTTTGGACAGGTTGTGTTTTGGGGTTTTTTGGGGGGTGTTTTTGGACAGGCTGTGTTTTGGTGTTTTTTGAGGAGTGTTTTTGGACATGCTGTGTTTTGGGGGGTGTTTTTGGACAGGCTGTGTTTTGGGGTTTTTTGGGGGGTGTTTTTGGACAGGCTGTGTTTTGGGGAGTGTTTTTGGACAGGCTGTGTTTTGGGGAGTGTTTTTGGACAGGCTGTGTTTGGGGAGTGTTTTGGACAGGCTGTGTTTTGGGGAGTGTTTTTGGACAGGCTGTGTTTTGGGGAGTGTTTTTGGACAGGCTGTGTTTTGGGGAGTGTTTTTGGACAGGCTGTGTTTTGGGGAGTGTTTTTTGGACAGGCTGTGTTTTGGTGTTTTTTGGGGTGTGTTTTTGGACATGCTGTGTTTTGGGGGGGTGTTTTGGGACAGGCTGTGTTTTGGGGTTTTTTGGGGGGTGTTTTTGGACAGGCTGTGTTTTGGGGTTTTTGGGGAGTGTTTTTGGACAGGCTGTGTTTTGGGGAGTGTTTTTGGACAGGCTGTGTTTTGGGGTTTTTTGGGGGTTGTTTTTTGGACAGGCTGTGTTTTGGGTTTTTTTGGGGGGTGTTTTTGGACATGCTGTGTTTTGGGGTTTTTTGGGGGGTGTTTTTGGTCATGCTGTGTTTTGGGGTGTGTTTTTGGACAGGCTGTGTTTTGGGGTTTTTTGGGGGGTGTTTATGGACA
The DNA here is from genome assembly GCF_017639515.1 of Carcharodon carcharias. NCBI lineage: Eukaryota > Metazoa > Chordata > Chondrichthyes > Lamniformes > Lamnidae > Carcharodon > Carcharodon carcharias. The sequence continues at coordinate 37,139,599 of NC_054482.1, read as the reverse complement.
GGCTGTGTTTTGGGGGGTGTTTTTGGACAGGCTGTGTTTTGGGGGGTGTTTTTGGACAGGCTGTGTTTTGGGGTTTTTGGGGGGTGTTTTTGGGCAGGCTGTGTTTTGGGGAGTGTTTTTGGACATGCTGTGTTTTGTGGCTTTTGGGGGGTGTTTTTGGACAGGCTGTGTTTTGGGGTTTTTTGGGGGGTGTTTTTGGACATGCTGTATTTCGGGGTGTTTTGGGGGGTGTTTTTTGGACATGCTGTGTTTTGGGTTTTTTGGGGGGTGTTTTTGGGCAGGCTGTGTTTTGGGGGGTGTTTTTGGACAGGTTGTGTTTTGGGGTTTTTTGGGGGGTGTTTTTGGGCAGGCTGTGTTTTGGGGTTTTTTGGGGGTGTTTTTGGGCAGGCTGTGTTTTGGGGGGTGTTTTTGGACAGGTTGTGTTTTGGGGTTTTTTGGGGGGTGTTTTTGGGCAGGCTGTGTTTTGGTGTTTTTTGGGGAGTGTTTTTGGACATGCTGTGTTTTGGGGTTTTTTGGGGAGTGTTTTTGGGCAGGCTGTGTTTTGGGGTTTTTTGGGGAGTGTTTTTGGACATGCTGTGTTTTGGGGTTTTTTGGGGGGTGTTTTTGGACATGCTGTGTTTTGGGGTTTTTTGGGGGTGTTTTTGGACAGGCTGTCTTTTGGGGTTTTTTGGGGGTGTTTTTGGACATGCTGTGTTTTGGGTTTTTTGGGGGGGTGTTTTTGGGCAGGCTGTATTTTGGGGTTTTTTGAGGGGTGTTTTTGGACAGGTTGTGTTTTGGGGTTTTTTGGGGAGTGTTTTTGGACAGGCTGTGTTTTGGGGTTTTTTGGGGAGTGTTTTTGGACAGGCTGTGTTTTGGGGTTTTTTGGGGAGTGTTTTTGGACATGCTGTGTTTTGGAGTTTTTTGGGGGGTGTTTTTGGACAGGCTGTGTTTTGGGGTTTTTTGGGGGGTGTTTTTGGACAGGCTGTGTTTTGGGGTTTTTTGGGGGGTGTTTTTGGACAGGCTGTGTTTTGGGGTTTTTTGGGGGTGTTTTTGGACAGGCTGTGTTTTGGGGTTTTTTGGGGGGTGTTTTTGGACAGGCTGTGTTTTGGGGGGTGTTTTTGGGCAGGCTGTATTTTGGGGTTTTTTGGGCGGTGTTTTTGGACAGGTTGTGTTTTGGGGTTTTTTGGGGAGTGTTTTTGGACAGGCTGTGTTTTGGGGTTTTTTGGGGAATGTTTTTGGACAGGCTGTGTTTTGGGGTTTTTTGGGGAGTGTTTTTGGACAGGCTGTGTTTGGGGTTTTTTGGGGGTGTTTTTGGACAGGCTGTGTTTTGGGGGGTGTTTTTGGACAGGCTGTGTTTTGGGGTTTTTTGGGGGGTGTTTTTGGACAGGCTGTGTTTTGGGGTTTTTTGGGGGGTGTTTTTGGACATGCTGTGTTTTGGGGGGTGTTTTTGGACAGGCTGTGTTTTGGGGTTTTTTGGGGGGTGTTTTTGGACAGGCTGTGTTTTGGGGAGTGTTTTTGGACAGGCTGTGTTTTGGGGAGTGTTTTTGGACAGGCTGTGTTTTGGGGAGTGTTTTTGACAGGCTGTGTTTTGGGGAGTGTTTTTGGACAGGCTGTGTTTTGGGGAGAGTTTTTGGACAGGCTGTGTTTTGGTGTTTTTTGGGGGGTGTTTTTTGGACAGGCTGTGTTTTGGGGTTTTTTGGGGGGTGTTTTTGGACAGGCTGTGTTTTGGGGTTTTTTGGGGGGTGTTTTTGGACATGCTGTGTTTTGGGGGGTGTTTTTGGACAGGCTGTGTTTTGGAGTTTTTTGCGGGGTGTTTTTGGACAGGCTGTGTTTTGGGGGGTGTTTTTGGACAGGCTGTGTTTTGGGGGGTGTTTTTGGACAGGCTGTGTTTTGGGGTTTTTGGGGGGTGTTTTTGGGCAGGCTGTGTTTTGGGGTTTTTTGGGGGGTGTTTTTGGACATCCTGTATTTTGGGGTGTTTTGTGGGGTGTTTTTGGACATGCTGTGTTTTGGGGTTTATTGGGGGGTGTTTTTGGGCAGGCTGTGTTTTGGGGAGTGTTTTTGGACAGGTTGTGTTTTGGGGTTTTTTGGGGGGTGTTTTTGGGCAGGCTGTGTTTTGGGGTTTTTTGGGGGGTGTTTTTGGGCAGGCTGTGTTTTGGGGGGTGTTTTTGGACAGGTTGTGTTTTGGGGTTTTTTGGGGGGTGTTTTTGGACAGGCTGTGTTTTGGTGTTATTTGGGGGGTGTTTTTGGACATGCTGTGTTTTGGGGGGTGTTTTTGGACAGGCTGTGTTTTGGGGTTTTTTGGGGGGTGTTTTTGTACAGACTGTGTTTTGGGGAGTGTTTTTGGACATGCTGTGTTTTGGGGTTTTTTGGAGGGGTGTTTTTGGACAGGCTGTGTTTTGGGGTTTTTTGGGGGGTGTTTTTGGACATGCTGTGTTTTGGGGTTTTTTTGGGGCGTTTTTTGGACAGGCTGTGTTTTGGGGTTTTTTGGGGAGTGTTTTTGGACATGCTGTGTTTTGGGGTTTTTTGGGGGGTGTTTTTGGACAGGCTGTGTTTTGGGGTTTTTTGGGGGGTGTTTTTGGGCAGGCTGTGTTTTGGGGAGTGTTTTTGGACAGGCTGTGTTTTGGTGTTTTTTGGGGGGTGTTTTTGGACATGCTGTGTTTTGGGGGGTGTTTTGGGACAGGCTGTGTTTTGGGGTTTTTTGGGGGGTGTTTTTGGACAGGCTGTGTTTTGGGGTTTTTGGGGAGTGTTTTTGGACAGGCTGTGTTTTGGGGAGTGTTTTTGGACAGGCTGTGTTTTGGGGTTTTTTGGGGGGTGTTTTTGGACAGGCTGTGTTTTGGGGTTTTTTGGGGGGTGTTTTTTGGACAGGCTGTGTTTTGGGTTTTTTTGGGGGGTGTTTTTGGACAGGCTGTGTTTTGGGGTTTTTTGGGGGGTGTTTTTGGTCATGCTGTGTTTTGGGGGGTGTTTTTGGACAGGCTGTGTTTTGGGGTTTTTTGGGGGGTGTTTATGGACAGGCTGTGTTTTGGGGGGTGTTTTTGGACAGGCTGTGTTTTGGGGGGTGTTTTTGGACAGGCTGTGTTTTGGGGTTTTTGGGGGGTGTTTTTGGGCAGGCTGTGTTTTGGGGAGTGTTTTTGGACATGCTGTGTTTTGTGGCTTTTGGGGGGTGTTTTTGGACAGGCTGTGTTTTGGGGTTTTTTGGGGGGTGTTTTTGGACATGCTGTATTTCGGGGTGTTTTGGGGGGTGTTTTTGGACATGCTGTGTTTTGGGGTTTTTTGGGGGGTGTTTTTGGGCAGGCTGTGTTTTGGGGGGTGTTTTTGGACAGGTTGTGTTTTGGGGTTTTTTGGGGGGTGTTTTTGGGCAGGCTGTGTTTTGGAGTTTTTTGGGGGGTGTTTTTGGGCAGGCTGTGTTTTGGGGGTGTTTTTGGACAGGTTGTGTTTTGGGTTTTTTGGGGGGTGTTTTTGGGCAGGCTGTGTTTTGGTGTTTTTTGGGGAGTGTTTTTGGACATGCTGTGTTTTGGGGTTTTTTGGGGAGTGTTTTTGGGCAGGCTGTGTTTTGGGGTTTTTTGGGGAGTGTTTTTGGACATGCTGTGTTTTGGGGTTTTTTGGGGGGTGTTTTTGGACATGCTGTGTTTTGGGGTTTTTTGGGGGGTGTTTTTGGACAGGCTGTATTTTGGGGTTTTTTGGGGGGTGTTTTTGGACATGCTGTGTTTTGGGGTTTTTTGGGGGGTGTTTTTGGGCAGGCTGTATTTTGGGGTTTTTTGAGGGGTGTTTTTGGACAGGTTGTGTTTTGGGGTTTTTTGGGGAGTGTTTTTGGACAGGCTGTGTTTTGGGGTTTTTTGGGGAGTGTTTTTGGACAGGCTGTGTTTTGGGCTTTTTTGGGGAGTGTTTTTGGACATGCTGTGTTTTGGAGTTTTTTGGGGGGTGTTTTTGGACAGGCTGTGTTTTGGGGTTTTTTGGGGGTGTTTTTGGACAGGCTGTGTTTTGGGGTTTTTTGGGGGGTGTTTTTGGACAGGCTGTGTTTTGGGGTTTTTTGGGGGTGTTTTTGGGCAGGCTGTGTTTTGGGTTTTTTGGGGGGTGTTTTTGGACAGGCTGTGTTTTGGGGTTTTTTGGGGGGTGTTTTTGGACAGGCTGTGTTTTGGGGGGTGTTTTTGGGCAGGCTGTATTTTGGGGTTTTTTGGGCGGTGTTTTTGGACAGGTTGTGTTTTGGGGTTTTTTGGGGAGTGTTTTTGGACAGGCTGTGTTTTGGGGTTTTTTGGGGAATGTTTTTGGACAGGCTGTGTTTTGGGGTTTTTTGGGGAGTGTTTTTGGACAGGCTGTGTTTTGGGGTTTTTTGGGGGGTGTTTTTGGACAGGCTGTGTTTTGGGGGGTGTTTTTGGACAGGCTGTGTTTTGGGGTTTTTTGGGGGGTGTTTTTGGACAGGCTGTGTTTTGGGGTTTTTTTGGGGGTGTTTTTGGACATGCTGTGTTTTGGGGGGTGTTTTTGGACAGGCTGTGTTTTGGGGTTTTTTGGGGGGTGTTTTTGGACAGGCTGTGTTTTGGGGAGTGTTTTTGGACAGGCTGTGTTTTGGGGAGTGTTTTTGGACAGGCTGTGTTTTGGGGAGTGTTTTTGGACAGGCTGTGTTTTGGGGAGTGTTTTTGGACAGGCTGTGTTTTGGGGAGAGTTTTTGGACAGGCTGTGTTTTGGTGTTTTTTGGGGGGTGTTTTTGGACATGCTGTGTTTTGGGGTTTTTTGGGGAGTGTTTTTTGGACAGGCTGTGTTTTGGGGTTTTTTGGGGGGTGTTTTTGGACAGGCTGTGTTTTGGGGTTTTTTGGGGGGTGTTTTTGGACATGCTGTGTTTTGGGGGGTGTTTTTTGGACAGGCTGTGTTTTGGGGTTTTTTGCGGGGTGTTTTTGGACAGACTGTGTTTTGGGGGGTGTTTTTGGACAGGCTGTGTTTGGGGGGTGTTTTGGACAGGCTGTGTTTTGGGGTTTTTGGGGGGTGTTTTTGGACAGGCTGTGTTTTGGGGAGTGTTTTTGGACATGCTGTGTTTTGTGGTTTTTGGGGGGTGTTTTTGGACAGGCTGTGTTTTGGGGTTTTTTGGGGGGTGTTTTTGGACATGCTGTATTTTGGGGTGTTTTGTGGGGTGTTTTTGGACATGCTGTGTTTTGGGGTTTATTGGGGGGTGTTTTTGGGCAGGCTGTGTTTTGGGGAGTGTTTTTGGACAGGTTGTGTTTTGCGGTTTTTCGGGGGGTGTTTTTGGGCAGGCTGTGTTTTGGGGTTTTTTGCGGGGTGTTTTTGGGCAGGCTGTGTTTTGGGGGGTGTTTTTGGACAGGTTGTGTTTTGGGGTTTTTTGGGGGGTGTTTTTGGACAGGCTGTGTTTTGGTGTTTTTTGGGGGGTGTTTTTGGACATGCTGTGTTTTGGGGGGTGTTTTTGGACAGGCTGTGTTTTGGGGTTTTTTGGGGGGTGTTTTTGTACAGGCTGTGTTTTGGGGAGTGTTTTTGGACATGCTGTGTTTTGGGGTTTTTTGGAGGGGTGTTTTTGGACAGGCTGTGTTTTGGGGGGTGTTTTTGGACAGGTTGTGTTTTGGGGTTTTTTGGGGGGTGTTTTTGGGACAGGCTGTGTTTTGGGGTTTTTTGGGGAGTGTTTTTGGACATGCTGTGTTTTGGGGTTTTTTGGGGGTGTTTTTGGACAGGCTGTGTTTGGGGTTTTTTGGGGGTGTTTTTGGGGCAGGCTGTGTTTTGGGGGTGTTTTTGGACATGCTGTGTTTTGTGGTTTTTGGGGGGTGTTTTGGACAGGCTGTGTTTTGGGGTTTTGGGGGGTGTTTTTGGACATGCTGTTTTTTGGGTGTTTGGGGGTGTTTTTGGACATGCTGTGTTTTGGGGTTTTTTGGGGGGTGTTTTTGGCAGGCTGTGTTTTGGGGGGTGTTTTTGGACAGGTTGTGTTTTGGGGTTTTTTGGGGGGTGTTTTTGGGCAGGCTGTGTTTTGGGGTTTTTTGGGGGAGTGTTTTTGGGACATGCTGTGTTTTGGGGGTTTTTTGGGGAGTGTTTTTGGACATGCTGCGTTTTTGGGGTTTTTTGGGGGGTGTTTTTGTACATGCTGTGTTTTGGGGTTTTTTGGGGGGTGTTTTTGGGCAGGCTCTATTTTGGGGTTTTTTGGGGGGTGTTTTTGGACATGCTGTGTTTTGGGGTTTTTTGGGGGGTGTTTTTGGGCAAGCTGTATTTTGGGGTTTTTTGGGTTGTGTTTTTGGACAGGTTGTGTTTTGGGGTTTTTTGGGGAGTGTTTTTGGACAGGCTGTGTTTTGGGGTTTTTTGGGGAATGCTTTTGGACAGCCTGTGTTTTGGGGTTTTTTGGGGAGTGTTTTTGGACAGGCTGTGTTTTGGGGTTTTTGGGGGGTGTTTTTGGACAGCTGTGTTTTGGGGGTTGTTTTTGGACAGGCTGTGTTTTGGGGTTTTTGGGGGGGTGTTTTTGGACAGGCTGTTGTTTTGGGGTTTTTTGGGGGGTGTTTTTGGACATGCTGTGTTTTGGTGTTTTTGGGGGTGTTTTTGGACTTGCTATGTTTTGGGGGTGTTTTTGGACATGCTGTGTTTTGGGGTTTTTTGGGGGGTGTTTTGGACAGGCTGTGTTTTGGGAGTGTTTTGGACAGGCTGTGTTTGGGGAGTGTTTTGGACAGGCTGTGTTTTGGGGAGTGTTTTTGGACAGGGCTGTGTTTTGGGGAGAGTTTTTGGACAGGGCTGTGTTTTGTGTTTTTTGGGGGGTGTTTTTGGACATGCTGTGTTTTGGGGTTTTTTGGGGGGTGTTTTTGGGCAGGCTCTATTTTGGGGTTTTTTTGGGGGGTGTTTTTGGACAGTGTGTTTTGGGGTTTTTTGGGGGGCTGTTTTTGGCAGGCTGTAGTTTTGGGGTTTTTTGGGGGTGTTTTTGGACAGGTTGTGTTTTGGGGTTTTTGGGGAGTTTTTTTGGACAGGCTGTGTTTTGGGGTTTTTTGGGGAGTGTTTTTGGACAGGCTGTTGTTTTGGGGTTTTTTGGGGAGTGTTTTTGGTACAGGCTGTGTTTTGGGGTTTTTGGGGGTGTTTTTGACAGGCTGTGTTTTGGGGGGGTGTTTTTGGACAGGCTGTGTTTTGGGGTTTTTTGGGGGGTGTTTTTGGACAGGCTGGTGTTTTGGGGTTTTTGGGGGAGTGTTTTTGGACAGTCTGCGTTTTGGGGTTTTTGGGGGGTGGTTTTTGTACAGGCTGTGTTTTGGGGTTTTTTGGGGGGTGTTTTTGGGCAGGCTCTATTTTGGGGGGTTTTTTGGGGGGTGTTTTTGGACAGGCTGTGTTTTGGGGTTTTTTGGGGGTGTTTTTGGGCAGGCTGTATTTTGGGGTTTTTTGGGGGGGTTTTTGGACAGGTTGTGTTTTGGGGTTTTTTGGGGAGTGTTTTTGGACAGGCTGTGTTTTGGGGTTTTTTGGGGAATGCTTTTGGACAGCCTGTGTTTTGGGGTTTTTTGGGGGGTGTTTTTGGACAGGCTGTGTTTTGGGGGTTGTTTTTGGACAGGCTGTGTTTTGGGGTTTTTTGGGGGGTGTTTTTGGACAGGCTGTGTTTTGGGGGTTTTTTGGGGGGTGTTTTTGGACAGGCTGTGTTTGGTGTTGTTTGGGGTGTGTTTTTGGACAGGCTATGTTTTTGGGGGGTGTTTTTGGACATGGCTGTGTTTTGGGGTTTTTTGGGGGGTGTTTTTGGACAGCTGTGTTTTGGGGAGTGTTTTTGGACAGCTGTGTTTGGGGAGTGTTTTTGGACAGGCTGTGTTTTGGGAGTGTTTTTGGACAGGCTGTGTTTTGGGGAGAGTTTTTGGACAGGCTGTGTTTTGGTCTTTTTTGGGGGGTGTTTTTGGACATGCTGTGTTTTGGGGTTTTTTGGGGGTGTTTTTGGGCAGGCTCTAGTTTTGGGGTTTTTTTGGGGGGTGTTTTTGGACATGTTGTGTTTTGGGGTTTTTTGGGGGGCTGTTTTTGGGGGCAGGGCTGTATTTTGGGGTTTTTGGGGGGTGTTTTTGGACAGGTTGTGTTTGGGGGTTTTTTGGGGAGTGTTTTTTGGACAGGCTGTGTTTGGGGGTTTTTGGGAGTGTTTTTGGACAGGCCTGTGTTTTGGGGTTTTTTGGGGATGTTTTTGTACAGGCTGTGTTTTGGGTTTTTTTGGGGGGTGTTTTTTGGACAGGCTGTGTTTGGGGGGGTGTTTTTGGACAGGCTGTGTTTTGGGGTTTTTTGGGGGTGTTTTTGGACAGCTGTGTTTTGGGGGTTTTTTGGGGGGTGTTCTGGACAGGCTGTGTTTTGGTGTTTTTTGGGGGGTGTTTTTGGACATGCTGTGTTTTGGGGGGGTGTTTTTGGACAGGCTGTGTTTTGGGGGTTTTTTGGGGGTGTTTTTGGACAGGCTGTGTTTTGGGGAGTGTTTTTGGACAGGGCTGTGTTTTGGGGAGTGTTTTTGGACAGGCTGTGTTTTGGGGAGTGTTTTTGGACAGGCTGTCTTTTGGGGAGTGTTTTTGGACAGGCAGTGTTTTGGTGTTTTTTGGGGGGTGTTTTTGGACATGCTGTGATTTGGGGGGTGTTTTGGGACAGGCTGTGTTTTGGGGTTTTTTGGGGGGTGTTTTTGGACAAGCTGTGTTTTGGGGTTTTTTGGGGAGTGTTTTTGGACAGGCTGTGTTTTGGGGAGTGGTTTTGGACAGGCTGTGTTTTGGGGTATTTTGGGGGGTGTTTTTGGACAGGCTGTGTTTTGGGGTTTTTTGGGGGGTGTTTTTTGGACAGGCTGTGTTTTGGGGTTTTTTGGGGGGTGTTTTTGGACAGGGCTGTGTTTTGGGGTTTTTTGGTGGGTGTTTTTGGACATGCTGTGTTTTGGGGGGTGTTTTTGGACAGTCTGTGTTTTGGGGTTTTTTGGGGGGTGTTTTTGGACAGGCTGTGTTTTGGGGGTTTTTTTGGACAGGCTGTGTTTTGGGGGGTGTTTTTGGACAGGCTGTGTTTTAGGGTTTTTGGGGGGTGTTTTTGGGCAGGCTGTGTTTTGGGGAGTGTTTTTGGACATGCTGTGTTTTGTGGTTTTTGGGGGGTGTTTTTGGACAGGCTGTGTTTTGGGGGGTGTTTTTGGACAGGCTGTGTTTTGGGGTTTTTTGGGGGGTGTTTTTGGACAGGCTGTGTTTTGGGGTTTTTTGGGGGGTGTTTTTGGGCAGGCTGCGTTTTGGGGGGTGTTTTTGGACAGGTTGTGTTTTGGGGTTTTTTGGGGGGTGTTTTTGGGCAGGCTGTGTTTTGGGTTTTTTGGGGCGTGTTTTTTGGGCAGGCTGTGTTTTGGGGGGTGTTTTTGGACAGGTTGTGTTTTGGGGTTTTTTGGGGGGTGTTTTTGGACAGGCTGTGTTTTGGGGAGTGTTTTTGGACAGCGTGTTGTGTTTTGGGGGGTGTTTTTGGACATGCTGTGTTTTGGGGAGTGTTTTTGGGACAGGCTGTGTTTTGGTGTTTTTTTGGGGGTGTTTTTGGTCATGCTGTGTTTTGGGGGGTGTTTTTGGACAGGCTGTGTTTTGGGGTTTTTTGGGGGGTGTTTATGGACAGGCTGTGTTTGGGGGGTGTTTTTGGACAGGCTGTGTTTTGGGGGGGGGTTTTGGACAGGCTGTGTTTTGGGGTTTTTGGGGGGTGTTTTTGGGCCGGCTGTGTTTTGGGGAGTGTTTTTGGACATGCTGTGTTTTGTGGTTTTTGGGGGGTGTTTTTGGACAGGCTGTGTTTTGGGGTTTTTTGGGGGGTGTTTTTGGACATGCTGTATTTCGGGGTGTTTTGGGGGTGTTTTTGGACATGCTGTGTTTTGGGGTTTTTTGGGGGGTGTTTTTGGGCAGGCTGTGTTTTGGGGGGTGTTTTTGGACAGGTTGTGTTTTGGGGTTTTTTGGGGGGTGTTTTTGGGCAGGCTGTGTTTTGGGGTTTTTTGGGGGGTGTTTTTGGGCAGGCTGTGTTTTGGGGGGTGTTTTTGGACAGGTTGTGTTTTGGGGTTTTTTGGGGGGTGTTTTTGGGCAGGCTGTGTTTTGGGGTTTTTTGGGGAGTGTTTTTGGACATGCTGTGTTTTGGGGTTTTTTGGGGAGTGTTTTTGGGCAGGCTGTGTTTTGGGGTTTTTTGGGGAGTGTTTTTGGACATGCTGTGTTTTGGGGTTTTTTGGGGGGTGTTTTTGGACAGGCTGTGTTTTGGTGTTTTTTGGGGGGTGTTTTTGGACAGGCTGTATTTTGGGGTTTTTTGGGGGTGTTTTTGGACATGCTGTGTTTTGGGTTTTTTTGGGGGGTGTTTTTGGGCAGGCTGTATTTTGGGGTTTTTTGAGGGGTTTTTTTGGACAGGTTGTGTTTTGGGGTTTTTTGGGGAGTGTTTTTGGACAGGCTGTGTTTTGGGGTTTTTTGGGGAGTGTTTTTGGACAGGCTGTGTTTTGGGGTTTTTTGGGGAGTGTTTTTGGACATGCTGTGTTTTGGAGTTTTTTGGGGGTGTTTTTGGACAGGCTGTGTTTTGGGGTTTTTTGGGGGGTGTTTTTGGACAGGCTGTGTTTTGGGGTTTTTTGGGGGGTGTTTTTGGACAGGCTGTGTTTTGGGGTTTTTTGGGGGGTGTTTTTGGACAGGCTGTGTTTTGGGGTTTTTTGGGGGGTGTTTTTGGACAGGCTGTGTTTTGGGGGGTGTTTTTGGGCAGGCTGTATTTTGGGGTTTTTTGGGCGGTGTTTTTGGACAGGTTGTGTTTTGGGGTTTTTTGGGGAGTGTTTTTGGACAGGCTGTGTTTTGGGGTTTTTTGGGGAATGTTTTTGGTCAGGCTGTGTTTTGGGGTTTTTTGGGGAGTGTTTTTGGACAGGCTGTGTTTTGGGGTTTTTTGGGGGGTGTTTTTGGACAGGCTGTGTTTTGGGGGGTGTTTTTGGACAGGCTGTGTTTTGGGGTTTTTTGGGGGGTGTTTTTGGACAGGCTGTGTTTTGGGGTTTTTTGGGGTGTGTTTTTGGACATGCTGTGTTTTGGGGGGTGTTTTTGGACAGGCTGTGTTTTGGGGTTTTTTGGGGGGTGTTTTTGGACAGGCTGTGTTTTGGGGAGTGTTTTTGGACAGGCTGTGTTTTGGGGAGTGTTTTTGGACAGGCTGTGTTTTGGGGAGTGTTTTTGGACAGGCTGTGTTTTGGGGAGTGTTTTTGGACAGGCTGTGTTTTGGGGAGTGTTTTTGGACAGGCAGTGTTTTGGGGAGAGTTTTTGGACAGGCTGTGTTTTGGTGTTTTTTGGGGGGTGTTTTTGGACATGCTGTGTTTTGGGGTTTTTTGGGGAGTGTTTTTTGGACAGGCTGTGTTTTGGGGTTTTTTGGGGGGTGTTTTTGGACAGGCTGTGTTTTGGGTTTTTTTGGGGGGTGTTTTTGGACATGCTGTGTTTTGGGGGGAGTTTTGGGACAGGCTGTGTTTTGGGGTTTTTTGGGGGGTGTTTTTGGACAGGCTGTGTTTTGGGGTTTTTTGGGGAGTGTTTTTGGACAGGCTGTGTTTTGGGGAGTGTTTTTGGACAGGCTGTGTTTTGGGGTTTTTTGGGGGGTGTTTTTGGACAGGCTTTGTTTTGGGGTTTTTTGGGGGGTGTTTTTTGGACAGGCTGTGTTTTGGGGTTTTTTGGGGGGTGTTTTTGGACAGGCTGTGTTTTGGGGTTTTTTGGGGGGTGTTTTTGGACATGCTGTGTTTTGAGGGGTGTTTTTGGACAGGCTGTGTTTGGGGTTTTTTGGGGGGTGTTTTTGGACAGGCTGTGTTTTGGGGGGTGTTTTTGGACAGGCTGTGTTTTGGGGGGTGTTTTTGGACAGGCTGTGTTTTGGGGTTTTTGGGGGGTGTTTTTGGGCAGGCTATGTTTTGGGGAGTGTTTTTGGACATGCTGTGTTTTGTGGTTTTTGGGGGGTGTTTTTGGATAGGCTGTGTTTTGGGGTTTTTTGGGGGGTGTTTTTGGACATGCTGTATTTCGGGGTGTTTTGGGGGGTGTTTTTGGACATGCTGTGTTTTGGGGTTTTTTGGGGGGTGTTTTTGGACATGCTGTGTTTTGGGGGGTGTTTTTGGACAGGTTGTGTTTTGGGGTTTTTTTGGGGGGTGTTTTTGGGCAGGCTGTGTTTTTGGGTTTTTTGGGGGGTGTTTTTGGGCAGGCTGTGTTTTGGGGGGTGTTTTTGGACAGGTTGTGTTTTGGGGTTTTTTGGGGGGTGTTTTTGGGCAGGCTGTGTTTTGGGGTTTTTTGGGGAGTGTTTTTGGACATGCTGTGTTTTGGGGTTTTTTGGGGAGTGTTTTTGGGCAGGCTGTGTTTTGGGTTTTTTTGGTGAGTGTTTTTGGACATGCTGTGTTTTGGCGTTTTTTGGGGGGTGTTTTTGGACATGCTGTGTTTTGGGGTTTTTTTGGGGGGTGTTTTTGGACAGGCTGTATTTTGGGGTTTTTTGGGGGTGTTTTTGGACATGCTGTGTTTTGGGGTTTTTGGGGGGTGTTTTTGGGCAGGCTGTATTTTGGGGTTTTTTGGGGGGTGTTTTTGGACAGGCTGTGTTTTGGGGTTTTTTTGGGGAGTGTTTTTGGACAGGCTGTGTTTTTGGGGTTTTTTTGGGGAGTGTTTTTGGACAGGCTGTGTTTTGGGGTTTTTTGGGGAGTGTTTTTGGACATGCTGTGTTTTGGAGTTTTTTGGGGGGTGTTTTTTGGACAGGCTGTGTTTTGGGGTTTTTTGGGGGGTGTTTTTGGACAGGCTGTGTTTTGGGGTTTTTTGGGGGGTGTTTTTGGACATGCTGTGTTTTGGGGTTTTTTGGGGGGTGTTTTTGGACAGGCTGTGTTTTGGGGTTTTTTGGGGTGTGTTTTTGGACAGGCTGTGTTTTGGTGAGTGTTTTTGGACAGGCTGTGTTTTGGGGGGTGTTTTTGGACATGCTGTGTTTTGGGGTTTTTTGGGTGTGTTTTTGGACATGCTGTGTTTTGGGGGGTGTTTTTGGACATGCTGTGTTTTGGTTTTTTTTGGGGAGTGTTTTTGGACAGGCTGTGTTTTGTGGTTTTTTGGGGGGTGTTTTTGGACAGGCTGTGTTTTGGGGGGTGTTTTTGGACAGGCTGTGTTTTGGGGTGTTTTGGGGAGTGTTTTTGGACAGGCTGTGTTTTGGGGAGTGTTTTTGGACAGGCTGTGTTTTGGGGGGTGTTTTTGGACAGGCTGTGTTTTGAGGTTTTTTGGGAGTGTTTTTGGACAGTTTGTGTTTTGGGGTTTTTGGGGGGGTGTTTTTGGACAGTCTGTGTTTTGGGGTTTTTTGGGGAGTGTTTTTGGACATGCTGTGTTTTGGGGTTTTTTGGGGAGTGTTTTTGGACATGCTGTGTTTTGGGGTTTTTTGGGGTGTGTTTTTGGAGATGCTGTGTTTTGGGGTTTTTTGGGGAGTGTTTTTGGACATGTTGTGTTTTGGGGTTTTTTGGGGGGTGTTTTTGGACATGCTGTGTTTTGGGGTTTTTTGGGGGGTGTTTTTGGACATGCTGTGTTTTGGGGTTTTTTGGGGAGTGTTTTTGGGCAGGCTGTATTTTGGGGTGTTTTGGGGGGTGTTTTTGGGCAGGCTGTGTTTTGGGGTTTTTTGGGGAGTGTTTTTGGACATGCTGTGTTTTGGGCTTTTTTGGCGGGTGTTTTTGGACAGGTTGTGTTTTGGGGTTTTTTGGGGGGTGTTTTTGGAGAGGTTGTGTTTTGGGGTTTTTTGGGGGGTGTTTTTGGACATGCTGTGTTTTGGGGTTTTTTGGGTGGTGTTTTTGGACAGGTTGTGTTTTGGGGTTTTTTCGGGGGTGTTTATGGACATGCTGTGTTTTGGGGTTTTTTGGGGGGTGTTTTTGGACATGCTGTGTTTTGGGGTTTTTTGGGGGTGTTTTGGACATGCTGTGTTTTGGGGCTTTTTGGGGAGTTTTTTTTGGGCAGGCTGTGTTTTGGGGTTTTTTTGGGGGGTGTTTTTGGACATGCTGTGTTTTGGGGTTTTTTGGGGGGTGTTTTTGGACATGCTGTGTTTTGGGGTTTTTTGGGGGGTGTTTTTGGACAGGTTATGTTTTGGGGTTTTTGGGGGGTGTTTTTGGGCAGGCTGTGTTTTGGGGTTTTTTGGGGGTTGTTTTTGGGCAGGCTATGTTTTGGGGTTTTTTGGGGAGTGTTTTTGGACATGCTGTGTTTTGGGGTTTTTTGGGGGGTGTTTTTGGGCAGGCTGTGTTTTGGGGTTTTTTGGGGGGTGTTTTTGGACATGCTGTGTTTTGGGGTTTTTTGGCGGTGTTTTTGGACAGGTTGTGTTTTGGGGTTTTTTGGGGGGTGTTTTGGACAGGTTGTGTTTTGGGGGTTTTTTGGGGGGTGTTTTTGGACAGGTTGTGTTTTGGGGTTTTTTCGGGGGTGTTTTTGGACATGCTGTGTTTTGGGGTTTTTTGGGGGGTGTTTTTGGACATGCTGTGTTTTGGGGTTTTTTGGGGGGTGTTTTTGGACATGCGTTGTTTTGGGGTTTTTTGGGGAGTTTTTTTGGGCAGGCTGTGTTTTGGGGTTTTTTGGGGGGTGTTTTTGGACATGCTGTGTTTTGGGGTTTTTTGGGGGGTGTTTTTGGGACAGGCTGTGTTTTGGGGTTTTTTGTGGAGTGTTTTTGGACATGCTGTGTTTTGGGGAGTGTTTTTGGACCAGCTGTGTTTTGGGGTTTTTTGGGGGGTGTTTTTGGACAGGCTGTGTTTTGGGGTTTTTGGGGAGTGTTTTGGACATGCTGTGTTTTGGGGTTTTTGGGGAGTGTTTTTGGACATGCTGCGTTTTGGGGTTTTTTGGGGGGTGTTTTTGGACAGGTTGTGTTTTGGGGTTTTTTGGGGGGTGTTTTTGGACAGGCTGTGTTTTGGGGTTTTTGGGGTGTGTTTTTGGACAGGCTGTGTTTTGGGGTTTTTTGTGGAGTGTTTTTGGACATGCTGTGTTTTGGGGAGTGTTTTTGGACCAGCTGTGTTTTGGGGTTTTTTTAGGGGTGTTTTTGGACAGGCTGTGTTTTGGGGTTTTTGGGGAGTGTTTTGGACAAGCTGTGTTTTGGGGTTTTTGGGGAGTGTTTTTGGACATGCTGCGTTTTGGGGTTTTTTGGGGGGTGTTTTTGGACAGGTTGTGTTTTGGGGTTTTTTGAGGGGCGTTTTTGGGCAGGCTGTGTTTTGGGGTTTTTGGGGAGTGTTTTAGGACATGCTGTGTTTTGGGGTTTTTTGGGGAGTGTTTTTGGACAGGCTGTGTTTTGGGGTTTTTTGGGGAGTGTTTTTGGACAGGCTGTGTTTTGGGGTTTTTGGGGGGTGTTTTTGGACAGGCTGTGTTTTGGGGTTTTTGGGGGGTGTTTTTGGACAGGTTGTGTTTTGGGGTTTTTGGGGGGTGTTTTTGCACAGGCTGTGTTTTGGGGTTTTTGGTGGGTGTTTTTGGACAGGCTGTGTTTTGTGTTTTTTGGGGAGTGTTTTTGGGCAGGCTGTGTTTTGGGGTTTTTTGGGGGGTGTTTTTGGACATGCTTTATTTTGGGGTTTTTTTGGGGGGTGTTTTTGGACAGGTTGTGTTTTGGGGTTTTTTGGGGGGTGTTTTTGGACATGCTGTGTTTTGGGGTTTTTGGCGGGTGTTTTTGGACAGGTTGTGTTTTGGGGTTTTTTGGGTGTGTTTTTGGACAGGTTGTGTTTTGGGGTTTTTTGGGGGGTGTTTTGGGACAGGCTGTGTTTTGGGCTTTTTTGGGGGGTGTTTGGGACAGGCTGTGTTTTGGGGTTTTTTGGGGAGTATTCTTGGACACGCTGTGTTTTGGGGTTTTTTGGGGGGGGTTTTGGGACAGGCTGTGTTTTGGAAGTGTTTTTGGACATGCTGTGTTTTGGGGTTTTTTGGGGGGTGTTTTTTGGACATGCTGTGTTTTGGGGTTTTTTGGGGGGTGTTTTTGGACAGGTTGTGTTTTGGGGTTTTTTGGGGGGTGTTTTTGGACAGGTTGTGTTTTGGGTTTTTTTGGGGGGTGTTTTTGGATATGCTGTGTTTTGGGGTTTTTTGGGGGGTGTTTTTGGACAGGTTGTGTTTTGGGGTTTTTTGGGGGGCGTTTTTGGACAGGCTGTGTTTTGGGGCTTTTTGGGGGGTGTTTTTGGACATGCTGTTTTTTCGGGGGTGTTTTTGGACAGGTTGTGTTTTGGGGTTTTTTTGGGGGGTGTTTTTTGGACAGGTTGTGTTTTTGTTTTTTGGGGAGTCTTTTTGGACATGCCTGTGTTTTGGGGGGTGTTTTTGGACAGGCTGTGTTTTGGGTTTTTTTGGGGTTTTTTTTGGACATGCTGTGTTTTGGGGTTTTTTGGGGGGTGTTTTTGGACAGGTTGTGTTTTGGGGTTTTTGGGGAGTGTTTTTGGACATGCTGTGTTTTTGGGGTTTTTTGGGGGTGTTTTTGGACAGGCTGTGTTTTGGGGTTTTTGGGGGGTGTTTTTGGACATGCTGTGTTTTGGAGTTTTTTGGGGGGTGTTTTTGGACATGCTGTATTTTGGGGTTTTTTGGGGGTGTTTTTGGACAGGTTGTGTTTTGGGGTTTTTTGGGGGTGTTTTTGGGCAGGCTGTGTTTTGGGGTTTTTGGGGGTGTTTTTGGACATGCTGTGTTTTGGGGTTTTTTTTGGGGTGTGTTTTTGGACATGCTGTGTTTTGGGACAGGCTGTGCTTTGGGAGTGTTTTTGGACATGCTGTGTTTTGGGACAGGCTGTGTTTTGGGAGTGTTTTTGGACAGGCTGTGTTTTGGGGTTTTTTGGGGGGTGTTTTTGGGCAGGCTGTGTTTTGGGGTTTTTTGGGGGGTGTTTTTGGGCAGGCTGTGTTTTGGGGTTTTTTGGGGAGTGTTTTTGGACATGCTGTGTTTTGGGGTTTTTTGGCGGGTGTTTTTGGACAGGTTGTGTTTTGGGGTTTTTTGGGGGGTGTTTTTGGACAGGTTGTGTTTTGGGGTTTTTTGGGGGGTGTTTTTGGACAGGTTGTGTTTTGGGGTTTTTTCGGGGGTGTTTTTGGACATGCTGTGTTTTGGGGTTTTTTGGGGGGTGTTTTTGGACATGCTGTGTTTTGGGGTTTTTTGGGGGGTGTTTTTGGACATGCTGTGTTTTGGGGTTTTTTGGGGAGTTTTTTTGGGCAGGCTGTGTTTTGGGGTTTTTTGGGGGGTGTTTTTGGACATGCTGTGTTTTGGGGTTTTTTGGGGGGTGTTTTTGGACAGGCTGTGTTTTGGGGTTTTTTGTGGAGTGTTTTTGGACATGCTGTGTTTTGGGGAGTGTTTTTGGACCAGCTGTGTTTTGGGGTTTTTTGGGGGGTGTTTTTGGACAGGCTGTGTTTTGGGGTTTTTGGGGAGTGTTTTGGACATGCTGTGTTTTGGGGTTTTTGGGGAGTGTTTTTGGACATGCTGCGTTTTGGGGTTTTTTGGGGGGTGTTTTTGGACAGGTTGTGTTTTGGGGTTTTTGGGGGGTGTTTTTGGACAGGCTGTGTTTTGGGGTTTTTGGGGTGTGTTTTTGGACAGGCTGTGTTTTGGGGTTTTTTGTGGAGTGTTTTTGGACATGCTGTGTTTTGGGGAGTGTTTTTGGACCAGCTGTGTTTTGGGGTTTTTTTAGGGGTGTTTTTGGACAGGCTGTGTTTTGGGTTTTTTGGGGAGTGTTTTGGACAAGCTGTGTTTTGGGGTTTTTGGGGAGTGTTTTTGGACATGCTGCGTTTCGGGTTTTTTGGGGGGTGTTTTTGGACAGGTTGTGTTTTGGGGTTTTTTGAGGGGCGTTTTTGGGCAGGCTGTGTTTTTGGGGTTTTTGGGGGAGTGTTTTAGGACATGCTGTGTTTTGGGGTTTTTTGGGGAGTGTTTTTGGACAGGCTGTGTTTTGGGGTTTTTTGGGGAGTGTTTTTGGACAGGCTGTGTTTTGGGGTTTTTGGGGGGTGTTTTTGGACAGGCTGTGTTTTGGGGTTTTGGGGGTGTTTTTGGACAGGTTGTGTTTTGGGGTTTTTGGGGGGTGTTTTTGCACAGGCTGTGTTTTGGGGTTTTTGGTGGGTGTTTTTGGACAGGCTGTGTTTTGTGTTTTTTGGGGAGTGTTTTTGGGCAGGCTGTGTTTTGGGGTTTTTTGGGGGGTGTTTTTGGACATGCTTTATTTTGGGGTTTTTTGGGGGGTGTTTTTGGACAGGTTGTGTTTTGGGGTTTTTTGGGGGGTGTTTTTGGACAGGCTGTGTTTTGGTGTTTTTTGGGGTGTGTTTTTGGACATGCTGTGTTTTGGGGTTTTTGGCGGGTGTTTTTGGACAGGTTGTGTTTTGGGTTTTTTTGGGGCGTGTTATTGGACATGCTGTGTTTTGGGGTTTTTTGGGGGGTGTTTTTGGACATGCTGTGTTTTGGGGTTTTTGGCGGGTGTTTTTGGACAGGTTGTGTTTTGGGGTTTTTTGGGTGTGTTTTTGGACAGGTTGTGTTTGGGGTTTTTTGGGGGGGTGTTTTGGGACAGGCTGTGTTTTGGGCTTTTTTGGGGGGTGTTTTGGACAGGCTGTGTTTTGGGGTTTTTTTGGGGAGTATTCTTGGACACGCTGTGTTTTGGGGTTTTTTGGGGGGGGTTTTGGGACAGGCTGTGTTTTGGAAGTGTTTTTGGACATGCTGTGTTTTGGGGTTTTTTGGGGGGTGTTTTTGGACATGCTGTGTTTTGGGGTTTTTTGGGGGGTGTTTTTGGACAGGTTGTGTTTTGGGGTTTTTTGGGGGGTGTTTTTGGACAGGTTGTGTTTTGGGTTTTTTTTGGGGGGTGTTTTTGGATATGCTGTGTTTTGGGGTTTTTTGGGGGGTGTTTTTGGACAGGTTGTGTTTTGGGGGTTTTTTGGGGGGCGTTTTTGGACAGGCTGTGTTTTGGGGCTTTTTGGGGGGTGTTTTTGGACATGCTGTTTTTTCGGGGGTGTTTTTGGACAGGTTGTGTTTTGGGGTTTTTTGGGGGGTGTTTTTGGACAGGTTGTGTTTTTGTTTTTTGGGGAGTCTTTTTGGACATGCTGTGTTTTGGGGGGTGTTTTTGGACAGGCTGTGTTTTGGGTTTTTTGGGTTTTTTTTTTGGACATGCTGTGTTTTGGGGTTTTTTGGGGGGTGTTTTTGGACAGGTTGTGTTTTGGGGGTTTTGGGGGGTGTTTTTGGACATGCTGTGTTTTGGGGTTTTTTGGGGGTGTTTTTGGACAGGCTGTGTTTTGGGGTTTTTGGGGGGTGTTTTTGGACATGCTGTGTTTTGGAGTTTTTTGGGGGGTGTTTTTGGACATGCTGTATTTTGGGGTTTTTTGGGGGGTGTTTTTGGACAGGTTGTGTTTTGGGGTTTTTTGGGGGGTGTTTTTGGGCAGGCTGTGTTTTGGGGTTTTTGGGGGTGTTTTTGGACATGCTGTGTTTTGGGGTTTTTTGGGGTGTGTTTTTGGACATGCTGTGTTTTGGGACAGGCTGTGCTTTGGGAGTGTTTTTGGACATGCTGTGTTTTGGGACAGGCTGTGTTTTGGGAGTGTTTTTGGACAGGCTGTGTTTTGGGGTTTTTTGGGGGGTGTTTTTGGGCAGGCTGTGTTTTGGGGTTTTTTGGGGGGTGTTTTTGGGCAGGCTGTGTTTTGGGGTTTTTTGGGGGGTGTTTTTGGACATGCTGTGTTTTGGGGTTTTTTGGGGAGTGTTTTTGGACATGCTGTGTTTTGGGGGTTTTGGGGAGTGTTTTTGGGCATGCTGTGTTTTGGGGGGTGTTTTTGGACAGGCTGTGTTTTGGGGGGTGTTTTTGGACAGGCTGTGTTTTGGGGGGTGTTTTTGGACAGGCTGTGTTTTGGGGTTTTTGGGGGGTGTTTTTGGACATGCTGTGTTTTGGGGTGTTTTGGGGGGTGTTTTTGGACAGGCTGTGTTTTGGGGTGTTTTGGGGGGTGTTTTTGGACAGGCTGTGTTTTGGGGTTTTTTGGGGGGTGTTTTTGGACATGCTGTGTTTTGGGGTTTTTTTGTGAGTGTTTTTGGACAGGTTGTGTTTTGGGGTTTTTTGGGGACTCTTTTTGGACATGCTGTGTTTTGGGGGGTGCTTTTGGACCAGCTGTGTTTTGGGGTTTTTTGGGGGGTGTTTTTGGACAGGCTGTGTTTTGGGGTTTTTGGGGAGTGTTTTGGACATGCTGTGTTTTGCGGTTTTTGGGGAGTGTTTTTGGACATGCTGCGTTTTGGGGTTTTTTGGGGGGGTGTTTTTGGACAGGTGGTGTTTTGGGGTTTTTTTGGGGGGCGTTTTTGGGCAGGCTGTGTTTTGGGGTTTTTGGGGAGTGTTTTTGGACATGCTGTGTTTTGGGGTTTTTTGGGGAGTGTTTTTGGACATGCTGTGTTTTGGGGTTTTTTGGGGAGTGTTTTTGGACAGGCTGTGTTTTGGGGTTTTTGGGGGGTGTTTTTGGACAGGCTGTGTTTTGGGGTTTTTGGGGGGTGTTTTTGGACAGGTTGTGTTTTGGGGTTTTTGGGGGGTGTTTTTGCACAGGCTGTGTTGTGGTGTTTTTGGGGGGTGTTTTTGGACAGGCTGTGTTTTGTGGTTTTTGGGGAGTGTTTTTGGGCAGGCTGTGTTTTGGGGTTTTTTGGGGGGTGTTTTTGGACATGCTGTATTTTGGGGTTTTTTGGGGGGTGTTTTTGGACAGTTTGTGTTTTGGGGTTTTTTGGGGGGTGTTTTTGGACAGGCTGTGTTTTGGTGTTATTTGGGGGGTGTTTTTGGACAGGCTGTGTTTTGGGGTTTTTTTGGGGGGTGTTTTTGGACATGCTGTGTTTTGGGGTTTTTTGGCGGGTGTTTTTGGACAGGTTGTGTTTTGGGGTTTTTTGGGGACTCTTTTGGACATGCTGTGTTTTGGGGGGTGCTTTTGGACCAGCTGTGTTTTGGGGTTTTTTGGGGGGTGTTTTTGGACAGGCTGTGTTTTGGGGTTTTTGGGGAGTGTTTTGGACATGCTGTGTTTTGCGGTTTTTGGGGAGTGTTTTTGGACATGCTGCGTTTTGGGGTTTTTTGGGGGGTGTTTTTGGACAGGTGGTGTTTTGGGGTTTTTTGGGGGGCGTTTTTGGGCAGGCTGTGTTTTGGGGTTTTTGGGGAGTGTTTTTGGACATGCTGTGTTTTGGGGTTTTTTGGGGAGTGTTTTTGGACAGGCTGTGTTTTGGGGTTTTTTGGGGGGTGTTTTTGGACAGGCTGTGTTTTGGGGTTTTTGGGGGGTGTTTTTGGACAGGTTGTGTTTTGGGGTTTTTGGGGGGTGTTTTTGGACAGGTTGTGTTTTGGGGTTTTTGGGGGGTGTTTTTGGACAGGCTGTGTTTTGTGGTTTTTGGGGAGTGTTTTTGGGCAGGCTGTGTTTTGGGGTTTTTTGGGGGGTGTTTTTGGACATGCTGTATTTTGGGGTTTTTTGGGGGGTGTTTTTGGACAGGTTGTGTTTTGGGGTTTTTTGGTTGGTGTTTTTGGACAGGCTGTGTTTTGGTGTTATTTGGGGGGTGTTTTTGGACAGGCTGTGTTTTGGGGTTTTTTGGGGGGTGTTTTTGGACATGCTGTGTTTTGGGGTTTTTGGCGGGTGTTTTTGGACAGGTTGTGTTTTGGGTTTTTTTGGGGGGTGTTTTTGGACATGCTGTGTTTTGGGGTTTTTTGGGGGGTATTTTTGGACATGCTGTGTTTTGGGGATTTTGGCGGGTGTTTTTGGACAGGTTGTGTTTTGGGGTTTTTTGGGGAGTGTTTTTGGACAGGTTGTGTTTTGGGGTTTTTTGGGGGGTGTTTTGGGACAGGCTGTGTTTTGGGCTTTTTTGGGGGGTGTTTTGGGACAGGCTGTGTTTTGGGGTTTTTTGGGGAGTATTCTTGGACACGCTGTGTTTTGGGGTTTTTTTGGGGGGTGTTTTGGGACAGGCTGTGTTTTGGGAGTGTTTTTGGACAGGCTGTGTTTTGGGGTTTTTTGGGGGTGTTTTTGGGCAGGCTGTGTTTTGGGGTTTTTTTGGGGGGTGTTTTTGGACAGGCTGTGTTTTGTAGTTTTTGGGGGGGTGTTTTTGGACAGGCTGTGTTTTGGGGTTTTTTGGGGGTGTTTTTTGGGCATGCTGTGTTTTGGGGTTTTTTGGGGAGTGTTTTTGGACATGCTGTGTTTTTGGGGTTTTTTGGGGAGTGTTTTTGGACATGCTGTGTTTTGGGGGTTTTGGGGAGTGTTTTTGGGCATGCTTGTGTTTTGGGGGTGTTTTTGGAAGGCTGTGTTTTGGGGGGTGTTTTTGGAAGGCTGTGTTTTGGGGGGTGTTTTTGGACAGGCTGTGTTTTGGGTTTTTGGGGGTGTTTTTGGACAGGCTGTGTTTTGGGGTGTTTTGGGGGGTGTTTTTGGACAGTCTGTGTTTTGGTGTGTTTTGGGGGGTGATTTTGGACAGGCTGTGTTTTGGGGTTTTTTGGGGGTGTTTTTGGGCAGGCTGTGTTTTGGGGTTTTTGGGGGGTGTTTTTGGACAGGCTGTGTTTTGGGGTTTTTTGGGGGTGTTTTTGGACATGCTGTGTTTTGGGGTTTTTTGGGGGAGTGTTTTTGGACAGGCTGTGTTTTGGGGTTTTTGGGGGTGTTTTTGGACAGGCTGTGTTTTGGGGTTTTTGGGGGGTGTTTTTGGACAGGTTGTGTTTTGGGGTTTTTGGGGGGTGTTTTTGCACAGGCTGTGTTGTGGTGTTTTTGGGGGGTGTTTTTGGACAGGCTGTGTTTGTGGTTTTTGGGGAGTGTTTTTGGGCAGGCTGTGTTTTGGGGTTTTTTGGGGGGTGTTTTTGGACATGCTGTATTTTGGGGTTTTTTGGGGGGTGTTTTTGGACAGTTTGTGTTTTGGGGTTTTTTGGGGGGTGTTTTTGGACAGGCTGTGTTTTGGTGTTATTTGGGGGGTGTTTTTGGACAGGCTGTGTTTTGGGGTTTTTTGGGGGGTGTTTTTGGACATGCTGTGTTTTGGGGTTTTTGGCGGGTGTTTTTGGACAGGTTGTGTTTTGGGGTTTTTTGGGGACTCTTTTTGGACATGCTGTGTTTTGGGGGGTGCTTTTGGACCAGCTGTGTTTTGGGGTTTTTTGGGGGGTGTTTTTGGACAGGCTGTGTTTTGGGGTTTTTGGGGAGTGTTTTGGACATGCTGTGTTTTGCGGTTTTTGGGGAGTGTTTTTGGACATGCTGCGTTTTGGGGTTTTTTGGGGGGTGTTTTTGGACAGGTGGTGTTTTGGGGTTTTTTGGGGGGCGTTTTTGGCAGGCTGTGTTTTGGGGTTTTTGGGGAGTGTTTTTTGGACATGCTGTGTTTTGGGGTTTTTTGGGGAGTGTTTTTGGACAGGCTGTGTTTTGGGGTTTTTGGGGGGTGTTTTTTGGACAGGCTGTGTTTTGGGGTTTTTGGGGGGTGTTTTTGGACAGGTTGTGTTTTGGGGTTTTTGGGGGGTGTTTTTGCACAGGCTGTGTTGTGGTGTTTTTGGGGGGTGTTTTTGGACAGGCTGTGTTTTGTGGTTTTTGGGAGTGTTTTTGGGCAGGCTGTGTTTTGGGGTTTTTTGGGGGGGTGTTTTTGGACATGCTGTATTTTGGGGTTTTTTGGGGGTGTTTTTGGACAGGTTGTGTTTTGGGGTTTTTGGTTGGTGTTTTTGGACAGGCTGTGTTTTGGTGTTATTTGGGGGGTGTTTTGGACAGGCTGTGTTTTGGGGTTTTTTGGGGGGTGTTTTTGGACATGCTGTGTTTTGGGGTTTTTGGCGGGTGTTTTTGGACAGGTTGTGTTTTGGGTTTTTTGGGGGGTGTTTTTGGACATGCTGTGTTTTGGGGTTTTTTGGGGGGTATTTTTGGACATGCTGTGTTTTGGGGTTTTTGGCGGGTGTTTTTGGACAGGTTGTGTTTTGGGGTTTTTTGGGGAGTGTTTTTGGACAGGTTGTGTTTTGGGGTTTTTTGGGGGGTGTTTTGGGACAGGCTGTGTTTTGGGCTTTTTTGGGGGGTGTTTTGGGACAGGCTGTGTTTTGGGGTTTTTTGGGGAGTATTCTTGGACACGCTGTGTTTTGGGGTTTTTTGGGGGGGTGTTTTGGGACAGGCTGTGTTTTGGGAGTGTTTTTGGACAGGCTGTGTTTTGGGGTTTTTTGGGGGGTGTTTTTGGGCAGGCTGTGTTTTGGGGTTTTTTGGGGGGTGTTTTTGGACAGGCTGTGTTTTGTAGTTTTTGGGGGGGTGTTTTTGGACAGGTTGTGTTTTGGGGTTTTTTGGGGGGTGTTTTTGGGCAGGCTGTGTTTTGGGGTTTTTTGGGGAGTGTTTTTGGACATGCTGTGTTTTGGGGTTTTTTGGGGAGTGTTTTTGGACATGCTGTGTTTTGGGTTTTTGGGGAGTGTTTTTGGGCATGCTGTGTTTTGGGGGGTGTTTTTGGACAGGCTGTGTTTTGGGGGGTGTTTTTGGACAGGCTGTGTTTTGGGGGGTGTTTTTGGACAGGCTGTGTTTTGGGTTTTTGGGGGGTGTTTTTGGACATGCTGTGTTTTGGGGTGTTTTGGGGGGTGTTTTTGGACAGGCTGTGTTTTGGGGTGTTTTGGGGGGTGTTTTTGGACAGGCTGTGTTTTGGGGTTTTTTGGGGGGTGTTTTTGGACATGCTGTGTTTTGGGGTTTTTTGGGGAGTGTTTTTGGACAGGTTGTGTTTTGGGGTTTTTTGGGGATTCTTTTTGGACATGCTGTGTTTTGGGGGGTGCTTTTGGACAGGCTGTGTTTTGGGGTTTTTTGGGGAGTGTTTTTGGACATGCTGTGTTTTGGGGTTTTTTGGGGGGTGTTTTTGGACAGGTTGTGTTTTGGGGTTTTTTGGGGGGTGTTTTTGGACAGGTTGTGTTTTGGGGTTTTTTGGGGAGTGTTTTTGGACATGCTGTGTTTTGGGGGGTGTTTTTGGGCAGGCTGTGTTTTGGGGTTTTTTGGGGGGTGTTTTTGGGCAGGTTGTGTTTTGGGGTTTTTTGGGGGGTGTTTTTGGACAGGTTGTGTTTTGGGGTTTTTTGGGGAGTGTTTTTGGACATGCTGTGTTTTGGGGTTTTTTGGGGGGTGCTTTTGGACATGTTGTGTTTTGGGGTTTTTTAGGGGGTGTTTTTGGACAGGTTGTGTTTTGGGGTTTTTTTGGGGGGTGTTTTTGGACATGCTGTGTTTTGGGGTTTTTTGGGGGGTGTTTTTGGACAGGTTGTGTTTTGGGGTTTTTTGTGGGGTGTTTTTGGACAGGTTGTGTTTTGGGGTTTTTGGGGGGTGTTTTTGGACATGCTGTGTTTTCGGGGGTGTTTTTGGACAGGTTGTGTTTTGGGGTTTTTTGGGGGGTGTTTTTGGACAGGTTGTGTTTTGGGGTTTTTTGGGGAGTCTTTTTGGACATGCTGTGTTTTTGGGGGTGTTTTTGGACAGGCTGTGTTTTGGGCTTTTTTGGGGGGTGTTTTTGGTCAGGCTGTGTTTTGGGGTTTTTTGTGGCGTGTTTTTGGACATGCTGTGTTTTGGGGTTTTTGGGGGCTGTTTTTGGATAGGTTGTGTTTTGGGGTTTTTGGGGGGGTGTTTTTGGACAGGTTGTGTTTTGGGTTTTTTTGGGGGGTGTTTTTGGGCAGGCTGTGTTTTGGGGGTTTTTTGGGGAGTGTTTTTGGACATGCTGTGTTTTGGGGTTTTTTGGGGAGTGTTTTTGGACATGCTGTGTTTTGGGGGTTTTGGGGAGTGTTTTGGGGCATGCTGTGTTTTGGGGGGTGTTTTTGGACAGGCTGTGTTGTGGTGGGTGTTTTTGGACAGGTTGTGTTTTGGGGGGTGTTTTTGGACAGGCTGTGTTTTGGGGTTTTTGGGGGGTGTTTTTGGACATGCTGTGTTTTGGGGTGTTTTGGGGGGTGTTTTTGGACAGGCTGTGTTTTGGGGTGTTTTGGGGGGTGTTTTTTGGACAGGCTGTGTTTTGGGTTTTTGGGGGGTGTTTTTGGACATGCTGTGTTTTGGGGTGTTTTGGGGGGTGTTTTTGGACAGGCTGTGTTTTGGGGTGTTTTGGGGGGTGTTTTTGGACAGGCTGTGTTTTGGTGTTTTTTGGGGGGTGTTTTTGGACATGCTGTGTTTTGGGGTTTTTTGGGGAGTGTTTTTGGACAGGTTGTGTTTTGGGGTTTTTTGGGGATTCTTTTTGGACATGCTGTGTTTTGGGGGGTGCTTTTGGACAGGCTGTGTTTTGGGGTTTTTTGGGGAGTGTTTTTGGACATGCTGTGTTTTGGGGTTTTTTGGGGGGTGTTTTTGGACAGGTTGTGTTTTGGGGTTTTTTTGGGGGGTGTTTTTGGACAGGTTGTGTTTTGGGGTTTTTTGGGGAGTGTTTTTGGACAGGCTTTGTTTTGGGGAATGTTTTTGGGCAGGCTGTGTTTTGGGGTTTTTGGGGGGTGTTTTTGGGCAGGTTGTGTTTTGGGGTTTTTTGGGGGGTGTTTTTGGACAGGTTGTGTTTTGGGGTTTTTTGGGGAGTGTTTTTGGACATGCTGTGTTTTGGGGTTTTTTGGGGGGTGTTTTTGGACATGTTGTGTTTTGGGGTTTTTTAGGGGGTGTTTTTGGACAGGTTGTGTTTTGGGGTTTTATAGGGGGGTGTTTTTGGACATGCTGTGTTTTGGGGTTTTTTGGGGGGTGTTTTTGGACAGGTTGTGTTTTGGGGTTTTTTGTGGGGTGTTTTTGGACAGGTTGTGTTTTGGGGTTTTTGGGGGGTGTTTTTGGACATGCTGTGTTTTCGGGGGGTGTTTTTGGACAGGTTGTGTTTTGGGGTTTTTTGGGGGGTGTTTTTGGACAGGTTGTGTTTTGGGGTTTTTTGGGGAGTCTTTTTGGACATGCTGTGTTTTTGGGGGTGTTTTTGGACAGGCTGTGTTTTGGGCTTTTTTGGGGGGTGTTTTTGGTCAGGCTGTGTTTTGGGGTTTTTTGTGGCGTGTTTTTGGACATGCTGTGTTTTGGGGTTTTTGGGGGCTGTTTTTGGATAGGTTGTGTTTTGGGGTTTTTGGGGGGGTGTTTTTGGACAGGTTGTGTTTTGGGGTTTTTTGGGGGGTGTTTTTGGGCAGGCTGTGTTTTGGGGTTTTTTGGGGAGTGTTTTTGGACATGCTGTGTTTTGGGGTTTTTTGGGGAGTGTTTTTGGACATGCTGTGTTTTGGGGGTTTTGGGGAGTGTTTTGGGGCATGCTGTGTTTTGGGGGGTGTTTTTGGACAGGCTGTGTTTTGGGGGGTGTTTTTGGACAGGTTGTGTTTTGGGGGGTGTTTTTGGACAGGCTGTGTTTTGGGCTTTTTGGGGTGTGTTTTTGGACATGCTGTGTTTTGGGGTGTTTTGGGGGGTGTTTTTGGACAGGCTGTGTTTTGGGGTGTTTTGGGGGGTGTTTTTGGACAGGCTGTGTTTTGGGGTTTTTTGGGGGGTGTTTTTGGACATGCTGTGTTTTTGGGGTTTTTTGGGGAGTGTTTTGGACAGGTTGTGTTTTGGGGTTTTTTGGGGACTCTTTTTGGACATGCTGTGTTTTGGGGGGTGCTTTTGGACAGGCTGTGTTTTGGGGTTTTTTGGGGAGTGTTTTTGGACATGCTGTGTTTTGGGGTTTTTTGGGGGGTGTTTTTGGACAGGTTGTGTTTTGGGGTTTTTTGGGGGGTGTTTTTGGACAGGTTGTGTTTTGCGGTTTTTTGGGGAGTGTTTTTGGACATGCTGTGTTTTGGGGGGTGTTTTTGGGCAGGCTGTGTTTTGGGGTTTTTTGGGGGGTGTTTTTGGGCAGGTTGTATTTTGGGGTTTTTTGGGGGGTGTTTTTGGACAGGTTGTGTTTTGGGGTTTTTTGGGGGGTGTTTTTGGACATGCTGTGTTTTGGGGTTTTTTGGGGGGTGTTTTTGGACAGGCTGTGTTTTGGGGTTTTTGGGGGGGTGTTTTTGGACAGGTTGTGTTTTGGGGTTTTTTGGGGGGTGTTTTTGGACATGCTGTGTTTTGGGGTTTTTTGGGGGGTGTTTTTGGACAGGTTGTGTTTTGGGGTTTATTGGGGGGTGTTTTTGGACAGGTTGTGTTTTGGGGTTTTTTGGGGGGTGTTTTTGGACATGCTGTATTTTGGGGTTTTTTGGGGGGTGTTTTTGGACAGGTTGTGTTTTGGGGTTTTTTGGGGGGTGTTTTTGGGCAGGCTGTGTTTTGGGGTTTTTGGGGGTGTTTTTGGACATGCTGTGTTTTGGGGTTTTTTGGCGTGTGTTTTTGGACATGCTGTGTTTTGGGACAGGCTGTGTTTTGGGAGTGTTTTTGGACATGCTGTGTTTTGGGGTTTTTTGGGGGGTGTTTTTGGGCAGTCTGTGTTTTGGGGGGTGTTTTGGGACAGGCTGTGTTTTGTGGTTTTTGGGGTTTTTTTTTTGTCAGGCTGTGTTTTGGGGTTTTTTGGCGAGTGTTTTTGGACAGGTTGTGTTTTGGGGTTTTTTGGGGGGTGTTTTTGGGCAGGCTGTGTTTTGCGGTTTTTTGGGGGGTGTTTTTGGACATGCTGTGTTTTGGGGTTTTTTGGGGAGTGTTTTTGGACATGCTGTGTTTTGGGGGTTTTGGGGAGTGTTTTTGGGCATGCTGTGTTTTGGGGGGTGTTTTTGGACAGGCTGTGTTTTGGGGGGTGTTTTTGGACAGGCTGTGTTTTGGGGTTTTTGGGGGGTGTTTTTGGACATGCTGTGTTTTGGGGTGTTTTGGGGGGTGTTTTTGGACAGGCTGTGTTTTGGGGTGTTTTGGGGGGTGTTTTTGGACAGGCTGTGTTTTGGGGTTTTTTGTGGGGTGTTTTTGGACATGCTGTGTTTTGGGGTTTTTTGGGGACTCTTTTTGGACATGCTGTGTTTTGGGGGGTGCTTTTGGACCAGCTGTGTTTTGGGGTTTTTTGGGGGGTGTTTTTGGACAGGCTGTGTTTTGGGGTTTTTGGGGAGTGTTTTGGACATGCTGTGTTTTGGGGTTTTTGGGGAGTGTTTTTGGACATGCTGCGTTTTGGGGTTTTTTGGGGGGTGTTTTTGGACAGGTGGTGTTTTGGGGTTTTTTTGGGGGCGTTTTTGGGCAGGCTGTGTTTTGGGGTTTTTGGGGAGTGTTTTTGGACATGCTGTGTTTTGGGGTTTTTTGGGGAGTGTTTTTGGACAGGCTGTGTTTTGGGGTTTTTTGGGGAGTGTTTTTGGACAGGCTGTGTTTTGGTGTTTTTGGGGGGTGCTTTTGGACAGGCTGTGTTTTGGGGTTTTTGGGGGTGTTTTTGGACAGGTTGTGTTTTGGGGTTTTTGGGGGGTGTTTTTGCACAGGCTGTGTTGTGGTGTTTTTGGGGTGTGTTTTTGGACAGGCTGTGTTTTGTGGTTTTTGGGGAGTGTTTTTGGACAGTTTGTGTTTTGGGGTTTTTTGGGGAGTCTTTTTGGACATGCTGTGTTTTGGGGGGTGTTTTTGGACAGGCTGTGTTTTGTGCTTTTTTGGGGGGTGTTTTTGGAAAGGCTGTGTTTTGGGGTTTTTTGTGGCGTGTTTTTGGACATGCTGTGTTTTGGGGTTTTTTGGGGGCTGTTTTTGGATAGGTTGTGTTTTGGGGTTTTTTGGGGGGTGTTTTTGGACAGGTTGTGTTTTGGGTTTTTTGGGGAGTCTTTTTGGACATGCTGTGTTTTGGGGGGTGTTTTTGGACATGCTGTGTTTTGGGGGTTTTTTGGGGGGTGTTTTTGGACATGCTGTGTTTTGGGGTTTTTTGGGGGGTGTTTTTGGACAGGTTGTGTTTTGGGTTTTTTTGGGGGGTTTTTTTGGACAGGTTGTGTTTTGGGGTTTTTTGGGGGGTGTTTTTGGACATGCTGTGTTTTGGGGTTTTTTGGGGGGTGTTTTTGGACAGGTTGTGTTTTGGGGTTTTTTGGGGGGTGTTTTTGGACAGGTTGTGTTTTGGGGTTTTTGGGGGAGTGTTTTTGGACATGCTGTGTTTTGGGGTTTTTGTGCGTTTTTTTGAACATGCTGTGTTTTGGGGTTTTTTGGGGGGTGTTTTTGGACAGGTTGTTTTTTGGGGTTTTTGGGGAGTGTTTTTGGACAGGCTGTGTTTTGGGGTTTTTTGGGGGGTGTTTTTGGACATGCTGTGTTTTGGCGTTTTTGGGGGGTGTTTTTGGACATGCTGTGTTTTGGGGTTTTTGGGGGGTGTTTTTGGACAGGCTGTGTTTTGGAGTTTTTTGGGGGGTGTTTTTGGACATGCTGTATTTTGGGGTTTTTTGGGGGGTGTTTTTGGACAGGTTGTGTTTTGGGGTTTTTTGGGGGGTGTTTTTGGGCAGGCTGTGTTTTGGGGTTTTTGGGGGGTGTTTTTGGACATGCTGTGTTTTGGGATTTTTTGGGGTGTGTTTTTGGACATGCTGTGTTTTGGGGTTTTTTGGGGGGTGTTTTTGGACATGCTGTGTTTTGGGGTTTTTTGTGGAGTGTTTTTGGACATGCTGTGTTTTGGGGTTTTTTGGGGGGTGTTTTTGGACAGGCTGTGTTTTGGGGTTTTTTGGGGGGTGTTTTTGGACAGGCTGTGTTTTGGGGTTTTTTGGGGGGTGTTTTTGGACAGGTTGTGTTTTGGTGTTTTTTGGGGGGTGTTTTTGGACAGGCTGTGTTTTGGGGTTTTTTTGGGGAGTGTTTTTGGACATGCTGTGTTTTGGGGAGTGTTTTTGGATCAGCTGTGTTTTGGGGTTTTTTGGGGGGTGTTTTTGGACAGGCTGTGTTTTGGGGTTTTTTGGGGGGTGTTTTTGGACAGGCTGTGTTTTGGGGTTTTTGGGGGGTGTTTTTGGACAGGCTGTGTTTTGGGGGTTTTTTGGGGAGTGTTTTTGGACATGCTGTGTTTTGGGGAGTGTTTTTGGACCAGCTGTGTTTTGAGGTTTTTTGGGGGGTGTTTTTGGACAGGCTGTTTTTTGGGGTTTTTGGGGAGTGTTTTGGACATGCTGTGTTTTGGGGTTTTTGGGGAGTGTTTTTGGACATGCTGCGTTTTGGGGTTTTTTGGGGGGTGTTTTTGGACAGGTTGTGTTTTGGGGTTTTTTGGGGGGCGTTTTTGGGCAGGCTGTGTTTTGGGGTTTTTGGGGAGTGTTTTTGGACATGCTGTGTTTTGGGGTTTTTTGGGGAGTGTTTTTGGACAGGCTGTGTTTTGGGGTTTTTTGGGGAGTGTTTTTGAACAGGCTGTGTTTTGGGGTTTTTAGGGGGTGTTTTTGGACAGGCTGTGTTTTGGAGTTTTTGGGGGGTGTTTTTGGACAGGTTGTGTTTTGGGGTTTTTGGGGGGTGTTTTTGCACAGGCTGTGTTTTGGGGTTTTTGGGGGGTGTTTTTTGACAGGCTGTGTTTTGTGGTTTTTGGTGAGTGTTTTTGGGCATGCTGTGTTTTGGGGTTTTTTGGGGAGAGTTTTTGGACAGGCTGTGTTTTGGGGTTTTTTGGGGGGTGTTTTTGGACATGCTGTATTTTGGGGTTTTTTGGGGGGTGTTTTTGGACAGGTTGTGTTTTGGGGTTTTTTGGGGGGTGTTTTTGGACAGGCTGTGTTTTGGTGTTTTTTGGGGGGTGTTTTTCGACAGGTTGTGTTTTGGGGGGTGTTTTTGGACATGCTGTGTTTTGGGGTTTTTGGCGGGTGTTTTTGGACAGGTTGTGTTTTGGGTTTTTTTGGGGGGTGTTTTTGGACATGCTGTGTTTTGGGGTTTTTTGGGGGGTGTTTTTGGACATGCTGTGTTTTGGGGTTTTTGGCGGGTGTTTTTGGACAGGTTGTGTTTTGGGGTTTTTTGGGGAGTGTTTTTGGACAGGTTGTGTTTTGGGGTTTTTTGGGGGGTGTTTTGGGACAGGCTGTGTTTTGGGCTTTTTTGGGTGGTGTTTTGGGACAGGCTGTGTTTTGGGGTTTTTTGGGGAGTATTCTTGGACACGCTGTGTTTTGGGGTTTTTTGGGGGGTGTTTTGGGACAGGCTGTGTTTTGGGAGTGTTTTTGGACAGGCTGTGTTTTGGGGTTTTTTGGGGGGTGTTTTTGGGCAGGCTGTGTTTTGGGGTTTTTTTGGGGGGTGTTTTGGGACAGGCTGTGTTTTGTGGTTTTTGGGGGGGTGTTTTTGGACAGGCTGTGTTTTGGGGTTTTTTGGGGAGTGTTTTTGGACAGGTTGTGTTTTGGGGTTTTTTGGGGGGTGTTTTTGGGCAGGCTGTTTTTTGGGGTTTTTTGGGGTGTGTTTTTGGACATGCTGTGTTTTGGGGTTTTTTGGGGAGTGTTTTTGGACATGCTGTGTTTTGGGGGTTTGGGGGAGTGTTTTTGGGCATGCTGTGTTTTGGGGGGTGTTTTTGGACAGGCTGTGTTTTGGGGGGTGTTTTTGGACAGGCTGTGTTTTGTGGGGTGTTTTTGGACAGGCTGTGTTTTGGGGTTTTTGGGGGGTGTTTTTGGACATGCTGTGTTTTGGGGTTTTTTGGGGGGTGTTTTTGGACATGCTTTGTTTTGTGGTTTTTTGGGGGGTGTTTTTTGGACATGCTGTGTTTTGGGGTTTTTTGGGGGGTGTTTTTGGACATGCTGTGTTTTGGGGTTTTTTTGGGGGGTGTTTTTGGACATGCTGTGTTTTGGGGATTTTTGGGGAGTGTTTTTGGACAGGTTGAGTTTTGGGGTTTTTTGGGGGGTGTTTTTGGACATGCTGTGTTTTGGGGTTTTTTGGGGAGTGTTTTTGGACATGCTGTGTTTTGGGGTTTTTTGGGGGGTGTTTTTGGACAGGTTGTGTTTTGGGGTTTTTGGGGGGTGTTTTTGGACAGGTTGTGTTTTGGGGTTTTTTGGGGAGTGTTTTTGGACATGCTGTGTTTTGGTGTGTTTTGGGGATTGTTTTTGGACATGCTGTGTTTTGGGGTTTTTTGGGGAGTGTTTTTGGACAGGTTGTGTTTTGGGGTTTTTTGGGGGTGTTTTTGGACAGTTTGTGTTTTAGGGTTTTTTTGGGGAGTGTTTTTGGACATGCTGTGTTTTGGGGTTTTTTGGGGAGTGTTTTTGGACATGCTGTGTTTTGGGGGTTTTGGGGAGTGTTTTTGGGCAGGCTGTGTTTTGGGGGGTGTTTTTGGACAGGCTGTGTTTTGGGGTTTTTTGGGGAGTGTTTTTGGACATGCTGTGTTTTGGGGTTTTTTGGGGGGTGTTTTTGGACATGCTGTGTTTTGGGGTTTTTTGGGGGGTGTTTTTGGACAGGCTGTGTTTTGGGGTTTTTGGGGGAGTGTTTTTGGGCAGGCTGTGTTTTGGGGAGTGTTTTTGGACAGGCTGTGTTTTGGGGTGTTTTGGGGGGTGTTTTTGGACAGGTTGTGTTTTGGGGTTTTTTGGGGGTGTTTTTGGACAGGTTGTGTTTTGGGGTTTTTGGGGGGTGTTTTTGGACAGGTTGTGTTTTGGGGTTTTTTGTGGGGTGTTTTTGGGCAGGCTGTGTTTTGGGGTTTTTTGGGGAGTGTTTTTGGACATGCTGTGTTTTGTGGTTTTTGGGGGCGTGTTTTTGGACAGGCTGTGTTTTGGGGTTTTTTGGGGAGTGTTTTTGGACAGGTTGTGTTTTGGGGTTTTTTGGGGGGTGTTTTTGGGCAGGCTGTGTTTTGGGGTTTTTTGGGGGGTGTTTTTGGACATGCTGTGTTTTGGGGTTTTTGGGGGAGTGTTTTTGGACAGGCTGTGTTTTGGGGTTTTTTGGGGGGTGTTTTTGGGCAGGGTGTGTTTTGGGGGTTTTTGGGGGGTGTTTTGGGACAGGCTGTGTTTTTTGGTTTTTGGGGGGGTGTTTTTGGAAAGGCTATGTTTTGGGGTTTTTTGGGGAGTGTTTTTGGACAGGTTGTGTTTTGGGGTTTTTTGGGCAGGCTGTGTTTTGGGCAGGCTGTGTTTTGTGGGGTGTTTTTGGACAGGCTGTGTTTTGGGGTTTTTGGGGAGTGTTTTTGGACATGCTGCGTTTTGGGGTTTTTTGGGGGGTGTTTTTGGACAGGTTGTGTTTTGGGGTTTTTTGGGGGGCGTTTTTGGGCAGGCTGTGTTTTGGGGTTTTTGGGGAGTGTTTTTGGACATGCTGTGTTTTGTGGTTTTTTGGGGAGTGTTTTTGGACATGCTGTGTTTTGGGGGTTTTGGGGAGTGTTTTTGGGCATGCTGTGTTTTGGGGGGTGTTTTTGGACAGGCTTTGTTTTGGGGGGTGTTTTTGGACAGGCTGTGTTTTTGGGGGTGTTTTTGGACAGGCTGTGTTTTGGGGTTTTTGGGGGGTGTTTTTGGACATGCTGTGTTTTGGGGTGTTTTGGGGGGTGTTTTTGGACAGGCTGTGTTTTGGGGTGTTTTGGGGGGTGTTTTTGGACAGGCTGTGTTTTGGGGTTTTTTGTGGGGTGTTTTTGGACATGCTGTGTTTTGGGGTTTTTTGGGGAGTGTTTTTGGACAGGTTGTGTTTTGGGGTTTTTTGGGGACTCTTTTTGGACATGCTGTGTTTTGGGGGGTGCTTTTGGACCAGCTGTGTTTTGGGGTTTTTTGGGGGGTGTTTTTGGACAGGCTGTGTTTTGGGGTTTTTGGGGAGTGTTTTGGACATGCTGTGTTTTGCGGTTTTTGGGGAGTGTTTTTGGACATGCTGCGTTTTGGGGTTTTTTGGGGAGTGTTTTTGGACAGGTGGTGTTTTGGGGTTTTTTGAGGGGCGTTTTTGGGCAGGCTGTGTTTTGGGGTTTTTGGGGAGTGTTTTTGGACATGCTGTGTTTTGGGGTTTTTTGGGGAGTGTTTTTGGACAGGCTGTGTTTTGGGGTTTTTTGGGGAGTGTTTTTGGACAGGCTGTGTTTTGGGGTTTTTGGGGGGTGTTTTTGGACAGGCTGTGTTTTGGGGTTTTTGGGGGGTGTTTTTGGACAGGTTGTGTTTTGGGGTTTTTGGGGGGTGTTTTTGCACAGGCTGTGTTGTGGTGTTTTTGGGGGGTTTTTTGGACAGGCTGTGTTTTGTGGTTTTTGGGGAGTTTTTTTGGACAGGTTGTGTTTTGGGGTTTTTTGGGGAGTCTTTTTGGACATGCTGTGTTTTGGGGGGTGTTTTTGGACAGGCTGTGTTTTGTGCTTTTTTGGGGGGTGTTTTTGGAAAGGCTGTGTTTTGGGGTTTTTTGTGGCGTGTTTTTGGACATGCTGTGTTTTGGGGTTTTTTGGGGGCTGTTTTTGGATAGGTTGTGTTTTGGGGTTTTTTGGGGGGTGTTTTTGGACAGGTTGTGTTTTGGGGTTTTTTGGGGAGTGTTTTTGAACATGCTGTGTTTTGGGGGGTGTTTTTGGACATGCTGTGTTTTGGGGGTTTTTTGGGGGGTGTTTTTGGACATGCTGTGTTTTGGGGTTTTTTGGGGGGTGTTTTTGGACAGGTTGTGTTTTGGGGTTTTTTGGGGGGTTTTTTTGGACAGGTTGTGTTTTGGGGTTTTTTGGGGGTTTTTTTGGACATGCTGTGTTTTGGGGTTTTTTGGGGGGTGTTTTTGGACAGGTTGTGTTTTGGGGTTTTTTGGGGGGTGTTTTTGGACAGGTTGTGTTTTGGGGTTTTTGGGGGAGTGTTTTTGGACAGGCTGTGTTTTGGGGTTTTTGTGGGTTTTTTTGAACATGCTGTGTTTTGGGGTTTTTTGGGGGGTGTTTTTGGACAGGTTGTTTTTTGGGGTTTTTGGGGAGTGTTTTTGGACAGGCTGTGTTTTGGGGTTTTTTGGGGGGTGTTTTTGGACATGCTGTGTTTTGGGGTTTTTGGGGGGTGTTTTTGGACATGCTGTGTTTTGGGGTTTTTGCGGGGTGTTTTTGGACAGGCTGTGTTTTGGAGTTTTTTGGGGGGTGTTTTTGGACATGCTGTATTTTGGGGTTTTTTGGGGGGTGTTTTTGGACAGGTTGTGTTTTGGGGTTTTTTGGGGGGTGTTTTTGGGCAGGCTGTGTTTTGGGGTTTTTGGGGGGTGTTTTTGGACATGCTGTGTTTTGGGGTTTTTTGGGGTGTGTTTTTGGACATGCTGTGTTTTGGGGTTTTTTGGGGGGTGTTTTTGGACATGCTGTGTTTTGGGGTTTTTTGTGGAGTGTTTTTGGACTTGCTGTGTTTTGGGGTTTTTTGGGGGGTGTTTTTGGACAGGCTGTGTTTTGGGGTTTTTTGGGGGGTGTTTTTGGACAGGCTGTGTTTTGGGGTTTTTTGGGGGGTGTTTTTGGACAGGTTGTGTTTTGGTGTTTTTTGGGGGGTGTTTTTGGACAGGCTGTGTTTTGGTGTTTTTTAGGGGAGTGTTTTTGGACATGCTGTGTTTTGGGGAGTGTTTTTGGATCAGCTGTGTTTTGGGGTTTTTTGGGGGGTGTTTTTGGACAGGCTGTGTTTTGGGGTTTTTTGGGGGGTGTTTTTGGACAGGCTGTGTTTTGGGGTTTTTGGGGGGTGTTTTTGGACAGGCTGTGTTTTGGGGTTTTTTGGGGAGTGTTTTTGGACATGCTGTGTTTTGGGGAGTGTTTTTGGACCAGCTGTGTTTTGAGGTTTTTTGGGGGGTGTTTTTGGACAGGCTGTGTTTTGGGGTTTTTGGGGAGTGTTTTGGACATGCTGTGTTTTGGGGTTTTTGGGGAGTGTTTTTGGACATGCTGCGTTTTGGGGTTTTTTGGGGGGTGTTTTTGGACAGGTTGTGTTTTGGGGTTTTTTGGGGGGCGTTTTTGGGCAGGCTGTGTTTTGGGGTTTTTGGGGAGTGTTTTTGGACATGCTGTGTTTTGGGGTTTTTTGGGGAGTGTTTTTGGACAGGCTGTGTTTTGGGGTTTTTTGGGGAGTGTTTTTGGACAGGCTGTGTTTTGGGGTTTTTGGGGGGTGTTTTTGGACAGGCTGTGTTTTGGAGTTTTTGGGGGGTGTTTTTGGACAGGTTGTGTTTTGGGGTTTTTGGGGGGTGTTTTTGCACAGGCTGTGTTTTGGGGTTTTTGGGGGGTGTTTTTGGACAGGCTGTGTTTTGTGGTTTTTGGTGAGTGTTTTTGGGCATGCTGTGTTTTGGGGTTTTTTGGGGAGAGTTTTTGGACAGGCTGTGTTTTGGGGTTTTTTGGGGGGTGTTTTTGGACATGCTGTATTTTGGGGTTTTTTGGGGGGTGTTTTTGGACAGGTTGTGTTTTGGGGTTTTTTGGGGGGTGTTTTTGGACAGGCTGTGTTTTGGTGTTTTTTTGGGGGGTGTTTTTCGACAGGTTGTGTTTTGGGGGGTGTTTTTGGACATGCTGTGTTTTGGGGTTTTTGGCGGGTGTTTTTGGACAGGTTGTGTTTTGGGTTTTTTTGGGGGGTGTTTTTGGACATGCTGTGTTTTGGGGTTTTTTGGGGGGTGTTTTTGGACATGCTGTGTTTTGGGGTTTTTGGCGGGTGTTTTTGGACAGGTTGTGTTTTGGGGTTTTTTGGGGAGTGTTTTTGGACAGGTTGTGTTTTGGGGTTTTTTGGGGGGTGTTTTGGGACAGGCTGCGTTTTGGGCTTTTTTGGGGGGTGTTTTGGGACAGGCTGTGTTTTGGGGTTTTTTGGGGAGTATTCTTGGACACGCTGTGTTTTGGGGTTTTTTGGGGGGTGTTTTGGGACAGGCTGTGTTTTGGGAGTGTTTTTGGACAGGCTGTGTTTTGGGGTTTTTTGGGGGGTGTTTTTGGGCAGGCTGTGTTTTGGGGTTTTTTGGGGGGTGTTTTGGGACAGGCTGTGTTTTGTGGTTTTTGGGGGGGTGTTTTTGGACAGGCTGTGTTTTGGGGTTTTTTGGGGAGTGTTTTTGGACAGGTTGTGTTTTGGGGTTTTTTGGGGTGTGTTTTTGGGCAGGCTGTGTTTTGGGGTTTTTTGGGGGGTGTTTTTGGACATGCTGTGTTTTGGGGTTTTTTGGGGAGTGTTTTTGGACATGCTGTGTTTTGGGGGTTTTGGGGAGTGTTTTTGGGCATGCTGTGTTTTGGGGGGTGTTTTTGGACAGGCTGTGTTTTGGGGGGTGTTTTTGGACAGGCTGTGTTTTGTGGGGTGTTTTTGGACAGGCTGTGTTTTGGGGTTTTTGGGGGGTGTTTTTGGACATGCTGTGTTTTGGGGTTTTTTGGGGGGTGTTTTTGGACATGCTTTGTTTTGTGGTTTTTTGGGGGGTGTTTTTGGACATGCTGTGTTTTGGGGTTTTTTGGGGGGTGTTTTTGGACATGCTGTGTTTTGGGGTTTTTTGGGGGGTGTTTTTGGACATGCTGTGTTTTGGGGTTTTTTGGGGAGTGTTTTTGGACAGGTTGAGTTTTGGGGTTTTTTGGGGGGTGTTTTTGGACATGCTGTGTTTTGGGGTTTTTTGGGGAGTGTTTTTGGACATGCTGTGTTTTGGGGTTTTTTGGGGGGTGTTTTTGGACAGGTTGTGTTTTGGGGTTTTTGGGGGGTGTTTTTGGACAGGTTGTGTTTGGGGTTTTTTGGGGAGTGTTTTTGGACATGCTGTGTTTTGGTGTGTTTTGGGGATTGTTTTTGGACATGCTGTGTTTTGGGGTTTTTTGGGGAGTGTTTTTGGACAGGTTGTGTTTTGGGGTTTTTTGGGGGGTGTTTTTGGACAGTTTGTGTTTTAGGGTTTTTTGGGGAGTGTTTTTGGACATGCTGTGTTTTGGGGTTTTTTGGGGAGTGTTTTTGGACATGCTGTGTTTTGGGGGTTTTGGGGAGTGTTTTTGGGCAGGCTGTGTTTTGGGGGGTGTTTTTGGACAGGCTGTGTTTTGGGGTTTTTTGGGGAGTGTTTTTGGACATGCTGTGTTTTGGGGTTTTTTGGGGGGTGTTTTTGGACATGCTGTGTTTTGGGGTTTTTTGGGGGGTGTTTTTGGACAGGCTGTGTTTTGGGGTTTTTGGGGGAGTGTTTTTTGGGCAGGCTGTGTTTTGGGGAGTGTTTTTGGACAGGCTGTGTTTTGGGGTGTTTTGGGGGGTGTTTTTGGACAGGTTGTGTTTTGGGGTTTTTTGGGGGTGTTTTTGGACAGGTTGTGTTTTGGGGTTTTTGGGGGGTGTTTTTGGACAGGTTGTGTTTTGGGGTTTTTTGTGGGGTGTTTTTGGGCAGGCTGTGTTTTGGGGTTTTTTGGGGAGTGTTTTTGGACATGCTGTGTTTTGTGGTTTTTGGGGGCGTGTTTTTGGACAGGCTGTGTTTTGGGGTTTTTTGGGGAGTGTTTTTGGACAGGTTGTGTTTTGGGGTTTTTTGGGGGGTGTTTTTGGGCAGGCTGTGTTTTGGGGTTTTTTGGGGGGTGTTTTTGGACATGCTGTGTTTTGGGGCTTTTGGGGGAGTGTTTTTGGACAGGCTGTGTTTTGGGGTTTTTTGGGGGGTGTTTTTGGGCAGGGTGTGTTTTGGGGGTTTTTGGGGGGTTGTTTTGGGACAGGCTGTGTTTTTTGGTTTTTGGGGGGGTGTTTTTGGAAAGGCTATGTTTTGGGGTTTTTTGGGGAGTGTTTTTGGACAGGTTGTGTTTTGGGGTTTTTTGGGCAGGCTGTGTTTTGGGCAGGCTGTGTTTTGTGGGGTGTTTTTGGACAGGCTGTGTTTTGGGGTTTTTGGGGCGTGTTTTTGGACATGCTGCGTTTTGGGGTTTTTTGGGGGGTGTTTTTGGACAGGTTGTGTTTTGGGGTTTTTTGGGGGGCGTTTTTGGGCAGGCTGTGTTTTGGGGTTTTTGGGGAGTGTTTTGGACATGCTGTGTTTTGTGGTTTTTTGGGGAGTGTTTTTGGACATGCTGTGTTTTGGGGGTTTTGGGGAGTGTTTTTGGGCATGCTGTGTTTTGGGGGGTGTTTTTGGACAGGCTTTGTTTTGGGGGGTGTTTTTGGACAGGCTGTGTTTTTGGGGGTGTTTTTGGACAGGCTGTGTTTTGGGGTTTTTGGGGGGTGTTTTTGGACATGCTGTGTTTTGGGGTGTTTTGGGGGGTGTTTTTGGACAGGCTGTGTTTTGGGGTGTTTTGGGGGGTGTTTTTGGACAGGCTGTGTTTTGGGGTTTTTTGTGGGGTGTTTTTGGACATGCTGTGTTTTGGGGTTTTTTGGGGAGTGTTTTTGGACAGGTTGTGTTTTGGGGTTTTTTGGGGACTCTTTTTGGACATGCTGTATTTTGGGGGGGTGCTTTTGGACCAGCTGTGTTTTGGGGTTTTTTTGGGGGGTGTTTTTGGACAGGCTGTGTTTTGGGGTTTTTGGGGAGTGTTTTGGACATGCTGTGTTTTGCGGTTTTTGGGGAGTGTTTTTGGACATGCTGCGTTTTGGGGTTTTTTGGGGAGTGTTTTTGGACAGGTGGTGTTTTGGGGTTTTTTGAGGGGCGTTTTTGGGCAGGCTGTGTTTTGGGGTTTTTGGGGAGTGTTTTTGGACATGCTGTGTTTTGGGGTTTTTTGGGGAGTGTTTTTGGACAGGCTGTGTTTTGGGGTTTTTTGGGGAGTGTTTTTGGACAGGCTGTGTTTTGGGGTTTTTGGGGGGTGTTTTTGGACAGGCTGTGTTTTGGGGTTTTTGGGGGGTGTTTTTGGACAGGTTGTGTTTTGGGGTTTTTGGGGGGTGTTTTTGCACAGGCTGTGTTGTGGTGTTTTTGGGGGGTTTTTTGGACAGGCTGTGTTTTGTGGTTTTTGGGAGTGTTTTTGGACAGGTTGTGTTTTGGGTTTTTTGGGGAGTCTTTTTGGACATGCTGTGTTTTGGGGGGTGTTTTTGGACAGGCTGTGTTTTGGGCTTTTTTGGGGGGTGTTTTTGGACATGCTGTGTTTTGGGGTTTTTTGTGGCGTGTTTTTGGACATGCTGTGTTTTGGGGTTTTTTGGGGGCTGTTTTTGGAATAGGTTGTGTTTTGGGGTTTTTTGGGGGGTGTTTTTGGACAGGTTGTGTTTTGGGGTTTTTTGGGGAGTGTTTTTTGAACATGCTGTGTTTTGGGGGGTGTTTTTGGACATGCTGTGTTTTGGGGGTTTTTTGGGGGGTGTTTTTGGACATGCTGTGTTTTGGGGTTTTTGGGGGGTGTTTTTGGACAGGTTGTGTTTTGGGGTTTTTTTGGGGGGTTTTTTTTGGACAGGTTGTGTTTTGGGGTTTTTTTGGGGGTTTTTTTTGGACATGCTGTGTTTTGGGGTTTTTTGGGGGGTGTTTTTGGACAGGTTGTGTTTTTGGGGTTTTTTGGGGGGGTGTTTTTGGACAGGTTGTGTTTTGGGGTTTTTGGGGGAGTGTTTTTGGACAGGCTGTGTTTTGGGGTTTTTGTGGGTTTTTTTGAACATGCTGTGTTTTTGGGGTTTTTTGGGGGGTGTTTTTGGACAGGTTGTTTTTTGGGGTTTTTGGGGAGTGTTTTTGGACAGGCTGTGTTTTGGGGTTTTTTGGGGGGTGTTTTTGGACATGCTGTGTTTTGGGGTTTTTGGGGGGTGTTTTTGGACATGCTGTGTTTTGGGGTTTTTGCGGGGTGTTTTTGGACAGGCTGTGTTTTGGAGTTTTTTGGGGGGTGTTTTTGGACATGCTGTATTTTGGGGTTTTTTTGGGGGGTGTTTTTGGACAGGTTGTGTTTGGGGTTTTTGGGGGGTGTTTTTGGGCAGGCTGTGTTTTGGGGTTTTTGGGGGGTGTTTTTGGACATGCTGTGTTTTGGGGTTTTTTGGGGTGTGTTTTTGGACATGCTGTGTTTTGGGGTTTTTTGGGGGGTGTTTTTGGACATGCTGTGTTTTGGGGTTTTTTGTGGAGTGTTTTTGGACTTGCTGTGTTTTGGGGTTTTTTGGGGGGTGTTTTTGGACAGGCTGTGTTTTGGGGTTTTTTGGGGGGTGTTTTTGGACAGGCTGTGTTTTGGGGTTTTTTGGGGGGTGTTTTTGGACAGGTTGTGTTTTGGTGTTTTTTGGGGGGTGTTTTTGGACAGGCTGTGTTTTGGTGTTTTTTGGGGAGTGTTTTTGGACATGCTGTGTTTTGGGGAGTGTTTTTGGATCAGCTGTGTTTTGGGGTTTTTTGGGGGGTGTTTTTGGACATGCTGTGTTTTGGGGTTTTTTTGGGGGGTGTTTTTGGACAGGCTGTGTTTTGGGGTTTTTGGGGGGTGTTTTTGGACAGGCTGTGTTTTGGGGTTTTTTGGGGAGTGTTTTTGGACATGCTGTGTTTTGGGGAGTGTTTTTGGACCAGCTGTGTTTTGAGGTTTTTTGGGGGGTGTTTTTTGGACAGGCTGTGTTTTGGGGTTTTTGGGGAGTGTTTTGGACATGCTGTGTTTTGGGGTTTTTGGGGAGTGTTTTTGGACATGCTGCGTTTTGGGGTTTTTTGGGGGGTGTTTTTGGACAGGTTGTGTTTTTGGGGTTTTTTGGGGGGCGTTTTTGGGCAGGCATGCTGTGTTTTGGGGTTTTTTGGGGGTGTTTTTGGACAGGCTGTGTTTTGGGGTTTTTTGGGGAGTGTTTTTGGACAGGCTGTGTTTTGGGGTATTTTTGGGGGAGTGTTTTTGGGCAGGCTGTGTTTTGGGGTTTTTTGGGGAGTGTTTTTGGACAGGCTGTGTTTTGGTGGTTTTTTGGGGGTGTTTTTGGACAGGTTGTGTTTTGGGGTTTTTTGGGGGTGTTTTTGGACAGGTTGTGTTTTGGGGTTTTTGGGGGGGTGTTTTTGGACAGGCTGTGTTTTGGGGTTTTTGTGGAGTGTTTTTGGGCATGCTGTGTTTTGGGGTTTTTTGGGGAGTGTTTTTGGACAGGCTGTGTTTTTGGGGTTTTTTGGGGGCGTGTTTTTTGGACAGGCTGTGTTTTGGGGTTTTTTGGGGAGTGTTTTTGGACAGGTTGTGTTTTGGGGTTTTTTGGGGGGTGTTTTTTGACAGGTTGTGTTTTGGGGTTTTTTGGGGGCGTTTTTGGACATGCTGTGTTTTGGGG
Organism: Carcharodon carcharias; assembly: GCF_017639515.1. Classification (NCBI taxonomy): domain Eukaryota; kingdom Metazoa; phylum Chordata; class Chondrichthyes; order Lamniformes; family Lamnidae; genus Carcharodon; species Carcharodon carcharias. Next base: position 37,097,221 of record NC_054482.1, on the reverse strand, counting down.
TTTTTTGGGGGGTGTTTTTGGACAGGTTGTGTTTTGGGGTTTTTTGGGGGGTGTTTTTGGACAGGTTGTGTTTTGGGGTTTTTTGGGGAGTGTTTTTGGACATGCTGTGTTTTGGTGTGTTTTGGGGAGTGTTTTTGGACATGCTGTGTTTTGGGGTTTTTTGGGGAGTGTTTTTGGACAGGTTGTGTTTTGGGGTTTTTTGGGGGGTGTTTTTGGACAGTTTGTGTTTTGGGGTTTTTTGGGGAGTGTTTTTGGACATGCTGTGTTTTGGGGTTTTTTGGGGAGTGTTTTTGGACATGCTGTGTTTTGGGGGTTTTGGGGAGTGTTTTTGGGCAGGCTGTGTTTTGGGGGGTGTTTTTGGACAGGCTGTGTTTTGGGGTTTTTTGGGGAGTGTTTTTGGACATGCTGTGTTTTGGGGTTTTTTGGGGGGTGTTTTTGGACATGCTGTGTTTTGGGGTTTTTTGGGGGGTGTTTTTGGACAGGCTGTGTTTTGGGGTTTTTGGGGGAGTGTTTTTGGGCAGGCTGTGTTTTGGGGAGTGTTTTTGGACAGGCTGTGTTTTGGGGTGTTTTGGGGGGTGTTTTTGGACAGGTTGTGTTTTGGGGTTTTTGGGGGTGTTTTTGGACAGGTTGTGTTTTGGGGTTTTTGGGGGTGTTTTTGGACAGGTTGTGTTTTGGGGTTTTTTGTGGGGTGTTTTTGGGCAGGCTGTGTTTTGGGGTTTTTTGGGGAGTGTTTTTGGACATGCTGTGTTTTGTGGTTTTTGGGGGCGTGTTTTTGGACAGGCTGTGTTTTGGGGTTTTTTGGGGAGTGTTTTTGGACAGGTTGTGTTTTGGGGTTTTTTGGGGGGTGTTTTTGGGCAGGCTGTGTTTTGGGGTTTTTTGGGGGGTGTTTTTGGACATGCTGTGTTTTGGGGTTTTTGGGGGAGTGTTTTTGGACAGGCTGTGTTTTGGGTTTTTTTGGGGGGTGTTTTTGGGCAGGCTGTGTTTTGGGGTTTTTTGGGGGGTGTTTTGGGACAGGCTGTGTTTTTTGGTTTTTGGGGGGGTGTTTTTGGAAAGGCTATGTTTTGGGGTTTTTTGGGGAGTGTTTTTGGACAGGTTGTGTTTTGGGGTTTTTTGGGGAGTGTTTTTGGACAGGTTGTGTTTTGGGGTTTTTTGGGGGGGGTGTTTTTTGACAGGTTGTGTTTTGGGGTTTTTTGGGGGCGTTTTTGGACTGGCTGTGTTTTGGGGTTTTTTGGGGGGTGTTTTTGGACAGGTTGTGTTTTGGGGTTTTTTGGGGGGTGTTTTTGGACAGGTTGTGTTTTGGGGTTTTTTGGGGAGTGTTTTTGGACAGGTTGTGTTTTGGGGTTTTTTGTTGGGTGTTTTTGGACAGGTTGTGTTTTGGGGTTTTTTTGGGGGTGTTTTTGGACAGTTTGTGTTTTGGGGTTTTTTGGGGGGTGTTTTTGGACAGGTTGTGTTTCGGGGTTTTTTTTGGGTGGTGTTTTTGGACATGCTGTGTTTTGGGGTTTTTTGGGGGGTGTTTTTGGACAGGTTGTGTTTTGGGGTTTTTTGGGGAGTGTTTTTGGACAGGTTGTGTTTTGGGGTTTTTTGGGGGGGTGTTTTTGGACAGGTTGTGTTTTGGGTTTTTTTGGGGGCGTTTTTGGACAGGCTGTGTTTTGGGGTTTTTTGGGGGGTGTTTTTGGACAGGTTGTGTTTTGGGGTTTTTAGGGGGGGTGTTTTTTGGACAGGTTGTGTTTTGGGGTTTTTTGGGGGTGTTTTTGGACAGGTTGTGTTTTGGGGTTTTTTGGGGGTGTTTTTGGACAGGTTGTGTTTTGGGGTTTTTTGGGGGGTGTTTTTGGACAGGTTGTGTTTTGGGGTTTTTTGGGGGGTGTTTTTGGACAGGTTGTGTTTCGGGGTTTTTTTTTGGGGGGCGGTGTTTTTTTTTGGGGCGGACTGTGTTTTGGGGTGTTTTTGACCGGTTGTGTTTTGGGACAGGGTGTTGCTGCGAGGGACTGTTACCTGGTGCTGAACACTCGGTGTGTTTGCGGCCATTCTGTGCCTTGCTCCAGAGGCGGCAGTGTGAGTCTGTATGAACAGCCCCATTCCCACGGGGTCCGACTCACTCGACCCTCACTCACTGTGTGTGTGTGTGTTAATCCAGTGAGGCTCACCCAGCACCCTGCTCCTCAACTCCCGAGCCCACAGCCGGCCGGCCGCACTGCCTCCTCTCCTGAGTCCCATTCTTTTGCGGGGGTCACACAATAAGAACCCGAAGAATATTTTCCCCCTGGCTGTTTGTGTTTTGTTATTGAGGAGGGAGGAGGGGGAGTGAATTGATTTTCGCGATTGGGTCCGTCTTTCTGCTGAGAAGCGAGCGAGCACTTTGGGTGCAGGAGGCGGGGGCAGGGCAACTTTAATCACCCCCCCCCCCCCCCAAGGGGGGTGGGTGGGTGGAGGGTTCAATTTTCCAGAGAGAGAGAGAGAGAGAGATTCCTGTCTTCGGAAGGGCCCTCTCACCCCAACTCCCTGATGCTCAGGTGCCAGCTGCTGGGGGTGGGGGGTCAGTATTCTGGGCAACAGAACGGGGGCAAATAGTACAGAGGCAATGTGCTCATTGAGGTGAGGGGTGAGGGGTGGGGGGTTAACAAGGGGACTTGTCTGCTGCTACCTCTGTGTGGATGCTATCTGGGTCAACACAACTCCAATGCCCTGGGCCACTCTGGGACAAGTGGTGACCCAAAAGCTGCTCCCCTAAGGGGTGGTGGGGTCTCCAGGCTGGCGCCAGTGAAAACAGCAGCATCTCCCTCTCTCTCTCCCTCTCTCTCTGAGTGCCTGTCTCTCGCTTTAGGCCAGGGTGGAGAGATGGGGGTGGGTGGGTGGCATTTGTTTAACAATGAATTAAACATCATCAGGCACTTGGCGATGACAGCATGGCTCCTCAGCAGAAATGAGCAGATGAAGGCTGTTTGTGTGAGGATTTGATTTATTCCACATTCTCTCTGCTGGTGCCCACTGGGTTACAGCCGAGTGTGTGTGTGGAGGGAAGGAGGGCTGCTCATTTGTAATTGCCCCCCTCCCCTGTCTATCTCCTCCCTCCCTCTCTGGATTGGGATGTGAGGAAGGTGCTTTCTGTTTGAGTGAGACTATTGCAGATTTTTTGCCTTTGGGAAGCAGCTTCCGAGGCTCTCAGTCTGAGGCTGAACCAGTTCTCTCTCTCTCTCTCTCCCTCTATCCTCATTCACCCACCTTCCCTCCCTTCCTGCAGGATGGCTCGATTCGGGGATGCGATGAGTGGGATATCGGTGGATGGGGGCTCCGAGCAGGGCAGGAGCCGGCACCAGGTGCCCGTGCCAGGCAGCACGGCGGCGGCGGCAGCGGGAGCGGCGGCGGCGGTGGCGGCGGCGGCTGCGGCTGAGGGCTCGGGACGATTTAAACAGTCCAGGGCGCAGAGAGCCCGCACCATGGCCCTTTACAACCCCATCCCCGTCCGACACAACTGCCTGACAGCTAACAGATCGCTCTTCCTGTTCGGGGAGGACAATATCGTCAGGAAATTGGCCAGGAAGGTCATCGAGTGGCCATATCCTTCCAAAGGTTGCATCTTACAACCGAACAGTTTGGTTTAAATTCTCTTGATTCTCCCTCCACCTCTCCATTCCCTCTCCCTCCACCTCTCCATTCCCTTTCCCTCCATCTCTCCATTCCCTCTCCTTCCATCTCTCCATTCCCTCTCCCTCCATCTCTCCATTCCCTCTCCTTCCATCTCTCCATTCCCTCTCCCTCCATCTCTCCATTCCCTCTCCTTCCATCTCTCCATTCCCTCTCCCTTCATCTCTCCATTCCCTCTCCCTCCATCTCTCCATTCCCTTTCCCTCCATCTCTCCATTCCCTCTCCCTCCACCTCTCCATTCCCTTTCCCTCCATCTCTCCATTCCCTCTCCTTCCATCTCTCCATTCCCTCTCCCTCCATCTCTTCATTAATTCTTCAGTCACCTTCCACCCACTTTCCCACTGACTCTTCTCTCTCGTTTCCCCATTGGCCAATCTCCATTCCCCATTGGCCAATCTCCTTTACCACTGACTCTTCCTTCTTCTCCTTCCACCTCTCCATACACCTTCCATTGACTTCCCCAACTTGAATTCAATTCAATCCCATTTCTGTCAAATGACAATTGGGTTTTTTTTCTGTACTTTCTCCTTCCCATATCTTTGCCCACAACATGTCTGGGTGAGGACCAGGGAAGGGTGGGTGATGAATTTGCTGGTAAAGTTCAGCTTGGTGGTTAAAGTTGTGCTGAGGAATAAGACTGCCAGTGCTTATGATGTTTCCTTCTTGGGTTGTGGAAGAGAAGGGTGGCAATAGCAGGAGAAGAAAAAAAGAATGGACACATTTGGCATTTGTTAGCAGGGCTGCATCTTCACAGGCGTGGCGAGGTGTTAGGGCCTATGTGCTATTGTTAGTAATGGGGTTCAGTTGTAGGAACACAAACAGCAATGTTGTGGCTCTGAGACCATTGAGTATTGCTGAAGAAAGAGTCATGCTGTCAAAACTTTTCATCTCACACTCATCAGGACAGATGCAAGAATGCCAATTTTCAAAGGGAACAACACTTTATAGTTCATGAGAAAAGAGTGATGATTGGTTGGTGAGTGGGCTCTGATTGGCTGAGACATTACCATAGTGAATGCACCAGGGAGCTATTGCCCCCTTGTTTTGTTTATTCAAAAATGATGCAATGCCTGGACATGTTCCTTTTGCCCTCAGAGAACAGGTCCCTGTGCATGAATATATGTAGCTTCGAGCACGTGTTAGTGAGCTACATTGTGAGCCTGACTGACAACCTTAAATTAGTTGTTAGTGTAATTCATAGCACACTTGAGATTGTTCAGTCAGTGCCATCCAACTGCGGACTCACATCTAATAGTAGACATTATGTTTTGAGTTTTGTAAGAACAGGTTGGTTGAGTTTGGTCAGTACTTTGCCTGTTGTGAACAGTTGAAGGGAGGTGCTGTTTAATACAATCCAAGAGTTGTTGCGATATATGGTCTTTGTACATGGCATTACACTGGAATTCCAATTCATATACCACATTGCTCGTTTGTGTGGTAGCTTCATTTTGATTTGTTTTTCTGGTTTAACGGCAGCATCCTGATGGTGGAAAACACCACTTGTGTTGCCACTGCATTGTAACAACTGTAACGGCTAGCTTTGCCTGTTGCTCAAATTTTTGAGATATTTTACCCTTAACTGAGGTAGAATCAGCATTTTTCAGGGCTGAAAGCGACGGCCTTAGGCCTAGTCATGAGTATACACAATGCACTGCGAGCAATTGTCTGATTGGTGTAGCCATTATCCTGCAGCTTTGAGGCAGCATATTTGACATATAATGTCTAATGTTACATGTGATTCCGTGATTGGACGGCACTTACTGAACAATCTCAAGTGTGCTAAGAATTACACTAACAACCAATTTAAGATTATCAGTTGGGCTCACAACATAGCCCTCTAACACTTGCTGGAAGTTACATATGGTCATATGCAGGGACCTGTCCTCTGCAGGCAAAAGGAACATGTCCAGGCATTGCACCCTTTTTGAATAAACAAAACCTTGGGACATTAGCTGCATAGTGCATTCACCATGGCAATGTTTCGACCAATCAGAACCATCTTGCCAACCAATCAGCACCCTTTTCACATGCAGGATAAATTGTTATTCCTTTGAAATTTGGCATTCTTGCATCCATCCTGATGGAAAGCTTTGACAACATGTCTCTTTTTAGCAATACTCAAGTTCTATACTAACAAGCAACTATGAGATCATTGTCTTATTGAATGGGGAAGGAAAGGTTCATTAAGAATCCTTTGTTGGGCAGTCCTTGCCCCTTTATGAGAGATTTGGGCAGGAATGAAAGTTAGGATCCCTGCCTGCACTCAACCCCAATCCCATCTATCTGGAAATGGCTGTGCCAAAACACAATTATAGTTTGGATTTGGCAACTGTGGTTATTAGTTGAACTCTGTGAATGCTCACTGGGGTATTGTGATTCAGCCAATAGATAGTCAGATCTGTGTTTCCTGGCAGAAATAAACTCTGAATGCATGATATTTAACAATTTCAGGTAATTCTGCCTGTTAGTAAGGGCAGGAGAGTGTTGGCAGAGTAGAATTATAATGCAGGAAGATGGCTTGTGATTCAAGTTAGCACTGATTCCAGCTCTCCATCAGCCACACGCTAGCGGTCCTGAGATGGCACTTGACTTGACCCGAAGCATCTTTGGGAGGTTTCCATCGACTCTGGGGATTAAGCCTGAGGGGGATGCTCTGTCTTGAGGGAGCCCATGTGTGCCTGGTTCAGACCAAACGTCCCAAGTTCCCCTGCCTCATAAATGTTTGTTGCTTGCTCCCAGCTGTGACACAAAGGGTTAACTCCACTCATGTTCTGTATCCTGACCTTCTCAAGTAGCCATGCCATTTATATTAATTAAGTTGCTGGTCAATGTTTACCCTCACTATATTGACGGTGGGGATTCGATGATGGCAATATCACTGAATGGTAAGGAAAAGTGGTTAGACTCTTGTTGGAGATCATCTGTATGGTGCGAATGTTATTTCTTTTAAAATGTATTAGTAGCTTAAGCATTGCTGCTATTTGTCGCCCACTCCGAGAGATTTCTCGGATCTCTGGGTAGGGATGGTAAAGGGGCAAAGGAGACAGGGAAACAGTTCCACAGGCACTAAACACCCACTCCAAAATCTGATGCCCTCCAGAAGTGTGCTTCAGCTCTCAGTCTTGCTGCTGGGGATGGAAGGAATCACCAAATGAGAGGTAGTGGGCTCTCCTTCCCATTGGGGAGGTGGGTAAAGAAGGAGCGAGTGAGTCAGCTGTCTCCATTGTGGGCTGATCCCCACCTAACTAAAGGGAGTAGCATTGGGAGAGTCCAGGAGACTGGTTTTTGCCTGGTAGGTCTGTGATTCAGGCCAGGCCAGACCAAGATCCAGTTTTCAGTCACTAAATCACAAAGTATACATACTTTGCCCCTGCACAATGCCCCTTCCACTACCATCTTCATTTAGCACACATGCAGTAGTCCTTTAAATACCCTTCACCGCCACCCCCCGCCCACCACCCCCCCCCCTCCCCCCCCCCACCCCCCCCACCACTCATCCGAGCCCCCCACCCCTAATCTTGCTTTGGGTGAGCGACTCGAAAGGCACATGTTGCTTAGCCTTTGAGCTAGTGTCTGTGTATTTCTAATCACTGCACTGTAGAAAAGATATTACTGCACTAGGAAAGATGCAGAGGAGATTTTCTTTATTCATACATGGGATGTGGGTGTCGTTGGCTGGGCCAGCATTTAATGCCCATCCCTAATTTCCCTTGAGAAGGTGGTGCTGAGCTGCCTTCTTGAACCGCTGCAGCCCATGTGGTGTACATACACCCACAGTGCTGTTAGGGAGGGAGTTCCGGGATTTCGACCCAGCAACAAGGATGTTGCCTGGAACAGAGAATTTTTGTTATGTGGAGAGATTGGACAGGCTGGGATTGTTTTCTTTAGAACAGAGAAGGCTGAGCAGAGACATAACCGAAGTGTATACAAACATGAAGGGGGTCAGGGTAGAGTGGACAGGAAGGTCTTTCTCCCCTTGGTTAGGGTCCATTACCAGAGGGACATTAAGTTAGGGTAAAAGATAGGAGGTTCAGAGAGGATTCAAAGGGAAATGTTTTGACCCAGAGTGTGCTCGAGATATGGGCTTCTCAGTTTGAAAGGGTGGTAGAGGCAGAAACCCGCAGAACATTTAAGAAGTACTTGGATATGTACTTGAGATGCTGTAACCTACAAGACTATGGACTAAAGGCTGGAAAGTGGGATTAGGCTGGATGGTTACTTGTCAGTTGGTGTGGACACAATAGGCCGAATGGCCTCCTTCCATGCTATAAATTTTTATGATTCTATCCGAAGAGGAGACGTAGAATAACAGAAAAATAATCTTGATGCGTCATGGTTTTGGTTTCCAGTGTTTTCAGAAGAGCTTCTGTTGCCTGTAAATTCTCAGTTATTGCTCCACCTTTTCTCCTGTCAATTTTCTTGGACCTTTGTTCCTCTTCCCATCTCAGCAAAGCCCTGATTTTATTGTAATAAAGATTCATACCAATTGGAAATTTCTCAAATTGAATTGTTCTTGCTGCAGCAGCAGGTTGTGAAGGCAGAGTTCAGTGTTCAAAGAGAATATACAATCAGCTAGAAATACAGCTTTTTCTTCATACACTCATGGGATGTGGGCGTCGCTGGCTGGGCCAGCATTTATTGCCCATTCCTAATTGCCTCTTGAGAAGGTGGTGGTGAGCTGCCATCTTGAAATGCTGCAGCCCATGTGGTGTAGGTACACCCACAATGCTGTTAGAGAAGGAGTTCCAGGATTTTGACCCAGCGACAGTGAAGGAATGGTGATATACTTTCAAGTCAGGATGGCAAGTGGCTTGGAGTGGAACTTCCAGGTGGTGGTGTTCCCACCTACCTGCTGCCGTTGGCCTCCAAGGTGGTAGAGGCCATGGATTTAGAAGACACTGCCGAAGGAACCGTAGCAAGTTGCTGTGTATCTTGTATATGGTACATATTCCTGCCATTGTGCATTGGTGGGAGAGGGAATGAATGTTTAAGGTTGTGGAAGGGGTGCCAATCAAACGGATTAACTTGTCCTTGATGTGGCTGAGCCTTTTGATAGGATTTGATGTATGATTGAAGTCACATATGGGCCTGAATGGTAAGACAGCAGATTTCCTTCAGAATATTAGTGATCCAGTTGTGATTCTATGACAATCTAACATCTTAATGGTTACTTTTATTGATACCATCATTTTTTAAAGATTATTTTACACTTCTTTTTGAAACTTCAGTTTTCTCAGCAGCCATGTATTGTGGAACTTAGCAACTCAATTCTGGATGCAGGCATGGACTGTTTCAGTATCTGAGGAGTTACAAATGGTGCTGAACATTGTGCAATCATCAGCAAACACCCCCACTTCTGACCTTGTGATGGAGGGAAGGTCCTTTCAGACTGGAGGATGGTGGACAATGGTGTTTCAATGCTTTTGATTTGTTATAATTAATTATTTGGATATTGGAATGCAGAGATGATACCAAACTTGGAGGAGTGGCGTACAGTGAGGATGATGCCAACTGACTGTAAGAGGACATGGATAGGCTGGCAGAAAGGGCAGGCAGATGGAATATCATACAGGGAAGTGTGAACTGATGCATTTTGGCAGAAGGGCATGAGTGAGGCAAATAGACTAAATGGCACAATTGTAAAGAGTGTGTGGCTCAGAGGGACCTGGGGGTTCATGTACATTGACCTTTGAAGGTAACAGGACATATTGAGAGAGCGGTTGGCAAAGCAGATGGGATAGGGCTTCGTAAACAGAGGTATTGGGTACAAGAGCAGGGGAGTTATGCTGAACCTTTATAAAATTCTGGTTAGGCCCCAACTAGAAAATTGTGTCCAGTTCTGGTCACCACACTTTAGGAAGGAGGTGAAGGTCCTTGAGAGGGTGGAGAGGAGATTTACCGGAATGGTTCCAGGGATGAGGGATTTTAGTTACAAGGTTAGGTTGGAGAAGCTGGGGTTGTTCTCCTTGGAGCAAAGGAGATTGAGGGGAGATTTGATAGAGGGGTACGAGATTAGGACAGGTTTAGATAAGGTAGACAAAGAAAAGCTGTTCCCATTGGCTGATGGTACAAGGACTTGGGGACACAGATTTAAGGTTTTGAACAAGAGATACAGGAGGAATGTGAGGAAGAACTTGTTTACACAGCGAGTGGTGATGACCTGGAACTCGCTGCCCACGAGGGGGGTGGAAGCAGAGACGATGAATAATTTCAACAGGAAATTGGAAGGGGAGTTGAGAGAAATAAACATGCAGGACCTTGGGGATAGAGCGGGGACAGTGGCTCTGACTGATTGCTCTACGGAGAGCTGACATGGACTCGATGGGCTGGATAGCTTTCTGTGCCAAAAAGGCTCTAGAATTCTTTGATAAAATGGCTAAAATTGATAAAATGGTTAAATCTAACACTTCACTCTGAGGAACTCCTGCAGTGATATCCTGGGACTGAAATGATTGGCCTCCAACAACCACAACCATCTTCCTTTGTGTATGACTCCAACCAGTGGAGAGTTTTCTCCCTGATTTCCATTGAATCCAGTTTTGTTGGGGCTCCTTGATGCCACACTCGGTCAAATGTCAAGGGCAGTCACTCTCACCTCACCTCAGGATTTCAGCTCTTTGGTCCATGTTTGGACCAAGGCTGGAACGAGGTCAGGAGCTGAGTGGCCCTGGCAGAACCCAAACCGAATGTTAGTGAACAGGTTATTGCTGAGCAAGCACTGCTTCATAGCACTGTTGATGATCCTTTCCATAACCTTGCTGATGATTGTGAGTCAAACATCACACTCCACTAACTCAATAAATTGAGTGCAAGCATCCAAGTACTTTCAACTGGTCAGTAATGAGTATCGGATGCAGAGAAGGATTTGCAAACCCCAGTGCTTACAGGGTTAGCTGATTTCAAGAGTATTGCAAGTGTGCTTTCGTTGAACAGATGCGAAATAAATGCTTACAGCGTAGAAAGAGGCCATTCAGCCCTTCTATTCTCTACCATTCCTATGTGAGATCAGCCCAAATTAATCCCATTGCCTCAATTTCTCTAGCTATATCTCTGAATCAATCTGAAACTGAAACCACTTGCCCGCTCTCTCCCCATAGGCCTGTATCAATCTCAAATGAATCCCATTGCCCCGTGCTCTCCCCATAGCCCCATATCAATCCCAAACTAATCCCACTGTCTCCCCATAGCCCTGTATCAATCCCAAACTAATCCCACTGTCTCCCCATAGCCCTGTATCAATCCCAAACTAATCTCACTGTCTCCCCATAGCCCCATATCAACCTCAAACTAATCCCACTGCGCCGTTCTCTCCACATAGACCTGTATCAATCCCAAACTAACCCCACTACCCTGCACTCTCCTCGTAGCCCTGTATCGATCCCAGACTAATCGCACTGCTAACACTCTCCCCATCACAAACTAATCCCACTGCCCTACTCCCTTCCTAATAGCCCTGTATCAATCTCAAACTAATCCAGATGCCACGTCTTTTCCTGTAGCCTTGTATCAAGGACCTTGGGTGGTTTATGTACAGAATAACAGATACCCTAGAGTGAGTTACACACTAGAATCTAATCAAGGGGTTCGGGGTGGTTTATATATTGAATAACAGATACCCAGGAGCGAGTTACAGACTGGAATCTAATCGAGGGATTCAAGCGGTTTAAATATAGAATAACAGATACCAGGGAATGAGTTACAGACTGGAATCTAATCGAGGGGTTCAGGGTGTTTTATATATAGAATAACAGATACCAGGGAGTGAGTTACAGACTGGAATCTAATCGAGGGGTTCGGGGTGGTTTATATATAGAATAACAGATACCAGGGAGTGAGTTACAGACTGGAATCTAATCGAGGGGTTCAGGGTGTTTTATATATAGAATAACAGATACCAGGGAGTGAGTTACAGACTGGAATCTAATCGAGGGGTTCACGGTGGTTTATATATAGAATAACAGATACCAGGGAGTGAGTTACAGACTGGAATCTAATCGAGGGGTTCAGGATGGTTTATATATAGAATAATAGATACCCAGGAGTGAGTTACAGACTGGAATCTAATCGAGGGGTTCGGGGTGGTTTATATATAGAATAACAGTTACCAGGGAGTGAGTTACAGACCGGAATCTAATCGAAGTGTTCGGGGTGGTTTATATATAGAATAACAGTTACCAGGGAGTGAGTTACAGACCGGAATCTAATCGAGGGGTTCGGGGTGGTTTATATATAGAATAACAGATACCAGGGAGTGAGTTACAGACTGGAATCTAATTGAGGGGTTTGGGGTGGTTTATGTATAGAGTACGTGATACCCTGGAGTGAGTTACAGACTGGAATCTAATCGAGGGATTTGGGGTGGTTTATGTATAGAATAACAGATACCCGGGAGTGAGTAACAGATTGGAATCTAATAAGGGGTTTGGGTAATTTGTGTACAGAATAACCGATAACCAGAAGTGAAAGCTAATGGTTTGCTTTGGTGGTTAAATTTTTTGCGTAAGAGAGCCTGATTATTCACACTCTGAAATAGCAGTAAGTGTGATTACTGCACTCGTCGTGAAGTGTGATTTTCGCCAGCTCCAAGTGTAAATGTAGGACTTGCTTGGAACATTAGGTGGTGAGTGAGACAAGTTCAGCAGTGGATTACTGCTTTTTTATTGAATAATTAATATTCCATGGATCAGTGCATATCAAGTCCAAATCACTGTGTTGGGGGTACTCGCAAAACAGAGTGCGGAGCTGGCAGTTAACCTGACTGCCAACAACTCACCGTGTGTCATTTTCCATCATCCAGATTATGGGATGGCACATTGGAATCCCTGTAGGAAGCTGGCCCTGCCCTTGGGCAGTTGGTGTTAAAATGCTGATTTATATTCTGTCAGGCGCACACACCTCGCTGAATGATAAACACAGCTTAATATTTAATGTAGTGACGCTGAGGAGTGAATCTCCTGCAGCTACTTCTCAACCTCTTTGATTAAAGGCTACAGTGGCAAGCTACACACCAAGTGAAAGGCAAAACAAATATCCCTCTACACTTCCCATCAAACACTCACAGGACAGGTACAGCCCGGGGTTAGATTCAGAGTAAAGCTCCCTGTGCACTTCCCATCAAACACTCGCAGGACAGGTACAGCACGGGGTTAGATATAGAGTAAAGCTCCCTCTGTACTGTCCCCATCAAACACTCTCAGGGCAGTTATGAAAAGTTTGTGACAAGAGTGAAAATTAGAAGTATTCCATCCTGTACCTGGATTGCTCTCTGACTGACCCACATTCTTCAGTTGTGAGGTTAAACAATAAGACTCTGTGGATTGAAACAACTGCAGGGTGAATCACTGCAGAATCCAATCTTATCTTGACCCAATCATGCCAGGGATGACTTGAGAGTGATGGGGTGGGGGCCAAATTGTTTCCCCACCCCTCCTCCCCTCCCTACCCAGGGCTTCAGCCACTGATTTAGATGCATCCTCTCTCCACCCCCTAAGTTCTCACCGCCCCTGCCTCATCATGAGGTCCCCACTAGCTCACAGTAAATCAAGATAGAGAGTAAAGCTCCCTCCACACTGTCCCCATCAAACACTCCCAGGACAGGTACAGCATGGGGTTAGATACAGAGTAAAGCTCCCGCTACACTGTCCCATCAAACACTCCCAGGACAGGTACAGCACAGGGTTAGATGCAGAGTAAAGCTCCCTCCACACTGTCCCCATCAAACACTCCCAGGACAGGTACAGCACAGGGTTAGATGCAGAGTAAAGCTCCCTCCACACTGTCCCCATCAAACACTCCCAGGACAGGTACAGCATGGGGTTAGATACAGAGTAAAGCTCCCTCTACACTGTCCCCATCAGGTACACTGGGAACAGGAGAAAGCCTGTTTCATCATTCAGTTAGATCAAAACGCATCTGCACCTCAACTCCATCTATCTTCCTTAGCTGCAGAATCTTTAGAAAGACAAAGCTATCAATCTCAGCCTCAAATACCTCTATTGTTCTATAACGTTTACAGACTTTCTGAAGGGAGAGAGTACCATATTTTCACTCCCCTTCGTGTGAAGAAATGTTCTAATTTTTAAGGTTCTTCCCCCCTCCCTCCTTGCTCTGAACCCCCTCCCCCCTCCACCAGCAGAAATATTTTCTCTCTACCTTTAATCATGTGAAACTGCTCAGTCAGATCATTCCAATAACTTCCATATTCAAGGAAATGCAAGTGTTTGCATCAGCTCAGTGACTAAGCCATTCCCCTCCCTGCTTTGTGTTGCCCTTTGCCTGTCAACACAGTGGAATTACGAAAGTGTTTTTGTTATAAAAAACAATCCTTTAAACATATGCTGCAGTTGAATTGCATCACGTGGTGTAATTGCAACCCAGTTGCGGAGGGTGTGAAGTGTTGTGTTTGCAACAATTTACTACAGATACAGGAGTCTCTGTGAACCAATTAGTGCCTGAGCAGCAGTGGCAAGTGTCGGTGTCAGTATGGTTTAACTGGGTGACTCACTCCCGCTCGGCTTCAAGTGGCTTGCAGTCGACAGTTGGTGTCTTGTAAGCCCTCGATATTGCAGCACAGAGCCAGCCCTCTGCCTGAATTCATTCTCAGGTGCACTCAGAGAGGTATCACAGTAAATCATAGGAGAAGCACTTAGTAAGAGGGAAAAGAACAGATGCAAGAATTAAATGCAAGAAAATAGAAAGGAAGATATCCTGACGTTTACTATTCAGGACACCCCAAATTATTTTATAGCCAATAAAGTGCTTCTATAATGTAGTCCTGTTGTAATGTAGGAACTTGGACAATTTGCACACAGCAGGATCCCACAAACAATATTATGAAAGAAACCCAGATAATCTCTTTTAGTGCTGTTGGTTGAGGAATAAATATTGGCCAGGACACCAGGCTGAACACCAACCCCCCCACTCCCCACTGTTCTTCGAAATAGTGCATGGAATTTTTTCACATCTACACCAGGACTTTGATTTAATATCTCATCCAAAAGATGGCGCCTCCGACAGTGCAGCACTCCTTCAGCACTGCACTGAGCACGTCAGCACAGATTAAGTGCTCAAGTACCTGGACTGGGCCTTCAATCCCCCAACCTCCTGCCTCAGAGGTGAGAGTGCTGCCTGGCACTTAAGTGAAACCAGAATACATCCCAGGATCCCAAGAGAAAGGGGGAAGAAATAACAGGCCCTCCAGATATTATGGCGATAGCAGTAACCTAATCAGCTGTAAAGAGAGAAAGTCGGGTATGGAGCGGCAGCCTGGCACCCCTGCCCTCTGTTACTTTATGTTGAAGTCAGTGGAGAGTTAAAAATGAGCATCCCATCCCAACTTACCAGCTTCCAGCCGGTTAGATTAAAGTTGCCACCAATATTTCAGCAATTCATTGAGAGTAAATGTGAACTAGAGAAACAGGGAATGATCAATGTAATAGCCATTTTAAAAAGGAAGACAGGGCTGATTTGGGTAATTACAGGCCAATCAGTCTAACATCCACAGTGGGGGGGAGGTTTTGGAATCTTTAATTACCAAGGAAATGACCAAATATCTCAAGGGAGAAAGGAATTACATGGAGCCAAAAGCACTGAAATCAGCCAATCTGCACAAGGTCTATGCAGGTGGTTATACTTGCTACAAGCCTCTCATCCTTTCCAGCTATCACTATTATTAGGTTATTTCTCCCTCATGTGTTTATCTCACTCCCCCTCAGATGCGTCTATTCTCTTCACCTCAACTAATCCTTGTGACAGTGAGTTCCACAGTCACCACTCTCTTGGTAAAAAAGTTCCTTTCAATTCCTTACTTATTAACGCCCATCCTATATTTATGAGCTGCAGTGTTAACCTCCCCGACAAGTAGAAGCCCCTTCTTTAAATCTACCCTATCAAAAGACCTCTAGGAGGTCACCTCTTGGCCTCCTTCTTTCTTAGAGAAGAGCCCCAGCCTGTTCAGCCCTCCTGCTAAGTGAAACCTCTCAGTTCTGGTACCACCCTTGTTAATCATTTGCATCTTCTCAAGAAGCAGCTGATGTGGAGTTCAGAACAGAAGATTGGGCCTGAAAAGCCTTACTGAGTGCATTGAGGCAGTAACCAATATGGCGGACAGAGGAAATTGGGTGGATTTGGTGTACACAAACTTGCAAAAAGTCTTTGACAAGGAGCTGTAAGACAACAGCAACAACAATTTGCATTTGTATTGTGCCTTTAACATAGGAAGGGGTTCCATAGTAAAAAGTGCTAACAAAATAAAATTTTCCAAGTAAAGAGATATAGCAAGAGTGACCAAAAGCTTGGTCAAAGAGGTAGATTTTAAGCAGCACTGTAAAGGAGGAGATTCCAGAGTTTGGGGCTGAGGCAGCTGAAGGAACAGCCTCCAATGGTGGAGCAATTAAAATGGAAGATACGCAAGGGATCAGAAATGGAGGAGCGCAGTTATCCCGGAGGGTTGTGGGGCTGAAGGAAGTTAAAGAGATGGCCAGAATTTTAAAATAGAGATCTTGGCAGATGGGGAACCAGTGTAGGCCAGGAAGTACAGTGGTGATGGGGAGATGGATCTTGGTCCGCATTAGGACCCAAGCAGCAGAATTTTAGATGATCTTAAGTGTATGTAAGAATGGCCAAGAGAGCCTTGGCATACTGAAGTTTAGAGGCAATAAAGGTGTGGATGAGGGCTTCAGCAGCAGATGAGCTGACACAGCAATGGAGAGGAGTGTTGATATGGAGGTGGAAGTCAGATTGATGTTGCAGCAAATATGTGCTTGAGGACTCAACTCAGGATCATATATAACATCGAGGCTGTTAACAGTCTAGGTCAACCTATGACAGTGACCAGTGAGAGAAATGGACATGCTGGCTAGGGATGGAATTTGTGGGATTGAAGACAGTGGCTTCAGCCTTCCCAATATTTAGTTGGAGGAAAGTTTTGTTCATCCAGTACTGGATGTCGGACAAGCAGTGTGACAAATCAGAGACAATAGAGGGGTCAGGTGAGGTGATAGTGAGATAGAACTGGGTGCTATCAGCCTACATGTGGAGACTGACATGTTTTCGAATGACGTTGCCAAGGGGAATTATGTAGATGAGAATTAGAAGGGAGCCAAGGGCACATCCTTGGGGGAAGCCAGAGCTAACAACACATGAGTGGGAAGAGAAGCCTTTGCAAGTGAATCTCTGGCTATGAGTAGCTAAGAATGGCAGCAGGTGGGGGCAGTCCCATCCAGCTGGACAATGGAGAAGCATTGGAATAGGATGGTGTGGCCAACCATGTCAAAGGGGCAGATTGACAAGAACAAGGAGGAAGGATGCACCATGGTCACAGTTACTTAGGGTGTCACTTGTGTCCTTGGTAAGGGGTATAGCAGGGGTAGAAATCTGATTGAGGGATTCAAACATGAAGCTGTGGTAAAGGTTGATGTGGGAGGTGCCAATATGCTCTCAAGGACTTCCCAGGGGAAGAGATGTTTGGAGTTGGAGTGGTTTTTGGAAGACAAAGGGGTCAGAGAGGGTTTTTTGATGGATGGTGGTAATGATGCTAGATGTGAAGGAGAGAGGGACAGCGATGGAGGTGAAGGAACCACTAAAAAATGGGCCAACATGGGGGCCAGGAAGAGAAATGAATGGTCAGCGTATTCAATAGGAATAAGATTGAGGGAACAGGGGGTGGATCTCATGAAAAAGATGAACTCAGAGTAAGTTCAAGGAGAAACAGCTGAGAAACTGCAAGAAGATATGAGTTCATGGCTAGGGAAGGGATAGCTTTAAAGGCTGTTTTGCTTGGTGGACAAGAGGGAGGAGTGGGAAGCAGCAGAGAGGTGGTCTTAATCTTAGCTGAAAAGAAAGCTCTTGAGCCACTTGCTCTGGATTTTGGAGGTGAGGGTGGAGGATGAAAGGGAGATGAGTGTTAGGTAACAGTTTTCAGTGAAGAAGAGAATCTGGCGTTTTCTTTAAGGATTTCAGGATAACCCTGGAATAGTGAAGAGGAGAGCAGGAACCAATGGCACTTTATGTACAGATTTGGTGATAAATGGTTTACCAGTTGTCCACGTCCTATGTTCAAACCTTTTTAAAAATTCATTCACAGGCTGTGGACATCGTTGGCAAGACACCTGTTTGTTGCCCCACCCTAATTACCCTTGAACTGGGTGGCACGCTAAGCTATTTCAGAGGGCAGTTAAAAGTCAACCACATGGCTGTGGGTCTGAAGTCACATGTAGGCTGGACTGGGTAAGGACAGCAAATTTCCTTCTGCAAAGTGTATTAGTGAATCAGATGTTTGTACAACGATTGGTAGTTAAATGTTGTCATTACTGAAACTAGCTCCTGATTCCAGTTTTAGATATTAGCTGAATTTAAATCCCCAAGCTGCCACAGGGAGGTTTGAATTCATGTCCCATCATTAGTTGAGCAACATAACCACTACTGATACATTGATAGGAAAGGATTAGAGAGAATGGAGGTAAAATAGTGCTTTTAAATGGAATTTAAAAACCAGTCACAGTCTGGGAAGACCAAAGCTTTTGGTCCTTGATGCAAACATCGCTTCCCAGAAACTGACTCCATCCATCTCCCTGGCTACCATCTGAAGTTTGACCAGGCTGTCTATTTAACCCTGACCCCATATCCACTCGATCAAGGCCACCTACTTCCATCTCCAAAATGTCGCCCATCTCGGCCCTGTCGCAACTCATCTGCTGCTGAACCCTTCATCTGTACCTTAGTTACCTCGAGACAGAGACCATTCCGAAGCTCTCCCATCCTGCACTCTGCATAATCTGGAATTATCCAAAAATCTGTTGCTGCGCACCTTGACTCACGCCAATTCCTGTTTACTCAGCAGCTCCGTGTTCACTGATCCACAGCAGCACATCAATTAAAAATTTCCACCCTTGTTCACAAATTCCTCCACTCCTCCCTATCTCTGTAATCTCCTCCAGCCCCTACAACACTCCCTATTTCTGTAATCTCCTCCAGCACCTATAACACTCCCTATCTCTGTAAACTCCTCCAGCCCCTATAACCCTCTCTATCTCTATAACCTCCTCCAGCCCCTACACCCCTCCTTATCTCTGTAATCTCCTCCAGCCCCTACACCCCTCCCTATTTTTGTAATCTCCATCCCCTACAACCTGCCAAAATCTTTGCTTTCCTCCAGATCTAGTTGCTTGTGCATCCCCCATTTAAATTGTTGCATTAGAGGGAGCTGCACCTTCACTTGCCAAGGTCCTAAGCTTTGGAATACCTCCTCTACCTCTCTTTCCTCCTTTAAGATCCTCCTTAAACCCACCTCTTTGTCCAAGCTTAATAATGTGTTGGTTTCTTTCCTCTGCACATCTTTCATATACAACTCTGTTAAGCGAGAAGTCACATCTAAATCATCAATCCGGCAAATGAACATCAAACCATGATGCCCTGGTCTTCAGTCCAACAACACCGGTCACCCTGTTCGGGGCCAAGCAACATTCCAGGAGAGCTCAGAACAGCCTAACTCCACAGTGGGAGACTTCCCTGGGCAAAGTGTGAGTATCGCAAGAACGTTTTGAAGATGCACAACATCGATGTCCTCATGCTTCAAGAAATTTGCATGCCTAATGATCATCTGACCATGGATACAACCTCACAATGAGCCATGGTCATCTCGAAGGGTCCTGAACCAGGGAACATCACTTCAGGGTGATTGGCCAAAGAAACATGGGCCAAGTGTCAGGCAGTGAGTGGTTAGGACATGGAATGCACTGCCTGAGAGTGAGGTAGAAGCAGATTCAATCCTAGCTTTCCAAAAGGAATTGGACAATTATCTGAAGAGAAAAGATTTGCAGGGCTATGGTAGAGGCGGGGGTGGGGGACTAACTGAGTTATCCTTGCAGCGAAGCAGCACGACGAGCTGAATGGCCTCCTTCTGTGCTTTAACCATTCTACAATCCATGATTCTCTGAAATACAGTCTGGCCACATACATGAGGAATGCCCTTTGTGGATTTTGATGTCTTCGTCACAGCTAAAGAGGAACCACCCAGCCCACCATCAACAAGATAAAGAAACTGAACAACACCTATGTGAACAAAGCCCTTAATTTGCAATGGTCGATGTCAGAACCCCGAAGTGTAGCAATCCCAGCCCTGGAAGTTGGTGCTGTTAACAGCAATCATAGAATACGAGAATAAAATGAAACTGTTGGCAAAGACGTCATGGACTGAATGTCCACAAAGGTTTAGCAACAATTCCTCAGTCCCAAACGGTAGGCAGCTCTCCACCCTGCTTGCATGGCAATGTGACTACAAACTCACACCTCACCGAGCGCAAAGCGAGGGCTGACTTCATGTATCCCGAGAAAAGGCCAACACAGGCCCTTCATCACCCATTGGGCATCGAAACGCCCATGGCTTTGTTGAAATGAATCCTACAGTGGAACCTGGCCAAAGCCAGCTGGGACCGTTAAGGCAAAGCTGCTGAAAAGTGGTGATCCTGATCTGCTCGATACCACAATGTTATCACCAGCTCATTGGCCCCCTTATCGCTGTTGCAACATCCCCCCAATCTCTGGTGCTGGATTTAAGGGACACAGGACCTCGTTTGGCAATACACCCAGTGAGCAGCCCAGAGATTGTAAAGGCACCGCTAGAGTTGCTAGCTTCAGCGAGATGCTGGCAGTGGATTGAGTGGGTGGAAGGTCTGGACAGCCTCAGGGCCATGCCCAAGTACAACACATTGGAGCCACTTTTGTACAACTGTCATCAGCTCTCAATTAGAGGATTAAAGGATTGATACTGGAACTCGCAAGGATTAAGTCCTGCTTCAAAGGTAGGTGTATTTGCATGAGTTTTATAGTACAAGAGTGTGTATCTCTGCATGAGGTCTATAATGCTATAATGAGGTCTATAATGTATATATCTCTGGAGGCAGTGCAATAATCCAAGGGTACATGTCCCAGAGGATGTGGTATATTACAAGGGTACATGTCTCTGGAGGATGTGGTATATTTCAAGGGTATATGTCTCTGGAGGCAGTGCTATAACACAAGTATACAAGTCTCTTGAGGGTGTGGTATATTACAAGGGTACCTATCATTGGACACAGTGCTATAATCCAAGGGTACATGTCTTTTGATGGTGTGGTATATTGCAAGGGTACATGTTTTTGGAGGCAGTGCTATAATAGAAAGGTACATTTTTTGGAGGGTGTGGGATATTACAAGGGTATATATCTCTGGAGTGTGTGGTATATTACAAAGATATATGTCTCTGGACGATGTGGTATATTGCAAGGGTATGTGTCTTTGGAGACCATGCTAGAACACAAATGTGCATTTTTCTGGAGGGCGTGGTATATTACAAGGTTATGTGTCTCTGGTGGCAGTGCTATAATACAAGGGTACGTGCCTCTGGAGTGTGTGGTATATTACAAGGGTACATGTTTGTGGAGGGTGTGGTACATTACACTAGCATATGTCTCTAGAGGCAGTGCTATAATCCAAGGGTACATGTCTCTGGAGGGTGTGGTTTATTATAAGGGTACTTGTCTCTGGAGGGTGTGGTTTATTACAAGGGTATATGTCTCTGGATCATGTGGTATATTTCAAGGGTACATGCGCCTGAAAAGCAAGCTATAAGAATGTATGAACACAGGAGGCCCTGGAGCCTGCTTCACCATTCAATGCAATCATAGTTGACTTGATCTTTGCCTCATCTCCATTTTCCTGTCTCCCCCACATAAATTTTGACTCCCTTGTGGATCAAAAATTTGTCGAACACTCCCTTGAATATAGTCAATGGCCCAGCCTCCATTTCTCGAGGGAAGAGAATTCCAAAGGTGAATGACCCTCTGAGAGAAGAAGCTCCTCATCTCCATCTTAAATGGACGAGTCCTAATTCCGAATCTGTGTCCCCTAGTTCTAGATTCCCCTGGGGCGGGGGGGATATCCTCTCAGCATCCACCCTGTCAAGTCCCTTTAGAATCTTATACGTTTCAATAAGATCACCTCTCGTTCTTCTAAACTCCAGTGAGTATACGCCCAACCTGCTCAACTTATCCTCATAAGAAAAACTACTCATCCCAGGAATCTCTGAACTGCCTCCAATGCAAGTGTATCTCCTGTTAAATGAGGAGACCAACACTGTACACAATACTCTAGATGTGGTTTCACCAATGCCCTGTACAGTTGCAACATCCTAATTTTATACGCCATCTCCCTTGTAATAAAGCAGCATTCTACTTGCCTTCCTATTTACTTGCTGTACCTGCGCGCTAACTTTTGTGATTCAAGTATGAGGCCTCCCAGATCCCTCTGTACTGCAGCATTCTGCAGACCCTCTCTTCATTTAAATAACATTCAGCTTTTCTATTCTCACATTTCCCATATTATACTTAACCTGTCGTTTTTTTTGCCCACCCACTTGATGTACAAGATAAGGGCTCATGGTGTTGTGGGTGATGTTTTAGTATGGGTAGAGAGTTGGTTTAACAGGGATTAACAGGGCTTTTTCAAGTTGGTAGGCAGTGAGTAGTGGAGGGCCACAAGGATCAGTGCTGGGACCTCATCTATTTACAATCTATATGTCTTAGACAAAGAGACAGAGAATAAAGTATCTCGGTTCGCTGATGATAGAAAGCTTGGTGGAAGGCAAGCTGTGAGGACACAAAGGGACCACAAAGCGAAATAGACAGACTAAGTGAATGAGCAACAAGATGGCCGACAGAGTTTAACACGGGGACGTGTCTGGTTATCCAACTCAGTCATAAGAATAAAAATGCAGAATATTTTTTAAAAGGCATGAAATTTGTACTTGTTGATGTTCGGAGAGACTTGAGTGGACTCATACAAGGAACACAGAAAGTTAGGATGCAAGTTCAGCAAGCAATTAAGAAAACAAATGGCATGTTGGCCTTTATTGAAAGGGGATTGGAGTACAAGAATAAAGAAGTCTTGCTACAACTGTTCGCGGCTATTTCCCCTCTGGCTGGGGAATCTAGAACAAGTGCATACAGTCTCAGGATAAGGAGCCAATCACTTAGGACAGAGATGAATATAAATTTCTTCACTCAGAGGGTTGTGAATCTTTAGAATTCTCTATCCCAAAGGGTTGTGGATGTTCCATCATTGAATACATTTAAGACTTGGACTTTTTTGGTCTGTCAGGAAATCAAGGGATATGGGGAGCGAATGGGAATGTGGAGTAGAGGCCAAGATCTGCCTGGCAGAGCATGCTCAATGGGCCAAATGGTCTTCTCCTGCTCCAATTTCTTATGTTCACTTAACTGATCCATATCCCTCTACACGCCCTTTTTGTCCTCATCACAACTTGCTTTCCTATCTTTGTATCCCCAGCAAATGTGACCACAAAACACTCCGTCTCTTCAACCAAGTCAATAAATATAATATAGATTGTAAATAGTTGCGGCCCCAGCACTGATCCCTGTGGCACCTCAACTCTCTGTTCCCTTTTAGTTAGCCATTCCTCTACCCATGCTAAGATATTATCCCCAACACTGTCAACTCTTATCTTGTGTAGTAATCTTTTATGTTGGGCCACATCCTTTTTTAAATTCTTCTTCTTCTTCTGTGAGATGTGAGAATTGCCAGCATTTGTTGCCCATTTCTAACTGCCCTTGAACTGAGTGGCCATTTCAGAGGGCAGTTAAGAGTCAGTCACATTGCTGTGGGTCTGGAGCCACATGTAGGCCAGACCAGGTAAGGATGGCAGATTTCCTTCCCTAAAGGACATTAGTGAACCAGATGGGTTTTTACAACAATCAATGATAGTTTCATGGTCACCATCACTGAGACTAGCTTTATATTCCAGATTTATTAAATTAATTTAAATTCCACCAACTGTCTCGGTGGGATTTGAATCTGTGTCCCCAGAGTATTAGTCTGGGCCTGTGGATCACTAGTCCAGTGACATTATCACTACACCATCATCATCCCATATATGTCTTTTGGGAATCCAATTACACAAATTTTATCCACCCTGCTTGATACATTCTCAAAGAACTCTAATGAATTTGTCAAACATGATTTCCCTTTCATAAAACCATGTTGACTCTTCCTGATTGTATTATAATTTTCTAAATGTCCTGCTACTACTTCCTTCATCATTAATTCCAGCATTTATCCATTGATGAATGTTAGGCTAACTGGTCTATAGTTTCCTGATTTCTGTCTCTTTCTCCGAAGAGATTACGCTTTGCAGTTTTCCAATCTGATGAGACCTTTCCAGAATCGAGGGAATTTTGGAAGATTACAACCAATGCATCCACTATCCCTGCAGCCACTTCTTTTGACACCATAGGATGCAGGCCATCAGGTCCAGGAATGTGTCAGCCTTCAGTCCCATTAGTTTCCCAGTGCTTTTTCACTTGCGATCATGTTTGTTTAAGTGCCTGTCTCCATTTCCTTTTCCTTGCTTTTCGATGATTATCGCTGTGTTTCTCATGTCTTCTACTTTGAAGATGAACACAAAATATTTATTCAAAACCTGTCCTTTCCTTGTTTTCCAATATTAATTCCCCAGTCTCATCCTCTAAGGGATTAATATTTACTTTAGCTTGTCTCTTTTATATAGCTGTAGAAGCTCTTACACTCTGTTTTTATGTTTCTTGCTTTTTCATTCTCATAATCCATTTACACCCTCTTATTAGTGTTTTTGATAGAAGGCTATGTCTCATAGGGAGTTCTGTAATCCAAAGCTACTGGGCTTTGGAGGGAGTGCAATAATATAAGGATACCTATCTCTGGATGGCGAGATATATTAGATGTGTAGGCAGGTTGTTTCTGGTTTTGACCTTTGCTGCTGTTTTCTTCAGATGTTCCTGGAAGGACAGGGTCCTGTCTAGAGTCACTCCCAAGTATGTTGGGTTGGGATTGTGCTTTAGCCTCTGGCCATCCATGTAGACATGTAGTTCTCTTTTGGTACTGGCATTGTGGAGGTGGAATGCACTGGATGTGGTTTCAGAGGGATTCAACGTAAGACGCCATGTGCTGCAGTAGTCCGTCAATTTTGTAACATCTTTGTTAAGGATCTGGCCCAGAGTTCAGAAAGATGGAGCTTGGGTGGCACAATAGATGTCATCTGTGTAGATGGGTATGCAGGGCATGGTTGTTGGCAGGTCATTTGTATATATGTGGAACAGATTAGGGCCAGCACTGAGCCCTGTGGTGCTCCGCTGGACAGACTTCTCCATTGCACTTCTCCCTTGCCCAAGGTGGACCAAGTCATCTTTTGCGAAGGAGTCTTTCAGCAATTGTCATGCCCCAGTCTGGAAGCACTGTGAATAGCTTTAAGAGCAGGTCAGTGTGCCACGCTTTGAGCTCCAGTGGCACGATGCTTGTTTTCAGGTTCTTTTGGAAGCTACTTTCGATGCAGGTGGTGAGTGCCAGAGCTTAATCACATGTTGCGACCGTACAGAAATCAGCTTGGTCAACATTAAGAATGGTCTCTACATCTGGAGATATGCGTTGCAGGATAAGACACTCAAAGATCTTAAAGTACACCGAAAGTAGTGAAATCGGTCAATAGCTGACCAGCAGTGTGGGGTCTTTTCCAAGATTTGGAAAGGCAATGATTTTTGCCATATGCCACAATAGAAACTATAGAGGCACTAGGAAATTACTGGGTGTACACTATTGGCCTCCAATTAGTAGGAAAGATATAGAGGAATAAATTTGCTAAGAAATTTCAGAGAGGTGCAAAAATGAAAACTGAATTATAATGGGGAACTTTAATTATCCTAATATAGATTGGGATAGTAACAATGTAAAGGGCAGGGATGGGCAAGAGCTCCTAGACTGTTCAGGACAATGTTGTACATCAGTATACTCCCATTTCAATGAGAAAGGAGACATTGCTGGACCTGCTTCTGAGGAATGAGGTGGATCAAATGCCAGTGGGAGAACATTTAGCGGTCAGTGGTCATTGTATCGTAAGATTTAGGATGGCTGTAGAAAAGGACAAAGAACAATCTCGGGTAAAAATAATTAATTAGTCGTGAGCCAATTTCAATGGGGTGAGAACAAACTTGACCCACGTAAACTGGAATCAAGGATTAGCAGGCAAAACTGGAACAGAACAAAGGGCTGCCTTTAAAGAGGAGATGGGTTGGGTACAGTTGAGGTACATCCCCTCAAGGGAGAAAGGTAGGGCAAGCAAATCCAGAGCTCCCTTCTTAACAAAAGAGATGGAGAAGCAATAAAATATATCAATCAATAAAAGGATGAATAAAGGATGATTGATAACATCAGTGAGAATGGGGTTGAATATAAACAGTTCAGCAAGGAAGTGGAAAAAAGAAATAAGAGAAGCAAACATGAAAGGAAATCCAGAAGTTTCTGATAGGCTTATAAATATAAAATAGTATTTAAAGGAGTAGGGCCAGTTAGGGTCCAGAAAAGGCTTACGAGAATGATACCAGAGATGAGGGGCCACAGATATGAGGTCAGATTGGCAAAGCTGCATCTGTTCAGTTTAGAAAAGGTTGAGAGGAGATTTGATAGAGGTGTTCAAAATCATGAGGGGACTGGACAGAGTAGATAGGGAGAAACTGTTCCCTTTGATGGTGGGGTCACAAACCAGAGGATACCAATTTAAGGTGATTGGCAAAAGAAGCAGTGGTGACATGAGGGAAAACTGGAGAATGGAGCACTTTATTATTGGAGGGGATATATAATACTTCACACTGGAGGGAATGCTATGTTACAAAAGTCCAGGACTATGCAGTGATATCTCAAGTGAATGTTACAAACAATTATCTGTACCTGTAGAGTGAATGAATTATACATTTGTAGGTTTTTGCAGGGAGTGCTTTAATATAAGCTTTTGACCTAGGCAGAGTGAATGCTGTAATGGAAGGTTACCTATCTTTGGAGGAGGTCCTGTGATACAAACATATGTTTCTCTAGATAGAGTGTTGTAATACAACAGAGCGCTCTAATATAAGGATATGTGTCTCTGGGCAGATACTATAATACGAGGAAGGCTCTAATACAAGGATATGTGTCTCTGGACAGATACTATAACATAGGGAGGGCTCTAATACAAGGATATATGCCTCTGGACAGATACTACAATACAAGGAAGGCTCTAATACAAGGGTATGTGTCTCTGGACAGATACTATAATACGAGGTTGTGTGTCCCTGGAAGCAGTACTATAATACAATCATACATGTCTCTCTAGACTATTCTGGGCCTCCCAATTCATGAAAGATAAAGAGAGGGTGAAAGTGAAATCATTGAAGGGAGCAGGGTTGGTTAAAAAGGCATGGTGGTCCTGGACTGAAATATGCATGGTTATGCGGGGGTTGGGGGGGAGGGGAGTGGGGGGATGTCAGGGGAATAGGACCAGCTGAATTGCTTTTACAGAGAGCAGGCACAGGTTCAACAGGACAAAGGACCTCCTTAATAAAATTCTAAATGCAAGGAATTTATGGTGAACCTTTATATGACACTGGCTTGGCCTTAACTGGAGTGTTGTGTCCAACTCTGGACACCACACTTTGGAAAGACATGAAGGTTTTGGAGAGGATGCAGAAAATATTTTTGAGAATGGTCCCAGGAATGAGATTGATCATGGATAGATTGGGGGTTGTTTTCCTTTGAGCAGAGGAGACTGAAATGAGATGTGATAGAGTTGGTCAAAATGATGAAGGATCTGGAGAGAGAGAGACACTGCTCCCATTGGCAAGAGGGTTGAGAACCGGAGGGACTAATTGAAGGTCAATGGTGAACGAGCCATGGTGACGTAAGGTAACTTTTTTTTACACACCGAGTGATTAGGATCTAGAATGCATTGTCTGAGCGTGTGGTGGAGACAGGGACAATCGGGTGGTTAGCATCTGGAATGTATTGTCTGAGAGTGTGGTGGAAACAGGGTCAATCGAGTGGTTAGGACCTGGAATGCATTGTCTGAGAGTGTGGTGGAAACAGGGTCAGTCGAGTGGTTAGGATCTGGAATGCATTGTCTGAGAGTGTGGTTGGGACAGGGTCAGTCATAGCTTTCAGAAGGGAAATGGATAAGCAACTGAAGATAAAGAAAATATGCACATGAGTGGAACTAGCTGAACTGTTCTTGCAGGGAGCTGAGCCAGGTTTGACAGGCCACACTCTCTCCTCTGTGCTATTTCTATTCGATTATACTAAGGTTAGAAAATTTCGGACTGTTGTCCTTGAAACAAAGAATGTGAAGAGGTTTGTCAATAGGGGCTTTCAAGATGCTGGTATGTTTCAATAAATAAAGGAAAATTATTCCCTCTGATGAGTGGGTCAATAGATTCAAAACATGGACAAATGAGTATGAAATGTTCCTGGATTCAGGTGTTCAGGAAAGAAAGGAGGAGAGGTGGCTGTATTGATTAAGGAGAATATTACAGCTGTGAAGAGAGAGTATCCTCGAGGGCTCAAGGACGGATTTCAATTGTTTCAAGCTAAGAAACAATGAAGTCACCACTACTGGCTGTATTTTACACACTGACTAGTGGGAAAGATGGAGAGCAACAAATTTGAAGGGAAATCACAGAAAGGTACAAGAACAAAAGAGTAATTATAATGGGGGCTTGATTTATCCTTATATATGATACAATGTAAAGGACAGAGAGGGGGAAGAGTTTCTGAAGTTGGTTCAGGAGAATTTTCTCAGTCAGCATGTTTCTGATCTAGTGAGGTAAGAGGCATTGCTGGATCTGGTTCTGAAGAATGTAATGGGTCAAGTGGATCTAGTGTCCGTAGCGAAGCATTTAGGGAACAGTGATCATAGAATCATAACATTTAGATTAATAATGGAAAAGGGCAAGGAGCAATCCAGAGTTAAAAAATAATTAATTGGGGAGGGCAAACTTCAATGTGGTGAGAACTGTTGGGGCCCTGCTAAACTGGACTCAAAGATTGGCAGGCAAAGCTGTAACAGAACAATGGGCTGCCTTTAAAGAAGAGGCGGGTCACTTAGAGTCGAAGAACATTCCCACAAGGGGAAAGGTTGGACAAGCAAATCCAGAGCTCCCTGGATAACACAAGAGACAGAGAGATGAAGCAAGAAAAGGGTGCACATGACAGATGTCAGCTTTTTAATACCAGTTAGAAGTGGGCTGAAAAGAGAAAGTCCAGGGGGGATGTGGAACAAGAATTAAGGGCAACAATGGGAGGGTATGGTCTCTGAAGACAGGCTGGGAGATAGGAAGTCCTGGAAAATGACAGCAGAAGGTCTCAGAAGGGGAGCAGCATTACTTGCCACCGATCAGAGGCGGACAGCCAATTAAACTAATTAATTGACCAATTAAGTGATGCTTCCCACCCCAGCTGGCATTTTACTGTTGTAGGGAGGAGCTGCTGCAGTGTGGGAAGACTGCCAGGTCAAAGCTGGTGGCCACTCAACAGGGTACGGGGCCAAATTTAAAGGCCACTCTGAGGCTCAGAGAGGCTCACCCCAGCAACATTGGTCACCCCCGTGTTTATGCTGACACAGCTGGAAATTCCATCACCCCCCCACCCACCCACTAATCACCAGAGCCCACCACCTGTCCCTGGCTTCTTCAAAAAAAAACCTTACCCTGGCATGGAGCCATCCTCTTCTTCCAGAGACCTTTTTTCCTTTTTTTAATCCTTTCCTGGGATGTTAGTGTCACTGGGAAAGTCAACATTTGTTTCCCATCCTTGCTTTCCCTTGAGAAGGTGGAGATGAGCCACCTTCTAGAACTGTTAGAGTCCATGTGATACCACTTTTCTGTGGGGGTTTGGTACAAATGAATGACTTGCTATGAAATTTCAGAGGCAGTTAAAAGTCAACCACATTGCTGTGGGTCTGGAGTCACATGTAGGCCAGACCGGGTAAGGATGGCAGATTTCCTTCCCTAAAGGGACATTAGTGAACCAGATGGAATTCTTAAAAGGATCAATGATAGTTTCATGGTCATCATCACTGACAGTATTTTTCAATTCAAGATTTGCTGATCAGCGATTGGCTGATTGAGTAAAACAACTCTCTCTCCTCACCGTCCAAGGGCCCAAACACTCCTTTCAAGTGAAGCAGCATTTCACTTGCATTTCCCCCATCTTAGTCTACTGCATTCGTTGCTCCCAATGTGGTCTCCTCTACATTGGAGAGACCAAACATAAACTGGGCGACCGCTTTGCAGAACACCTGCGGTCTGTCCGTAAGAATGACCCAAACCTCCCTGTCGCTTGCCATTTTAACACTCCACCCTGCTCTCTTGCCCACATGTCTGTCCTTGGCTTGCTGCATTGTTCCAGTGAAGCCCAACGCAAACTGGAGGAACAACACCTCATCTTCCGACTAGGCACTTTACAGCCTTCCGGACTGAATATTGAATTCAACAACTTTAGGTCTTGAGCTCCCTCCCCCATCCCCACCCCCTTTCTGTTTCCCCCTTCCTTTTTTTTCCAATAAATTATATAGATTTTTCTTTTCCCACCTATTTCCATTATTTTTAAATATTTTAAAATCTTTTATGCTCTCCCCACCCCCACTAGAGCTATACCTTGAGTGCCCTACCATGCATTCTTAATTAGCACATTCGTTTAGATAATATCACCAACTTTAACACCTATGTGTTCTTTTGTATTATTGTTGTTGACATCTTTTGATGATCTGCTTCTATCACTGCTTGTTTGTCCCTACAACCAAACCAACCCCCTCCACCTCTCTCTCTCTCTCTCTGCCCCCCCCCCCACACACCTTAAACCAACTTATATTTCAACTCTTTCTTGGACTCGAACTCAAGTTCTGTCGAAGGGTCATGAGGACTTGAAACGTCAACTCTTTTCTTCTCTGCCGATGCTGCCAGACCTGCTGAGTTTTTCCAGGTAATTCTGTTTTTGTTTTGGATTTCCAGCATCCGCAGTTTTTTTGTTTTTATCTTCCTTTGGTTGTTCGCAATAGGCTGGAAGATCGTACTCAACCAGCTCACGCTTGCAAAACCCAAATCAAAACATCTACTGTTAGATGTGATTCTGTGATAGGCTTATTGAACAATCCCAAGTGTGCTAATAACTACATTAACAACCAGTTTAAGGTATCAGTCGAGCTCATAATGTGGCTCATTTATACTTGTTGGAAGTGACATACATTCAAATGCAGGAACCCATTCTCTGCAAACAAAAATAGTATGTTCAAGTTTTGCATCTTTTTGAAATATCCACGAGGCACGACGTTGGGGAGCTGATAGCTCCTCGTTGCTTTCTCCGTGTCAACACCCCGGCCAATCACAGTCGACTTGCCAACCAGTCAGCACCCCTTTTTCCTGTAGTATAAATTGTTGTGATTAGATGAGTGCAAGAAGGAAATCTTCAGTAACATGTATCTCTTTTCAACACTAAGTTCAGATTTATTTATTAATTGAATCTATTAACTAAACCTCATCAGCTGCCATGGTGGGATTCCAACCCGTGCCCCAAAGCATCAGCCAGAAGTGCCAAGTGGATGATCCATCTCGGCCTCCTCCGGAGGTCCCCAGCATCACAGATGCCAGTCTTCAGCTAATTCAATTGACTCCACGTGAGGTAAAGAAACGGCTGAAGGTACTGGATATTGTAAAGGCTATGAGGCCTGACAATATTCCAGGAATAGTACTGAAGACTTTAGCCAAGCTGTTCCAGGACAGCTACAAAACT
The DNA here is from genome assembly GCF_017639515.1 of Carcharodon carcharias. NCBI lineage: Eukaryota > Metazoa > Chordata > Chondrichthyes > Lamniformes > Lamnidae > Carcharodon > Carcharodon carcharias. The sequence continues at coordinate 37,065,963 of NC_054482.1, read as the reverse complement.
GGCATCTACCTGGTTATGTGGAAAATTGCCCAGGTATGTCCTGTACACAAAAAGCGGGACAAATTCTACCCGGCCAATTACCATCCCATCAGCGTATTCTTGATCATCAGTAAAGTAATGGAAGGGGGCATCAACTGTGCTATCAAGCGGCACTTGCTTAGCAATAATCTGCTCACTGATACCCAGTTTGGGTTCCGCCAGGACCACTCAGATCTTGACCTCATTACAGCCTTGGTTCAAACATGGACTAAAGAGCTGAACTCCCGAGGTGAGGTGAGAGTTACTGCCCTTGACATCAAGACAGCATTTGACTGAGTGTGGCATCAAGGAGCCCTAGCAAAACTGGAGTCAATGGGAATCGGGGGAAAACTCTCTGCTGATTGGAGTCATACTGAGCACAAAGGGAAATGGTTGTGGTTGCTGGAGGTCAGTCATCTTAACTCCAGGACATCACTGCAGGGTTCCTCAGGGTAGTGTCCTTGGCCCAACCATCTTCAGCTGCTTCATAAATGACCTTCCTTCCATCATAAGGTCAGAAGCAGGCATGTTCGCTGATGATTGCACAATGTTCAGCACCATTCATGACTCCTCAGATACTGAAGTAGCCCATGTCCAAATGCAGCAAGACCTGGTCAATATTCAGGCTTAGACTGACAAGTGGCAAGTAACAAGTGCCAGGCAATGACCATCTCCAGCAAGAGAGAATCCAACCATTGATGTTCAATGGCATCACCATCGCTGAATCCCCCACTATCAACATCCTGGGGGTTACCATTGACCAGAAACTGAACTGGACTAGCCATATAAATACTGTGATTACAAGAGCAGGTCAGAGGCTAGGAATCCTGCAACAAGTAACTTTTTGGGAGGATAAGGAACATGCACATTCACCTGGACATCCTAGAAAGAAAAGGGTTTGGGTTGGTAGGTCACGGAGAGGAGGTGAAAAGTGATGCCGGGTGGGGGGGTGTCAACAGTGATGGGGGAAAGGACGTGGGTGATTGGGGGAGGGGTAAGGATGGGGGACCTGAAGAGAAATGTTAGAAGCACCGTGTTTGCTAAATCAAAAGTGAAATGAGAGTTGTGTGGGCAAGATCAGACGCTGAATGGGAGTGTGATCAGTGGGTGGGTGGAGGCATTCGCTTGCGTTGCAATAGCCTCTGGGGCTATGGGCCAAGTGCTGGAAAATGGGATTAGTGTAGTCAGATCTTTGTTGATTGGTGTGGATACGATGAGCCGAATGGCCTCATAGTGCTGTAAACCTCTCTGGGCTGAATCTTCTGGTTGACCTGCAGGGGCAGGCCCATCCCGCCGATGTGTAAAATGACATGGGCATCTATCCTGAAGTCATCGCGTGTCATCCGATATTTCGTTTGGCAGGGTCGCACTGGAGGCGGCTGCGCTCCCGTCGAACTGTCAACAGCCTATTAAGGCCACTAAAAACGTAATTTAACTTGTTAACAATGCTGCCCGTCCAACCTTAAGGTTGAGGGGCAGGCGAAGAGCCCAGGCGGCCTTCGCATTTTTCAGGAAGCCTCATCCACAGGCGGGATGAGGTTTCCTGAAGGTTTTATAAAATAAATAAATATTTTTTACTAACTTCACAACACGTTCCAGCTCCTGTGACACTGTCACATGAGGGTACATGTTTAAATAAATTTTTACTTTATTTATTAAAAGGTTAGTAACCTATTCAATCTCCCTGAGGCAGCTCTGTGCCTCAGGGAGATTTCTGTGCTCTTTCGTGCACATGCACAAAAGAGCGCAGGCTCCTCCTCCCCACACCCGCACAGAGAGCGCTGAGCGCTACCACTCTCATTATGCTGGGTGAACCTTAATTGGCCTGCCTGCGTAAAATGGCAGCATGCAGCCGATTGCGGGTGGCAATGGGCTCCGCACCCGCTCCAGCCCAGCCCACCCGCCATAGGAAAAATTCTCCCCTATGAGTCAATGAATCTATGTGTCGAAAGTAAAATCAGCATGAGGACAGAGCAAGAGTTCCAGTGAGAGTCGGGGATTTAAAAAATAACAAGCACAAAGACAGAGTGGGAGTTAATTAAATTTTTTTTGTGTTTACTTGAATTCCAATTTGGGTGCAGTAAATAAATAATTCGAGACATGACGGGGCTGCTCATGCCCACAGAGCACACATCCTGTGCCATGTGGGGTCTCCAGGTTGCTACCCATGTCCTGGACATCTACGTGTGCAGAAAGTGCCACTAAATGGAAATTTACTTTTAATGAATTTGAACCTAGTTATTCTGGTACACATGCCATGTCAAATTTAAATCTCATATCGGCATGGTTTTGTGGGATGGCGTGATTTACAACTGCCTTTAAGAGGAATGAAGCTGGCGATCTCAACTTGGAGGGAACGTGGAGGTGACTGCAACTTTGTGCAGCACTTGCGATGATCCCAGCAGCTCCCCAGATTCAGGGAGAAGGGGGCAGAGGCGTGTCTCTGCAGCGGCTTCTTCATGGCTGGCTTGTGGTACCAGGGCAAGGGCGATGGTGCCGGGAGGGGGTCATGGCAGCACTGACTGAAATTTGAGCACAAACACATGCAGGGGCGACAGGGGTGGTGGGGAGAAACTGACATGTCAAAGATGAGCACTGCACCGCAGCTGAGAGCATTCAGCTTGAGCTCAAGTGTGACATGCTTGGAGTCAGCCGAGTCAAGCAACTGTGCCCACTTGAGCAGCGCTAATTCCTCACAGTGCCAATCATTGCTCCTCTACTGGTCACGCCTCGTGCACACTCTTCAAACTCAAATGAGTGTTCAGGTGCTGCAGAACCATTGGGCAACCGGGCAAGCCTGAGGATCCTGTTGGGAAAGGTGCCCATCGAGCACAGACGGAGGGGTGTGCTCTGAGTCCCTTGCATTTTCAGTTGACGTTGAAAAGCCAACCTCATTGTACAAGAAAACCACGAAGCCTGAGAGTCCAGGTTAGGAAAATATCTGCACCTGAGATGAGCATTCGGGATGCAGTCGAGTGACTGAAGCTACTGCCACTGGGTCATGTGATGTGGGGCGGTGCTGGGCATGGTGAACCATCATGCATACTAAACACTGGGCATCCAGGTGGCTTGGACTCTCTGACATACCTTGCCTTGAGAGCCTTGAGAGGCAGCCGCAGACAATGATTTGACCAAGAGTGGACATTAGGAGACAATTGCTGACCCTTGTGCCTCTTTCTTTGCAGTGAGGAGACCATCAGGAATACAGAGCCTGGTGATCTTGCTGTCTGCCTGATTGCTTATAGGCAGGAGAGGGCAAAGAGAAGAATGCAATGGAGGTGCCTGTCTCACCAAAGGGAGGAGCAGAGCCCTTGAAGACCAAGGGGTGGCATACCCCCCTCCGCATGCACGGGATGAACCCCATAGAGCCATCACTCATAGGCACATCGCTAGACCCAGGGTCTTCAGATGGCGCACGTGCTACCCGCAGATCAGCGAGAACCAGTGTTGCCGATGCCTGCACATGTCAAGGGGATGGGTCATGCACATATGCCACTTTCTGCAAGATTTGGCACCACAGGGACTCAGAGGGAACCTACTGTCAGAGGCAGTTAAAGTTACCGCCGTGCTCACTCTCAATGCCAGTGGCTTCTTCCAGGGCTCAGCTGAGGAGCTGTATGGGATCTCCCAAGTCTCCACCCACAAATGTATGTAGGAGGTCACGGACACTGTTTTTACCAAGACACAAAGCTTTGTCAATTTCAATAGGGATCAAGCGAGCCAGGAAACAAGAGCACTTGGATTTGTGGAGATTTCTGATTCCCACAGGTGCAGGGGTGCCATCGATTGCACCCAAGTGGCCCTTAAATCTCCCTGGCAACAAGCTTCCACTCAGTGTTCAGCTGGTCTGTGACCATAACAAACAGATCATGCAGGCGTGTGCAAGATACTTCAGAAGCTTCCACAATCCATACATCCTCAGCAGGTCTCTGATCCCTCATGCCTTCCAGGGACCACACAGGCTGCAAGGTTGGCTTCTTGGGAACAAGGGGACGTGGCTGATGATGCCCGTGTGGTGACCTCAGATTCCTGGTAAGAGAAGGTACAATGAGGCTCACACTGCAACCCAGAGTTTGGTCGCACACACCATCAGCATCCTGACAGATCAGGTGGAGCACCCCAGTACACTCCCCAAAGGATGTCACACAGCATTGTGGCTTGCTGCATGCCACACAACCTGGCAATCCAAAGCGGGGAGGATCTGGATGATGAAGAGATGGAAGAGCTACACATCTCTTCCGATGAGGAGGAAGTCGAAGGGGATGATGGTGCAGGTGTTGAGGCCATTGCACTGGCCAGATGAGGCGGGCACAGTTGTGAGGCCTCATTGCCACAAGATCACAAGAGGATCATGACGAGATGCAGTGAGGACACTCCTGAGATCTTCACATTGCACCTGGGAATGTCTGACACCCGTCTGGCTGAGGGCAGCCCACCTTCACCTGCCAGGAATGGTATCAAGATGGGTTGGTTGGGGAAGCCCCACCTCTAAGATGCTGAAAGCGCACACAGAACATCACGGAACCCAGTGACACTTGGGTATCATATTCTTGCAGCCAGCTCAAGCCACATGGAGGTGCACGCATCACTAACCTGGACAGTGACTTTGAATTTGGACAGTCACTGTGCTCAAAGGTTACACTCTGCACAGGGAAGAGGCCCTGGACTGCGACAGAAACCTTCATTTTGTGCAGGAAGCAAGGTTTCACATCTGATTGACAAAACACTGCTCAACATAACAAGGAACCATAGACGAGGAGACGCTCTTGGGAGTGTACTTACAATGGTCAATATTACGTACAAGTGATTAACGGCCGTGGCCAGGCTGTGCAACTGCACCTTCTTAACCTTCCTAACACAACCTTGGTGTCGTGGTGCTCCCTGGACATCCACAGCGGAGGTGGAGGCAGCCTGCTGACTGCGACTCCCTGACTGTGATGACCTTGAAAGGCATTCTCTGGAAGGCCGAGACCTGGAGGGCCCTGGCCTGCTTTCGGGGTCCTGCTGTGTGGCAGTGGCACCCTCCTCGGCCTCTGGAGCCGGAGCTGCTAGGGTCACAGGAAATGGGGATTCGAATGGACCGGACACACCCGGAGTCACCTGGGTGGATGGCCCTTGGGGTGTGCACCTGCTGATCCACCTCCCTATGGGTGCCTGAGGGCCCCTGGCTGACTCCATGAGTGGAAGGGGAAGCTGGACTGAGCTCGAGATGCCCTGCCCTCCTCTTGCGTTGACACTGATGGATGCCTGCAAGTGCCTCAATGATGGAGTTGAGCCTGCGCAGCAGTGCAGGAGCAATGTCCTGGACCAAGGTCCCCATGGTGGCCGCCATCCTACCAGTGTTGATCTCGGAACGTTGCAATGCTGGCGCTATCACCTCAGCCTGAAGACGGACGGACTCCTTGCAATCTGAGGAGTGCAGTGGGCATCCCTTCCTGATGTTCCAGAGCTTGTTCCGAGACTGTTAAAGGAAGCCGTGGAGGAAATAATGGATGCTCTGAGGATCATTTTCCAATCCTCACTAGATACAGTCAAGGTCCTAGAGGATTGGAGGTTTGCAAATGTTCTACCATTATTTAAAAAGGGTGCGAGGGATAGGCCAGAAAATTATAGGCTGGTCAACCTGACATTGGGGGTGGGCAAATTATTGGAAACAATTCTGAGAGACAGGATAAACTGTCACTTAGAAAGGCACAGGCTGATCAAGGATCATCAGCATGGTTTTGTTAGGGGAAGGTCGTGTCTTACTAACTTAAATCATTTTTTTTGAGGAAGTAACAAGGAGGCTTGATGAGGGTAGTGCATGGATGTTGTCCACATGGATTTTAGTAAGGCATTTGACAAGGTCCCACATGGTAGACTGGTCAGAAAAGTAAAAGCCCATGGGATACAGGGGAATGTGGTGAGTTGGATTCAAAATTGGCTCAGCGACAGGAAACAAAGGGTAATAGTTGATGGGTGTTTTTGCGAATGGGAAATGGTTTCTAGTGGTGCTCCACAGGACACAGTGTTGGGTTGTTTGCTGTTTGTTGTATATATGAATGATTTGGACTTAAATATGGGTGACATGATTGGGAAATTTGCAGATGCCACAAAAATTGGCCATGTAGTTGATAGTGAAAAGGATAGCTGTGTCTCCAGAATTATATCAATGGTTTGGTTGAGTGGGCAGAGAAATGGCAGATGGAATTCAATCCAGAGAAGTGTGAAGTAATGCATTTGGGGAGGACAAGCAAAGCTAGGGAATACACAAAAAATGGGAGGATATTGAGAGGGGTAGGAGAAGTAAGAGACCTTGCAGTGCAAGTCCACAGGTCCCTGAAAGTGGCAGAACAAGTGGATAAAGTGGTAAAAAAAACATATGAAATGTTTTCCTTTATTGGACACAAAAGCAGGGATGTAATGCTGGAACTGTATAAAATGCTGGTTAGGCCACAGCTGGAATTTTGTGTACAGTTCTGGTCACCTCATTACAGGAAGGACATAATTGCTCTGGAGACAGTACACAGAAGATTTACAAGAATGTTGCCGGGGCTGGAAAATTGCAGCTATGAGGAAACTTTGGATAGGCTGGGGTTGTTTTCCTGAGAACAGACGAGGCTGAGGGGTGACAAAATTATGAGGGGCCCAGATAGGGTAGACAGGAAATACCTGTTTCCCCTAGCTGAGGGGTCAGTTACCAGGGGGGCATAAATTTAAGGTGATTAATTGAAGGATTAAAGGGGACATGAGGAAAAACTTCTTCACCTAGATGGCGGTGTGTTTGGAATTCGCTGCCTGGTTTGGTGGTTGAGGTTGAAACAGTCAACTCATTTAAAAAGCACCTGGATCTGCACCTGTATCTATAAGGCTACAGCACGGGGCTGGAAAGTGGGATCAGAATGGAGAGCGAGTTTTTTATTTTTTATTTTTTGGCTGGTGCAGACACGATGGGCTGAATGGCCTCTTTTTGTGCTGTAACTTTTATCTGGTTCTAGGTTATCTTGAACCTGTATAAAACACTGTTTCAATCTCAACAGGAGTATTGTGTCCAGTTGTGGATGCTGTACTTTAGGAAGAATATGAAGGCATTAGAGAGGGTGCAGAAAAGATTGTCGAGAATAGTTCCAGGGATGAGGGACTTCAGTTACATAGATGGATTGGAGAAGCTGAGCCTGCCCTCCTTAGAGAAAAGAAGGCTGAGAGGAGATTTGACAGAGGAATTCAAGAGGGGTCTGGACAGATTAGATAGGGAGAAACTGCTCCCATTGGTGGAAGGATCAAGAACAAGAGGGCACAGATTTAAGGTAATTGGCAAAAGGAGTAATGGAGCCATGAGGAAAACTGTCTTACGCAGCGAGTGGTTAAGATCGAGGATACACTGCCTGAGAGCAAGCTCTATTGAGGCGTTCAAAAGAGAATTGGACAATTTCCTGAAGAGAAAAGAAAGAGCTGGGCTTTGAGGAAAGGGAAGGGAGTGGAATTAGCTGAGTTGCACTATAGGTGGCCAATCTGGACACAGCGGGCAGCCAAGCCTCCTCTGCACTGCAACCATTCTATCATCTGTTTCAGATGAGGAAAATTCTATTGCTCTCAACAACTCGCTGGAACTTGGAAAACTCTACCCATAAAGGTGCTGGAAGCTGATTCCATTAGAAGTTAAAAAGGATTTTGACAGGCACTTGAGAATGAGGAACTTAACAGGGTTATAACAAAAAGTGGGGATACAGGAACAAGCACAAGAACTGTTTAAGGAAAGTCAGTGCACAAAAACACATTATGTACTTTTAAGAATTCATTCATGGGATGTGGGCTTCGCTGGCTGGGCCAGCATTTATTGCCCATTCCGAATTGCCCTTGAGAAGGTGGTGGTGAGCTGCCTTCTTGAACCTCTGCAGTCCAAGTGGTGTAGGTGCACCCACAGTGCTGTTAGGGAGGGAGTTCCAGGATTTTGACCCTGAGACAGTGAAGGAACGGCGATATATTTCCAAGTCAGCATGGTGAGTGACTTGGGGGAGAGCTTCCAGGTGGTGGTGTTCCACCTATCTGCTGCCCTTGTCCTTCTGGATGGTAGTGGTCGTGGGTTTGGAAGGTGCTGTCAAAGGAGACTGAGTGGCTGCGTGCATCCTCTAGATAGTACATACTGCTGCTACTGATTGTAGGTGGCAGAGGGAATGAATATTTGAGGTTGTGGTTGGGGTGCTGATCAGACATGCTTTGTCCTGGATGGTGTTGAGCTTCTTAAGTGTTGTGGGAGCCGCATTCATCTAGGCAAGTGAGGAGTATTCCATCATACTCCTGACCAGTGCCTTGTAGATGGTGGACAGGCTTTGAGGAGTCAGGAGGTGAGTTACTCGCCGCAGGATTCCTAACATCTGACCTGGTCTTGTAGCCACAGTATTTATATGGCTAGTCCAGTTCAGTTTCTGGTTAATGGTAACCCCCAGGATGTTGATAGTGGGGGATTCAGTGATGGTAATGTCATTGAATGTCAAGGAGTGATGGATAAATCCTCTCTTGGAGATGGTCATTCACTGGCACATGTGTGGCACGAATGCTAGTTGTCACTTATCAGCCCAAGCCTGGATATTGTCCAGGTCTTGCTGCATTTGGACATGGGCTGCTTCAGTATCTGAGGAGTCGCGAATGGTGCTGAACATTGTGCAATCATCAGCGAACATCCCCACTTCTGACCTTATATTGAAGCGAAGGTCATTGATGAGGTGGTTGGGCCGAGGACACGACCCTGAGGAAATCTTGCAGTGATGTCTTGGAGCTGAGATGACTGACTTTCAACAACCACAATCATCTTCCTTTGTGCTGGGTGTGACTCCAACCAATAGAGTTTCCCCTCTGATTTCCATTGACTTCAGTTTTTCTCGGGCTCCTTGATAACACATGCGGTCAAATACTGCCTTGATATCAAGGGCAGTCACTCTCATCTTATCTCTGGAATGCAGCTCTTTTGTCCATGTTTGAACCAAGGCTGTAATGAGGTCAGGAGCTGAGCAGCCTTGGCGGAACCCAAAGTGGGTTATTGAGATGAAGTGTTGATAGTGCCGTCAATGAAACCTTCCATCACTTTGCTGATGATTGAGAGTAGATTGGATTTGTTTTATTATGTTAATGATACTATATAAATGCAATCTGTAGTTGTTAGATGAAGGCATTGCTATATTACAAGGGTATGTAATATTACGCCTGGACGGAATGCTATAATTCTACAACAGCAACTTATATATTTATATAGCACCTTTGACATAAAAAACACCCCAAGGCATTTCACAGCAGCATTCTCAATCAAAGTATGACACTGAGACACATAGGGAGACATTAGGTCAGATGATCAATCACTTGGTGAAGGAGTTGGTTTTTAAGAATTGTCTAAAGGAGGAAAGAGAGGTAGAGAGGGGGAGAGGTGTGGGGAGGGAATTCCAGAGCTTGGGGCCCAGAAGGCACAGCCACTACTGGTGGAGCGATTATGTTTAAGAATGCGCAAGAGGCCAGAATTAGAGGAGTGCAGATATCTCGGAGGGTTGTGAGGCTGGAGGAGATTCCAGAGAGAGGGAGGGGCGAGGCCATGGAGAGAATTGAAAACAAGGGTGAGAATAGTAAAATCAGGATGTTGCTTCACCAGGAAACAATGTCAGTAGGTGAGCACAGGGGTGACAGGGGAACAGGACTCGCTGTGAGTTAGGACACAGGCAGCAGAGTTTTGGATGACCCCAATTTACTGAGGGTAGAATGTGGGAGAGCAGCCAGGAGTGTATTGGAATAGTCGTGTCCAGAGGTAACGAAGGCTTGGGTGAGGGTTTCAGCAACTGATGAGCTGAGACTGGGGTGAAGCCGAGCAATGTTTTGTAGGTGGAAATAGGTGGTCTTAGTGATGTCACGAATATGAAGTCAGAAGGTCATCTCAGGGTCAGATGTGACCCCAAGATTGTGAACAGACGAGTTTAATCTCAGAGATAAAACAAAAACAGAATTACCTGGAAAAACTCAGCAGGTCTGGCAGCATCGGCGGAGAAGAAAAGAGTTGACGTTTCGAGTCCTCATGACCCTTCGACAGAACTTGCGTTCGAGTCCAAGAAAGAGTTGAAATGTAAGCTGGTTTAAGGTGTGTGTGTGGGGGGCGGAGAGACAGAGAGACAAAGAGGTGGAGGGGGGGGGGTGTGGTTGTAGGGACAAGCAAGCAGTGATAGAAGCAAAACAAAAACAGAATTACCTGGAAAAACTCAGCAGGTCTGGCAGCATCGGCGGAGAAGAAAAGAGTTGACGTTTCGAGTCCTCATGACCCTTCGACAGTGATAGAAGCAGATCATCAAAAGATGTCAACGACAATCGTACAATAGAACATATAGGTGTTAAAATTAAAGTTGGTGATATTATCTAAACGAATGTGCTAATTAAGAATGGATGGTAAGGCACTCAAGGTATAGCTCTAGTGAGGTTTTTTTTTATATATAAAATGTGTCCGGCCCATCTCCCGCGCATCCGCCCTCACGCCTTCTCCTCCCTCCCAGAAACATGATAGGGTCCCCCTTGTCCTCACTTATCACCCCACCAGCCTCCGCATTCAAAGGATCATCCTCCGCCATTTCCGCCAACTCCAGCATGATGCCACCACCAAACACATCTTCCCTTCACCCCCCTTATTGGCATTCCTTAGGGATCACTCCCTCCGGGACACCCTGGTCCACTCCTCCATCACCCCCTACTCCTCAACCCCCTCCTATGGCACCACCCCATGCCCACGCAAAAGATACAACACCTGCCCCTTCACTTCCTCTCTCCTCACCGTCCAAGGACCCAAACACTCCTTTCAAGTGAAGCAGCATTTCACTTGCATTTCCCCCAACTTAGTCTACTGCATTCATTGCTCCCAATGTGGTCTCCTCTAAATTGGAGAGACCAAACGTAAACTGGGCGACCGCTTTGCAGAACACCTGCGGTCTGTCCGCAAGAATGACCCAAACCTCCCTGTCGCTTGCCATTTCAACACTCCACCCTGCTCTCTTGCCCACATGTCTGTCCTTGGCTTGCTGCATTGTTCCAGTGAAGCCCAACGCAAACTGGAGGAACAACACCTCATCTCCCGACTAGGGACTTTACAGCCTTCCGGACTGAATATTGAATTCAACAACTTTAGGTCGTAAGCTCCCTCCCCCATCCCCACCCCCTTTCTGTTTCCCCCTTCCCTTTTTTTTTTCCAATAAATTATAAAGATTTTCCTTTTCCCACCTATTTCCATTATATAAAAAAAAACCCACTAGAGCTATACCTTGAGTGCCCTACCATCCATTCTTAATTAGCACATTCGTTTAGATAATATCACCAACTTTAATTTTAACACCTATGTGTTCTATTGTACTATTGTCGTTGACATCTTTTGATGATCTGCTCCCATCACTGCTTGTTTGTCCCTACAACCATACCCCCCCCCCTCCACCTCTTTGTCTCTCTATCTCTCCACCCCCAACACACACACCTTAAACCAGCTTACATTTCAACTCTTTCTTGGACTCGAACTCAAGTTCTGTCGAAGGGTCATGAGGACTCGAAACGTCAACTCTTTTCTTCTCCGCCGATGCTGCCAGACCTGCTGAGTTTTTCCAAGTAATTCTGTTTTTGAGTTTAATCTCAGACTGTTACTGGGGAGAGGGATGGAGTCAGGAGTTAGAGAACAGAGTTTGAAGTGGGGAATGAAAACAGTGGCTTCTGTCTTCCCAATAGTTAATTGGAGGAAATCGATGTTAAATAAGCAGTCTGATAATTTAGCATAAGTAGAAATTTCAAGAAAATGGTCATAAGACAAAGATGGATGTTGTCAATGTACATGTGAAAACCAATACTGCTTTCAGATGATGTCATTGTGGGTAGGATTAGGTCATAGATCAGCCATAATTTCATTGAATACTGGACCAGGCTCAGAGGCTAAATGGTCCCTCATTGTTCCTATGTCCCGATAAGAGTTTGTGCCTCTGGTTTGTTTACCTGTTGCTGGACAGAGTGCTAAATACAAATTTATGTTTCATTGCAAGGGTACATGCCTCTGCAAGGATTGCTGTAATATAAGTGTGTGCATGTGTTCATGAAGTGAACTCAATGACATAAAGGCCTGTGCTCCCGGAGAGGGTGCCATATAAAAATGTATATCTTTGTCTGGAGCGAGTGCTAAAATCCATATGCATGTGTCTCCAGGGGGAGTGCCAATATCATTACTGAGATGTGGTTGCAGGGTGACAAAGTTTGCAAACTAAATGTTTCAGGGTAACTAACTTTTAGAATCAAGGGCCAAAATGGAAAAGTGGTTGGGGTAGCCCTGATAATAAAAGATGAGATTAAAGCAACAGTGACAAAAGGTTCTTAGCCCAGAGAATCAGGATGGAAAATCATTATGAGTGTAGTTAAAAACATAAAAAAAAACAGAAATCAGGGTTTTGCGCATTGTATGAATTAGGAAATTAGAGCAGCATCTAGTTGCGGTAACGCTGTAATTGTGGGAACTTGAATCTTCATATCGACGAGGCAAACTGAATCACCAAAAGTAGCTTGAAGGACAGTTTCTTGGAATATACTTGAGATAGCTTTCTGTAATAATATGTCAAGGAAACAACCAGAGAACAGGATATTTTAGATTTAGTATTGTGCAATGAGACAGTTAATTAGTAATCTTATATGAAATATAAATATAATATACCAGAAGGATATGGAGGCATTGGAGAGGGTGCAGAGGAGGTTTACCAGGATGCTGCCTGGACTGGAGGTTATTAGCTATGAGGAGAGGTTGGAGAAACTCGGATTGTTCTCACTAGAGCGACAGAGATTGAGGGGCGACTTGATAGAAGTTTACAAAATTATGAGTGGCATGGACAGAGTGCGTAGCAGAAGCTTTTTCCCATTGGAAGAGTCAATTACTAGGGACATAGATTTAAGGTGAGAGGAGAAAACTATAGAGGAGATGTGCGGGGCAAGTTTTTTACACAGAGGGTAGTGAGTGTCTGGAATTCGTTGCCAGAGGAGGTGGTGGAAGCAGTACGATAGTGGTGTTTAAGAGGCAGCTTGACAAATACATGAATAGGATGGGAATAGAGGGATATGGACCCCGCAAGTTTTAGTTGAAGGGCAAAATGATCAGCACAGGCTTGGAGGGCCGAAGGGCCTGTTCCTGTGCTGTACTTTTCTTTGTTCTTTGTTCTTTGTTCTTTGAAATGGTAATCTGGGAAGAGTGATCATTATATTATAAAATTTTATCTTGAGTTTGAGTATGATGTGGTTAATTCTGAAATTAGATTTGCCAGAATATCCAGATGTCTTTCAACAAGGAATGTCAAGGGCATGTATGAAGTAATCAAAAAGGCAACAGGTCCATCAGCAGAGAAGAGGGCTCCACTGAAAGCAAAGGCAGGGGAGATCATCACCGACTGCAATAACCATTTGGAGAACACCACCTTGAGTTGTACTCTAGGGAGAACACTATCACCGAGGAAACTCTAGACACCACAGAAAGTCTGCCTGGCATGGCAGAGCTAGAATTCAAACTCACAGTGGAAGAGCTTAGCAAAGCTATTGACTCACTTGCCATGGTCAAGGCTCCAGGTGCTGATGCTGTACCACCTGAATTCATCAAGCACGGGAAACCAACACTCATACAGCACCTACATAATCTTCTCCATCTCTGTTGGAGGGAGGGCGCAGGGCCCAGAATATGTGTGATATAAAGATTGTAACCCTGTACATTAACTAGGGCAAGCGCAGTGGTTACAACAACTATCGAGGCATCTACCTGCTGAGCATTGTGGGAAAAGTATTTGCCTGTGTTGCTCCTGTGAGACTGCAGATCCTGGCTGAACACATCGACCCCGAATCCCAGTGTGGTTTCAGAACTGGAAGATTTACAATTGACTTGACCTTCTCTGTCCAGCAGCTGCAAGAGAAATGTGGTGAACAAAGGAGACTTCTATATCTCGCCTTCATCGACCTCACCAAGACATTCGACCATGTGAGCTGAGATGGTCTATTTACGTCTCTGGAGAAAATTGGCTGCCTGCTGAAGTTGCTCAGTGTGATCGCCTCTTTCCAAAATGACATGATGGGTAAGGTCAGCTATGATGGGGCAGCACTGGAGCCCTTTAAGATCCTCAGTGTCCTGGCACTTGCACTGTTCGGCACATTCTTCTTATTGCTATTTTCACATGCCTTCAGGTCACCTACAGAGGGTGTCTACTTACATACCAGAACTGATGGAAAGCTGTTTAATCTAGAGCTGATGGAAAGCTGTTTAACCTAGAATTGATGGAAAGCTGTTTAACTTAGAACTGATGGAAAGCTGTTCACCTGAGATCCAAGACAAAGGTTCACCAAGTCCTCCTCAGAGAGTTGCTCTATGCTGATAGTGCTGCACTAGCATTCCATACTGAGGAACACCTTCAGCAACAAATGGACAGCCTCTCGCATTCCTGTGAAGAGTTTAGTTTGACCATCAGCATCAGGAAGACAAATGTCATGGTCCAGGATGATACCAGACCACCGTCTATCAGCATTGACAATGTGGTGCTGGAGGTTGTTGATAGCTTCAGATATCCAGGCTCCACAATCACCAGCAATCTGTCACTTTATGCAGATGTCAACCTGTGCATCACAAAAGCTGTAGCTGTTATGTCCAAGCTGAGTAGGAGAGTGTGGAACAACAGCAAGTTGACTGAAAACACAGAACTGCAAGTCTAACAAGCCTGCATTCTCAGCACACTCCTCTACAGTGCTGAGATATGGACAATGTATGCTAGGCAGGAGAAAGGGCTGAACAGTTTCCACCTTCCCTGTCTCAGACATAATCTTGGCATCTCCTGCCAGGATAAGGTCACCAATTCAGAGGTCCTGGAGTGTGCTAATTCCATCAGCAAACATACTCATTGTTAAACCCAGGATACGAACATAAGAACAACAAGCAGGAATAGGCCATTCAGCCCTTCAAGCCTGCTCCACCATTTAATAAGACCATGACTGATCTGATAGTAATTCAAATCTGCATTCCTCCTACCCCTGATAACCTACCAACCCTTTGCTTACCAAGAATCTATCAACACAAACAAAAACAGAAATTGCTGGAAAAATTAAGCAGGTCTGACAGCATCTGTGGAGAAAAAGACAGAGTTAACGTTTTGAGTCCGTATGACTCTTCTTCAGGGCAGAATCTATCCACTTCGGCCTTAAAAATTTCCAAAGACTGCTTCCACCGCCTTTTCAAGAAAAGAGTTTCGAAGATACTCAACCGTCTGAGTAAAAAAATTTCGTTTCATCTCTGTTTTAAATGAGCAACCCCTTATTTTTCAACAGTGACCCCTAGTTCTAGATTCTCCCATAAGAGGAAACATCCTCTCTATATCCACCCTGTCAAGACCCCTCAGAATCTTACATGTTTCAATCAAGTCACCTATTACTCTTCTAAACTCCAGTGGATACAGGCCTAGTCTGTCCAGCCTTTCCTCAAAAGACAACCCACACATTCCAGGTATTAGTCTGATATACCTTCTCTGAACTTCTTCCAAAGCATTTACATCCTTCCTTAAATAAGGTGACCAATACTGTACACAGTACTCCAAATGTGGTCTCACTAGTGCTCAGCATAACTGAAGCATAACCTTTTAAATTCAATTCCCCTCGCAATAAATGGTAACATTCTATTAGCTTTCCTAATTATTTGCTGTACTTGTATATTAGTCTTTTGTGATTCACGCACTAAGACACCCTCTGCAGCTCAGAGCTCTGCAATCTTTCACCATTTTAGGTAATACGCTTCTCTTTTATTATACCTGCCAAAATGGACAATTTCACATTTTCCCATATTACACAGCATTTGCCAGATCTTTGCCCACTCACTTAACCTATCTATATACATATTTGTAGTTTCTTTATGTCCTCTTCACAACTTACTTTCCTACTTCTCTTTGCGTCATCAGCAAATTTGGCAACAATCACTTCAATTCCTTCATCCACATCATTTATATAAATTGTAAACAGTTGAGGCCCTAGCACTGTGGCACACAACTCGTTACATCCTGCCAACCTGAAAAGACCTGTTTATGCCTACTCTCTGCTTCTTGTTAGGCAGCCAATCTTCTACCTATGCCCTATGAGCTTTTATTTTCTGCAATAACATTTGATGTGGCATGTTATCAAATGCCTTCTGGAAATCTAAGTACATCCACCGGTTCCCCTTTATCCACAGCACATGTTACTTACTCGAAGAACTCCATTGAACATGATTTCCCTTTCACAAAACCAAGTTGACTCTGCCTGACGACTTTGAACTTATCCAAGTTCCTTGCTATAACTTCTTTAATAATAGCTTCTAACATTTCCCTATAACAAATGTTAAACTAACTGGCCTGCAGTTTCCCACTTTCTGTCTCCCTCCCTTTTTGAATAATGGAGTTACATTTCTATCTTCCAATCTAATAGAACTTGCCTTGAATCTCGGGAGTTTTGGAAAATTAAAACCAATGCAACAACTATCCTACTGGACACTTTATAACCCTAGGATGAGGTCCATCAGGATTGGGGCTCTGATCAGCTGCAGTTCCAACAGTTTACTCAGTACCACTCATCTAGCAATTGTAATTTTCACTGAGTTCCTCCCTACCTTCCATTTCCTGGTTTTTAGCTGCTTCTGGGATGTTACTTGTATCCTCTATAGTGAAAACTGATGCAAAATACCTGTTCAATTCATCTGCCATCTCCTTGTTTTCCATTATCAATTCTCCAGACTCACTTTCTATAGGACAAATGCTCACTTTGTTAACTCTTTTCTTTTTAAAATATTTATAGAAACTCTTACTATCTGTTTTTATATTTCTGGCTAGCTTTCTCCCGTACTCTAATTTTTCCTCCCTTATTAATCTTTTAGTCCTTTTTTGCTGTTCCTTATACTTCGTCCAATCTTCTGACCTTCCACTTCTCTTTGCACAATTATATACTTTTCCTTTAAGTTTGACACTATCTTTAACCTTTCTAGTTCACCACAGATGGTGTATCCGTCCCTTAGACTTTTTAATTACTCATTGGAAAGTATTTATTCTGTGTATCCTGAAATAGTCCCTTAAATGTCTGCCACTGCATCTCTGTTGACTTATCCCTTAACCTCATTTGCCAATTCACTTTAGCTAGCTCTGCTTTTAAACCCTTATAATTGCCCTTATTTAAGTTTAAAAACATTGTCTCAGACCCACTCCTCTCTCCTTCAAGCTGAATGTAAAATTCAATCATATTATGGTCACTGCTACCTAGGGGCATCTTCACTTTGAGATCATTTATTAATCCCAGCTTGTTGCTCAATACCAGGCCTAGTATAGCCTGCTGTCTGGTTTGCTCCAAAGCATGCTGATCGAAGAAACTATCCTGGAAATGTTCTATGAACTCCTCATCTAGGCTATCTTTACCTATCTGACTTTTCCAGTCTATTTGTAAATTAAAATCTCCCACGATTATCGCTGATAAGCTCCCATTATTTCTTCCTTTATGTTCCATCCTTACCATGTGGTTACTATTAGGGGGTTTGTACATAACTCCCACAAGTGATTTCTTGTCTTTACCATTTAAGAACATAAGAACATAAGAACTGGGAGCAGGAGTAGGCAATTCAGCCCCTCGAGCCTGCCCCGCCATTCATTACGACCATGGCTGATCTAATTTCGGCCTCAACTCCAATTTCCTGCCCTCTCCCCATAACCTTTCAACCCGTTACTAATTAAAAATCTGTCTATCTCCTCCTTAAATTTATTCAGCGTCCCGGCATCTGCTGCACTCTCATTTCTCATCTCTACCCAAACCATTTCCACATTCTGTTTCCCTGAACTTAGGTCATCCCTCTCTATTGTGCTAATACCATCATTAACTAATAGGGCCAATCCTCTACCTTTTCCTCACTTCCTGTCTTTCTTACATATCTTGTACCCTTCGATATTCAGGTCCCAATTCATGTCCTCCTGCAGCCATGTCTCTGTAATGGCTATCAAATTGTTAATATCTATTTCTATGTGCGCTCTCACTTCATCTGTTTTGTTTTGAAAGCTACATGCTTTCATCCACAGTGCTTTTAGTTTTATTATTTTTCTATTTTTATAACCTCTTGTCTGTTCTGTTGATTTACTGTTAGATTTGTACGTTCTGTCCCTCCTGTCACGATCTGTTTTTCATTTCGTGTAGTAACACTTTTTTCTTTTGCCTTGTCCCTGCTCTTTGATTTACCAAATCTTCCCAAATTTCACCCCATTCCCCCACTACTTAGTTTAAATCCTCTCTACTTCCCTAGTTATGCGGCTCGCAAGAACATCGGTCCCAGCACGATCTGTGTAGACCGTCCTAACGGTACAGATCCCACTTTCTCCAGGACTGGTGCCAGTGCCCCACAAACTGGAACCCACTTCACCCACACCAGTCTTTGAGCCACACATTTATTTCTCTAATCTGATTTGTCCTATGCCAATTTGCACATGGCTCAGGTCATAATCCAGAGATTGATGTTCTGCTTCTTAATTTGGTGCCTAGGTTCTCATATTGTCTATGCAGAACCCCCTTCTTTGACCTGCCTGTGTCTTTGGTACCTACATGGACCACGATGACTGGATCCTCCCCCTCCCACTGCAAGTTCCTCTCCAGCCCTGAGCATATATCCTTCACCCTGGCACCAGGTAGGTAATACGGCCGTCTGGAATCACGCTGTTTGCTGCAGAGAACAGTATCAATCCTCCTCTCTATACTGTCCCCTACTACCATTACATTCCTTGTAACTCCCCCCACTTGAATGGCTTCCTATCCCATGGTGCCATGGTCAGTTTGCTCATCCACCCTACAGTCCCTGCTCTCATCCAAACAAGCTGAAAAAACCTCAAACCTGTTAGACAATTACAGAGGCTCACACTCCTGTCCTCCGAGTCCCCTTACCTGCCTCACTCTTAGTCACACCCTCCTGTCCCTGACCACTGACTAACTCAGAAGACCCTATCCTAAGGGGTGTGGCCCCCCCTGGAATAAATTCTCCGGGTAACGTTCCCCCTCCCTGATATGCTGCAGAGTCTACTGCTCAGCCTCCAGCTCAATAACTCCGAGCTGAAGTTCCTGCAGCTGCAAACATTTACTGCAGGTGTGTGTGCCCTGGATCACACTGGTATCCAGAAGCTCCCACATCCTGCAGTCGCAGTGCATCACCTACCCTGTCATCTCCAATGTGTGTTTATTAATTAATAATTGCTAATTATTTATAATTAATAAAGCCTACACCCCCCCAGTGGGTTTTGGCACTGCCAGTGAACTTTACAATCTGATAAAAGAATACAGTACTTACTAATAATACTAGTTACTGGTTTACCTCTCCTTCTGCTACACCAAAATAGAAATCAAACACTGGAGGCTGAAAAAGAGTAGAGAGGAAAAGCACCTCCTGCCCACCCTTCGCCGAACTCCCCACTTTACTTCTTGCAGTAAACCTTACCTAAAGCACCTCTTGCCCTCTATGCACTGAATTCCTACTTTGAACCAAATTCCCAAACATATGCAATCGGCCTCTGTCTCAGTCAGGCCAAAGTCTCCCCTCACTGACTGTGCACCTCTTACTATCTATGCTGGCTCGGCCATGTTCATTGGATGGATGACGGCCATATACCCAAAGACCCTCTGTGCGTTGAAATGGCCACTGGGTCACGACCTCCTGCATGTCCGTTCCTCCACTACAAAGATACCTGAAAGTGAGATATGAAGGTGGCTGAATTTGACACATTCAGAGGCAGTCGTTGATGGCCGTCACCTCTGAAGACTGACTGTTTGGAAGGGCATTGGAAGAGGAGAGCAGAAGTGAAAAACTCAGCTGGCTGAGAAGAGGACCCAGAGAAAACAGAGACCAGTGAACCCTACACCTTCTCAGCCCACTGTCTTCCTCTGCAGCAAATACAGCAGAGACTGCCGAGCCTGAGTGGGGCCCCTGAGCCCCACCAGGTGATGCTGAACACAGTTGACCATCACAGTGCAAACCATTGTCTTACCAGAATTACGGCTGCTGCATTCAAAAAATATCCTCAAAATTAAAACAAAAACCATTATAAAGCCATGAGGGGTTAGTCGACAAAGGTAGATTGGGAAATTGGACTAAAATATGCAATGCTAAATAAGTAATAGTAAACATTTAAAGAAATAATTCATAATTCTGAACAAATAACATGCCCTTGAGGATTAAAACTCCATTAGAAAAGTAGTACAATCATATCTAACTAGGAATTAAGGATAGTTTAGATTAAAAGAAGAAGCTAACAATGTTGCCATGGAGAGTTCTAGTATAAAGGATTTGAAAGCTTTACAAAATCAGCAAAGGATGAAGAAGAAATTGATAAAGAGGGAGAGAATAGAATGTGAGAGTAAACGAGTGAGTATAAAAACAGATTGTAAAATCCTTCACAGGCTTGTAAAAAGGAAGAGATTTGTGAATGTGAATGTCAGCCCTTTGAAGGCTGGGGCAAGAGAAATTATAATGCGGAAAAAGGAAATGGCAGAGATGTTGAACAAATATTTTGTGTCAATCCTCACAGTAGAAGACACAAAAACATATCAGAAATAACGGGGAATAATGAGAGTGAGGAATTTAAAGTAATTAATACTAATAAGGGAACAATACTAGACAAATTGATGGAAAGTCATAAGTGTAACCCTACTATTCAAGAAATGAGGGAGAGAATAGGAGGATTGAGTGATTGGACATATAGCTGGAGAATTGGTGTAGGAGGGGGGGCATCAGATTTCTGAACCATTGGGACCAGTTCTAGGGCAGGTGGGACCTGTACAAGAGGGACAGGGTACACCTTAACTGTACCAGGACTAATATCCTCGCAGTAAGATTTGCTAATGCTGTTGGGGAATGTTTAAACTAGTTTGTCAGGTGGATGGGAACCTGAGGAGTAGCTCAATTTGGAGGGAAATAAAGCTGGTAACAGGAAGTAGAAAAGTGTCAAGTGAAATTAGAAGGCAGGTGAAACAAAGGCAAACATCAAATAGATTCAGAATGTGGAATAATGTCAAAAAGGCAAAGTTAAGGGCACTCTGAATGCACACAGCATTCACAACAAGGTAGATCATATAAAGGCACAAATAGAGGTAGATGGGTATAATCTAAATACCATTACAGAAACATGGCTGCAGGGTGGCCAAGACTGGGAACTGACAGGATATTCAATATTTAAGAAGGACAGGGGAAAAGGAAAAGGTGCTGTTAACAAGGAACAAATCAGTATATTAGTGAGAGAGAATCTTAGATCGCAGGTTCAAGATGTCGAATCAGCTTGGGTGGAGCTAAGAATTAGCAAGGGGTACCACACATTAGTGGGAACGGTTTACAGGTCTCCAAACTGTAGTGAAAATGTTGAGCACAGAATAAATCAGGAAATTAGAGTTGCATGTAACATGGGAAATACAGTAATAATGGTTGACTTCAATTTACATATAGACTGGGTAAACCTAATCCGCACTAATGTTGTGGAGGATGAAGTCCTGGAGTGTTTACGAGATGGCTTTCTGGAGCAGTATGTTGAAGAACCAACGGGGAATTGATTTTAGTTTTAGTATTATGCAATGAGAAAGAGCTAATTAATAGCCTTTCTGAAAAGGAGCCTTAGGGAAATAGTGACCAGAATATGACTGAATTTGAAAGTGATGTAATTCATTCTGAATCTAGGGTCTTAAATCTGAACAAAGGAAACTATGAAAATATGACAGGAAGTTGGCTATGGTGGATTGGGAAAATACACTGAAAGATTTTATGGTAGACAGGCAATGGCTAATACTTTAAAAAGTATTACATGGTCTACAACAGATCTACATTCCTCTAAGAAACAAAAACTCCAACAGGAAAGGTGAATCAACCATGGCTAACAAAATAAGTTAAAGGTTGCATTAGATCGAAGCAAGTGGCCTATAAGATTGCCAGAAAAAGTGGTAAGCCTGAGGATTGAGAGCAATTTAGAATCCAGAAAAAGAGGACTGAGAAACTGATAAAGAAGGTGAAAAGTGATTGTGAATACAAGCTAGCGAGTAACATAAAGGTAGACTGTAAAAACTTCTTTAGGCATGTGAAAAGGAAAATTTTATCTAGGACAAATGTGGGTCCATTACAGATGGAGATGGGTGAATTTATAATGGAGAACAGAAAAATAGCAGAGAAACTAAACAGTTACTTTGTATCTGTCTTCAAGGAGAAAGGTAAAGAAAATCTCCCAGAAATATAAAGGAACCAAGTGACTAGTGAAAATAAGGAGCTGAAAGAAATTGGTATTAATAAAGAGGTAGTACTTGAAAAATAAATTGGATTGAAGATTTGTGGAGTTGATCTACATTTTAGAGTGTAGAAGGAGGTGATTGTAGAGACAGTGGATGCATGGGTGGTTCTCTTTCAAAATTCTATTGATTCTGGAAAGGTTCCTGCGGACTGGAAAGAAGCAGATGTAACCCCACTATTTAAGAAAGGAGGGAGAGAGAAAATGGAGAACTAAAGACCTGTTAGTTTGACCGTCAGTAGTAGGGAAAATGTTAGAATCTGTTATAAAGGATGTGATAACTGGACATATAGAAAAAATGGTAAAATTGGACAGAGTCAGCATGGATTTATGAAAGGGAAATCATGTTTGACAAATCTGCTGGAGCCTTTTGAGGATGTTACTTGTAGCATAGATAAGGGAGAACCAGTGGATGTGGTGTATTTGGATTTTCAGAAGGTCCCACATGGGAGGTTAGTAAACAAAATTAGAGCACATGGGATTGGGGGTAACATACAGGTATGGATTGAGGATTGGTTAATGGACAGAAAACAGAGAGTAGGGATAAATGGGCCATTATCAGGATGGCAGGCTGTGACTAGTGGGGTACCACAAGGATCATTGCTGGGGCCACAGCTGTTCACAATCTATACAAATGATTTGGATGTTGGGATCAGTTGTAATATTCCAAAATTTTCTGATGTCACAAAACTAGGTGGGAAAACAAAAACAGAATTACCTGCAAAAAACTCAGCAGTTCTGGCAGCATCGGCGGAGAAGAAAAGAGTTGACGTTTCGAATCCTCATGACCCTTCAACAGAACTGATTTTTCTTTACAAGGAGAAGGGTGAAATATAAGCTGGTTTAAGGTGTGGGGGTGGGGGGGGGGGGGGGGCTTTGGGTGGGGGTAGAGAAGTGGGGGGGGTGGGGTGGGGTGGTTGTAGGGACAAGCAAGCAGTGATAGGAGCAGATAATCAAAAGATGTCACAAACAAAAGAACACAGAGGTGTTGAATTTGGTGATATTATCTAAACGAATGTGCTTATTAGGAATGGATGGTAGGGCACTCAAGGTACAGCTCTAGTGGGGATGGGATGGAAAGTCTAGCAGGGCATAAAAGGTTTAAAAATAATGGAAATAGGTGGGAAAAGAAAAATCTATATAAATTATTGGAAAAAAACAAAAGGAAGGGGGAAGAAACAGAAAGGGAATGGGGATGGAGGAGGGAGTTCAAGATCTAAAGTTGTTGAATTCAATATTCCGTCCGGAAGGCTGTAAAGTGCCTATTCGGAAGATGAGGTGCTGTTCCTCCAGTTTGCGTTGGGCTTCACTGGAACAATGCAGCAAGCAAGGACAGACATGTGGGCAAGAGAGCAGGGTGGAGTGTTAAAATGGCAAGCGACAGGGAGGTATGGGTCATTCTTGTGGACTGACCGCAGGTGTTCTGCAAAGCGGTTGCCCAGTTTACGTTTGGTCTCTCCAATGTAGAGGAGACCACATTGGGAGCAATGAATGCAATAGACTAAGTTGGGGGAAATGCAAGTGAAATGCTGCTTCACTTGAAAGGAGTGTTTGGGCCCTTGGATGGTGAGGAGAGAGGAAGAGAAAGGGCAGGTGTTGCATCTTTTGCGTGGGCATGGGGAGGTGCCATAGGTGAGGGTTGAGGAGTAGGGGGTGATGGAGGAGTGGACCAGGGTGTCCCGGAGGGAACGATCCCTATGGAATCCCACCAGGGTGGGGTGAAGGGAAGATATGTTTGGTGATGGCATTATGCTGGAGTTGGCGGAAATGGCGGAGGATGATCCTTTGAACGCGGAGGCTGGTGGGGTGATAAGTGAGGACAAGGGGGACCCTATCATGTTTCTGGGAGGGAGAAGGTGTGAGGGCAGATGCGCGGGAGATGGGCCGGACACGGTTGAGGACCCTGTCAACCACCATGGGTGGAAAACCTCGGTTAAGGAAAAAGGAAGACATGTCAGAGGAACTGTTTTTGAAGGTAGCATCATCAGAACAGATGTAACGGAGGCAAAGGAACTGAGAGATTGGAATGGAGTCCTTACAGGAAGCGGGGTGTGAGGAGCTGTAGTCAAGGTAGCTGTGGGAGTCGGTAGGCTTGTAATGGATATTGGTGGACAGTCTATCACCAGAGATTGAGACAGAGAGGTCAAGGAAGGGAAGGGAAGTGTCAGATGGACCATGTGAAAATGATGGAGGGGTGGAGATTGGAAGCAAAATTAATACATTTTTCCAAGTCCTGACGAGAGCATGAAGCAGCAGCGAAGTAATCATCGATGTACTGGAGAAAGAGTTGTAGAAGGGGGCCGGAGTAGGACTGGAACAAGGAATATTCCACGTACCCCATAAAGAGACAGGCATAGCTGGGGCCCATGTGGGTACCCATAGCCTAACCTTTTATTTGGAGGAAGTGAGAGGAGTTGAAGGAGAAATTGTTCAGTGTGAGAACAAGTTCAGCCAGACGTAGGAGAATAGTGGTGGATGGGGATTGTTCGGGCCTCTGTTCGAGGAAGAAGCTAAGGGCCCTCAGACCATCCTGGTGGGGGATGGAGGTGTAGAGGGATTGGATGTCCATGGTGAAGAGGAAGCGGTTGGGGCCAGGGAACTGGAAATTGTTGATGTGACATAAGGTGTCAGAGGAAACACGGATGTAGGTGGGAATGGACTGGACAAGGGGAGAAAGAAGAGAGTCAAGATAACGAGAAATGAGTTCTGTGGGGCAGGAGCAAGCTGACATGATCGGTCTACCAGGACAGTTCTGTTTGTGGATTTTGGGTAGGAGGTAGAAGCGGGCCGTCCGAGGTTGCGCGACTATCAGGTTGGAAGCTATGGGAGGAAGATCTCCAGAGGAGATGAGGTCAGTGACAGTCCTGGAAACAATGGCTTGATGTTCAGTGGTGGGGTCATGGTCCCAGAAGAGGTAGGAGGAAGTGTCTGCGAGTTGACGCTCAGCCTCCGCGAGGTAGAGGTCAGTGCACCAGACAATAACAGCACCACCCTTGTCAGCGGGTTTGATGACAATGTTGGGGTTGGACCTGAGAGAACGGAGTGCAGTAAGTTCAGAGAGAGAGAGATTAGAATGGGTGAGAGGAGCAGAGATATTGAGACGACTAATGTCGCACCGACAGTTCTCAATGAAAAGATCAAGAGAAGGTAAGAATCCAGAGGGAGGGGTCCAGGTGGAGGGAGAATATTGGAGGTGGGTAAAAGGATCTGTTGAACGGGGAGAGGACTCCTGCCCAAAGAAGTGAGCACGGAGACGAAGATGGCGGAAGAAGAGTTCAGCATCATGCCGAGCCCGAAATTCATTGAGATGAGGGTATAAGGGTATGAAACTAAATCCTTTGCTGAGCACTGAACGTTCAGCGTCAGAGAGGGGAAGGTCAGGGGGTATAGTGAATACACGGCTGGGGCTGGGATTGGAAGATGGGGTGGGGACGGAGGGACAGGCAGGGGTGGAGGGTCCTAGATGGGTGTTGGTGTCGATGAGTTGTTGGATCTTGCGTTCCTTAGCACTTGAGAGAAAGAGAAAAAGTTTCTTGTTGAGGCGTCGGATGAGACGAAGAATAAAATGAAACTGGGGGCACGTGCAGCTTTGAAAAAGGGTGCGGCGGCGCTGCTGGAGGGAGAGGTCGAGTGTGTTCATATGGCGGCGCATGGCACTGAGTGTGGATCTCAGAATGCGACAGGAACAGCAGTCCGAGAAACGCTTTATGTCCCGGAGATACCTGTAATCCTGGGTGGGTTCGGAACAAGAGGGATGGAATTTCAGTTGAAATCCACATGAGGTAGGTCGGAGATGGAGACAGTCACTGAGGAAGGAGTTATGGCTGTGAAAGTGGGTTTTAGTAAACACCTTGTCAAACACCAGGAGAGAAATGGAAAGCAATGAAGGTGAACAAGGCAAAAGAGAGATACGGAAATCTTGTCACAGAGAGAAACAAAACTTCTTCAAGGTAGGCATTCCTTGAAGAGGAGTGCCAGTCAATTAAACGAAGAGATAAAAACAAAAAACTGCGGATGCTGGAAATCGAAAACAAAAACAGAATTACCTGGAAAAACTCAGCAGGTCTGGCAGCATTGGTGGAGAAGAAAAGAGTTGATTTTTCGAGTCCTCATGACCCTTCAACAAAACTGAGTGAATATAAGGAGAGGGGTGAAATATAAGCTGGTTTAAGGTGGGGGGGGTGGAGGCGTTGGGTGGGGGGAGAGAAGTTGGGGGGGATGTGTGGTTGTAGGGACAAGCAAGCAGTGATAGGAGCAGATAATCAAAAGATGTCACAGACAAAGGAATAAAAGAACACAGAGGCGTTGAAGTTGGTGATATTATCTAAACGAATGTGCTAATTAAGAATGGATGGTAGGGCACTCAAGGTACAGCTCTAGTGGGGGTGGGGTGGAAAGGCTAGCAGGGCATAAAAGATTTAAAAATAATGGAAATAGATGGGAAAAGAAAAATCTATATAAATTATTGGAAAAAACAAAAGGAAGGGGGAAGAAACAGAAAGGGGGTGGGGATGGAGGAAGGAGTTCAAGATCTAAAGTTGTTGAATTCAATATTCCGTCCGGAAGGCTGTAAAGTGCCTAGTCGGAAGATGAGGTGCTGTTCCTCCAGTTTGCGTTGGGCTTCACTGGAACAATGCAGCAAGCCAAGGACAGACATGTGGGCAAGAGAGCAGGGTGGAGTGTTAAAATGGCAAGCGACAGGGAGGTTTGGGTCATTCTTGTGGACTGACCGCAGGTGTTCTGCAAAGTGGTCGCCCAGTTTACGTTTGGTTTCTCCAATGTAGAGGAGACCACATTGGGAGCAACGAATGCACTAGACTAAATTGGGGGAAATGCAAGTGAAATGCTGCTTCACTTGAAAGGAGTGTTTGGGCCCTTGGACGGTGAGGAGAGAGGAAGTGAAGGGGCAGGTGTTGCATCTTTTGCGTGGGCATGGGGAGGTGCCATAGGTGAGGGTTGAGAAGTAGGGGGTGATGGAGGAGTGGACCAGAATGTCACGGAGCGAACGATCCCTAGGTGGGAATGTGAGCTGTGAGGAGGATGCAAGGAGGTTTCAAGCGGATTTGGACAGGCAAAGTGAAAGGGCAAGAATATGGCAAATGAAATATAATGTGAATAAATATGAAGTTATTCACTTTGGTAGGAAAAACAGAATGGCAGAGTATTTCTTAAATGGTAAGAGATTGGGAAGTTTTGATACTCAAAGAGACCTGGGTGTCTTTATTTGTGAGTCACTAAGAGCTAGCGTGCAGCAAACAATTCAGAAGGCAAATGTACACTGGTCTTCAACGCAAGGGGATTTGAGTACAGGAGTAAAGATGTCTTTCTGTAATTGTATAGAGCCCCAGTGAGGTCACACCTGGAATATTGTGTACAATTTTGGTCTCTTTATCTAAGGAAGGATATACTTGCCATAGAGGGAGTGCAACAGAGGTTCACCTGACTGAATCCAGGGATGGTGAGATTGTCTTACGAGGAGAGATTGAGGAGACTGTGTCTGTATTCTTTAGAGTTTCGAAGAATGAGAGGTGATCTCATTGCAACTTACAAAATTCTTACAGGGTACGACAGGGTAGATGTGGATAGGATGTTTCCCCTGGCTGGTGGGTCTAGAACCAGGACTACAGTCTCAGAATAAGGGGCAGGCCATTTAAAACTGAGATGAGGAGGAATTTCTTCACTCAGAGGGTGGTGAATCTTTGGAATTCTCTACCCCAGAGGGCCGTGGAAGGTCAGTCATTGAGTGTATTGAAGAAAGAAATCGATAGATTTCTGGAGACTAAAGACTTCAAGGGATACAAAGGTAGTGCAGGAAAGTGGTGTTGAGGTAGATGATCAGCCATGATCTAATTGAATGGCAGAGCAGGGGCTGAATGGCTTACTCCTGTTCCTATGTTCCTCAGGAGATGCGCAGGTTAAGTGACTGGGCAAGAAGGTGGCAGATGGAGTATAATGTGTCAAAGTGTGAAATTGATCTTGGGACGAAGAATGGAAAAGCAGAATATTTTTAGAAATATAATTACCCAGAGGGATTTGGGTGTCCTTGTGCACAACAATAGCAACTAGCACTTACATAGTGCCTTTCACATGGTCAAGCATCCCAAGGGACTTCACAGGAGCAACATAAAACAAAATCTGACACCATGTCATGGAAGAAAACCTTGAGATAGATGGCCAGAAACTTGGTCAAAGAGATGAGCTTTAAGAAGCAGTTTAAAGGAGCCAAGGAAGGTTGGGAGGGATGTTTAGGAAGGGGATTGATTGCAGAGCTTTGGACCGAGGTAACTGAGGCCATAGCCACCAATGGTGAAGAGATTAAACCCAGGGGATGTTCACGAGGGCAATAATACAGGTGGACAGATACCTTGGAGTGTTGTGTAGCTGGAGGGGATTACAGGGGTAGGAAGGAGTGAGGCCATGGAGGGGTTTGAAAAATAAGGATGAATATTTTAAAATCAGGACGTTGTTTAACTGGGAGCTGGCGCAAGCCAGCTCAGGGGTGATAGGTGAACAGGACTTGGTGCGACTTCTGGCACAGGCAGCAGAGTTTTGGAAAGTAGAATTTGAGAGGTCAGCCAGAGGTGTGCTGTAATAATCAAGCCTGCAAATAACAAAGGGCTGAATGAGGGTTTCAGCAGCAGATAAGCTGAGACAGGAGTGAATTTGGGCAATATTACAGGCCCATGGAAATGGGTGGTCTTTAAGACTTTGGCGAGACCACACCTGGAATACTGTGTATAGATTTGGTCTCTTTACCCAAAGAAGGAGGTGCCTTAGAGATGGTGCAGCCAGGATTCACCAGACTGGTTCCTGGGCTGGGGGCCAGGTGGGGTGGTGGTGTGGTTTGTCCTGTGAGCTATCATTGAGTACAGGGGATCTATATTTTCAGGAGTTTAGAAGAATGGCCGTTGATCTCATTGAAATATCAGAAATTCTTAGAGGGTTTGGAGGGCAGATACTGAAAGCTTTTCCTGGCTGGGGCTAGTACCAGAGATTGGAGCTGATGTAGCCATGATCAGACGACTTAATTGAAACCTTTAAGATCCTGAGGGGTCTTGACAGGGTGGATGTGGAGAGGATGTTTCCTCTTGTGGGAAAATCTATAACTAGGGGTCACTGTTTCAAAATAAGGGGTCACTCATTTAAGAAAGAGGTGACGAGAATCTTTCCCCCTTGGAAGGTCGTGAGTCTCCGGAACTCTCTTCCTCAAAAGGTGGTGGAAGCAGAGCCATTGAATATTTTTTAAGGCAGAGCTAGATAGATTCTTGATTAACAAGGGGGGGTGAAATGTTACCGGGGTGGGTGGGAGGTTACAATCAAATCAGCCATGGTCTTTTTGAGTGGCGGAACAGGCTTAATGGGCTGAGTGGCCTATTCCTGCTCCTAATTTGCATGATCGTATGATCTTTTTAAATGGCAAAGCAGGCTTGAAGGGTCAGATGGCCTATTCCTGCTCCTGTTTCCTAAGTCCTTAGCTTCTTGCCTCTGGAGAGAGTGCTATAACATAAGGGTACTTGTTCCTGGAGTAAGTGGAGTCTTAAAAGTGTACTTGTATTGTAGCACTCTATGCAAAGACAAGTTTATGGCTCATTAAACAGGGACTATCATACCAATGTACTTGCATATGAAAGGGATTTTGGCTAAGATCAAGTGTAGTTGTGAAGTGATGGCTGTAACCAGTTGAGTCCCATACCATGGGGTACGTAACACCATCTGGGTGATGGTGAAAGACAGCGAAGGAGGAGCACCCATGGATCTGGCCTTCTTCATCAAGCGGATCCTGTTGAAGGCATGTGGATTTGAAGTGGAGGAGATCTACTCCCTGCAAGACTTCCCCAGTGCTGGATGTTTTGACGTGACTTTCAAGCGTGTGGCAGCTTGCGTCAAGTTCCTGAAGGTGTTTGAGGAGAAAAGAGACCAGCGGGAGATGAAGATCCTGGCAGTGGAGCCGCTCTTTGCTCTGCCGTTGCAACGGGACCGTGTGGTGACTGTACATCTCTACAACCCCTATGCCCCTGTCGCCGACATGTTCACCTTCCTCGCCCGGTACTTCGACAGTTGGGAGCTGCACCGAGGTTAGAGACGCCTTCGGAATTTGGACATGCAAACGCCAGGTTAAGGCCATGCTCAAGACCAATGGTAAGGGAGCCAATTTCCACCCTCCTTCCAGCTTCGCTATCGGGGGAAACCGTGGCTACCTTGTCTGTGCTGGGCAGCCCAAACTTTGTTTCTCATGCGGCAAGTCTGGTCATGTGGCGGCCAACTGCAGTGCTGCCCTCTGCAAGAACTGCAAACAGGAAGGGTACCAGACAAAGGACTGCAGACAGACTAAGTGCTGCAACCTGTGTGGTGAGGCAGGTCACCTCTACAGGACCTGCCCCAAACGCTGCCTCACTTATGCACAGGCAGCCAAAGCCAACGAGGGGGAAGCAGAAGAAATGCTTCGTGTCACTACTACCAAGTACACTTGCAACATTCCAACCACCATGTCCCCCAGTGAGAACAACAGGACAAAGGAGGGCACAGAGAGAGACAAGGTGGAGGAAAAGATTGAGGCAGCAGACAGCCAATCAACAGCACTGCCCCCTGAACCTCCCACTCCTCAAGAGAGCGAATCAATGGAGGAGGAGGAAGCAGCGGAAAATCAGCAGGGGGCATGGCAGCTGGTGAAGAGAGCCAAAACGAAGAAGGGCTAAGAAGGGACCAAGCCACTTCCCAGACAAGTGGCAGAGGCGTCTCCCATCCAACACGGATGACAAGGGCAGCTGCTCTTCAGACAAAGAAGGGCAAGGACAGCACCTACAGAAGAAGTGGCAAAGCTCTAGGGAGTTGGAGGACGAGACACCTGAGCTCCAGAACATTGGAGACAATGAGGAGACCAGCGCACCCCAACTTTGCCCACAACCCGAAGAGGTCAGCGCACCCCAGCCCCAGGAATCTGGGAGCAGTGAGGTGCTCAGCGCACCCCAGCTCTGGGAAGCCGGCAGCAGCAACGCCCCAGAGGGGGAGAGGATTGGAGAGACTTCTCCAACAGAGGACATTTCAAATTCCTTTCTCTACATAAACCCCCAGATGCCACCTGAGTAGAACATCTCCAATGGGGAGGTTCAGGACAGATTCCTCAGCCCATCCAAAGTGAGGCAATTTGTGAACACTGTGGGTATGCAGGAGCAGACCAAAGGTCTGGGACTCTCAGAGACAACAGGTTTGGTAAGAGACTAAATGCTCTAAAATGGTTGTGAAGATTGTATTCATAAATGTGCGTAGCTTTAAATCTACTACGCGATGTGTTGCGACCTTAGACTACTTTGCCAAGGTCAAAGCTGACCTGTTGTTTCTGCAGGAGTGTGCGATACCGCACCTCAGCTCCTACAGACAATGGTCACGATGGTGGTCCCATGGGCCATCGATCTGGTCGGGAGGAAATGACTCTCGTTCTGCTGCGGGGAGGTAACTTCACTGTCTCCGAGGTTAAGGAGGTGGTGGGCGGGCGCCTCCTCGTAGAAGACATAATGTACAAGAATGCTCCACTCTGGTTAATTAACGTGTACGCCTCGTCACAAAGGGCCGAGCGGCTGAAGGTTTTTCAGCAGCTCCCACTGCTGCTGGCGACCTTCAGGCCGGTCATTCTGGGCGGCGACTTCAACTGCATCATCGATGCGGCTGGACGATCTGGCAGGGCTGACAGCAGATTGGACGCCACATCCAGATCCCTGATGGAAACAGTTAAGGATGCCAAGCTGCATGACGTCTTCAGAAACCCTGCAGATGGAGCGCAGCGTAGATACACCTGGTCGCGGCCTGATGGGTCCATCCGTTCCAGGATAGATTTCCTGTTTGTGTCCTGTACGTTCGCAGTCAGATCCACCAACGTCAAGCCGGTGTTCTTCTCTGACCACTGCCTCCTACTGGCTGACTGTCACTTAGAGGAAGACCAGAGGGTGGGCAGGGGGCATGGAAGCTAAACATGCAACTGCTGACCCCAGAGAACATTGAGGAGCTCAAGAGGGATTACAAAGGTTGGAGAACCGTGAAACCCCTCTTTGAGTCCCTGATGGGAAGCGATCAAGGGAAACATCAAGAGGTTTTTCATCCTCAAAAGCACCCAGAAAGTTAGAAAGGAACAGAGGGAAATGTCCCGACTCCAGAAAAAAATGCAGAATCTGCTCTGGCTGCAGTTGATGGGGGTCAATGTCAAGGAGGAACTCCAAGAGGTGAAGAGCCAGCAAGCCTCGCTCTTTGCCTCAGAGGCCTCCAAGATCATCTTCCGGTCCAGAGTCCGCTCCGTGGAGCAGGATGAGACGTGTTCACGTTTCTTCTTCCAAAAGGTACAGAGAGAGAGCTCTGTGATCAGCAGCCTGAACGAAGAAGACAGCTCAGTAAATTCATCACAGTCCTTTTATGCCAGATTGTATGGTGTGAAGCCCACAGACAGCACGGTCTCCCAATCCTTCCTGTCCTCTATCACGGAGTCTTTGACGACAGTACACGGGAGAGCCTGGACAAACCGCTAACTCCTGATGAAATGACTAAGGCCCTTCAGTCCTTCGATAAGAGTAAAACTCCTGGAAGCGACGGCTTGCTGGCAGAATTGTATTCGGCTCTGTGGGACTGGATGGGCCCAGACCTGTTAGAAGTGTACGAGAGTATGCTTCTGGCTGGCAGCATGTCAGAATCCATGAGGAAAGGCATCATCACCCTCATCTACAAGCACAAGGGGGAAAGGGAGGAAATTAGAAATTGGCGACCCATTTCACTGTTGAATGTGAACTATAAGATTCTGTCCAAGGTCATCGCCAATCGGGTCAAGTCCATTTTGGAATTGGTGATCCACCCTGACCAGACCTGCGCTGTGCCGGGCAGGAAGATCTCTGACAGCCTCGCGCTGCTCAGGGATACGATTGCCTATGTGCAGGACAGGGGTTTGGACACCTTCCTCATCAGCCTGGATGAGGAGAAGGCCTTTGACAGAATATCGCACACCTACATGGTGGATGTGCTCTCCAAAATGGGGTTTAGGGAGGGAATTCGCAATTGGATCCAACTGCTCTACACTAACATCAATAGCGCAGTCTCAATCAATGGGTGGGAATAGTATAGCTTTCCTATTAAATCTGGAGTCAGGCAGGGCTGCCTTCTCTCCCCTGTCCTGTTTGTTTGTTGGATAGAACCCTTTGCTGAGTCCATCAGGAAGGATCCGAGCAAAAGAGGAGTGACGATCCCAGGCAGTGGAGGCACTCAGATCAAAGCCTACCTGTACATGAACAATGTCGCCACCTTCTGCTCGGATCCGCTGTCGTTGCGCAGACTGATCCATATCTGCGACCAGTTCGAACTGGCCTCGGGAGCCAAGGTAAATCATGGGAAGAGCGAGGCCATGTTCTTTGGGAACTGGGCTGACTGATCCTTTGTCCCCTCACTGTCAGGGCTGATGGCCTGAAGGTGCTGGGGATATGGTTCGGAGGGACCAGGGCATGCGTTAGAAACTGGAAGGAGTGAGTGTCTATGGTGAAAAGAAAACTGGGCATGTGGGAGCGACGCTCCCTCTCCATTGCGGGTAAGAACCTGGTCATCAGGTGTGAGGCACTCTCGCTGTTGCTGTATGTGGCGCAGGTCTGGCCCATTCCACACTCCTGCGTGATAGTGATCTCCTGAGCCACCTTTCGCTTTATCTGGAGGTCGAAAATGGATCGTGTCCGCAGGGACGTGATGTACAAGCCTTTAGATAAAGGGGGAAAAAACGTGCCCAACATCGCCCTCATACTGATGGCTACCTTTGTGTGCGGCTGCATCAAGCTGGGCGTAGACCCTCGGTAGGCAAACACCAAGTGTCACTACGTGCTGAGGTTCTACCTGTCCCCGGTGTTGCGAAGGATGGGTCTGGTCAAGCTGCCGCGGAACACTCCAAGTAGTTGGACTGTGCTGTACCACCTGTTCCTCGTGGAAAAATTTACGCAGAGAAACACCTTTGACCAAAAGTCCATCAGGCAGTGGTCGGCATGTAACGTCTTAGAGGCCCTGCGGGAAAAGGAGAGGATGGATCCTGTGGGATGGTTCCCCGAGCAGACTGTCAAAGCCATTTGGCAGAATGCCTCATCGCCAGAACTTTCCAACAAGCACCAAGATGTAGCTTGGCTGGTGGTGAGAAATGCCCTCCCCCTCAGATCCTTCCAACACACCAGGAGTCTCACCCCCTCTGCATGTTGTCCTCGAGGTGGCTACGGTGGGGATAAGACTGTTGTTCACCTCCTTGTGGATTGTGCCTTTGCAAAGAAAGTCTGGAGAGAGATGCTGTGATTTCTGTTGAGGTTCATCCCGAGCAGTTCTGTGACACAGGACTCTGTGCTCTATGGGCTGTCCCCAGGGACACACACCAAGACAAACATCAACTGCGGCTGGAGGATCAACTCAGTGAAAGATGCTCTTTGGTCTGCCCGAAACTTGATGGTCTTCCAGCGCATAAATTGTCCCCGACCGAGTGTTGCAGACTGGCACATTCCACAGTCCAGGACTATGTGCTGAGGGACACACTAAAGCTTGGGGCAGCCGCCGCAAAGGCACAATGGGGAAAGGTCACTGTCTAAGACCTTTCTGCCACAGAGCAGCGAGGGACTGGGAATTGTTTAGAACCCCTTGGGCTGTACAGCTCAAAATGAATGTATGCATTGAATACTAATTGTATTATAATTGTATTGAAGCACCTCAGAGTGCAACATGATGTATGTTGATAACTCCAATACCATTGCACTGTCTGTAATGACAATATTGAAATGACTGTAATATTCAGTGATTGTATTGAAGCACCTCGTGATCCATGTGTAAAAGTTGAATCTGATTGTACTTATGTGTTGGTCATTTTGAAATGGTTTGGAATGTTCTTCCAGATATTTTATGAATAAAGTAAATGTTTCCAAAAAAAATGAAAGGGATACTTTGGTACAAAGATATGTGACCCTGCAGAATGTGTCATATTTAAAGTTTATACCTGTCTCTGGAGGGAGTGCAGTAACGCGAGGGTACATGTCTTTGGAAGAAATACTATAACTAAAGTTTATTTGTCTAAGAAGGAATACCTTTATATAGATCTATATGTCTTTGGAGAGAATGTTAAAAGACAAGTTTAAGTTTCTCTGCAGAGGGATTATTACACAACAATATGTATTTCAGGAAGGAGCACTTTAACAGAAGCGGATGGATTCAGAGTTCAGCTGTTTAGCAGCTACTGTTTTGTGCTACGGGTCTCAGATTCACAGAATTGTTACAGTGCAGAAGGAGGCCATGTGGCCCAGCATGTCTGCCGCAGCTCTCTGAATGAGCAATGCATTTAGTGCCATGCCCCCACCTTTTCCCTGTAACCCTGCACATTCTTCCCAGGATGGAAGAATGGGCGGTGTCAAAGCTCTTGAGTGTTGTTGGAGCTGCACTCAGCCAGGCAGGTGATTGATTCATGGGCATTGATTGAAATATCTCTTTCCATATCTGCTGCTAAACACTCGGTGAAGCGTCTGCCATCTCTTACCAAAGCTTTGCCATTGTTATAGAAAGTATCATCAGTGTAATCATAGGACTCAAAGAATCATAGACATTTACAGCACAAATGAGGTCATTTTGCTACACGGAGAAGGTATCAGGTCTCTCACTGGTGAGATCATCAGGCCACTGTCTGGTCAGACCATCAGGCCACTGTCTGGTCAGACCACCGAGCCACTGTCCCATCAGACCATCAGGCCACTGTCCCATCAGTCCATCAGGCCACTGACCCATCAGGCCACTGTCCGGTCAGACAATAAGGCCACAGTCTGGCCACACCATCAGGCCACTGTCCCATTAGGCCATCAGGCTGCTTTCTGCTCAGACCAACAGGCCATTGTCCAGTCAGACCACCAGGCCACTGTCCGGTGAGACCACCAGGCCTCTGTCCAGTAAGAATGCCCAGGCCACTGACCCATCAGACCATCACGCCACTGTCCAGCCACACCATCAGGCCACTGTCCCATTAGGCCATCAGGCTACTTTCCATTCAGACCAACAGGCCATTGTCCCATCAGACCATCAGGCCACCGTCCGGTCAGACCATCAGGCCACTGTCCAGTCAGAACATTAGGCCATTGTCCCATCACACCATCAGGCCATTGTCCCATCAGACCATCAGGCCACTGTCCGGTCAGACCATCAGGCCATTGTCCCATCAGACCATCAGGCAACTTTCCGGTCAGACCATCAGGCCACTGTCCCACCTGACCATCAGGCCACTGTCCCATCAGATCATCAGGCCACTGTCCAGTCAGACCATCAGGCCACTGTCCCATCAGACCAGCAGGCCACTGTCTGGTCAGATCATCAGGCCACTGTCCCGTCAGACCATCAGGCCACCGTCCGGTCAGACCATCAGGCTCTGTCCCAT
This sequence comes from Carcharodon carcharias, assembly GCF_017639515.1. Taxonomy (NCBI): domain Eukaryota; kingdom Metazoa; phylum Chordata; class Chondrichthyes; order Lamniformes; family Lamnidae; genus Carcharodon; species Carcharodon carcharias. Next base: position 37,029,249 of record NC_054482.1, on the reverse strand, counting down.
CAGACCATCAGGCCACTGTCACATAAGAACATCAGGCCACTGTCCGGTCAGACCAGCAGGCCACTGTCTGGTCAGACCGTCAGGCCACTGTCCCATCAGACCATCAGGCCAACATCCAGTCAGACCATCAGGCCACTGTCTGGTCAGACCATCAGGCCGCTGTCCCATCAGACCATCAGTCCACTGTCCCATCAAACCATCAGGCCACTGTCCCATCAGACCATCAGGCCAATGTCCCATCAGACCATCAGGCCAATGTCTGGTCAGACCATATGTCTACTGTCCCATCAGAACATTGAAGGTCAGACTATCAGGCCACTGTCCGGTCAATATATCAGGCCGCTGTCCCATCAGACCATCAGGCCACTGTCCAATCAGACAATCAGGCCAATATCCCATTAGTCCATCAGTCCACATTTCAGTCAGAGCATCAGGCCATTGTCCGGTCTCACCATCAGGCTGCTGTCCAATCAGACCATCAGGCCACTGTCCTTTCAGATCATCAGGCCACTGTCCCGTCAGACCATCAGACCTGGGTCCCATTAGACAATCAGGCCACTGTCCGGCAGGCCATAATAACACTATCCCAACTGACCATCAGGTCACTGTCCCATCAGACCATCAGACCACTGTCTGGCCAGATCATCAGGCCACTGTCCCATCAGACCATCAGACCTGGGTCCCATCAGACGATTGGGCCATTGTCCAGTCAGGCTATAATAAAACTATCCCAACTGACCATCAGGTCACTCTCCCATCAGACCATCAAGCCACTGTCCAGTCAGGCCAGGCCACTGTCCAGTCATACAATCAGCCACATTCCCATCAGTTCATCAGGCCACTGTCCCATCAGACCATCAGGTCACAGTCTGGTCAGACCAGCAGGCCACTGCCCCATGAGATCATCAGGTCACTCTCCCATCAGACCACCAGGTCACTCGCCCATCAGATCATCTGGCCTCTGTCCCTTCAGTCCATCAGGTCACTTTCCAGTCAGATCATCAGGCCAATGTCCTGTCAGACCATCAGGCAACTGTCCCATCAGACTATCAGGCTACAGTCCGGTCAGACCATTAGGTCGCTGTCCCCTCAGACCATCAGACCACTGTCCGGTCTGACCAACAGGCCACTGTCCCATTAGACCATCAGGCCACTATCTGGTCAGACCATCAGGCCGCTGTCCCATCAGACTATCAGGTCACTCTCCCATCAGACCATCAAGCCACTGTCCAGTCAGGCCAGGCCACTGTCCAGTCAGACAATCAGGCCAATGTCCCATCAGTCCATCAGTCCACATTTCGCTCAGACCATCAGGCTATTGTCCGGTCTCACCATCAGGTCACTGTCCCATCAGACCATCAGGCCACTGTCCTTTCAGATCATCAGGCCACTGTCGTCAGACCATCAGACCTGGGTCCCATTAGACAATCAGGCCACTGTCCGGCAGGCCATAATAACACTATCCCAACTGACCATCAGGTCACTGTCCCATCAGACCATCAGGCCACTGTCCCATCAGACCAGGGTCCCATTAGATGATCAGGCCACTGTCCAGTCAGGCCATAAGAACACTATCCCAACTGACCATCAGGTCGCTGTCCCATTAGACTATCAGGCCACTCTCCATTCAGACCATCAGGCCGCTGTCCAATAAGACCATCAGGCCATTGTCTGGTCAGATCTTCAGTCCACTGTCTGGTCAGACCATCAGGTCACTGTCCTTTCAGACCATCAGGCGAATGTCCCTTCAGACCATCTTACCAGGGTCCCATCAGACAATCAGGCCAGTGTCCTTTCAGAACATCAGGCCACTGTCCGGTCAGACCATAAGACAGCTATCCCAACTGACCATCAGGTCACTGTCCCATTAGACCATCGGGCACTGTGCCATCAGACCATCAGGCCGCTGTCCGGTAAGACCATCAGGCCACTGTCCCATCAGACCATCAGGCCACTGTCCGGTAAGACCATCAGGCCACTGTCTGGCCAGATCTTCAGGCCACTGTCCCATCAGTCCATTAGTCCACTGTCTGGTCTGACCATCAGGCCACTGTCCCATCAGATCAACAGGCCACTGTCCTTTAAGACCATCAGACCATGGACCCATCAGAACATCAGGCCACTGTCCGTTCAGACCATCAGTCCACTGTCTGGTCAGACCATCAGGGCACTGTCACGTCAGACCATCAACCACTATCTAGTCAGGCCAGGCCACAGTCCTTTCAACAATCAGGCCACAATCCCATCAGTTCATCAGGCCACATTCCGGTCAGACCATCAGGCCACTGTCCCATCAGACCATCAAGCCATTGTCTGGTCTTTCCATGAGGCCAGTGTCCCATCAGACCATCTGGCCATTGTCCAGTGAGACCATCAGGTCACAGTCTGGGCAGACCATCAGGCCACTGCACCATCAGATCATCAGGTCACTGTCCCATCAGAACATCAGACCAGGGTCCCATCAGACGATGAGGTCACTCTCCGGTCAGACCATAAGAACACTATCCCAACTGACTTATCAGATCACTGTCCCATTAGAACATCAGGCCACTGTCCCATCAGACCATCAGGCCACTGTCCAGTAAGACCATCAGGCCACTGTCCCATCAGACCATCAGGCTACTGTCTGGTCAGACAATCAGGCCACTGTCCCATCAGTCCATCAGACCACTGTCCTTTCAGACCATCAGACCAGGGTCCCATCAGACGATCAGGCCATTGTTCTTTCAGACCATCAGGCCACTGTCCGGTCAGACCCTAAGACCACTATCCCAACTGACCATCAGGCCACTGTCCCATCAGACTATCAGGCCACCGTCTGGTCAGACCATAAGTCCACTGTCCGGCCAGATCATCAGGCCACTGTCCCATCCAATAATCAGGCCATCATCTGGACAGACCATCAGGCCGCTGTCCCATCAGACCATCAGGCCACTGACCCAACAGACCATCAGGTCACTCTCCCATTAGACTATCTGGCCACAGTCCGGTCAGACCATCAAGCCACTGTCCCATCAGACCAAAGTCCGGTCAGTCTATCAGGCCACTGTCTCATCAGACCATCAGACCACTTTCTGGTCAGACCATCAGGCCGCTGTCCCTTCAGGCCATCAGGTCATTCTCCCATCACACCATCAGGCGACTGTCCAAACACACCATCAGGCCATTGTACTTTCAGAACATCAGGCCACTGTCCCATCAGACCATCAGGCCACTGTCCTTTCAGACCATCAGACCAGGGTCCCATCAGAACATCAGGCCACTGTCCAGTCAGACCATCAGGCCACTGTCCGGTCAGACCATCAGACCAGGGTCCCATCAGAACATCAGGCCACTGTCCGGTCAGACCATCAGGCCACTGTCTGGTCAGACTATCAGGCTGCTGTCCCATCAGATCTTCAAGCCACTGTCTGGTCAGTCCGTCAGGCCACTGTCCCATCACACCGTGAGGCCACTGTCTCATCAGACCTTCAGGCCACTGTCTGGTCAGACCATTAGCCCACTGTCCCATCAGACCATGAGGCCACTGTCCCATCAGACCATGAGGCCACTGTCCCATCAGACCATCAGTTCACTCTCCCATCAGACCATCAGGCCACAGTCCGGTCAAACCATCAAACCACAGTCCTATCAGACCAAGGTCCGCTCAGACCATCATGTCGCTGTCCCATCAGAACATCAGGCTGTTGTCCGATTGGTCCCTCAGGCTGCTGTCCCATCAGACCATCAGGTCACTCTCCCATCAGACTATCAGGCCACTGTCCTTTCAGACCATCAGGCCACTGTCCGGTCAGACCATAATAATGCTATCCCATCCGACCATCAGTCCACTGTCCCATCAGACCATCAGGCCACTGTCCAGTCAGACCATCATGCTACTGGCCGGTCAGACCATCAGGCCACATTCCAGTCAGACCCTCAAGACACTGCCTGGTCAGATAATCGGGCATTGTCCAGTAAGACCATCAGGCCACTGTCCGGTCAGACCACCAGTCCTCTATCCCATCAGAGCAACAGGCCACTATCCCATCAGGCCATCAGACCACTGTCCGGTCAGACCACCAGGCCGCTGTCCCATCAGACCATCAGGCCATTGTCCAAACAGACCATCAGGCCATTATCCCATCAGACTATCAGGTCACTCTCCTATCTGTCCATCAGGCCCCTGCCCGGTCTGCCCAACAATCCACTGTCCCATCAGACCATCAGGTCACTGTCCTTTCAGACCATCAGGCAAACATCCCTTCAGACCACCTTATCAAGGTAACATCAGATGATCAGGCCACTGTCCTTTCAGAACATTAGGCCACTGTGCGGTCAGATCATAAGACCGCTATCCCAACTGACCATCACGTCATTGTCCCATCAGACCATCAGGCCACTGTCCCATCAGACCAACAGACCACTGTCCCATGAGACCACCAGGCCACTGTCCAGTCAGACCATCAGTCCACTGTCCTATCAGACCATCAGGCTACTATCCGGTCATACCATCAGCCCGCTGTCACATGAGACCATTTGGTCACTCTCCCATCAGACCATCAGACCAAAGTCCGGTCAGACCATCAGGCCGCTGTCCCATCAGACCATCAGACCAAAGTCCGGTCAGACCATCAGACCAAAGTCCGATCAGACCATCAGGACGCTGTCCGGTCAGATCATCAGGTCACTGTCCCATCAGACCATCAGGTTACTGTCCAGTCAGACCATCAGACCACTGTCCCCTCAGACCATCAGACCACTGTCCACTCAGACCATAAGGCCACTGTCCAGTCCGAACATCAGGCCACTGTCCCATCAGACCATCAGGCCACTATCCGGTCATACCTTCAGGCCGCTGTCACATCAGACCATTTGGTCACTCTTCCATTAGACCATCATGCCACTATCTGGTCAGGCCAGGCCACTGTCCGGTTAGACAATCAGGCCACTTTCTGGTCATACCATCAGGCCGCTGTCCCTTCAGGCCATCAGCTCATTCTCCCATCCCACCATCAGGCTACTGTCCAAACACTCCATCAGGCTACTGTTCTTTCAGACAATCAGGCCACTGTTCCATCAGTCCATCAGGCCACATTCCACTCAGACCATCAGGTCATTGTCCGGTCACACCATCAGGCAACTCTCTCATCAGACGATCAGGCCACTGTTCTTTCAGACCATCAGGTCACTGTCCGGTCAGACCATAAGACTGCTATCCCAACTGATCATCAGGTCACTGTCCCATTAGACCATCAGGCCACTGGCCCATCAGACCATCAGCCCACTGTCTGGTCTGACCATCAGTTCACTGTCCAGCTAGATCATCAGGCCACCGTCCCATCCGACCATCAGGCCATTGTCCGTTCAGACCATCAGGCTGCGGTCCCATCAGAACTTCAGGTCACTCTCACATCAGACCATCAGACCATCATCCAGTCAGACCATAAGGCCACCCACCCAACAGACCATCAGGTCACTCTCCCATTAGACCATCTGGCCTCAGTCCGGTCAGACCATCAAGCCACTGTCCCATCAGACCATCAGGCCACTTTCTGGTCAGACCATCAGGCCGCTGTCCCTTCAGGCCATCAGCTCATTCACCCATCATATCATCAGGCTACTGTCCAAATACTCAATCAGGCTACTGTACTTTCAGAACATCAGTCCACTGTCCCATCAGACCATCAGGCCATTGCCTTTTCAGACCATCAGACCAGGGTCCCTTCAGAACATCAAGCCACTGTCCGGTCAGACCATCAGGCCACTGTCCAGTCAGACCATCAGGCCGCTGTCTCATTAGAACATCAGGTCACTCTCGCATCAGACCATCAGCCCATCGTCCGGTCAGACCATCAAGCCACTGTCCAACCACACTAAATTCTGGTCAGACCATCAGCCCTCTGTCCCATCAGACCATCAGGTCATTCTCCCATCACACCATCAGGCGACTGTCCAAACACACCATCAGGCCACCGTACTTTCAGAACATCAGGACACTGTCCCATCAGACCATCAGACCACAGTCCAGTCACACCATCAGGCCCCTATCCCATCAGACCATCAGGCCACTGTCCCATGAGACCATCAGGTCACTCTCCCATTAGACTATCAAGCCACTGTCCGGTCAGACAGTCAGGCCACTGTCCCGTTAGTCCATCATGCAACATTCCGGTCAGACCATCAGGCCGCTGTCCCATCGGACCATCAGGCTGCTGTCCCATCAGACCATCAGGCAACTGTCTGGTGAGATCATCAGACCACTGCCACATCAGACCATGAGACCACTGTCCCATCAGACCATCAGGTCACTCTCCCATCAGGCCCCTGTCCAGCCACTGTCCCATCAGACCAAATACCGGTCAGACCATCAAGCCGCTGTCCCATCAGACGATCAGGCCACTTCCCGGTCAGACCATCAGGCCGCTGTCGCATTAGGGCATCAGGTCATTCTCCCATCACACCATGAGGCTACTGTCTAAACACACCATCAGGCCACCATCCTTTCAGGCCATCAGACCAGAGTCCCATCAGAACATCAGGCCACTGTCCGGTCAGACCATCAGGTCAAGGTCTGTTCCAACCATCAGGCCACTGTCCCCTCAGACCATCAAGCCACTGTCCCAACAGAACATCAGTTCACTCTTGCATCAGACCATCAGGCCATCATCTGGTCTGACCATAATGTCACTGTCCCATCAGACCATCAGGTCACTCTCCCATCAGACCATCAAGCCACTGTCCCATCAGACCAAAGTCCAGTCAGACCATCAGCCGCTGTCCCATCAGACCATCAAACCAAGGTCCAGTCATACCATTAGGCCGCTGTCCCATCACACCAACAGGTCATTCTCCCATCACACCACCAGGCCACTGTCCCATCAGACCATCAGGTCACTCTCCCATCAGACCATCAGGCCATCATCCGGTCAGACCATCAGGCCGCTGTCCCCTCAGACCAACAAACCACTGTCCCATCAGAACATCAGGTCACTCTCACATCGGACCATCAGGCCATCATCCGGTCAGATCACACGGTCACTGTCCCATCAGACCATCAGTTCACTCTCCCATCAGACCATCAAGCCACTGTCCGGTCAGACCATCAGGTCAAGGTCTGTTCCAACCATCAGGCCACTGTCCCCTCAGACCATCAAGCCACTGTCCCAACAGAACATCAGTTCACTCTTGCATCAGACCATCAGGCCATCATCTGGTCTGACCATAATGTCACTGTCCCATCAGACCATCAGGTCACTCTCCCATCAGACCATCAAGCCACTGTCCCATCAGACCAAAGTCTAGTCAGACCATCAGCCGCTGTCCCATCAGACCATCAAACCAAGGTCCAGTCATACCATTAGGCCGCTGTCCCATCACACCAACAGGTCATTCTCCCATCATACCACCAGGCCACTGTCCCATCAGACCATCAGGTCACTCTCCCATCAGACCATCAGGCCATCATCCGGTCAGACCATCAGGCCGCTGTCCCCTCAGACCAACAAACCACTGTCCCATCAGAACATCAGGTCACTCTCACATCAGACCATCAGGCCATCATCCGGTCAGATCACACGGTCACTGTCCCATCAGACCATCAGTTCACTCTCCCATCAGACCATCAGGCCATCATCCGGTCAGACCATCAGGCCGCTGTCCCCTCAGACCAACAAACCACTGTCCCATCAGAACATCAGGTCACTCTCACATCGGACCATCAGGCCATCATCCGGTCAGATCACACGGTCACTGTCCCATCAGACCATCAGTTCACTCTCCCATCAGAACATCAAGCCACTGTCCGGTCAGACCATCAGGTCAAGGTCTGTTCCAACCATCAGGCCACTGTCCCCTCAGACCATCAAGCCACTGTCCCAACAGAACATCAGTTCACTCTTGCATCAGACCATCAGGCCATCATCTGGTCTGACCATAATGTCACTGTCCCATCAGACCATCAGGTCACTCTCCCATCAGACCATCAAGCCACTGTCCCATCAGACCAAAGTCTAGTCAGACCATCAGCCGCTGTCCCATCAGACCATCAAACCAAGGTCCAGTCATACCATTAGGCCGCTGTCCCATCACACCAACAGGTCATTCTCCCATCACACCACCAGGCCACTGTCCCATCAGACCATCAGGTCACTCTCCCATCAGACCATCAGGCCATCATCCGGTCAGACCATCAGGCCGCTGTCCCCTCAGACCAACAAACCACTGTCCCATCAGAACATCAGGTCACTCTCACATCAGACCATCAGGCCATCATCCGGTCAGATCACACGGTCACTGTCCCATCAGACCATCAGTTCACTCTCCCATCAGACCATCAGGCCACAGTCCGGTCAGACCGTCAAACCACTGTTCCATCTGACCAAACTCTGGTCAGACCATCAGGCCGCTGTCCCATCACGCCAACAGGTCTTTCTCCCATCACACCATCAGGCGACTATCCAAACACACCATCAGGCCACTGTACATTCAGAACATAAGACCAGGGTCCCATCAGAACATCAGGCCACTGTCCGGTCAGACAATCAGGCCTCTGTCCGGTCAGATCATCAGGCCACTGTCCCTTCCAACCACCAGGCCACTGTCCCATCAGACCATCGGGCCATATCCAGTCAGACCATCAGGCTGCTGTCCCATTAGACCATCAGGTCACTCTCCCATCAGATCATCAAGCCACTGTCCTGTCAGGCCAGGCCAATGTCCCGTCAGACAATCAAGCCACAGTCCCATCAGTTCATCAGGCCACATTCCGGTCAGACCCTCAGGCCATTGTCCGGTCTGACCATGAGGCCACTGTCCCGTAAGACAATCAGGCCACCATCCAGTCACACCATCAGCCCGCTGCCCCAACAGAAAATCAAGCACCTGCCCCATCAGACCAACAGGTCACTCTACTATCAGATCATCTGTCCTTTGTCTGGTCAGACCATCAGGCTACTGTCCCTTCAGTCCATCAAGCCACTTTCTGGTCAGACCATCAGGCCAATGTCTCCCATGACCATCAGGCCACTGTCGGGTTACGATCATCAGGCCACTGTCCCCTCAGACCATCAGACCTCAGTCCAGTCAGACCATCAGGCCATTGTCCCATCAGACCATTAGGCCGTAGTCCCATCAGACCATCAGCTCACTCTCCCATCAGACTATCAAGCCACTGTCTGGTCAGGCCAGGCCACTGTCCAGTCAGACAATCAGGCCACTGTCCCATCAGTCTATCAGGCCACTGTCCCATCAGTCCATCAGGCCACCTTCCGGTCAGACCAACATGCCATTATCCGATCAGACCATCAGGCCAGTGTACAACAGATGATCAGGCCACTTTCCACTCAGACCATCAGGCCGCTGTCCCATCAGACCATCAGGCCGCTGGCTGGTGAGGCCATCAGGCCACAGTCTGGTCAGACCATCAGGCCACTGTCCAGTCAGACCATCAGGCCACTTTCCCATCAGACCATCAGGCTCCTGTGTGCCCTGACCATTGGTCCAATGTCCCAGCAGACCATCAGGCCACTGTCCTTTCAGACCATCAGGCCGCTGTCACATGAGTCCTTTAGACCACAGTCCGGTTAGACCATCAGGCCGCTGTCCCATGAGACCATCAGGTCACTCTCCCATTAGACCATCAAACCACTGTCCGGTCAGGCCAGGCCACATTCCGGTCAGACCATAACCCATTGTCCAGTCTCACCATCAGGCCACTGTCCCATCAGACCATCAGGCCACTGCCCCATCAGAAAATCAGGCCCCTGCCCCATCAGACCATCAGGTCACTGTCCCATGAGATCATCAGGTCACTCTCCCGTCAGACCATCTGTCCTCTGTCCCATCAGATCATCAGACCACTGCCCTGTTAGACCATCTGTCCTCTGTCCCATCAGACCCTCAGGCCACTGTCTGGTCAGATCATCGGACCACTGCCCCATCAGACCATCAGGCCACTGTCCCACCAGAACATCAGGCCACTTTCTGGTCATATGATCAGTCCACTGCCCCATCAGACCATCGGGCCGCTGTCCCATCAGACCATCAGCTCACTCTCCCATCAGACCATCAGGTCACTCTCCCATTAAACCATCAGGCCCCTGTCCGCCTTGACCATCCTTCCACTGCTCCATCAGACCATTAGGCCGCTGTCCCATTAGACTTTCAGGTCATTCTCCCATCACACCATCAGGTGATTGTCCAAACACACCATTAGGCCACTGTACTTTCAGAACATCAGGCCACTGTTCCATCAGACCATCAGGCTACTGTCCGGTTAGGCCATCAGACCAGTGTCCGGTCACACCATCAGACCGGGGTCCCATCAGACCATCAGTCCACTGTCCTTTCAGACCATCAGGTCACTGTCCGGTCAGACCATCAGGCCAATATTCCATTAGACCATCATGTCACTATCCCATCGGACCATCTGGCCATTGTCTAGTCAGACCATCAGGCTACTGTCCCTTCAATCCATCAGGCCCCTGCCTGGTCAGACCATCAGGACACAGTCCCATCAGACCAATAGGCCACTGTCTGGTCAGTCCATCAGGCCACTGTCCCAACAGATCATCAGGCCACTGGCCAGCCAGATCATCAGGCCACTGTCCCATTAGATCATCAGACCATCTTCTGGTCAGACCATCAGGCCACTGTCCCCTCAGACCATCACACCACAGTCCAGTCAGACCATCAGGCTACTGTCCCATCACACCATCAAGTCACTCTCCCATTAGACTGTCAAGCCAATGTCCGGTCAGACAGTAAGGCCACTGTCCCATCAGACCATCAGGCCATTGTCTGGTCTCACCATCAGGTCTCTGTCCAATCAGACGATCAGACCACTGTCTGGTCAGATCATCAGACACTGCCCCATGAGACCATCAGGCTACTGTTCTGTCAGACCATCAGGCCGCTTTCCCATGCGACCATCAGGTCACTCTTCCATCAGAGCATCAAGCCACTGTCTGGTCAGGCCAGGCCACATTCCGGTCTGACCATAAGGCCATTGTCCAGTCTCACCATCAGGCCACTGCCCCATCAGACCATCATGCCACTATCCCTCCAGAGCATCAGGCCACTGTCTGGTCATATGATCAGACGACTGCCCCATCAGACCATCAGGCCACTGTCCCATCAGACCATCAGGTCACTCTCCCATCAGACCATCAGGCCACAATCCGGTCAGACCATCAAGCTGCTGTCCCATCAGACCATCAGGTCACTCTCCCATCAGATCATCAAGCCACTGTCCGGTCAGGCCAGGCCAATGTTCCATCAGACAATCAGGCCACAGTCCCATCAGTTCATCATGCCACATTCCGGTCAGACCAACAGGCCACTGTCCCATCGGACCCTCAGGCCATTGTCCAGTTTGACCATGAGGCCACTGTCCAGTCACACCATCAGGCCGCTGCCCCAACCGAAAATCAGGCCCCTGCCCCATCAGACCAACAGGTCACTGTCCCATCAAATCATCAGGTCACTCTCCTATCAGATCATCTGTCCTTTGTCCGGTCAGACCATCAGGCTACTATCCACACTGTCCATCCTCCCACTGCTCCATCAGACCATTAGGCTGCTGTCCCATTAGACTTTCAGGTTACTCACCCATCAGACCATCAGGCCCCTGTCCGCCCTGACCATCCTCCCACTGCTCCAACAGACCATTAGGCGGCTATGCCATTAGACTTTCAGGTCATTCTCCCATCAGACCATCAGGCCCCTGTCCGCCCTGACCATCCTCCCACTGCTCCAACAGTCCATTAGGCGGCTAAGCCATTAGACTTTCAGGTCATTCTCCCATCAGACCATCAGGCCCCAGTCCGGCCTGAGCATCCATCCACTGTCCCAACAGACCATCAAGCCACTGTCCCGTCAGAGCATCAGACCAGAATCCCATCAGACCATCGGTCCACTGTCCTTTCAGACTATCGGGCCACTGTCCGGTCACACCATAAGACCACTATCCCAACTGGCCATCAGGTCACCGTCCCATTTGACCACCAGGCCACTGTGCCATCAGACCATCAGGCCACTGTCCGGTCAGACCATCAGGCCAGTGTCCGGTCAGACCATCAGGCCAGTGTCTGGTCAGACCATCAGACCAGGGTACCATCAGACCATCAGTCCACTGTCCTTTCAGACCATCAGGTCACTGTCCAGTCAGACCATCAGGCCAATATCCCATTAGATCATCATGTCACTATCCCATCGGACCATCTGTCCTCTGTCCAGTCAGACCATCAGGCATCTGTCCCTTCCATCCATCAGGCCCCTGTCTGGTCAGACCATCAGGACACTGTCCCATCAGACCAATAGACCACTGTCTAGTCAGTCCATCAGGCCACTGTCCCAACAGATCAGCAGGCCACTGTCCAGCCAGATCATCAGGCCACTGTCCCATCAGATCATCAGATCATCTTCCGGTCAGACCATCAGGCCACTGTCCCCTCAGACCATCAGACCACTATTGGACCATCAGGCCATCGTCCAGTCAGATATAAGGCCACTGTCCCATCAGACCATCAGGCCACTCTCCCATCAGACCATCTGGCCACAGTCCAGTCAGACCATCAAGCCACTGTCCCATCAGACCAAAGTCCGGTCAGACCATCAGGCTGCTGTCCCATCAAAACATCAGCCCAAAGTCCGGTCAGTCCATCAGGCCACTGTTCCATCAGACCATCAGGCTACTGTCTGGTTAGATCATCACACCAGTGTCTGGTCACACCATCAGACCAGGGTCCCATCAGACTATCAGTCCACTGTCCTTTCAGACCATCAGGTCACTCTCCGGTCAGACCATCAGGCTACTGTCCCATTACACCATCAAGTCACTCTCCCATTAGATCATCAAGCCACTGTCTGTTCAGACAGTAAGGCCACTGTCCCATCAGTCCATCAGGCCCCTGTCTGGTCAGACCATCAGGACACTATCCCATCAAACCATCAGGCCACAGTCTGGTCAGACCATCAAGCCACTGTCCCATCAAAACATCAGCCCAAAGTCCGAACAGTCCATCAGGCCGCTGTCCTATCAGACCATCAGGTCATTCTCCCATCACACCATCAGGCTACTGTCCTTTCAGACCATCAGACCAGGGTCCCATTAGATCATCAGGCCACTGTCCGGTCAGATCATCAGGCCACTGACTGGTCAGACCATCAGGCCACTGTCCTTTCAGACCATCAGACCAGGGTCCCATTAGATCATCAGGCCACTGTCCGGTCAGACCATCAGGCCATTGACTGGTCAGACCATCAGGCCACTGTCTGTTCTGACCACCAGGCCACTGTCCCATTAGAACATCAGGTCACTCTCACATCAGACCATCAGACCATCGTCCAGTCAGACCATAAGGCCACTGTCCCATCAGACAATCAGGTCACTCTCCAATCAGAACATCAGGCCAAAGTCCGGTCAGACTATCAAGCCACTGTCCCATCAGTCCAAAGTCCGGTCAGACTATCAAGCCACTGTCCCATCAGTCCATGTCCGGTCAGACTACCAGGCCACTGTCCCATCAGACTATTAGGCCACTATCTGGTCAGACCATCAGGCCGCTGTACCATGAGACCATTAGGTCATTGTCTGGTCTGACCATGAGGCCACTGTCCCGTAAGACCATCAGGCCACCGTCCAGTCACACCATCAGGCCACAGCCCGGTCAGACCATCAGGCCACTGCCCCATCAGAAAATCTACCCCCTGCCCCATCAGAACATCAGGCCACTGCCCCATCAGAACATCAGACCACGGCCCCATCAAACCATCAGGTCACTGTCCCATCAGACTACCACCCCACTGTCCCATCAGACCATCAGGCAGCCATCCCATGAGAACATCAGGTCACTTTCCCATCAGACTATCTTCCCTCTGTCCAGTCAGACCATCAGGCTACTGTCCCTTCAGTCCATCAGACCACTGTCTAGTCAGATCATCAGACCACTGCCCCATCAGACCATCAGGTCACTGTCCCATCAGACTACCACCCCACTGTCCCATCAGACCATTAGGCAGCCATCCCGTGACAGCATCAGGTCACTTTCCCATCAGACCATCTTCCTTCTGTCCGGTCAGACCATCAGACTACTGTCCCTTCAGTCCATCAGACCACTGTCTAGTCAGATCATCATACCACTGCCCCATCAGACCATCAGGCCACAGTCTGGTCATATCATCACACTACTGCCCCATCAGATCATCAGGCCGTTGTCCCATCAGACCACCAGCTCATTCTCCCATCAGATCATCAGGCCCCTGTCCGGGCTGACCATCCGCCCACTGTACCATCAGACCAAAGTCCGGTCAGATCATCAGGCCGCTGTCGCATCAGGCCATCAGGTCACTGCCCCATCAGAACATCAGGTCACTGTCCCATCAGCCCATCAGGCCACTGTCTAGTCAGATCATCAAACCACAGCCCCATGAGTCCATCAGGCCGCTGTCCCATCAGACCATCAGGCCACTGTCCCCTAAGACCATTAGACAACAGTCCGGTCATATCATCAGACCACTGCCCGATCATATCATCAGGCCGCTGTCCCATCAGACCACCAGCTCATCCTCCCATCAGACCATTAGATCACTCTCCCATCAGACCATCAGGTCACTCTCCTATCAGACCATCTGTCCTCTGTCCGATCAGACCATCAGGCTACTGTCCCTTCAGTCCATCAGGCAACTTTCCGGTCAGATCATCAGGCCACTGTCCCATCAGACTACTCGGCTTCTGTCCGGTCAGACCATCAGGCCACTGTCCGGTCCAACCACCAGGCCGCTGTCCCATCAGACCATCAGGTCACTCTCCCATCAGACCATCAAGCCAATGTCTGGTCAGGCCAGGCCAGTATCCGGTCAGACAATCAGGTCACAGTCCCATCAGTTCATCAGGCCACATTCCGGTCAGACCATCAGGCCACTGTCCCATTGGACCATCAGGCTGTTGTCCAGTCTGACCATGAGGTCACTGTCTTGTAAGACCATCAGGCCATCATCCAGTCACACTATCAGGCCACAGCCCGGTCGGACCATCAGGCCCCTGCCCCATCAGACCATCAGGTCACTGTCCCAGGAGACCCTCAGGTCACTCTCCCATCAGACCATCTATCCTCTGTCAGGTCAGACCATCAGGCTACTGTCCCTTCTGTCCATCAGGCCACTTTCCAGTCAGACCATCAGGCCAATATCCCACATCACCATCAGGCCACTGTCCAGTCAGATCATCAGGCCACTGTCCCATCAGACCATCAGGCCACTGTCCCATCAGACCATTAGGCTACTGTCCGGTCAAACCGTCCGGTCACTGACCCCTCAGACCATCAGACCACATTCCGCTCAGATCATCAGGCCACAGTCCCATGAGACCATCAAGTCATTCTCCCATCAGACCAGCAAGGCACTATTCGGTCAGGGCAGGCCACTCTCCGGTAAGACAATCGGGCCACTGTCCCATCAGTTCATCAAGGCACATTCCGGTCATCCATCAGGCCATTGTCTGGTCTTACCATCAGGCCACTGCCCCATCAGAAAATCAGGCCCCTGCCCCTTCAGACCATCAGATCGCTGTCCCATGAGACCTTTAGACCACAGTCTGGTTAGACCATCAGGCCGCTGTCCCATTAGACCATCAGGTCACTCTCCCATCAGACCTTCAAGCCACTGTGCGGTCAGGCCAGGCCACATTCCGGTCAGACCATAAGTCCATTGTCCGGTCTCACCATCAGGCCACTGTCCAATCAGACCATCAGGTCACTCTCCCATCAGACCATCTGTCCTCTGTCCGGTCAGACCATCAGGCCACTGTCCAAACAGACCATCAGATCACTCTCCCATCAGACCATCAGATCACTCTCCCATCAGACCATCAGGCCCCTGTCTGGCCTGACCATCCGCCCACTGACACATCAGACCAAAGTCCGGTCAGACAATCAGGCCTCTGTCCCATCAAACCATCAGCTCACTCTCCCATCAGACCATCAGCCCCTGTCCGGGCTGACCATCCGCCCACTGTACCATAAGACCAAAGTCTGGTCAGATCTTCAGGCCGCTGTCCCATCAGACCATTAGACCGAAGTCCGGTCAGACCATCAGGCTGCTGTCCCATCAGACCATCAGGCCATTGTCCGGTCTGACCATGAGGCCACTGTCATGTCAGACTGTTAGGCCACTGTCCAGTCAGACCATCAGGCCACAGTCCAGTCAGACCATCACGCCACTGCCTCATCAGAACATCAAGCCACTGTTCGGTCAGGCCAGGCCACATTCCATTCAGACCATAAGGCCATGGTCCAGTCTCACCATCAGGCCACTGTCCCATCAGACCATCAGGACACTGTCTCATGAGACCATCAGGTCACTCTCCTGTCAGACCATCTGTCCTCTGCCCCTTCAGACCATCAGACCACTGCCCCATCAGACCAACAGGTCAATGTCCCATCAGACCAACAGGTCACTCTACTATCAGATCATCTGTCCTTTGTCTGGTCAGACCATCAGGCTACTGTCCCTTCAGTCTATCAGGCCACTTTCCGGTCAGACCATCAGGCCAATGTCTCCCATGACCATCAGGCCACTGTCGGGTTACGATCATCAGGCCACTGTCACCTCAGACCATCAGACCTCAGTCCGGTCAGACCATCAGGCCACTGTCCCATTAGACCATTAGACCACAGTCCCATGAGACCATCAGCTCACTCTCCCATCAGACCATCAGGCCCCTGACGGGGCTGACCATCCACCCACTGTACCATCAGACCAAAGTCCGGTCAGACCATCAGGCCACTGTCCCATCAGACCATCAGGCAACTGTCTGGTCAGATCATCAGACCACTGCCACATCAGACCATCAGACCACTGCCGCATCAGACCATCAGCCCGCTGTCCCAGCAGACCATCAGGCAACTGTCTGGTGAGATCATCAGACCACTGCCACATCAGACCATCAGACCACTGTCCCATCAGACCATCAGCTTACTCTCCCATCAGGCCCCTGTCCAGCCACTGTCCCATCAGACCAAATACCGGTCAGACCATCAAGCCGCTGTCCCATCAGACGATCAGGCCACTTCCCGGTCAGACCATCAGGCCGCTGTCGCATCAGGGCATCAGGTCATTCTCCCATCACACCATGAGGCTACTGTCTAAACACACCATCAGGCCACCATCCTTTCAGGCCATCAGACCAGAGTCCCATCAGAACATCAGGCCACTGTCTGGTCAGACCATCAGGCCAAGGTCTGTTCCAACCATCAGGCCGCTGTCCCCTCAGACCATCAAGCCACTGTCCCAACATAACATCAGGTCACTCTCCCATCAGACCCATCAGGCCACACTTCAGTCATACCATCAAGTCACTGTCCCATCAGACCAAAGTCTGGTCAGACCATCAGCCGCTGTCCCATCAGACCATCAAACCAAGGTCCAGTCAGACCATTAGGATGCTGTCCCATCACACCAACAGGTCATTCTCCCATCACACCATCAGGCGAATGTCCGCTCAGACCATCAGTCAAATGTCTGGGCCGACCACCAGACCACTGTCCCATCAGACCATCAGGCCATCATCCGGTCAGACCATCAGGCCGCTGTCCCCTCATACCATCAAACCACTGTCCCATCAGAACTTCATGTCACTCTCACATTGGACCATCAGGCCATCGTCTGGTCAGACCATAAGATCACTGTCCCATCAGATCATCAGTTCACTCTCCCATCAGACCATCAGGCCACCATCCAGTCACACCATCAGCCCACTGCCCCAACAGAAAATCAGGCCCCTGCCCCATCAGACCAACAGGTCGCTCTACTATCAGATCATCTGTCCTTTGTCTGGTCAGACCATCAGGCTACTGTCCCTTCAGTCCATCAGGCCACTTTCTTGTCAGACCATCAGGCCAATGTCTCCCATGACCATCAGGCCACTGTCGGGTTACGATCATCAGGCCACTGTCCCCTCAGACCATCAGACCTCAGTCCAGTCAGACCATCAGGCCACTGTCCCATCAGACCATCAGGCCACTGTACAATGAAACCATCAGGTCACTCTCCCATCAGACCATCAAGCCACTGTCCAGTCAGACAATCAGGCCACTGTCCCATCAGTCCATTAGGCCACATTCTGGTCAGACCATCAGGCCATTGTCTGGACTCACCATCAGACCACTGCCACATCAGACCATCAGCCCGCTGTCCCATCAGTCAATCAGGCCACCTTCCGGTCAGACAAACATGCCATTATCCGATCAGAACATCAGGCCTCTGTCCCATCAGACGATCAGGCCACTGTCCAGTCAGACCATCAGGCCGCTGGCCGGTGAGGCCATCAGGCCATAGTCTGGTCAGACCATAAGGCCACTTTCCCATCAGACCATCAGGCTCCTGTCCGCCCTGACCATCGGTCCAATGTCGCAGCAGACCATCAGGCCACTATCCTTTCAGACCATCAGGCCGCTGTCCCATGAGACCTTTAGACCACAGTCCGGTTAGACCATCAGGCCGCTGTCCCATCAGACCATCAGGCAACTGTCTGGTCAGATCATCAGATCACTTCCACATCAGACCATCAGACCACTGTCGCATCAGACCATCAGGCAGCTGTCCCATCAGATCATCAGGCCGCTGTCCCATCAGACCATCAGGTCACTCTCCCATCAGGCCCCTGTCCAGCCACTGTCCCATCAGAGCAAATACCGGTCAGACCATCAGGCCGCTGTCCCATCAGATGATCAGGACACTTCCCGGTCAGACCATCAGGCCGCTGTCGCATCAGGGCATCAGGTCATTCTCCCATCACACCATGAGGCTACTGTCTAAACACACCATCAGGCCACCATCCTTTCAGGCCATCAGACCAGAGTCCCATCAGAACATCAGGCCACTGTCCGGTCAGACCATCAGGCCACTGTCCCATCAGACCATTAGGCCGCAGTCCCATGAGACCATCAGCTCACTCTCCCATCAGACTATCAAGCCACTGTCTGGTCAGGCCAGGCCACTGTCCGGTCAGACAATCAGGCCACTGTCCCATCAGTCCATTAGGCCACATTCTGGTCAGACCATCAGGCCATTGTCTGGACTCACCATCAGACCACTGCCGCATCAGACCATCAGCCCGCTGTCCCATCAGACCATCAGGCCACCGTCCGGTCAGACCAACATGCCATTACCCGATCAGAACATCAGGCCTCTGTCCCATCAGACGATCAGGTCACTGTCCACTCAGACCATCAGGCCGCTGTCTCATCAGACCATTTGGCCGCTGGCCGGTGAGGCCATCAGGCCATAATCTGGCCAGACCATCAGACCACTGCCCATCAGACCATCAGGCCACTGTCCTTTCAGACCATCAGGCCGCTGTCCCATGAGACCATCAGGTCACTCTCCCATCAGACCATCAAGCCACTGTTCGGTCAGGCCAGGCCACATTCCTGTCAGACCATAAGTCCATTGTCCGGTCTCACCATCAGGCCACTGTCCCATCAGACCATCAGGCCACTGTCTGGTCATATGATCAGACCACTGCCCCATCAGACCGTCAGGCCCCTGCCCCATCAGACCAACAGGTCAATGTCCCATCAGATCATCAGGTCACTCTACTATCAGATCATCTGTCCTTTGTCTGGTCAGACCATCAGGCTACTGTCCCTTCAGTCCATCAGGCCACTTTCCGGTCAGTCCATCAGGCCAATGTCACCCATGACCATCAGGCCACTGTCGGGTTACGATCATCAGGCCACTGTCCCCTCAGACCATCAGACCTCAGACCGGTCAGACCATCAGGCCACTGTCACCTCAGACCATTAGGCCGCACTCCCATGAGACCATCAGCTCACTCTCCCATCAGACCATCAGGCCTCTGTCCGGGCTGACCATCCACCCACTGTACCATCAGACCAAAGTCCGGTCAGACCATCAGGCCACTGTCCCATCAGAACATCAGGTCACTCTCGCATCAGACCATCAGGTCACAGTCCAGTCAGATCATAAGGTCACTGTCCCATCAGACCATCAGACCAAAGTCTGGTCAGACCATCAGGCCGCTGTCCCATCAGACCATCAGTTCATTCTCCCATCACACCATCAGGCCACTGTACTTTCAGAACATCAGGCCACTGTCTGGTCAGACAATCAGGCCACTGTCCCCTCAGACCATCAGGCCACTTCCCAGTCAGACCATCAGACCGCTGTCCAAGCAGCCGATCAGGTCCTTCTTCATCACACCATCAGGCTACTCTCCAAACACACGATCAGGCCACTGTACTTTCAGAACATCAGGCCACTGTCCCATCAGACCATCAGGCCACATTCCGGCCAGACTGTCAGGCTATTGTCCGGTCTCACCATCAGGCCACTGTCCCATCTGACCATCAGCTCACTCTCCCATCAGACCATCAGGCCCCTGTCTGGTCTGACCATCCACCATCTGTCCCATCAGACCAAATACCAGTCAGACCATCAGGCCGCTGTCCCATCAGACATTAGACCAAATTCTGGTCAGACCATCAGGCCACTTTCCCATCAGACCATCAGGCCACTTCCCAGTCAGACCATCAGACCGCTGTCCAAGCAGCCGATCAGGTCATTCTTCCATCACACCATCAGGCTACTGTCCAAACACACGATCAGGCCACCATACTTTCAGAACATCAGGACACTGTCCCATCAGACCATCAGGCCACATTCCGGTCAGACCATCAGGCCATTGTCTGGTCTCACTGTCAGGCCACTGTCCCATCAGACCATCAGGCCACTGTCTGGTCAGATCATCAGACCACTTCCTCATCAGACCATCAGGCCACTGTCCGGTCAGGCCTTCAGTCCACTGTCCCCTCAGACCATCAGACCACAGTCCTGTCAGACCATCAGGCCACTGTCCCATGAGACCATCAGGCAACTGTCTGGTCAGATCATCAGACCACTGCCACTTCAGATCATCAGGCCACTGTCCCATCAGACCGTCAGCTCACTCTCCCTTCAGACCATCAGCTCACTCTCCCATCAGACCATCAGGTCCCTGTCCGGCCTGACCATCCACCATCTGTCCCATCAGACCAAATTCCAGTCAGACCATCAGGCCGCTGTCCCATCAGACCATCAGACCACTTTCCAGTCAGACCATCAGACCGCTGTCCAAGCAGCCGTTCAGGTCATTTTCCCATCACACCATCAGGCTACTGTCCAAACACACAATCAGGCCACTGTACTTTCAGAACATCAGGTCACTGTCCCATCATACCATCAGGCCGCTGTATGGTTAGATCATCAGACCACTTCCCCATCAGACCATCAGGCCACTGTCCGGTCAGGCCTTCAGTCCACTGTCCCCTCAGACCATCAGACCACAGTCCGGGCAGACCATCAGGCCATTGTCTGGTCTCACTGTCAGGCCACTGTCCCATCAGACCATCAGGCCACTGTCTGGTCAGATCATCAGACCACTTCCCCATCAGACCATCAGGCTACTGTCCGGTCAGGCCTTCAGTCCACTGTCCCATCAGACCATCAGACCACAGTCCGGGCAGACCATCAGGCCATTGTCCGGTCTCACCATCAGGCCACTGTCCCATCAGACCATCAGGCAACTGTCTGGTCAGATCATCAGACCACTGCCACTTCAGATCATCAGGCCACTGTCCCATCAGACCGTCAGCTCACTCTCCCTTCAGACCATCAGCTCACTCTCCCATCAGACCATCAGGCCCCTGTCCGGCCTGACCATCCACCATCTGTCCCATCAGACCAAATTCCAGTCAGACCATCAGGCCGCTGTCCCATCAGACTATTAGACCAAAGTTTGGTCAGACCATCAGACCACTTCCCAGTCAGACCATCAGACCGCTGTCCAAGCAGCCGATCAGGTCATTTTCCCATCACACCATCAGGCTACTGTCCAAACACACGATAAGGCCTCTGTAATTTCAGAACATCAGGCCACTGTCCCATCAGACCATCAGGCCACCGTCCTTTCAGACCATCAGACCAGGGTCGCATCAGAACATCAGGCCACTGTCCATTCAGACCATCAGGCCACTGTCCGGTCAGACCATCAGGCCAAGGTCCTTTCCAACCATCAGGCCACTGTCCCATCAGACCATCAGGCCATCATCCAGTCAGACCATCAGGCCGCTGTCACCTCAGACCATCAAGCCACTGTCCCATCAGAACATCAGGTTGCTCTTGCATCAGACCATCAGGCCATCGTCCGGTCAGACCATAAGGTCACTGTCCCATCAGACCATCAGGTCACTCTCCCATCAGACCATCAGGCCACAGTCAGGTTAGACCATCAAACCACTGTCCCATCAAACCAAAGTCCAGTCAGACCATTAGGCCGCTGTCCCATCAGACTATCATACGAAAGTCTGGTCAGACCATCAGGCCGCTGTCCCACCAGACCAAGAGGTCATTCTCCCATTACACTATCAGGCGACTGTCCAAACACACCATCAGGGCACTGTACTTTCAGAACATCAGTCCACTGTCCCATCAGACCATCAGGCTACTGTCCTTTCAAACCATCAGACCAGCATCCCATCAAAACATCAGGCCACTGTCCGGTCAGATCATTAGGCCACTGTCCGGTCCAACCACCAGGCCACTGTCCCATTAGACCATCAGGCCACTCTCAGGACAGACCATCAGGCCGCTGTCCTATCAGATCATCAAGCCACTGTCCGGTCAGGCCAGGTCAATGTCCCATCAGACAATCAAGCCACAGTCCCATCAGTTCATCAGGCCACTTTCCGGTCAGACCATCAGGCCACTGTCCCATTGGACCCTCAGGCCATTGTCTGGTCTGACCATAAGGCCACTGTCCCGCAAGACCATCAGGCCACTGTCCAGTCACAGCATCAGGCCACTGCTCCAGCAGAAAATCAGGCCCCTGCCCCATCAGACCAACAGGTCACTTTCCCATCAGATCATCAGGTCACTCTCCCGTCAGACCATCTGTCCTCTGTCCGGTCAGAATAATCAGGCTACTGTCCCTTCAGTCCATCAGGCCACATTCCGGTCAGACCATCAGGCCAATGTCTCACATGACTATCAGGCTACTGTTGGGTTATGATCATAAGGCCACTGTCCCATCAGACCATCAGGTTACTGTCCGGTCAGACCATCAGGCCATTATTCCCTCAGACCATCAGACCACAGTCCAGTCAGACCATCAGGCTAATGTCACATCAGACCATCAGGGCACAGTCCCATGAGACCATCAGGTCACTCTCCCATCAGACAATCAGGCCCACTGTCCCATCAGTCCATCAGGCCACTGTCTGGTCAGTCCATCAGGCCGGTGTCCAGTCATACAATCAGGCCTCTGACTAGTCAGACCTCAAGTCATTCTCCCATCAGAACATCAGGCCACTGTCCAATCAGACCATCAGGCCACCTTCCGGACAGACCATCATGCCATTGTCCGATCAGAACATCAGGCCACTGTCCCATCAGATGATCAGGCCACTGTCCAGTCATACAATCAGGGCTCTGACTAGTCAGACCTCAGGCCATGGTCCAGTCAGACCATCAGGCCACTGTTCCAACAGACTATCAGGCCACAGTCCGGTCAGACCATCAGGCCACTGGCCAGTAAGTCCATCAAGCCACTGTCTGGTCAGACCATCAGGCCACTTTCCCATCAGACCATGAGGCTCCTGTCTGGCCTGACCATCAGTCCAATGTCCCAACAGACAATCAGGCCACTGTCCTTTCAGACCAATCAGGCTACCGTCCCATCAGACCATCGGGCCATTTCCCAGTCAGACCATCAGGCCATGGTCCTTTCAGACCATCAGTCCAGGGTCCCATCAGAACATCAGGTCATTGTCCGGTCAGACCATCAGGCCATGGTCCATTCCGACCACCAGGCCACTGTCCCATCAGACCATCAAGCCATCATCCAGTCAGACCATCAGGCCGCTGTCCCCTCAGACCATCAGGTCACTCTCCCATCAGACCTTAAGGCCACAGTCCGATCAGACCATCAGGCCAATGTCCCATCACACCAACAGGTCATTCTCCCATCAGAACATCAGACCAGGGTCCCATCAAACCATCGGGCCACTGCCCATCAGACCATGAGGCCACTGTCCAGTCAGACCATCAGGCCACTGTCCGGTATGACCAAAAGTCCATCGTCCCATCAGACCATCAGGTCACTTTGCCATTAGACCATCAAGCCACTGTCCAGTCAGGCCAGGCCAATGTCCCATCAGACAATCAGGCCACTGTCCCATCAGTTCATCTGGCCACATTCCGGTCAGACCATCAGGCCAATGTCCCATCACACCAACAGGTCATTCTCCCTTCAGAACATCAGAGCAGGGTCCCATCAAACCATCAGGCCACTGCCCATCAGACCATGAGGCCACTGTCCAGTTAAACCATCAGGCCACTGTCCGGTATGACCAAAGTCCACCGTCCCATCAGACCATCAGGTCACTTTGCCATTAGACCATCAAGCCACTGTCCAGTCAGGCCAGGCCAATGTCCCATCAGACAATCAGGCCACAGTCCCATCAGTTCATCAGGCCACATTCCGGTCAGACCATCAGGCCACTGTCCCATCGGACCATCAAGCCATTGTCTGGTCTGACCATGAGGCCACTGTCCAGTAAGACCATCAGACCACTGTCCAGTCACAGCATCAGGCCACAGCCCAGTCAGAGCTTCAGGCCACTGGCCCAACAGAAAATCAGGCCCCTGCCCCATCAGATCATCAGGTCACTGTCCCATCAAATCATCAGGTCACTCTAACATCAGACCATCTGTCCTCTGTCCGGTCAGACCATCAGGCTACTGTCCCTTCAGTCCATCAGGCCAATTTCCAGTCAGACCATCAGGCCAATGTCTCACATGACCATCAGGCCACTGTCTGGGCAGATCATCAGGCCACTGTCCAATCAGACCATCAGGCCACTGTCCGGTCAGACCATCAGACCACTGTCTCCTCAGACCATCAGACCACAGTCCGGTCTGACCATCAGACCACTGTCTCCTCAGACCATCAGACCACAGTCCGGTCTGACCATCAGGCCACTGTCCCATCAGACCATTAGGCCACTGTCCCATGAGACCATCAGGTCACTCTCCCATCAGAACATCAATCCACTGTCCGGTAAGGCCAGGCCACTGCCCAGTCAGACAGTCAGGCCAATGTCCAATCAGTCCATCAGGCCACATTCCAGTCAGACCAAAAGGCCATTGTCCGGTCTCACCATCAGGCCACTGTCCCATCAGACCATCCACCCACGGTCCCATCAGACCAAAGTCCGGTCAGACCATCAGGCCGCTGTCCCATCAGACCATTAGACCAACTTCCGGTCAGACCATCAGGCCGCTGTCCCATCAGACCATTAGGCCACGTCCCAGTCAGACCATCAGGCCGTTGTCCCATCAAACCATCAGGCCACGCCCAGTCAGACCATCAGGCCGATGTCCCATTAGGCTATTGGACCACTTCCTGGTCAGACCATGAGGCCGCTGTCCCATCAGACCATTAGACCAAAGTCCGGTCAGACCATCAGGCCGCTGTCCCATCAGACCATCAAGCCGCTGTCCCATCAGAACATCAGGTCATTCTCCCATCACACCATCAGGCTACTGTCCAAACACAGCACCAGGCCACTGTACTTTCACAACATTAGTCCACTGTCCCATCAGATCATCAGGCCACCGTCATTTCAGACCATCAGGTCACTGAACGATCCGACCAGCAGGCCAATGTCCCATCAGACCATCAGGTCACTCTCCCATCAGACCATCAAGCCACTGTCCGGTCAGGCCAGGCCAATATCCGGTCAGACAAACAGGCCACATTCCCATCAGTTCAACATGTCACATTCCGGTATGACCATCAGGCCATTGTCCCATCAGACCATCAGGCCGTTGTTCGGTCTGACCATGAGGCCACTGTCCCATCAGACCATCAAGCCGCAGTCCAGTCAGACCATCAGTCCACAGTCCCGTCAGACCATCAGGCCACTGCCCCATCAAAATATCAGGCCACTGCCCCATCAGACCATCAGGTCACTGAACGGTCAGACCATCAGGCCATTGTTCGGTCTGACCATGAAGCCACTGTCCCATCAGACCATCAGGTCACTCTCCCATCAAACCATCTGCCCTCTGTCTGGTCAGACCATTACGTTACTGGCCCTTCAGTCCATCAGGCCACTGTCTGGTCAGATCATCAGGCCACTGTCCCATCAGACCACCAGCTCATTCTCCCATCAGACCATAAGATCACTCACTCATCAGACCATTAGTTCCCTATCGGGCCTGACCATCCTCCCACTGCTCTATCAGACCATCAGGTCCCTGTCCGTCCTGACCATCCACCCACAGCCCTATCAGACCATCAGGCTGCTGTCTCATAGGACTTTCAGGTCACTCTCCCATCAGACCATCAGGCCCCTGTCTGGTCAGATCATCAGACCACTGCCCCATCAGACCAACAGGCCGCTGTCCCATTAGACTCAACAGGCCACTGTCCCATCAGACCATCTGGCTACTGTCTGGTCAGACCATCAGCCCACTGTTTGGCAGACCATCTGGCAGCTGTCCCAACAGACCATCTGGCCACTGTGCGGTCAGACCATCAGGCTACTGTCCGGTCAGACCATCAGGTCACACAGCCAATAGTCCATCAGACCACTGACCGGTCAGTCCATCAGGCCACTGTCCCAACAGAACATCAGGCCACTGTCTGGTCAGACCATCAGGCCGGAATCCCATCAGACCACCAGGTCATTCTTCCATCAGAACATTAGGCCACTGTCCCATCAGACAATCAGGCCACTGTACGCTCAGATCATCAGGCCATTGTCCAGTCATACAATCAGGCCTCTGTCCAGTCAGACCATCAGGCCACTGTCCCATCAGACCATTAAACCAAATTCCGGTCAGACCATGAGGCCGCTGTCCCCTCAGTCCATTAGACCAAATTTCGGTCAGACCGTCAGGCCGCTGTCCCATCAGACCATCAGGTCATTCTCCCATCACACCATCAGGCTAATGTCCAAACACAGCACCAGGCCACTGTACTTTCACAACATTAGTCCACGGTCCCATCAGATCATCAGGCCACCTTCCTTTCAGACCATCAGGACACTGACCGATCCGACCATCAAGCCATTATCCGGTCAGGCCAGGCCAATATCCGGTCAGACAGTCAGGCCACATTCCCATCAGTTCATCATGTCACATTCCGGTCAGAACTTGAGGCCACTGTCCCATCAGACCATCAGGCCATTGTATGGTCTGACCATGAGGCCATTGTCCCGTCAGACCATCAGGCCACTGTCCAGTCAGACTATCAGGCCACAGTCCCATCAAACCATCAGGCCACTGCCCCATCAGAATATCAGGCCACTGCCACATCAGACCATCAGGTCACTGTCCCCTCAGACCACCAGCCCACTGTCCGCTCAGACCATCAGGCAGCTGTCCCATCAGACCATCAGGTCACTCTCCCATCAAATGATCTTCCCTCTGTCCGGTCAGACCATTAGGCTACTGGCCCTTCAGTCCATCAGGCCACTGTCTGGTCAGATCATCAGACCACTGCCTCAACAGACCATCAGGCCACTGTCCCATCAGACCATCTGACCACAGTCCAGTCATATCATCAGACCACTGCCCCATCAGACCATCAGACTGCTGTCCCATCAGACCACCAGCTCATTCTCCATTCAGACCATAAGATCACTCACCCATCAGACCATAAGGCCCCTATCGGGCCTGACCATCCACCCACTGCCCCATCAGACCATCAGGCCACTGTCCCATCAGACTTTCAGGTCACTCTCCCATCAGACCATCAGACCCCTGTCAGCCTGATCATCCATCCACTTTCCCATCAGACCACCAAGCCAATGTCCTGTCAGAGCATCAGACCAGGGTCCCATCAGACCATCAGTCCACGTACCTTTCAGACTATCGGGCCACTATCCAGTCAGACCATAAGACCGCTATCGCAACTGACCATCAGGTCAATGACCCATTTGACCACCAGGCCACTGTGCCAACAGACCATCAGGCCGCTATCCCGTCAGACAATCAGGCCAATCTACAGTCCGACCATCAGGCCACTGTCCAATCAGACCATCAGGCCACTGTCCCATCAGAACAAAAGGTCACTCTTGCATCAGACCATCAGGCCATCGTCCTGTCAGACCATAAGGCCACTGTCCCAACAGACCATCAGGTCACTCTCCCATCAGACCATCAGACCACAGTCCGGTCAGACCATCAGGCTGCTGTCCCATCAGACCATCAGCACCAAGTCCAGTCAGACCATCAGGCTGCTGTCCCATCAAAACATCAGCCCACTGTCCGCTCAGACCATCAGGCAGCTGGCCCATCAGAACATCAGGTTCTCCAATCACGCCATCAGGTGACTGTCCAAACACACCTTCAGGGCACTGTACTTTCAGAACATCAGTCCACTGTCTCATCAGACCATCAGGACACTGTCCTTTCAGACCAACAGACCACTGACCGGTCTGACCATCAGGCCAAAGTGCCATCAGAGCATCAGGTCATTCTCCCATCACACCATCAGGCTACTGTCCAAACACAGCACCAGGCCACTGTACTTTCAGAACATTAGTCCACTGTCCCATCAGACCATCAGGTCACCGTCTTTTCAGACCATCAGGCCACAGACCGGTCCAACCATGAGGCTAATGTCCCATCGGACCATCAGGTCACTCTCCCATCAGACCATCAAGCCACAGTCCGGTCAGGCCAGGCCAATATCCGGTCAGACAATCAGGCCACATTCCCATCAATTCATCATGTCACATTCTGGTCAGACCATCAGGCCACTGTCCCATCGGACCCTCAGGCCATTGATCGGTCTGACCATCAGGCCACAGTCCCGTCAAACCATCAGGCCACTGCCCCATCAGACCATCAGGTCACTGTCCCATCAGACCACCAGCCCACTGTCTGCTCAGACCATCAGGCAGCTGTCCCATCAAACCATCAGGTCACTCTGCCATCAAACCATCTGCCCTCTGTCCAGTCAGATCATCAGGCTACTGGTCCTTCAGTCCATCAGGCCACTCTCTGGTCAGATCATCAGACCACTGCCCCATCAGACAATCAGGCCACTGTCCCATCAGACCATCTGACCACAGTCCGGCCATATCATCAGACCACTGCCCCATCAGACCATCAGGCCACTGTCCCATCAGACCACCAGCTCATTCTCCCAACAGACCATAAGATCACTCACCCATCAGACCATTAGGCGCCTATCGGGCCTGACCATCCTCCCACTGTTTTATCAGACCATCAGGCCCCTGTCCATCCTGACCATCCACCCACTGCCCCATCAGACCATCAGGCCGCTGACCCATCAGACTTTCAGGTCACTCTCCCATTAGACCATCAGGCCCCTGTCGGCCTGATCATCCATCAAGTGTCCCATCAGACCACCAAGCCAATGTATCGTCAGAGCATCAGACCAGGGTCCCATCAGACCATCAGTCCATGAACCTTTCAGACTATCGGGCCACTATCCGGTCAGACCATAAGACCGCTATCACAACTGACCATCAGGTCACTGACCCATTTGACTGCCAGGCCACTGTGCCAACAGACCATCAGGCTGCTATCCCGTCAGACCATCAGGCCAATCTCCGGTCCAACCATCAGGCCACTGTCCAATCAGACCATCAGGCAATTGTCCGAGCAGACCAGCATGTCACGGTCCAGTCAGACCATCATGTCAATGTTGCATTAGACCATCATGTCACTATCTCATCAGACCATCTGGCCTCTGTCCGGTCAGACCATCAGGCTACTGTCCCTTCAGTCCATCAAGCCCCTGTCTGGTCAGTCCATCAGGTCACTGTCACATCAGACCATCCAGATCCATCTGTCCATCCAGATCATCAGGCCACTGTCCCATCAGATCATCAGGCCATCATCCGGTCTGACCATCAGGTCACTGTCCCATCAGACCATCAGGTCACTCTCCCATCAGACCATCAGGCTGCTGTCCCATCAAAACATCAGCCCACTGTCCCATCAGACCATCAGGATGCTATCCTTTCAGACCATCAGGCCACTGACCGGTCTGACCATCAGGCCAATGTCCCATCGGGGCATCAGGTCATTCTCCCATCACACCATCAGGCTACTGTCCAACCACAGCAACAGGCCACTGTACTTTCAGAACATTAGTCCACTCTCCCATCAGACCATCAGGCCACCATTCTTTGAGACCAACAGGCCACTGACCGGTCCAACCATCAGGCCAATGTCCCATCAGACCATCAGGTCACTCTCCCATTAGGCCACCAAACCACTGTCCGGTCAGGCCAGGCCAATATCCGGTCAGACAATCAGGCCACATTCCCATCAGTTTATCATGTCGCATTCCGGTCAGACCATCAGGCCACTGTCCCATCAGACCATCAGGCTGCTGTCCAGTCAGAGCATCAGGCCGCTTCCCCATCAGACCACCAGCCCACTGTCCGCTTAGACCATCAGGCAGCTGTCCCATCAGACCATCAGGTCACTCTCCCATCAAACGATCTTCCCTCTGTCCGGTCAGACCATTAAGCTACTGGCCCTTCAGTCCATCAGGCCACTGTCTGGTCAGATCATCAGACCACTGCCCCATAAGACCATCAGGCCACTGTCCCTTCAGACCATCAGGCCACCGGTCATATCATCAGACCACTGCCCCATCAGACCATCAGGCCACTGTCCCAACAGACCATCAGGTCACTCTCCCATCAGACCATCAGGCCACAGTCCAGTCAGACCATCAGGCCGCTGTCCCATCATACCATCAGCCCAAAGTCCAGTCAGACCATCAGGTTGCTGTCCCATCAAGACATCAGCCCAAAGTCCTGTCAGACTATCAGGCCACAGTACCATCATACCATCAGGCCACTGCCCCATCAGAATATCAGGCCACTGCCCCATCAGACCATGTGGTCACTGTCCCATCAGACCACCATCCCACTGTCCGCTCAGACCAGCAGGCAGCTGTCCCATCAGACCATCAGGTCACTCTCCCATCAAACCATCTGCCCTTTGTCCAGTCAGACCATTGGGCTAATGGCCCTTCAGTCCATCAGACCACTGTCTGGTCAGGTCAACAGACCACTGCCCCATCAGAACATCAGGCCACTGTCCCATCAGACCATCAGGCCACTGTCTGGTCCTATCATCAGACCACTGCCCCATGAAGCCATCAGGCCACAGTCCCATCAGACCATCTAAGCACAGTCCAGTCATATCATCAGACCACTGCCCCATCAGACCATCAGACCACTGTCCCATCAGACCACCAGCTCATTCTCCCATCAGACCATAAGATCACTCACCCATCAGTCCATTAGGCCCCTACTGGGCCTAACCATCCTCCCACTGCTCTATCAGATCATAAGGCCCCAGTCCATCCTGACCATCCACCCACTGCCCCATCAGACCATCAGGCCACTGTCCCATCAGACTTTCAGGTAACTCTCCCATCAGACCATCAGGCCCCTGTCGGCCTGATCATCCATCCACTGTCCCATCAGACCACCAAGCCAATGTCCCGCCAGAGCATCAGACCAGGGTCCCATCAGACCATCAGTCCATGAACCTTTCAAACTATCTGGCCACTATCCGGTCAGACCATAAGACCGCTATCGCAACTGACCATCAGGTCAATGACCCATTTCACCACCAGGCCACTGTGCCAACAGACCATCAGGCCGCTATCCTGTTAGACAATCAGGCCAAGCTCCGGTCCAACCATCAGGCCACTGTCCAATCAGGCCATCGGGCAATTGTCCGAGCAGACCAGCATGTCACAGTCCAGTCAGACCATCATGTCAATGTTGCATTAGACCATCATGTCACTATCCCATCGGACCATCTGGCCTCTGTCTGGTCAGACCATCAGGCTACTGTCCCTTCAGTCCATCAAAACCCTGTCTGGTCAGTCCATCAGGCCATGGTCCCATCAGACCATCAAGCCACTGTCCATCCAGATCATCAGGCCACTGTCCCATCAGATCATCAGGCCATCATCCGGTCAGACCATCAGGTCATTGTTCCCTCAGACCATCAGGCCACTGTCCCATCAGAACAAGAGGTCACTCTCGCAACAGACCATCAGGCCATTGTCCTGTCAGACCAAAAGGCCACTGACCCAACAGACCATCAGGTCACACTCCCATCAGACCATCAGGCCACAGTCTGGTCAGACCATCAGGCCACTGTCCCATCAGACCATCAGGCCACAGTCTGGTCAGACCATCAGGCCACTGTCCCATCAGACCATCAGCCCAAAGTCCAGTCAGACCATCAGGCCACTGTCCCATCAGACCATCACACCAGGGTCCCATCAGAACATCAGGCCACTGTCCCATCAGACCATCAGGCCACCATCCGGTCACACAATCAGGCCGCAGTCCCATCAGACCATTAGACCAAATTCCGGACAGTCCATCAGCCCGCTGTCCCATCAGGCCATAAGGCCACTTCCTGGTCAGACCATGAGGCCGCTGTCCCCTCAGACCATTAGACCAAATTCCAGTCAGACCGTCAGGCCGCTGTCCCATCAGACCATCAGGCCACCATCCTTTCAGACCATCAGGTCACTGACCGATCCGACCATCAAGCCATTATCTGGTCAGGCCAGGCCAATATCCGGTCAGACAGTCAGGCCACATTCCCATCAGTTCATCATGTCACATTCCGGTCAGAACTTGAGGCCACTGTCCCATCAGACCATCAGGCCACCATCCTTTCAGACCATCAGGTCACTGACCGATCCGACCATCAAGCCATTATCTGGTCAGGCCAGGCCAATATCCGGTCAGACAGTCAGGCCACATTCCCATCAGTTCATCATGTCACATTCCGGTCAGAACTTGAGGCCACTGTCCCATCAGACCATCAGGCCATTGTATGGTCTGACCATGAGGCCATTGTCCAGTCAGACCATCAGGCCACTGTCCAGTCGGACCATCAGGCCACAGTCCCATCAAACCATCAGGCCACTGCCCCATCAGAATATCAGGCCACTGCCACATCAGACCATCAGGTCACTGTCCCCTCAGACCACCAGCCCACTGTCCGCTCAGACCATCAGGCAGCTGTCCCATCAGACCATCAGACCGCTGTCCCATCAGACCACCAGCTCATTCTCCCATCAGACCATAAGATCACTCACCCATCAGACCATAAGGCCCCTATCGGGCCTGACCATCCACCCACTGCCCCATCAGACCATCAGGCCACTGTCCCATCAGACTTTCAGGTCACTCTCCCATCAGACCATCAGACCCCTGTCAGCCTGATCATCCATCCACTTTTCCATCAGACCACCAAGCCAATGTCCTGTCAGAGCATCAGACCAGGGTCCCATCAGACCATCAGTCCACGTACCTTTCAGACTATCAGGCCACTATCCAGTCAGACCATAAGACCGCTATCGCAACTGACCATCAGGTCAATGACCCATTTGACCACCAGGCCACTGTGCCAACAGACCATCAGGCTGCTATCCCGTCAGACAATCAGGCCAATCTACAGTCCGACCATCAGGCCACTGTCCAATCAGACCATCGGGCAATTGTCCGAGCAGACCAGCATGTCACGGTCCAGTCAGACCAGCAGGCCAATGTTGCTTTAGACCATCATGTCACTATCTCATCGGACCATCTGGCCTCTGTCCGGTCAGACCATCAGGCCATGGTCCCATCAAACCATCAGGCTACTGTCCCTTCAGTCCATCAGGCCACTGTCTGGTCAGTCTATCAGGTGGCTGTTCCATCAAATCATCAGGCCCTCATCTGGTCAGACCATCAGATCCCTGTCCCCTCAGACCATCAGTCCACTGTCCCATCAGAACAAAAGGTCACTCTTGCATCAGACCATCAGGCCATCGTCCTGTCAGACCATAAGGCCACTGTCCCAACAGACCATCAGGTCACTCTCCCATCAGACCATCAGCCCACTGTTCTGCAGACCATTTGGCCTCTGTCCCAACAGACTATCCGGCCACTGTCCAGTCAGACCATCAGGCTACCGTCTGGTCAGACCATCAGGTCACACTCCCAACAGTCCATCAGACCACTGACCGGTCGGTCCATCAGGCCACTGTTCAAAAAGTATATCAGGCCATTGTCTGGTCAGACCATCAGGCCAGTGTCCCATCAGACAATCAGGTCATTCTCCCATCAGAACATTGGGCCATTGTCCCTTCAGATCATCAGGCCACTGACCAGTCATACAATCAGGCCTCTGTCCAGTCAGACCTCAGGCCATGGTCCAGTCAGATCATAAGGCCACTGTCCCATCAGACCATCAGGCCATGGGCTGGTCATACCATCAGGCCACTCTCTCATCAGACCATCAGGCCACAGTCCAGTCAGACAATCAGGCCACTGTCCTATCAGACCATCAGGCCGTGGGTCGGTAAGGCCATCAGGCCACTCACCGGTCAGACCATCAAGCCATTTTCGCATCAGACCATCAGGCCTCTGTCCGGTCAGACTATCAGGCCACTGACCTGTCAGACCATCAGGACCCTGTCCCATTTGACCATCAGGCCATTGTCCAGTCAGATCATCAGACAACTGTCCAGTCAGATCAATGGGTCATTGTCCCATCAGACCTTCAGTCTACTGTCCAGTCAGTCCATCAGGCGACTGTCCCCTCAGAGCATCATACCACAGTCCGGTCAGACCATCAGGTCACCGTCCCATCAGAACAACAGGTCACTCTCGCATCAGACCATCAGGCTACTGTCCCTTCATTCCATCAGGCCACTGTCCCATCAGACCATCAGGCAACTGTCTGGCCAGATCATCAGGCCATCATCCAGTCAGACCATCAAGTCATCGTCCCCTCAGACCATCAGGCTACTGTCCCTTCATTCCATCAGGCCACTGTCCCATCAGACCATCAGGCAACTGTCTGGCCAGATCATCAGGCCATCATCCGGTCAGACCATCAAGTCATCGTCCCCTCAGACCATCAGGCCACTGTCCCATCAGACCATCAGGCAACTGTCTGGCCAGATCATCAGGCCATCATCCGGTCAGACCATCAGGTCACGGTCCCATCAGACCATCAGGTCATTTTCCCATCAGACCATCAGGCCACAGTCCGTTCAGACTATCAAGCCACTGTCCCATCAGACCAAATTCTGGTCAGACCATCAGGCCGCTGTCCCATCAGACCATCAGGTGACTGTCCAAACACACCATCAGGACACTGTACTTTCAGAACATCAGTCCACTGTCCCATCGGATCATCAGGCCACTGTCCTTTCAGACCATCAGACAAGGGTCTCATCAGACCATCAGGCCACTGTCAAGTCCATGCACCAGGCCTCTGACCCATCAGAACATCAGGCCGCTGGCCGGTAAGGCCATCAGGCCACTCTCCAGTCAGACCATCAGGCCATTATTGCATCAGACCATCAGGCCTCTGTCTGGTCAGACCATCAGGCCACTGACCTGTCAGACCATCAGGACCCTGTCCCAGCAAACCATCAGGCCATTGTCCAGTCAGATCATCAGGCCACTGTCCCATCAGATCAACAGGCCATTGTCCCATCAGACTTTCAGGCTACTGTCCGGTCAGTCCATCAGGCCACTGTCCCCTCAGAGCATCATACCACAGTCCGGTCAGACCATCAGGTCACTGTTGCCTCAGACCATCAGGCCACTGTCCCATCAGAACATCCGGCCACTGTCTGGTCAGACCATTAGGCCGGTGTCCCATCAGACCATCATGTCATTCTCCCATCAGACCATCAAGCCACTGTCCAGTGATACAATCAGGCCTCTGTCCAGTCAGACCATCAGACACCTGCCCAAACAGACCATCAGGCCACAGTCCGGTCAGACCATCAGGCCACTGACCCATCAGACCATCAGTCCGCTGGCTGGAAAGGCCATCAGGCCACTATCTGGTCAGACCATCAGGCCATTGTCGCATCAGACCATCAGGCCTCTGTCTGGTCAGACCATCATGCCCCTGTCCCATCAAACCATCAGTCCACTGTCCAGTCAGACAATCAGGCCTCTGTCTCATCAGATCATCAGCTCAAAGTCCAGTCAGACCATCAGGCTGCTGCCCCATCAGACCATCAGTTTATTCTCCCATCACGCCATCAGGTGATTGTCCAAACACACCGTCAGGATATTGTACTTTCAGACCATCAGGCCACTGTCCCATCAGACCATCAGGACACTGTCCTTTCAGACCATCAGACCAGGGTACCATCAGAACATCAGGCCACTGTCCGGTCAGATGATCAGGCCACTGTCCTGTTCGACCATCAGGCCACTGTCCAGTCAGACCTCAGGCCATAGTCCAGTCAGACCAGGAGACCCCTGTCCCATCAGACCATCAGGCCACAGTCCGGTCAGAGCATCAGGCCACTGCCCAGTCAGACCATCAGACCACTGACCTGTCAGACCATCAGGACACTGCCCAATCAGTCCATCAGGTCATTGACTGGTAAGACCACAAGGCCCCTGTCCCATCAGACCATCAGTCCACTGTCCAGTTAGATCATCAGGCCACTGTCCCATCAGACCATCAGGTTACTGTCCGCTCAGACCATCAGGCCACTGTCCAGTCAGATCAACAGGCCACTGTCCCATCAGACTATCAGGCTACTGTCCAGTCAGACCATCAGCACACTGTCCAATCAGACCATCAGGCATTTGACCGGTCAGACCATCAGGCCCGTGTCCCATCAGACATTCAGTCCACTGTCCAGTCAGACCATCAGTCCCATGTCCAGGCAGACCATCAGGCCACTGCGCCATCAGACTATCAGGTCACTCTCCCATCAGACCATCTGTCCTCTGTCCATTCAGACCATCAGGCTACTCACCCTCCAGTCCATCAGGCCACTTTCTGGTCAGACCATCATGCCAATGTCCCACAGGACCATCAGGCCACTGTCCCCACAGACCATCAGACCACAGTCCGGTCAGACCATCTGGTCACAATCCCAACAGTCCATCAGACCACTGTCCCATCAGAACATCTGGCCACTGTCAGGTCAGACCATCAGGCCCGTGTCCCATCAGACCATCATGTCATTCTCCCATCAGAACATCAGGCCACTATCCCATCAGACGATCAAGCCTCTGTCCTGTCAGAGCATCAGGCCACTGTCCAGTCATACAATCAGGCCTCTGTCCAGTCAGATTTCAGGCCATGGTCCAGTTAGACCATCAGACACCTGCCCAAACAGACCATCAGGCCACAGTCCGGTCAGACCATCAGGCCACTGACCCATCAGACCATCGGTCCACTGGCTGGTAAGGCCATCAGGCCATTCTCTGGTCAGACCATTAGGCCATTGTCACATCAGACCATCAGGCCTCTGTCCGGTCAGAACATCAGGCCACTGACCTGTCAGACCATCAGGACACTGTCCAATCAGACCATCAGGTCATTGACCGGTCAGACCATCATGCCCCCATCCCCATCAAAACATCAGTCCACGGTCCAGTCCGATCATCAGGCCACTGTCCCATCAGACCATCAGGCTACTGTCCAGTCAGACCATTAGGCCACTGTCCCATCAGAACATTAGGTCACTCTCCCATCAGACCATCAGGTCACAGTTCATTTAAACCATCAAGCTACTGTCCTATCAGACCAATTTCTGGTCAGACCATCAGGCCTCTGTCCCATCAGACCATCAGGTCATTCTCCCATCACGCCATCAGGTGACTGTCCAAACACACCATCAGGACACCGTCCTTTCAGAACATCAGACCAGAGTACCATCAGAACATCAGGCCACTGTCCGGTCAGATGATCAGGCCACTGTCCTGTCTGACCATCAGGCCACTGTCCAGTCATACAAGCAGGCCTCATTCCAGTCAGACCTCAGGCCATGGTCCAGTCAGAACAGGAGACCCCTGTCCCATCAGACCATCAGGCCACAATCCGGTCAGACTATCAGGCCACTGTCCAGTCAGACCATCAGGCCACTGACCCATCAGAACATCAGGCCAATGGCCGGTAAGGGAATCAGGCCACTCTCTGGTCAGACCATCAGACCACTGACCTGTCAGACCATCAGGACACTGTCCAATCAGTCCATCAGGCCATTGACTGGTCAGACCATCAGGCCCCTGTCCCATCAGACCATCAGTCCACTGTCCAGTTAGATCATCAGGCCACTGCTCCATCAGACCATCAGGCGACTGTCCTATTAGACCATCAGGCCACTGTCTGGTCAGACCATCAATCTACTGTCAGGTCAGACCATCAGGTCACAATCCCAACAGTCCATCAGACCAATGACCAGTCAGTCCATCAGGCCACTGTCCCAGCAGAACATCTGGCCATTGTCTGGTCAGACCATCAGGCCGGTGTCCCATCCGACCATCATGTCATTCTCCCATCAGAACATTAGGCCTCTGTCCTGTCAGACCAGCAGGCACTGTCTAGTCATACAATCAGGCCTCAGTCCAGTCAGACCTCAGGCCATGGTCCAGTCAGACCATCAGACACCTGCCCAAACAGACCATCAGGCCACAGTCCGGTCAGACCAGCAGGCCACTGACCCATCAGACCATAAGTCCGCTGGCTGGTAAGGCCATCAGGCCACTATCTGGTCAGACCATCAGGCCATTGTCACATCAGACCATCAGGCCTCTGTCTGGTCAGACCATCAGGCCACTGACCTGTCAGTCCATGAGGAAACTGTCCAATCAGACCATCAGGTCATTGACCAGTCAGACCATCATTACCCTGTCCCATCAAGCCATCAGTCCACTTTCCAGTCTGATCATCAGGCCACTGTCCCATCAGATCATCAGTCCACTGTCCAATCAGATCATCAGTCCACTGTCCCATCAGACAATCAGGCTACTGTCCCATCAGAACATTAGGTCACTCTCCCATCAGACCAACAGGTCACTGTTTGTTCAAACCATCAAGCCACTGTCCCATCAGACCAAATTCTGGTCAGACCATCAGGCCTCTGTCCCATCAGACCATCAGCTCAAAGTCCAGTCAGACCATCAGGCTGCTGCCCCATCAAAGCATCAGCCCAAAGTCCGGTCAGACCATCAGGCCGCTGTCCCATCAGACCATCAGCTCATTCTCCCATCACGCCATCAGGTGACTGTCCAAGCACACCATCAGGATACTGTACTTTCAGAACATCAGGCCACTGTCGCATCAGACCATCAGGACACTGTCCTTTCAGACCATCAGACCAGGGTACCATCAGAACAACAGGCCACTGTCCGGTCAGATGATCAGGTCACTATCCTGTTAGACCATCAGGCCACTGTCCAGTCATACAATCAGGCCTCTTTCCAGTCAGACCATCATGCCACTGACCCAACAGGACATCAGGCCAATGGCCGGTAAGGCTGTCAGGCCTCTCTCCGGTCAGACCATCAGACCACTGACCTGTCAGACCATCAGGACACTGTCCAATCACTCCATGAGGACACTGTCCAATCAGTCCATCAGGCCATTGTCGCATCAGACCATCAGGCCTCTGTCCGGTCAGACCATCAGACCACTGACCTGTCAGACCATCAGGACACTGTCCAATCAGTCCATCAGGCCATTGACTGGTCAGACCATCAGGTCCCTGGCCCATCAGACCATCAGTCCTCTGTCCAGTTAGATCATCAGGCCACTGTCCCATCAGACTATCAGGCTACTGTCCAGTCAGACCATCAGCACACTGTCCAATCAGACCATCAGGTATTTGACCGGTCAGACCATCAGTCCCATGTCCCATCAGACCATCAGTCCATTGCCCAGTCAGACATCAGTCCCATGCCCAGGCATATCATCAGGCCACTGCCCCATCAGACAATCAGGTCACTCTCCCATCAGACCATTTGTCCTCTGTCCATTCAGACCATCAGGCTACTCACCCTCCAGTCCATCAGGCCACTTTCTGGTCAGACCATCATGCTAATGTCCCACAGGACCATCAGGCCACTGTCCCCACAGACCATCACGCCACTGTCTTATCAGACCATCAGTCCACTGTCCAGTCAGACCATCAGGCCACTGTCCAGTCAGGCCATCAGGCTACTGTCTGCTCAGACCATCAGACCACAATCCCAACAGTCCATCAGACCACTGTCCCATCAGAACATCTGGCCACTGTCTGGTCAGACCATCAGGCCATTGTCCCATCAGACCATCATGTCATTCTCCCATCAGAACGTCGGGTCACTGTCCCATCAGACGATCAGGCCTCTGTCCTGTTAGAGCATCAGGCCACTGTCCAGTCATACAATCAGGCCTCTGTCTAGTCAGACTTCAGGCCATGGTCCAGTCAGACCATCAGACACCTGCCCAAACAGACCATCAGGCCACAGCCCAGCCAGACCATCAAGCCACTGACCCATCAGACCATCAGTCCACTGGCTGGTAAGGCCATCAGGCCATTCTCTGGTCAGACCATCAGGCCATTGTTGCATCAGGCCATCAGGCCTCTGTCTAGTCAGACCATCAGGCCACTGAGCGGTCAGACCATCATGCCCCTGTCCCATCAAACCATCAGTCCACTGTCCAGTCAGATCATCAGGCCACTGTCCCATCAGGCCATCAGGCTACTTTCCAGTCAAACCATTAGGCCACTGTCCCATCAGAACATTAGTTCACTCTCCCATCAGTCCAACAGGTCACAGTTCATTCAAACCATCAAGCCACTGTCCCATCAGAACAAATTCTGTTCAGGCCATCAGGCCTCTGACCCATAAGACCATCAGCTCAAAGTCCAGTCAGACCATCAGGCTGCTGCCCCATCAAAGCATCAGCCCAAAGTCCGGTCAGACCATCAGGCCGCTGTCCCATCAGACCATCAGCTCATTCTCCCATCACGCCATCAGGTGACTGTCCAAGCACACCATCAGGATACTGTACTTTCAGAACATCAGGCCACTGTCGCGTCAGACCATCAGGACACTGTCCTTTCAGACCATCAGACCAGGGTACCATCAGAACAACAGGCCACTGTCCGGTCAGATGATCAGGCCACTGTCCTGTTCGACCATCAGGCCACTATCCAGTCATATAAGCAGGCCTCATTCCAGTCAGAACTCAGGCCATGGTCCAGTCAGACCAGGAGACCCCTGTCCCATCAGACCATCGGGCCACTGTCCGGTCAGACTATCAGGCCACTGTCCAGACAGACCATCAGGCCACTGACCCATCAGAACATCAGGCCGATGGCCGGTAAGGGCATCAGGCCACTCTCCGGTCAGTCCATCAGACCACTG
Organism: Carcharodon carcharias; assembly: GCF_017639515.1. NCBI lineage: Eukaryota > Metazoa > Chordata > Chondrichthyes > Lamniformes > Lamnidae > Carcharodon > Carcharodon carcharias. The sequence goes on along the minus strand of NC_054482.1, from coordinate 36,988,012 downwards.
ACCTGTCAGACTATCAGGACACTGTCCAATCAGTCCATCAGGCCATTGACTGGTCAGACCATCAGGCCCCTGCCCCATCAGACAATCAGTCTACTGTCCAGTTAGATCATCAGGCCACTGTCCTATCAGACTATCAGGCCACTGTCCCATCAGACCATCAGGCCACTGTCCAATCAGATCATCAGTCCACTGTCCCATCAGACAATCAGTCTACTGTCCGGTCAGACCATCAGGCCACTGTCCCATCAGAACATTAGGTTACTCTCCCATCAGACCAACAGGTCACAGTTCGTTCAAACCATCAAGCCACTGTCCCATCAGACCAAATTCTGGTCAGACCATCAGGCCTCTGTCCCATCAGACCATCAGCTCAAAGTCCAGTCAGACCATCAGGCTGCTGCCCCATCAAAGCATCAGCCCAAAGTCCGAGCAGTCCATCAGGCCGCTGTCCCATCAGACCATCAGCTCATTCTCCCATCACGCCATCAGGTGACTGTCCAAACACACCATCAGGACACTGTACTTTCAGAACATCAGGCCACTGTCCCATCAGACCATCAGGACATCGTCCTTTCAGACCATCAGACCAGGGTACCATCAGAACATCCGGCCACGGTCCCATCAGACCATCAGGACATTGTCCTTTCAGACCATCAGACCAGGGTACCATCATAACATCAGGCCATTGTCCGGTCAGATGATCAGGTCACTATCCTGTTAGACCATCAGGCCACTGTCCAGTCATACAATCAGGCCTCTTTCCAGTCAGACCTCAGGCCATAGTACAGTCAGACCAGGAGACCCCTGTCCCATCAGACCATCGGGCCACAGTCCGGTCAGATCATCAGGCCACTGTCCACTCAGACCATCATGCCACTGACCCATCAGAACATCAGGCCAATGGCCGGTAAGGCTATCAGGCCTCACTCCGGTCAGACCATCAGACCACTGACCTGTCAGACCATCAGGACACTGTCCAATCACTCCATGAGGACACTGTCCAATCAGTCCATCAGGCCATTGTCGCATCAGACCATCAGGCCTCTGTCCGGTCAGACCATCAGACCACTGACCTGTCAGACCATCAGGACACTGTCCAATCAGTCCATCAGGCCATTGACTGGTCAGACCATCAGGCCCCTGGCCCATCAGACCATCAGTCCACTGTCCAGTCAGATCAACAGGCCACTGTCCCATCAGACTATCAGGCTACTGTCCAGTCAGACCATCAGCACACTGTCCAATCAGACCATCAGGCATTTGACCGGTCAGACCATCAGGCCCGTATCCCATCAGACCATCAGTCCATTGCCCAGTCAGACCATCAGTCCCATGCCCAGGCATATCATCAGGCCACTGCCCCATTAGACTATCAGGTCAATCTCCCATCAGACCATTTGTCCTCTGTCCATTCAGACCATCAGGCTACTCACCCTCCAGTCCATCAGGCCACTTTCTGGTCAGACCATCATGCTAATGTCCCACAGGACTATCAGGCCACTGTCCCCACAGACCATCAGGCCACTGTCTTATCAGACCATCAGTCCACTGTCCAGTCAGACCATCGGGCCACAGTCCGGTCAGACTATCAGGCCACTGTCAGGTCAGACCATCATGCCACTGACCCATCAGAACATCAGGCCGATTACCGGTAAGGGCATCAGGCCACTCTCCGGTCAGACCATCTGACCACTGACCTGTCAGACCATCAGGACACTGTCCAATCAGTCCATCAGGCCATTGACTGGTCAGACCATCAGGCCCCTGTCCCATCAGACCATCAGTCCACTGTCCAGTTAGATCATCAGGCCACTGTCCCATGAGACAATCAGGCTACTGTCCGGTCAGACCATCAGGCCACTGTCCCATCAGAACATTAGGTCACTCTCCCATCAGACCAACAGGTCACAGTTCGTACAAACCATCAGGCCTCTGTCCCATCAGACCATTAGCTCAAAGTCCAGTCAGACCATCAGGCTGCTGCCCCATCAAAGCATCAGCCCAAAGTCCGGTCAGACCATCAGGCCGCTGTCCCATCAGACCATCAGCTCATTCTCCCATCACGCCATCAGGTGACTGTCCAAGCACACCATCAGGATACTGTACTTTCAGAACATCAGGCCACTGTCGCATCAGACCATCAGGACACTGTCCTTTCAGACCATCAGACCAGGGTACCATCAGAACATCAGGCCACTGTCCGGTCAGATAATCAGGCCACTGTCCTGTTCGACCATCAGGCCACTGTCCAGTCATACAAGCAGGCCTCTTTCCAGTCAGAACTCAGGCCATGGTCCAGTCAGACCAGGAGACCCCTGTCCCATCAGACCATCGGGCCACAGTCCGGTCAGACTATCAGGCCACTGTCCAGTCAGACCATCAGGCCACTGACCCATCAGAACATCAGGCCGATGGCCGGTAAGGGCATCAGGCCACTCTCCGGTCAGTCCATCAGACCACTGACCTGTCAGACCATCAGGACACTGTCCAATCAGTCCATCAGGCCATTGACTGGTTAGACCATCAGGCCCCTGTCCCATCAGACAATCAGTCTACTGTCCAGTTAGATCATCAGGCCACTGTCCTATCAGACTATCAGGCCACTGTTCCATCAGACCATCAGGCCACTGTCCAATCAGATCATCAGTTCACTGTCCCATCAGACAATCAGTCTACTGTCCGGTCAGACCATCAGGCCACTGTTCCATCAGAACATTAGGTTACTCTCCCATCAGACCAACAGGTCACAGTTCGTTCAAACCATCAAGCCACTGTCCCATCAGACCAAAGTCTGGTTAGACCATCAGGCCTCTGTCCCATCAGACCATCAGCTCAAAGTCCAGTCAGACCATCAGGCTGCTGCCCCATCAAAGCATCAGCCCAAAGTCCGGTCAGACCATCAGGCCGCTGTCCCATCAGACCATCAGCTCATTCTCCCATCACGCCATCAGGTGACTGTCCAAACACACCATCAGGACACTGTACTTTCAGAACATCAGGCCACTGTCCCATCAGACCATCAGGACATCGTCCTTTCAGACCATCAGACCAGGGTACCATCAGAACATCCGGCCACGGTCCCATCAGACCATCAGGACATTGTCCTTTCAGACCATCAGACCAGGGTACCATCATAACATCAGGCCACTGTCCGGTCAGATGATCAGGCCACTGTCCTGTTCGACCATCAGGCCACTGTCCAGTCATACAATCAGGCCTCTTTCCAGTCAGACCTCAGGCCATAGTACAGTCAGACCAGGATACCCCTGTCCCATCAGACCATCGGGCCACAGTCCGGTCAGATCATCAGGCCACTGTCCAGTCAGACCATCATGCCACTGACCCATCAGAACATCAGGCCAATGGCCGGTAAGGCTATCAGGCCTCTCTCCGGTCAGACCATCAGACCACTGACCTGTCAGACCATCAGGACACTGTCCAATCACTCCATGAGGACTCTGTCCAATCAGTCCATCAGGCCATTGTCGCATCAGACCATCAGGCCTCTGTCCGGTCAGACCATCAGACCACTGACCTGTCAGACCATCAGGACACTGTCCAATCAGTCCATCAGGCCATTGACTGGTCAGACCATCATGCTAATGTCCCACAGGACCATCAGGCCACTGTCCCCACAGACCATCACGCCACTGTCTTATCAGACCATCAGTCCACTGTCCAGTCAGACCATCAGGCCACTGTCCAGTCAGGCCATCAGGCTACTGTCTGCTCAGAACATCAGACCACAATCCCAACAGTCCATCAGACCACTGTCCCATCAGAACATCTGGCCACTGTCTGGTCAGACCATCAGGCCATTGTCCCATCAGACCATCATGTCATTCTCCCATCAGAACATCGGGTCACTGTCCCATCAGACGATCAGGCCTCTGTCCTGTCAGAGCATCAGGCCACTGTCCAGTCATACAATCAGGCCTCTGTCTAGTCAGACTTCAGGCCATGGTCCAGTTAGACCATCAGACACCTGCCCAAACAGACCATCAGGCCACTGACCCATCAGACCATCAGTCCACTGACTGGTAAGGCCATCAGGCCATTCTCTGGTCAGACCATCAGGCCATTGTTGCATCAGGCCATCAGGCCTCTGTCCAGTCAGACCATCAGGCCACTGACCTGTCAGACCATCAGGACACTGTCCAGGCAGACCATCAGGTCATTGACCGGTCAGACCATCATGCCCCTGTCCCATCAAAACATCAGTCCACTGTCCAGTCAGATCATCAGGCCACTGTCCCATCAGGCCATCAGGCTACTGTCCAGTCAGACCATTAGGCCACTGTCCCATCAGAATATTAGGTCACTCTCCCATCAGACCAACAGTTCACAGTTTGTTCAAACCATCAAGCCACTGTCCCATCAGACCAAATTCTGTTCAGACCATCAGGCCTCTGTCCCATCAGACTATCAGCTCAAAGTCCAGTCAGACCATCAGGCTGCTGCCCCATCAAAGCATCAGCCCAAAGTCCGGTCAGACCATCAGGCCGCTGTCCCATCAGACCATCAGGACATCGTCCTTTCAGACCATCAGACCAGGGTACCATCAGAACATTAGGCCACTGTCCGGTCAGATGATCAGGCCCCTGTCCTGTTCGACCATCAGGCCACTGTCCAGTCATACAATCAGGCCTCATTCCAGTCAGACCTCAGGCCATGGTCCAGTCAGACCAGGAGACCCCTGTCCCATCAGACCATCGGGCCACAGTCCAGTCAGACTATCAGGCCACTGTCCAGTCAGACCATCATGCCACTGACCCATCAGAACATCAGGCCGATTACCGGTAAGGGCATCAGGGCACTCTCCGGTCAGACCATCTGACCACTGACCTGTCAGACCATCAAGACACTGTCCAATCAGTCCATCAGGCCATTGACTGGTCAGACCATCAGGCCCCTGTCCCATCAGACAATCAGTCCACTGTCCAGTTAGATCATCAGGCCACTGTCCCATGAGACAATCAGGCTACTGCCCGGTCAGACCATCAGGCCACTGTCCCATCAGAACATTAGGTCACTCTCCCATCAGACCAACAGGTCACAGTTCGTACAAACCATCAGGCCTCTGTCCCATCAGACCATTAGCTCAAAGTCCAGTCAGACCATCAGGCTGCTGCCCCATCAAAGCATCAGCCCAAAGTTTGGTCAGACCATCAGGTCACTGTCCCATCAGACCATCAGCTCATTCTCCCATCACGCCATCAGGTGACTCTCCAAACACACCCTCAGGACACTGTACTTGCAGAACATCAGGCCACTGTCCCATCAGACCATCAGGACATCGTTCTTTCAGACCATCAGACCAGGGTACCATCAGAACATCAGGCCACTTTCCAGTCAGATGATCAGGCCACTGTCCTGTTCGACCATCAGGCCACTGTCCAGTCAGACCATCATGCCACTGACCCATCAGAACATCAGGCCAATGGCCGGTAAGGCCATCAGGCCTCTCTCCGGTCAGACCATCAGACCACTGACCTGTCAGACCATCAGGACACTGTCCAATCACTCCATGAGGACACTGTCCAATCAGTCCATCAGGCCATTGTCGCATCAGACCATCAGGCCTCTGTCCGGTCAGACCATCAGACCACTGACCTGTCAGACCATCAGGACACTGCCCAGTCAGTCCATCAGGCCATTGACTGGTCAGACCATAAGGCCCCTGTGCCATCAGACCATCAGTCCACTGTCCAGTTAGATCATCAGGCCACTGTCCCATCAGACCATCAGGTTACTCTCCAGTCAGACCATCAGACCACTGTCCAGTCAGATCAACAGGCCACTGTCCCATCAGACTATCAGGCTACTGTCCAGTCAGACCATCAGGACACTGCCCAGTCAGACCATCAGTCCCATGTCCAGGCATACTATCAGGCCACTGCCCCATCAGACTATCAGGTCACTCTCCCATCAGACCATCTGTCCTCTGTCCATTCAGACCATCAGGCTACTCATCCTCCAGACCATCAGGCCACTTTCTGGTCAGACCATCATGCCAATGTCCCACAGGACCATCAGGCCACTGTCCCCACAGACCATCAGATCACAGTCCGGTCAGACCATCAGTCCACTGTCTTATCAGACCATCAGTCCGCAGTCCAGTCAGACCATCAGGCCACTGTCCAGTCAGGTCCTCAGGCTACTGTCTGCTCAGACCATCAGATCACAATCCCAACAGTCCATCAGTCCACTGTCCCATCAGAACATCTGGCCACTGTCTGGTCAGACCATCAGGCCATTGTCCCATCAGACCATTATGTCATTCTCCCATCAGAACATTGGGTCACTGTCCCATCAGATGATCAGGCCTCTGTCCTGTCAGACCATCAGGCCACTGTCCAGTCATACAATCAGGCCTCTGTCCAGTCAGACTTCAGGCCATGGACCAGTCAGACCATCAGACACCTGCCCAAACAGACAATCAGGCCACTGTCCAGTCAGACCATCAGGATCCTGTCACATCAGACCATCAGGTCACTCTACCATTGGAACATCAGGCCACTGACCCATCAGACCATCAGGCCACAGTCTGGTCAGACCATCAGCCCACTGTTCGGTCAGACCATTAGGCTGCTGTTCCAACAGACCATCCGGCCACCGTCCAGTCAGACCATCAGGCCACCGTCCCATCAGACCATCAGGTCACTCTCCTATTAGACCATCAGGCCCCTACCGGCCTGACCATCTGGTCACACTCCCAACAGCTCATCAGACCTCTAACCAGTCAGACCATCAGGTCATTTTCCCATTAGATCATCAAGCCACTGTCCCATCAGACCATCAGGCCACCTTCTGGTCAGACCATCATCCCATTGTCGGATCAGAACATCAGGCCACTGTCCCATCAGACAGCCAGGCCACAGTCTGGTCAGACCATCAGCCCACTGTTCGGTCAGACCATTAGGCTGCTGTTCCAACAGACCATCCGGCCACCGTCCAGTCAGACCATCAGGCCACTGTCCAGTCAGACCATCAGGCCCCTGTCCCATCAGACCCTCAGTCCACTCTCCCATCAGAACATCAGTCCACTGTCTGTTCAGACCATCAGCCCGCTGTCCCATTAGACCACCAGACCACTGTCCGGTCAGACCATCAGGCCTCCCTCCCATCAGACCATCAATTCACTGTCCCATCAGATCATTAGGCCGCTGTCCCATTAGAGCATCAGGCCACTGTCCAGTCAGACCATCAGGACACTGTCCGATCAGAACAGCAGGCTACTGACCAGTCAGACCATCAGGCCATTGTCCGGGCAGACAATCAGGCCACTGTCTGGTCAGACCATCAAGCCCCTGTCCCATCAGACCATCAGGTCACTCTCCCAGAGGACTATCAGATCACTCTCCCATCAGACCATCAGGCCACAGTCCGGTCAGACCATCAGGCCACTGTCCCATCAGACCATCAGGCCACAGTCTAGTCAGACCATCAGGCTACTGTTAAGTCAGAGAATCAAGCCGCTGTCCCATCAGACCATCTGGCCACTGGCCGGTAAGTCCATCAGGCCAATGTCCGGTCAGACCATCAGGCCACTGTCCCGTCAGACCATCAGGCCACTGTCCCATCAGACCATCAGGTCACTCTCCTATTAGACCATCAGGCCCCTACCGGCCTGACCATCTGGTCACACTCCCAACAGCTCATCAGACCTCTAACCAGTCAGACCATCAGGTCATTTTCCCATTAGAACATCAAGCCACTGTCCCATCAGACCATCAGGCCACCTTCCGGTCAGACCATCATCCCATTGTCAGATCAGAACATCAGGCCACTGTCCCATCAGACAGCCAGGCCACAGTCTGGTCAGACCATCAGGCCACTGTCCAGTCAGACAATCAGGCCGCTGTCTAGTCAGACCTCACGCCATAGTTTGCACAGACTATCAGGCCACTGTCCCATCAGACCATCAGGACGCTTTCCGCTCAGACCAACAGGCCACTGTGCCATCAGACCTTCCGGCCACTGTCTGGTCAGACCATCAGGCCGCCCGCCCATAAGACCATCAGTTCACTCTCCCATCAGACCATCAAGCCACTGTCCGGTCAGACCATCAGGCCTCTCTCCCATCAGACTATCAAGTCGCTGTCCCATCAGATCATTAGTTCGCTGTCCCATCAGACCATCAGGCCACTGTCCAGTCAGACCATCAGGACACTGTCCGATCAGAACATCAGCCCACTGACCCATCAGACCATCAGGCCATTGCCGGGCAGACAATCAGGCCACTGTCCGGTCAGACCATCAGTCCCCTGTCCCATCAGACCATCAGGTCACTCTCCCATCAGACCATCAGATCATTCTCCCATCAGACCATCAGGCCACTATCCTTTCAGACCATCAGGCCACAGTCCAGTCAGACCATCTGGCCACTGTCCAATCAGACCATCAGGCTACTGTCCCATCAGACCATCAGGCCACTGTCCCATCAGACCATCAGGTCACTCTCTCATTAGACAATCAGGCCCCTGCCGGCCTGACCATCTGGTCACACTCCCAACAGCTCATTGGACGTCTGACCGGTCAGACCATCAGGTCATTCTCCCATTAGAACACCAGGCCACTGTCCCATCAGACCATCAGGCCACCTTCCGGTCAGACCATCATCCCATTGTCCGATCATCAGGCCTCTCTCCCATCAGACAATCAGGCCACTGCCCCATCAGACCATCAGGCCGCTGTCCCATTAGACCATCAGCTCACTCTCCCATCAGACCATCAGCTCACTCTCCCATCAGACCATCAGCTCACACTCCCATCAGACAATCAGGTCACTCTCCCATGAGACCATCAGGCCCCTGCCGGTTTGACCATCAAGTCACACTCCCAACATTCCTTCAGACCTCTGACCGGTCAGTCCACCAGGCCACTGTCCCATCAGACCAATGTCCGGTCAGTCTATCAGGCTACTTTCCAGTCAGACGATCAGGTTACACTCCCAACAGTCCATCAGACCACTAACTGGTCAGTCCATCAGGCCACTGTCCCATCAGAACATCAGGCCACTGTGTGGTCAGACCATCAGGCTGGTGTCCCATCAGATCATCAGGTCATTCTCCCATCAGACGATCAGGCCACTGTCCGATCAGACCATCAAGCTACTGTCCAGTCAGACCCCAGGCCATGGTTCGGTCGGACCATCAGGCCACTGACCAATCAGACCATCAGGCCAGAGTTCGGTCATACCATCAGGCCACTGTCGGGCAGACCATCAGGACACTATCCGATCAGACCATCAGGCCACTGACCGGTCAGGCCATCAGGCCACTGACCCATCAGACCATCAGGCCATTGTCTGGGCAGACAATCAGGCCACTGTCCGGTCAGACCATCAGGCTCCTGTCCCATCAGACCATCAGGTCACTCTACCATTGGAACATCAGGCCACTGACCCATCAGACCATCAGGCCATTGTCCGGGCAGACCATCAGCCTACTGTCCAGTCAGACCATCAGGCCGCTGTCCCATCAGACCATCAGTCCACTGTCTGGTCAGACATTCAGGCCGCTGTCCCAAAAGACCATCATTCCACTGTCCCATCAGACCATCAGGCCACAGTCCCGTCAGACCATCAGGCCACGTCCACTCAGATCATCAAGCCGCTGTCCCATCAGACCATCAGGCCGCTGCTGGTAAGGCCATCAGGCCACTGTCCAGTCAGACCATCAGGACACTGTCCGCTCAGAACAGCAGGCTACTGACCGGACAGACCATCAGCCCACTGACACATCAGACCATCAGGCCGTTGTCCGGACAGACACTCAGGCCACTGTCCGGTCAGACCATCAGGCCCCTGTCCCATCAGACCATCAGGTCACTCACCCATCAGACCATCAGATCATTCTCCCATCAAACCATCAGGCCACTATCCACTCAGATATTCAGGCCACAGTCCACTCAGACCATCAGGCCACAGTCCAGTCAGACCATCAGGCTACTGTCCCATCAGACCATCAGGCCGCTGGCCAGAAAGGCCATCAGGCCACTGTCCAATCAGACCATCAGGCCACTGTCCCATCAGACCATCAGGTCACTCTCGCATTAGGCAATCAGGCCCCTGCCGGCCTGACCACCTGGTCACACTCCCAACAGCTCATCGGACGTCTGACCGGTCAGACCATCAGGTCATTCTCCCATTAGAACACCAGGCCACTGTCCCATCAGACCATCAGGCCACCTTCCGGTCAGACCATCATCCCATTGTCCGATCAGAATATAAGGCCACTGTCCAGTCAGACAATCAGGCCGCTGTCTAGTCAGACCTCACGCCATAGTTTGCACAGACTATGAGGCCACTGTCCCATCAGACCATCAGGACGCTTTCCGCTCAGACCAACAGGCCACTGTCCCATCAGACCATCGGGCCCCTGTCCAGCCTGACCATCCGTCCACTGTCCCAGCAGACCGTCAGGCCACTGTCCTTTCAGACCATCTGGCCACCGTCCCATCAGACCATCACTCCACTGTCCTTTCAGACCATCAGGCCTCTGTCCATTCAGGCCATTAGGCCAATGTCCGGTCTGTCCAATAGGCCGTTGTCCAACAGGCCATCAGGCCACTGTCCAGCCTGACCATCCGCCCACTGTCCCAGCAGTCCACCAGGCCACTGTCCTTTCAGACCATCAGTCCACAGTGGAATCAGACCATCAGGCCACTATCCCATCAGATGATCAGACTACTAACCGGTTAGACAGTCAGGCCCCTGTCTGGTCAGATCATCAGGCTACTTTCCCAGCAGACCATCAGGCCAGTATCTGTTCATACCATCTGGGCACTGTCCGTTTAGACCCACAGGCCACTGACCATTAAGACCATCAGGCCACTGTGCCATCGGACCATCAGGCCACTGTCTGGTCAGATCATCAGGCCAGTGTCCCATCAGTCCATCTGGCCACTGTTCATTCAGACCATCAATGCACTGTCTAGTCAGACCATCAGGCCACCGTCCCATCAGACAATCAGGCCGCTGTCAGGTCAGACCATCAGGCCACTGCCCCATCAAGCCATCAGGCCACTGTCCGGTCAGACCATCAGGCCACTGTCCGGTCGGTCCATTAGGCCACTGTCCGGTCAGACCATCAGGCCACTGTCCGGTCAGTCCATTAGGCCACTGTCCGGTCAGACCATCAGGCCACTGTCCCATCAAGCCATCAGGCCACTGTCCAGTCAGACCATCAGGCCACCGTCAGGTTAGTCCATCACTCTGCTTTCCTATTAGACAATCAGGCCACTGTCCCAACAGATGATATGGTCAGTGTCTCATCCAGACCATGAGTCCAATGCCATTCAGACCATGCTACTGTCCCAACAGTCCATTAGGCCATTGTCCAGTCAGACCACCGGCCACTGTACGGTCAGATCATCAGGCAACTGTCATAGCAGACCATCAGTCCAATGTCCAATCAGACAATAAGGCCACTGTCCCATCAGACTATCAGGCCATTGTCCGGTCAGATCATCAGGCCGCTGTCCCATCAGTACATCAGGCCATATTCCAGTCAGGCCATCAGATCACTCTCCCATCAGACCATCCGGTCAATGTGCGGTCAAACCATCACGTCGCTGTCACATCAGACCATCAGGTCCCTCTCCCATCAGGCCATCAAGCCACTATCTGGTCAGACCATCAGGCCACTGTCCCATTAGACCAGCAGGTCACTCTCATCAGACCATCAAGCTACTGTCCAGTCACACCAGGCCACTGTCTGGTCAGACAGTCAGTCCACTGTCCCATCAGTCCATCAGGTCACATTCTGTGCAGATCATCAGGCTACTTTACCAGCAGACCATCAGGCCACTGTCTAGACAGACCATCAGGCCACTGTCCGGTCAGACCATCAGGCACCTTCCGTTCAGAACATCAGGCCACTGTCCGGTCAACCCATCAGGCCACTGTCCGGTCAGACCCTCAGGCCACTGGCCCATCAGGCTATCAGGCCACTGTCCAGACAGACCATTAGGTCACTCTCCTGTCATATCGTCTGGCCATTGTCCGTTCAGCTCATCAGGCCACTGTCTGGTCAGACCATCAGGCCACAGTCTGGTCAGACCATCAGGCCCTTGTCCGTCAGAACATCAGGCCACTGTCCCATCAGGCCATCAGGCCACTGTCTGTTCAGACCATCAGGGCAATGTCCGGTCAGACTATCAGGCTAGTGATCCAGCAGACCATCAGGCCACTGTCCGGTTAGGTCATCAGGCCGCTGTCCCATCAGACCCTCAGGCCACTGTCCATTCAGACCATCAGGCCATTGTCCTGTACGAACATCAAGCCAATGTCCGGTCAGACCCTCAGGACAATGTCTGATCAGGTCATCAGATGCTGTCCCATCAGACCATCAGGCCGCTGATCCATTAGACCATCAGGCCCTTTTCCTGTCAGATCTTCAGGCCAATTTCCCATCAGACCATCAGGTCACTGTCCGGTCAGATCATCAGGCCTCTGTCTGGTCAGACAATCAGACTACTGTCCTATCAGTCCATAAGGCCACTGACCCATAAGGCCACTCTCACATCAGACCATCAGGCCGCTGTCTCGTCAGACCATTGGGCCACTGTCCGGTCTGACCATCAGGCCACTGTATAGTCAGACGTTCAGGCCACTGTCCCATCAAACAGGACACTGGCCGGTCAGACCATCAGGCAACTGTCCCATCAGTCCATCAGCCCACTGGCCGCTCTCTCCATCAGGCCACTGTCCCATCATACAATCAGTGTCCTATCACACCATCAGATCACTGTCCAGTAAGACCATCAGGCCTCTGTCCGGTCAGACAATCAGGCCATTGTCCAGTCAGACCATCAGGCCAACGTCCCATCAGACCATCAAGCCACTGTCTGGTCAGATCATCAGGCCTCTGTCTGGTCAGACAATCAGACTTCTGTCCCATCAGTCCATAAGGCCACTGACCCATAAAGCCAATCTCACATCAGACCATCAGGCTGCTGTCTCGTCAGACCATTAGGCCACTGTCCGGTCTGACCATCAGGCCTCTGTCTGGTCAGACAATCAGACTACTGTCCCATCAGTTCATAAGGCCACTGTCCCATAAGGCCACTCTCACATCAGACCATCAGGCCACTGTCCCATCAATCAGGACACTGGTCGGTCAGACCATCAGCCCACGGGCCGATCAGACCATCAGGCAACTGTCCCAACATTCCATCAGCCCACTGGCCGGTCTCTCCATCAGGCCACTGTCCCATCATACAATCAAGCCAGTGTCCTGTCACACCATCAGGCCAATGTCCCATCAGACCATCAGGCCACTGTCTGGTCAGACCATCAGGCCAATTTCCCATCAGACCTTCAGTCCACTTTGCCATCAGACTATCAGGCCACTAACCGGTCAGACAGTCAGGCCCCTGTCCAGTCAAATCATCAGGCCACTTTACCAGCAGACCATCATGCCGGTGTCCATTCATACCATCAGGGCACTGTCCGGTTAGACCATCAGTTCACTGTCTGGTCAGACCATTAGGACACTGCCCGGTCTGACCAAAAGGCCACTGTCCGATGGGACCAGCTGGCCAATATCCAGCAAGACCCTCAGGCCACTGTCCTATCAGACCATCAGGCCACTGTCTAGTCAAACTATTAGGCCGCTGTCCTGTCAGACCATCAAGCCCGTGGCCCATAAGGTCTTCGGGGCACTGTCCAGACAGACCATCAGGCCCCTGTCTGGTCAGTGCATCAGGCCACTGTCCGGTCATACGATAAGGCCATGGTCTGTTCAGACCATCAGGCCAATACCCGGTCAAACCTTCAGGCCGCTGTCCCGTCAGACCCTCTGGATAATGTTCGGTCAGACCATCAGGCCGCTATCCGGTCAGATCATCAGGCCAGTGTCCCATCAGACCATCAGGCCCCTGTCTGGTCAGTGCATCAGGCCACTGTCCGGTCATACGATAAGGCCATGGTCTGTTCAGACCATCAGGCCAATACCCGGTCAAACCTTCAGGCCGCTGTCCCGTCAGACCCTCTGGATAATGTTCGGTCAGACCATCAGGCCGCTATCCGGTCAGATCATCAGGCCAGTGTCCCATCAGACCATCTGGCCAATGTCTGGTCAGACCCTCAGGCCAATGTCCCATCAGACCATCAGGCTGCTGTCCCATCAGACCCTCAGGCCACTGTCCGATCAACCCATCAGGCCGCTGTCCGGTCAGACCGTCAGGCTGCTGGCCCATCAGGCTAGCAGGCCACTGTCCAGATGGACCATTAGGTCACTCTCCTGTCATACCGTCAGGCCATTGTCTGTTCAGACCATCAGGCCACTGTCTGGTCAGACCATCAGGCCCTTGTCCGTCAGAACATCAGGCCACTGTCCCATCAGACCATCAGGCCACTGTCCGTTCAGACCATCAGGGCAATGTCCGGTCAGACTATCAGGCTACTGTCCCGGCAGACCACCAGTCCACTGTCCGGCCAGATGATCAGGCCGCTGTCCCATCAGACCATCAGACCACTGTCCATTCATACCATCAGGGCACTGTCCGGTCAGACCTTCAGGCCACTGTCCGTTGAGACCATCAGGCCACTGTCCCATTATACCATCAGGCCATTGTCCCGTACGAACATTAAGCCAATGTCCGGTCGGACCATCAGGCCACTGTCCGATCAGACCATCAGGTCACTGCCCCGTCAGACCATTTGGCCACTGTCCTCTGAGACCATCAGGCCACTGTGCGGTCAGACTATCAGGCCACTGTCCCATCAGACCATCAGGCCACTGTCCGCACATACCATCAGTCCACTGTCCGGTCAAACCATCAGGCCACTGACCGGTCAGACCTTCTGGCCGCTGTCCCATCAGACCATCAAGCCACTGTCCGGACAGACCATCAGGCTACTCTCCCATCAGACCATCAGTCCACTGTCCGGTCAGTGCAGCAGTCCACTGTCCCATTATACCATCAGGCCACAGTCTGGTAAGACCATCAGGCCACTGTGCGGTCAGACTATCAGGCCAATGTCCATTCAGACCATCAGGCCACTGTCCAGCCTGTCCATCAGGCCACTGTCCCATCAGACCATCAGGCCATTTTCCCATCAAGCCATCAGGCCAATGTCCAGTCAGTCCATCACGCTGCTGTCCTATCAATCAGGCCACTGTCCCACCAGATGATATGGCCAGTGTCCCATCCAGACCATGAGTCCAATGCTGTTCAGTCCATGCCACTGTCCCAACAGTCCATCAGGCCATTGTCCCATCAGACCATCAGGCCATTGTCCGGTCAGACCACCGGCCACTGTCTGGGCAGATCATCTGGCCACTGTCCAGTGAGATCATCAGGCATCTGTCCCAGCAGACCATCAGGTCCTACTCCAATCAGACCATCAGGCCACTATCTGGTCAGACCATCAGGCCACTGTCCCATTAGACCAGCAGGTCACTGTCATCAGACCATCAAGCCACTGTCCAGTCAGACCAGGCCACTGTCTGGTCAGACAATCCGTCCGCTTTCCCAGCAGACCATCAGGCCAATGTCTTGACAGACCATCAGGCCACTGTCCGGTCATAACATCAGACCATTGTCCTTTCAGACCATCCGGCCACTGTCCAGTCAGACCTTCAGGCCGCTGTCCTGTCAGACCATTTGGCTACTGTGCGGTCAGACCATCAGACCACTGTCCGGTCAGATCATCAGGCCAGTGTCCCATTAGACCATAAGACCACCGTCCCATCAGACCACCAGGCGACTGTCCATTCAGACCATCGGGCCACTGTCCGTTCTGACCATCAGACCAATGTCCGGCCTGACCATCAATCCTTGGTCCTAACAGACCATCTGGCCGCTGTCCGGTCAGACCATCAGGCTAATTTCCCATCAGACCTTCAGTCCACTTTCCTATCAGAGGATCAGGCCACTAAACGGTCAGACAGTCAGGCCCCTGTCCAGTCAAATCATCAGGTCACTTTCCCAGCAGACCATCATGCTGGTGTCCATTCATACTATTAGGGCACTGTCCGATTAGACCCTCAGGCCACTGTCCGTTGAGACCATCTGGCCACTGTCCAATCAGACCATCAAGCCAATGACCGGTCAGACCATCAGGCCACTGTCCGGTCAGACCATTAGGTCACTCTCTTGTCATACCGTCAGGCCATTGTCCATTCAGACCATCAGGCCACTGTCTGGTCAGACCATCAGGCCCTTGTCCATCAGAACACCAGGCCACTGTCCCATCAGACCATCAGTCCCCTGTCCGGTCAGATCATCAGGCCATTGTCCCGTACGAAAATCAAGCCAATGTCCGGTCAGACCATCAGGCTACTGTCCCGGCAGACCATCTGTCCCCTGTCCAGTCAGATCATCAGGCCATTGTCCCGTATGAACATCAAGCCAATGTCTGGTCGGACCATCAGGCCACTGTCCGATCAGACCATCAGGCCAATTTCCCAGCAGACCATCAGGTCACTGTCCCATCAGGCCATCAGGCCACTGTCCTGTCAGACCATCTGGCCACTCTCCGGTCAGACCATCTGGCCACTGTCCCGTCAGACCATCAGCCCACTGTCCATCAGACCACACTCCATTGTCCGATCAGAATATCAGACCAATGTCTGGTCAGACCACCAGGCCATGTCCAATCAGACAATCAGGCCACTGTCTGGTCAGACCATCAGGCCAATGTCCTATCAGACCATCAGGCCACTGTATCATCAGACCATTAGGCCACTGTCCAGTCAGACCATCTTGCCATGCCCCGTCAGGCCATCAACCCACTGTCCGGTCAGACCATAAGGCCACTGTCTGATCAGACCATCAGACCACTGAGCGGTCAGACCATCAGGCCAAGGTCCATTCAGACCATCAGGCCACTGTCCAGCCTGTACATCGGGCCACTGTCCCATCAGAGTATCAGTCCACTCTCGGGTCAGACCATCAGGCCGCGGACCCATCAGACCATCAGGCCACCTTCCGCTCAGACCATCAGTCCCCTGCCCGGTCAGTGCATCAGGCCACAGTCTGTTCAGACCATCAGGCCACTGCCCCATCAGACCATCAGGCCACTGGCCGATCTGTCCATCAGGCCTCTGTCCCATCAGACCATCGGGCCGCTGTCCCATCAGATCTCCAGGCCACTGTCCAGTCAGACCATCAGGCCACTGTCCCATCTGACAATCAGGCCACTGTCCCATCAGACCATCAGTCCCCTGCCCGGTCAGTGCATCAGGCCACAGTCTGTTCAGACCATCAGGCCACTGTCCGGTCAGGCCATCAGGCAACTGTTCCATCAGACCATCAGGCCACTGTCTGGTCTGTCCATCAGGCCACTGCCCCATCAGACCATCAGGCCATTGTCTCACCAGACCATCAGGCCAATGTCCGGTCAGACTATCAGGCCACTGTCCCATCTGACCATCAGGTCACTGTCCGCTCAGAACATCAGGCTGCTGTCCATTCAGACTATCCAGCCACTGTCCGATCAGACCATCAGGCTACTGTCCAGTCAGTCCATCACGCTGCTGTCCACCAGATGATATGGCCAGTGTCCCATCCAGACCATGAGTCCAATGCTGTTCAGTCCATGCCACTGTCCCAACAGTCCATCAGGCCATTGTCCCATCAGACCATCAGGCCATTGTCCGGTCAGACCACCGGCCACTGTCTGGGCAGATCATCTGGCCACTGTCCAGTGAGATCATCAGGCAGCTGTCCCAGCAGACCATCAGGTCCTACTCCAATCAGACCATCAGGCCACTATCTGGTCAGACCATCAGGCCACTGTCCCATTAGACCAGCAGGTCACTGTCATCAGACCATCAAGCCACTGTCCAGTCAGACCAGGCCACTGTCTGGTCAGACAATCAGTCCGCTTTCCCAGCAGACCATCAGGCCAATGTCTAGACAGACCATCAGGCCACTGTCCGGTCATAACATCAGACCATTGTCCAGTCAGACCTTCAGGCCGCTGTCCTGTCAGACCATTTGGCTACTGTGCGGTCAGACCATCAGGCCACTGTCCGGTCAGATCATCAGGCCAGTGTCCCATTAGACCATAAGACCACCATCCCATCAGACCACCAGGCGACTGTCCATTCAGACCATCGGGCCACTGTCCGTTCTGACCATCAGACCAATGTCCGGCCTGACCATCAGTCCTTGGTCCTAACAGACCATCTGGCCGCTGTCCGGTCAGACCATCAGGCCAATGTCCCATCGGATCATCAGGCCGCTGTCCAGTCAGACCATCAGGCCAATTTCCCATCAGACCTTCAGTCCACTTTCCTATCAGAGGATCAGGCCACTAACCGGTCAGACAGTCAGGCCCCTGTCCAGTCAAATCATCAGGCCACTTTCCCAGCAGACCATCATGCCAGTGTCCATTCATACCATTAGGGCACTGTCCGGTTAGACCATCAGGCCACTGTCCGTTGAGACCATCTGGCCACTGTCCAATCAGACCATCAGGCCGCTGTCCGGTCAGACCATTAGGTCACTCTCTTGTCATACCATCAGGCCATTGTCCATTCAGACCATCAGGCCACTGTCTGGTCAGACCATCAGGCCCTTGTCCATCAGAACACCAGGCCACTGTCCCATCAGACCATCAGGCCACTGTCCGTTCAGACCATCAGGGCAATGTCCAGTCAGACCATCAGGCTACTGTCCCGGCAGACCATCAGTCCCCTGTCCGGTCAGATCATCAGGCCATTGTCCCGTATGAACATCAAGCCAATGTCTGGTCGGACCATCAGGCCACTGTCCGATCAGACCATCAGGTCACTGTCCTGTCAGACAATCTGGCCACTGTCCTCTGAGACCATCAGGCCACTGTCCATTCAGACCATCAGCCGCTGTCCGCACATACCATCAGTGCAATGTCCCATCAGACCATCAGGCCACTGTCCCATATGACCATCAAGCCAATGTCCGGTCAGACCATCAGGATACTGTCTTATCAGATCATCAGGATGCTGTCCCATCAGACCATCAGACTAGCTGATCCATTAGACCATCAGGCCCTTTTCCTGTCAGACCATCAGGCCAATTTCCCATCAGACCATCAGGCCACTATCCCATCAGATGATCAGACTACTAACCGGTCAGACAGTCAGGCCTCTGTCTGGTCAGATCATCAAGCTACTTTCCCAGCAGACCATCAGGACACTATTCAGTCAGACCATCAGGCCAGTATCCGTTCATACCATCTGGGCACTGTCCGGTTAGACCCACAGGCCACTGACCGTTAAGACCATCAGGCCACAGTCCCATCAGACCATCAGGCCACTGTCAGATCAGACCATCAGTCCTGTGTACAGTCATACCATCAGGCCCGTGTCCAGTCAGTCCATCAGGCCACAGTCCCATCAGTCCATCAAGCCACTGTCCAGTCAGACCATCAGGCCAATGTCCCGCAGACCTTCAGTCAACTTTCCCATCAGACGATCAGACCACTAAACAGTCAGACAGACAGGCCCCTGTCTGGTCAGATCATCAGGCCACTTTCCCAGCAGACCATCAGGCCACTGTCCCATCAGGCCATCAGGCCACTGTCCTGTCAGGCCATCTGGCCACTCTTCGGTCAGAGCATCAGGCCACTGTCCGGTCTGACCATCAGTTCAAAGTCCGGTCAGACCATCAGGCCACTTTCCCAGCAGACCATCAGGTCACTGTCCCATCAGGCCATCAGGCCACTGTCCTGTCAGACCATCTGGCCACTCTCCGGTCAGACCATCTGGCCACTGTCCCGTCAGACCATCAGCCCACTGTCCATCAGACCACACTCCATTGTCCGATCAGAATATCAGACCAATGTCTGGTCAGACCACCAGGCCATGTCCAATCAGACAATCAGGCCACTGTCTGGTCAGACCATCAGGCCAATGTCCTATCAGACCATCAGGCCACTGTATCATCAGACAATTATGCCACTGTCCAGTCAGACCATCTTGCCATGCCCCATCAGGCCATCAACCCACTGTCCGGTCAGACCATAAGGCCACTGTCTGATCAGACCATCAGGCCACTGTGCGGTCAGACCATCAGGCCACTGTCCAGCCTGTACATCGGGCCACTGTCCCATCAGAGTATCAGTCCACTCTTGGGTCAGACCATCAGGCCGCGGACCCATCAGACTATCAGGCCACTTTCCGCTCAGACCATCAGTCCCCTGCCCAGTCAGTGCATCAGGCCACAGTCTGTTCAGACCATCAGGCCACTGTCCCATCAGACCATCAGGCCGCTGGCCGATCTGTCCATCAGGCCTCTGTCCCATCAGACCATCGGGCCGCTGTCCCATCAGATCTCCAGGCCACTGTCCAGTCAGACCATCAGGCCACGGTCCCATCTGACAATCAGGCCACTGTCCCATCAGACCATCAGTCCCCTGCCCAGTCAGTGCATCAGGCCACAGTCTGTTCAGACCATCAGGCCACTGTCCGGTCAGGCCATCAGGCAACTGTTCCATCAGGCCATCAGGCCACTGTCTGGTCTGTCCATCAGGCCACTGCCCCGTCAGACCATCAGGCCACTGTCTCACCAGACCATCAGGCCAATGTCCGGTCAGACTATCAGGCCACTGTCCCATCTTACCATCAGGTCACTGTCCGCTCAGAACATCAGGCTGCTGTCCATTCAGACTATCCAGCCACTGTCCGATCAGACCATCAGGCTACTCTCCGGTCAGACCATCAAGCCCTTGTCCGGTCAGAACGTCAACCCCTTGTCCGGTCAGACCATCAGGCCACATTTCCATCAGGCCACTATCCCATCAGATCGTGAGGCCACTGTCCGGTCAGACCATCAGGCTACTGTCCGGTCAGACCATCAGGCTGCTGTCCTATCAGACCATCAGGCCACTGTCACACCAGACCATGAGTCCAATGCCGTTCAGACCATGCCACTGTCCCAACAGACCATCAGGCCATAGTCCCATCAGTCCATCGGGCCTTGTCCCATCAGACAATCAGACCATTGTCTGGTCAGACCACTAGGTCACTGTCCAGTCAGATCATTAGGCCACTATCTGAACAGATCATCAGACCACTGTCTGATCAGACCATCAGGCCACTGTCCCATCAGATCATCAGCCCACTGTCCGGTTAGATCATCAGGCCACTGTCTCTTCAGACAAACAGGCCACTGTCCGGTCAGGTGATCAGGCCACTGTCCCATCAGACCTTCAGGCCGCTGTCCATCAGACCATCAAGCCACTGTCCCATCAGACCTTCAGGCCGCTGTCCCATCAGACCATCAGTCCCCTCTCCGGTCAGACCATCAGGTCACTGTCTGGTCATACCCTCAGGCCATTGTCCATTCAGACCTTTACGACACTGTCCCATCAGACCATCAGGCCCCCGTCCGGTCAGACCATCAGGCCACTGTTCTATCAGACCATCAGGCCACTGCCCCATCAGACCATCAGGCCACTGTCCAGTCAGACCATCTGTTGCATGTGATGAAGGCCTCGGTTCTATCTTTCTGTGTTCTGGTTAAACTACTTGCTCCCAGTCATTGATACTTTAGGTACCATCCCCCCTGACCTGCAGCATGGCAGCGAGATCGAGCCAAGGCTTCATAGACAGGGGAAAGATACTCAGTGAGGGAGCAGGAGGAAGAATACCAAAGGCAAGAGCTTTCAGCAGGAGGCCATAATCAACCGGAATCTTCATCAAAAAATTGCTAAGGTGAGTGAGGAGTAGGATGTGTCTGAAGCCTTAGTTTTACACAGGAGGATCTTCCTGAACCCTGCTCCCTGTGACAGGCAGACCCACTCTCTCAGAGCAGGAAGTGACTGTGTAGGTGACCATGGCCAGAAATGACCGTGTATTGGGATCCTTCCAGGCTGGAGCGGGCACCCTTTCTTCGTTTGCTATCCTTGATGTAAAAGACAGATGGCTTAGGCTTTGTCTGCCAGGAGAGAAGGGCTTCACTGTGTTCTGTCTGGTCAGAGGCAGGCAGAGCTCACACATGGCGCTACAAGAATAGTAGGCATCCCCATGTGAAGAAGAAGCTCTGAGTAAGAGTCGTATGGACTCGAAACGTTGACTCTGTCTTTCTCTCCGCAGATGCTGTCAGACCTGCTGAGTTTTTCCAGCATTTGTTGTTTTTGTTTCAGATTGCCAGCATCTGCAGTATTTTGCTTTTATCCCCATGTTGCAGGGGGCCATTGACTACACACACAGAGCTTTGTAGGTGCTGCATCAAAATGCAGAGGAGTGTTGCAATCACTAAGGTTTCCAATCCTGAATAGGCAGTTGTGTGACATTGTTAAACACAACATCCAGCTGAATGCTGCCTATGTTGACAACAATCATGATATGAACAGAGGAACAGGAGTAGGCATTCAGCTCATCGAGCTTGCTGATCATCCACTTCAATGTCTTTTCTCCCACACTATCCCCTTATCCCTTTGTGTCATTGGAATTTAGCAATCTGTCAATCTCTGCTTCAAACATACTCAGTCACTGAACTTTCACAGCCCTCTGGGGTAGAGAATTCCAAAGATTCACATCCCCCGAGATGTGTCTTTTCTCTGTGCCACTGCATTATACCTTCAACATTTGAACTATCACATCAAACAAGAGAGTCATTGCTGGGGGGCAAGGGCCAATCACTGACCACCTGGCTCACAACTCCACCCTGCAACCCAACCGTGTGGTCAGCATGGGTACAATGAGAACCAATGCTGCCACATGTAACATCGTGGAGCTGACCATTGGCATGCTGAAGCAATGTTGCAGCACCGACACTGCTCTGGAGGAGCCCTGCAGCACTTGCCAGAGTCTGTATCCCAGTGAATGGTGGTCAGCAGTATCCTGCACAGCCTCACCATCAGGA
The DNA here is from genome assembly GCF_017639515.1 of Carcharodon carcharias. Lineage (NCBI taxonomy): Eukaryota > Metazoa > Chordata > Chondrichthyes > Lamniformes > Lamnidae > Carcharodon > Carcharodon carcharias. The sequence goes on along the minus strand of NC_054482.1, from coordinate 36,965,206 downwards.
GGTGCAGAGCTTCTCACCAGATTTACAATGAGCAGCTGAGGGACGGCGAGCACTGGTGAGACCACATCTGGAATGTTGTGTACAGTACTGGCCTCCTTATTTAAAGAAAAATGCAAATGCATTAGAAGCAGTTCTGAGAAGGTCTACCAGACTAATACCAGGAATGGGCGGGTTGTCTTATGAGAAAAGGCTGAACAGGTTAGGCTTATCCACTGGAATTTAGAAGAGTAAGAGGCAACTTAATTGAAACCTTTAAGGTCCTGAGGGCTCTTGACAGGGTGGATGTGGAGAGGATGTTTCCACCTATGTGGGAATCTAGAACTAGGGGTCACTGTTTAAAAATAAGGGGTCGCTCATTTAAGACAGAGGTGAGGTGAAATTTTTTCACTCAGAGGGTCGAGTGCCTTTGGAACTCTCTTCCTGAAAAGGCAGTGGAAGCAGAGTCTTTGAATATTTTTAAGGCAGAGGTGGATAGATTCTTGGTAAGCATGGGGGTGATTGGTTTTTGGGAGTAGGAGGGATGCAGATGTCAGGTTACTATCAGATCAGCCATGATCTTATGAAATGGTGGAGCAGGCTCGAGGGGCTGAATGGCCTACTCCTGCTCCTTGTTCTTATGAACAGAAAGAGCAGAGAGAGGAGGAAGTTTGGGTGGTGGGGTCAGGGGGGAAGGCAATCACCAAATCCATGTTCATGATGGTCTCATCCAACCCATTAAATAGGAACCCAGTTTGTTAATGTGCAGCAACCCCAGAGCTTCCCAACCCTCTGTCACTGACAATCACAGTGTGCTATTGGCCAAAATGCTGAAATAAGAGCATACTCCAAACAAACATTTCAAACTTTAGCAAACAAACCGTCCAATATCCCAGTAAAAAGCATGAACTATTCGCCCTTGTGTGCTCCCTGTGCATGTCTTGCCTGTCCTAGAGCTCCTATGTGGTGCTACCTGAGTGGCTGCAGCTGGGAGGCTGCTGACCTTCACTTGGGAGAGGCTGCAAATGGCCTTCCAGAACACCCTCGAGCAGCTCTGGACCTTGAGGGCCCATCTTCGGACTGCTCCATCTCAGGATGGGTGGCGGCAGACTGGGCTGGTTACAGCAAGGCCACTGGTGAAGTGAGAGTGTCAGGAGCATGAATGCTGTCATCCAGAGAGAAGACAGTAGGTTCTTGCTCTAAGAAGCCGCGGGCACTCCCAGGAAGTGCTGTAATACAAGGTTACATGAATCTGAAGGGAGTGCTGTATTAAAGCATAAGTGTATCTAAATGGAGTGCTATATTACAAGGCTGCGTGTCTGTGAGGCTGTGGTATGTTACTAGGGTCTGAAGTGTTGCTAAAATACTCTGATGACACTGGAATATTACAAGGGTAGATGTGTCTCGAATGATATATTACAAGAGTATGTTTGCTTGGAGGGAGTGGTACATTACAAGGGTATATGTCTCAATTGCTCCAATCTCAGTCATTGAGCTCCATTCTGCACATGACACTAGTGTGCACGCTCACTCAGAAACTGAGCTCCAGGTCACCGTCAGCTTCCTCTCTGAAGCATATGAGAAAATTTACTAAATTCCCAGGAAACTAAGGTCCTCTTCCAACCAGCTCCCACAACAAAACACCTCCACCCCGTCAATTAAGATCAACAGCGAGATCCTGTAAAATATGGATCATTTTCCATACTTTGAGGACCTTCTCTTGACGAAGACAGACATAGATGGTAAAATTCATCATCACCTTCAATGTGCCAGCTCAGCCTTCGGGCAACTGAGCCAAAGAGTGTTTGAGGACCAGGATCTCAAACTCAAGACTAAGGTCATTGGTTGCCCCTGTGCTCCTTTATGCTTCAGACACTTGGACAACCTACAGCAAACACCTCAGAGCCCTGGAGAAGTACCACCAGCGGTGCCTTCACATGATCCTCCAAATCCGGTGACAAGAAATTCTGTAGATTCTGGAACAGTCCTGGCAGATTAGAGGGTGGCAAATGTATCCCCACTATTTAAAAAAAGGAGGGAGGGAGAAAACAGCGAATTACAGACCAGTTAGCCTAACCTCAGTAGTAGCGAAAATGCGAGAGTCTGTTATAAAGGATGTGATAACAGGACACTTGGAAAATATCAACCGGATTAAACAAAGTCAACATGGGTTTACGAAAGGGAAATCATGTTTGACGAACCTACTGCAGTTTTTGAGGACGTAACTAACAGAATAGATAAGGGAGAACCAGTGGATGTGGTGTATTTGGATTTTCAGAAAGTTTTTGATAAAGTCTCACATAAGAGGTTAGTGTGTAAAATTAAAGCACATGGGATTGGGGTAATATATTGGCATGGATTGAGAATTGGTTAACAGAAAGGAAACGGTGTAGGAATAAATGGGTCTTTTTTCAGAGTGGCAGGCGGTGATTAGTGGGGTACCACAGGGATCAGTGCTTGGGCCCCAGCTATTCACTATATATTTCAATGATTTGTAATATTTCCAAATTTGCTGACAACACAAAACTAGCTCGGAATGTGAGCGATGAGGAGGGTGTTAAGAGGCTTCAAGGCAATTTAGACAAGTTGTGAGTGGCCAAATACATGGCAGATGTAGTATAACGTGGGTAAGTGTGAAGTTATCCATTTCAGCAGGAAAAACAGAATGGCAGAGTATTATTTAAATGGTGATAGATTAGGAAATGTTGATGTACAAAGGGACCTGAATGTCCTTGTACACCAATCACTGAAAGCAAGCATGCAGGTGCAGCAAGCAGGTAAAAAGGCAAATAGTATGTTGGCCTTCCTTGCGAGAGGACTTGAGTACAGGGCCTTGGTGAGACCACACCTGGAGTATCATGTGCAGTTTTGGTCTCCTTACCTAAGAAAGGATATACTTGCCATAGAGGGATTGTAGCAAAGGTTCACCAAACTGATTCCTGGGATGGCAGGATTGTTGTATGAGGAGAGATTGGGCCGACTAAGCCTGTATTCACTGGAGTTTAGAAGAATGAGAGAGAATTTCATTGAAACATATAAAATTCTGACAGGGCTGGACTGACTGGATGAAGGAATGATGTTTCTTCTGGAGGGGTGTCTAGAACAAGGGGTCACAGTCTCAGGATATGGGGTAGGCCATTTAGGACTGAGATGAGGAGAATCTTCTTCACTCAGAGGCTGGTGAACCTGTGGAATTGTCTAGCACAAAGGCTGTGGAGGCCAAGTCACTGAATATATTTAAGAAGGAAATAGATAGATTTCTGGACTCTAAAGGTATCAAGGTGTATGGGCAGAGCGTGGGAGTATGGTGTTGAGATGGAGGATTCAGCCATGATCATAATAAATGGTGGAACAGGCTCGAAGGGCCGAGTGACCTACTCCTGCTTCTATTTTCTATGTTTGCCTCTCACACACTCTCTCTCTTACACACTCACTCTCTCCCTCTCACACACTCACTCTCTCCCTCTCACTCCCTCTCTTGCATACACACTATCTCACACACATTCTCTCACACACGCTCTCTCTCTTGCTGTCATATACACACACCATCTCTCACACACTCTCACACACACACTCACAAACTCCCTCTCTCTCTCACACACACACCGTCACATTCTCTCACACACACTCTCCTGCGCTCTCACTCTCTCCCGCACACTCTCTCACTCTCTCTCCCACACACTCTCTCTCTCTCTTTCACACTCTCTCCCTCACACACACACATTCTCCTGCACTCTCTTCTCAATCTCTCTCACACACTCTCTCACTCACCCTGACACACGCGTTCACTCTCTTTCTCACACACACCTTCCCACTCTCTTGCTCTCTATCTCACACACACTCTTACTCTCTGTCTCTCTCACACATGCACACACACACACACACACACTCCTGTTCTCTCACTCTATCTCTCACACAGTCTCCCTTTCACACACACCCTCTCTTTCACACTCTCTCTCACACACTTTCTCACTTTTTCTCACACACTATCTCTCAGACACTCTCTCTCTCTAATTGAGAGTGTGTGTGAGAGTGAGAGGCAGAGTGTGTGTGTGAAAGTGAGAGAGGGTGTGAGTGCTTGAATGAGAGAGATAGGGAATGTGTCAGTGTGAAAGAGAGCGTGTGTTTGAAAGACAGAGAAGAAGAGATGGTGTGTGTGTGTGTAGGAGAGAGAGAAGGAAAATGTGTGTGATAGAGAGAGAGTGTGTGAGAGAGAGTGGGAGCGTGTGTGTGTGTGTGTGTGTGTGAGAGAGAGAGAGCGTGAGGTAGCAAGTATGTGAGAGAGTGCAAGAGAGGGAATGCGTGTGAAAGGGAGAGCGAGAGAGGGAGTGTGTGTGAGAGAGGGGGCGCGAGAGAGGAAGTGTGTGTGAGAGAGTGAGAGTGAAAGGGAGTGTGTGAGTGAGAGTGCGAGAGAAGGAGTGCGTGTGTGTGCGAGAGAAGCCAGAGGCAGTGTGTGTAGGAGAGAGAGTGAGAGGGTGTATGTGTGTGTTTGTGTGTGTGTGTGAAGAGAGCGAGAGGGAGTGTGTGTGAGAAAGACAGTGAGGGAGGAAGTATGTATGAGAGAGAGAAAGTGATAGGGGGAGTGTGTGGGTGTGTGAGAGAGAGGGCGGGAGGGTGTGTGAGTGAAAGAGCGAGAAAGGGAATGTGTGTGGGAAAGAGAGTGAGTGGGTGTGTGTGTGTTCGTGTGTGTGTGTGTGTGTGTGTGTGAAGAGAACGAGAGGGAGTGTGTGTGGGAGAGGGAGTGCGTGTGAGAAAGTCAGTGAGGGAGGGAGTGTGTATGAGAGAGAGAGAGCAATAGGCGGAGTGTGTGTGTGTGAGAAAGAGGGCAGGAGGGTGTGTGAGTGAGAGAGCGAGAGAGCGAGTGTGTGTGTAGGAGAGAGAGCAAGAGGGAGTTTGTGAGAGAGAGAGCAAGAGAGGGAGTGTGTGTGTGAGAGAGGTAGAGCGTAAGAAGGAGTGTATGTGCAAGAGAGGGAATGAGAAAGGGGAGTTTGCGTGTGTGAGAGAGAGAGCGAGAGAGGTGTGTGTGTGTGTGTCTGTGTGAAAGAAAGAGAGTGTGTGTGTTTAAAAGGGAAAGGGTGTGTGGCTGTGTGAAAGAGAGAGAGAGTGTGTATATATGGGGGAATGATAGAGGGAGTGTGTGTGGGAAAGAATGAGAGTGTATGTGAGAGTGTGTGTGGGTGTGAGAGAGCGACAGAGGGAGTGCGTGTGTGTGAGAGAGAGAGTGAGAGAGGGAGTGTGTGTGAGTGAGGGAGGGAGAGAGAGAGAGAGAGTTAATGTGTGTGAGAGATGAGGGAGAGAGGTAGTGTGTGTGTGACCGAGGGACTGAGAGAGTGAGTGTGTGTGTGAGAGAGTGCGCGAGAGAAGCAGTGTGTGTGAGAGAGAGCGCTAGAGAAGGTGTGTGTGTATGAGAGAGATGGTGTGAGTGAGGAAGTGTATGTGTTTGAGAGAAAGCGAAAGAGCGAGTATGTGTGAGAGAGAGAGCAAGAGAGGGAAAGTGTGAGAGAGAGAGAGCGAGAGGCGGAATGTGTGTGTGTGAGAGAGAGAGTGAGAGGTTGTGTAAAAGAGAGAGAGGAGAGGATGTGTGAAAGAGAGAAAGAGACAGTGTGTGTGGCAGGTTGAGTGATTGGTTAAATGCCTGGCTGAATGTAAGCATGCAGGTGCAGCAAGCGGTAAAGAAGGCAAATGGTATGTTGGCCTTCATAGCCAGAGGATTCGAGTACAGGAACAAGAATGTCTTGCTGCAATTGTACAGGGCCTTGGTGAGACCATACCTGGAATATTGTGTGCAGTTTTGATCTCCTTATCTGAGGAAGGATGTTCTTGCTATAGAGGAAGTGTAGCAAAGGTTTACCCGACTGATTCCTGGAATGGCGGAACTGACATATGAGGAGAGATTGAGTCGATTAGGATTATATTCGCTGGAGTTCAGAAGAATGAAGGGGGGATCTCATAGAAACCTATAAAATTCTAACAGGACTAGACAGGGTAGATGCAAGAAGGATGTTCCCGATGGTGGGGGAGTCCAGAACCAGGAGTCACAGTCTGAGGATATGGGGTAGACCATTTAGGACTGAGATGAGGAGAAATTTCTTCACCCAGAGAGTGGTGAGCCTGTGGAATTCGCTACCACAGAAAGTAGTTGAGGCCAAAACATTATATGTTTTCAAGAAGGAGTTAGATATAGCTCTTAGAGCGAAAGGGATCAAAGGGTATGGGGAGAAAGCGGGAGCAGGCTATTGAGTTGGATGATCAGCCATGATCATAATGAATAGCGGAGCAGGCTTGAAGGGCTGAATGGCCTACTCCTGCTCCTAGTTTCTATGTTTCTGAGAGAGGGAGTGTGTGCATGAGAGAGAGAGCGAGAGAAGGAGTGTGTGTGTGAGAGACAGAGTGAGAGAAGGAGTGTGGAAGAGAGGTGTGTAAAAGAGAGAGCGAGAGAAAGAGGGTGTGTGTGTGAGAGAGGGAATGTGTGTTTGTGAGTGAGGGTGAGAGAGGGAGTGTGTGTGAAAGAGAGGGAGTGAGAGAGGGAGTGTGGAAGAGAGAGCAAGAGGGAGTGTGTGTGCAAGAGAGAGTGCAAGAGGGGTAGTGTATATGTGAGAGAGAGTGAGAAAGAGGGTACGTGTGTGTGTGTGAGAGAGGGAGAGAGAGGGACTGTGTGTGAAAGAGAGGGAGCGAGGGAGGGAGTGTGTATGTGTGTGAGAGAGACCGAGAGTGAGTGTGGGTGAGAGTGAGAGAGCGTGTGTGTGTGTGAGATAGATAGCAAGAGGGAGTATGTGTGTGAGGGCGAGAGCAAGAGAGAGAGTATGTGTGTGAGAGAAAGGGAGTGTGTGTTTGTGAGGGAGAGACCGAGAGAGGGAGTGTGAGTGTGTGGGACAGAAAGAGAGCAAGAGAGGTAGTGCATGTGTGAAAGAGACAGAGAGAGCGAGAGGCTATGTGTGTGGGGGAGAGAGCGAGAGAGAGAATGTGTTTGTGTGTGTGAGTGAGAGCGAGAGAGGGAGTTTGTGTGTGAGAGAGAGCGAGAGAGCGAGCGTGTGTGAAAGAGAGCGTGAGCAGGAGTGTGTGTGTATGTGAAGGAGAGAGGGTGTGTGAAAGAGAGATATGTGGAGTGTATGTGGGAGAGAGAGAGTGAGGGAGTGTGTGTGAGGGAGAGTGAGAGAGGGAGTGGGTGTGTATATGAGAGGGAGAGCAAGAGAGGGAGTGTGTGTGTGTGAGAGGGAAAGCGAGAGAGGGAGTGTGTGTGAGAGAGAGAGGGTGTGTGTGTGTGAGAAAGAGAGAACGAGACGGTGTGTGTGTGAGTGACAGACAGCGAGAAAGGAAGTATGTGTGTGAAAGAGCGAGCGAGCGGGAGTGTGTGTGTGAGAGAATGAGAGAGAGAAGGTGTGTGAAAGAGAGTGACAGGGTTTGAGAGAGAGTGAGGGAGGGAGTGTGTGTGAGAGAGAGAGGGTGTGTGTGTGAGAGAGAGAGAGAGAGCGAGACGGTGTGTGTGTGTGTGTGTGTGTGTGTGTGTGTGTGAGTGAAAGACAGCGAGAGAGGAAGTATGTGTGTGAAAGAGCGAGTGAGCGGGAGTGTGTGTGTGAGAGAATGAGAGAGAGAAGGTGTGTGAAAGAGGGAGATGGGGTGTGTGAAAGAGAGTGAGGGAGGGAGTGTGTGTGAGAGAGAGCAAGAGAGTGAAAAAGAGTGTGAGTGAAAGTGAAAGGGGGAGAGTGTGTGAGAGAAAGTGAGAGAGGGCTTGTGTGTGAAAGGCAGAGAGGATGTGTGAAAATGAGAGAGGGGAGAAAAGGTGTGGAAAAGAGAAAGAGAGAGGGTATGTGAAAGAGAGAGAGGGTGTGAAGGAGAGAGAGAGAGGGGATTGTCTGTGTGTATGTGTTGAGAGAGAGGGTGTGTGAAATGGATGAGCAGTGTATGTGCGAAAGAGAGAGAGAGGAACTGTGTGTGTGTTTGTGTGAGAGGGGGGTGTGTTTGTGTGTATGAAAGAGAGAGAGAGGGTGTATGAAAGAGATGAGGAGTGTATGTGCGAAAGGGAGAGAGAGGGGGAGTGTGTGTGTGAGAGGGGTGTGTGTTTGTGTGTGTGAAAGAGAGAGAGAGGGAGTATGAAAGGCAGAGAGAGAAGGGGTGTGAGAGAGAACAAGGGTGTGTGAAAGAGAGAGAGTGGAAGTGTGTTTATATGTGTGAGAGAGGGGGGAGTGTGAGTTTGTGTGTGTGTGTGAAAGAGGGAGGGAGAGGTTGTATGAAAGACAGAGAGGGAGGGGGAGTGTGTGAAAGAGAGAGGGAGGGGGAGTGTGTTTTTGAAAGACAGAGAAGGAGTGTGTGTGTGAAAGAGTGAGAGAGAGGGAATGTGTGTTTGAGAGACAGGGAGAGAAGGAGTGTATGTATGTGGGAGGGAGAAGGATTGTGTGTTCAAGAGAGAGAGAATGTGTGTGTGACAGGGAGAGAATGTGGGTGTCAAAGAGAGAGAGTGTGTGTGTGTAAAAGAGAGAGGGAGAGAGTGTCTGTGTAAGAGAGAGAGAGTGTGTGTGTGTAAAAGAGAGAGGGAGAGAGTGTCTATGTAAGAGAGAGAGAGAGAGTGTGTGTGTGTAAAAGAGAGAGGGAGAGAGTGTCTGTTTAAGAGAGAGAGAGTGTGTGTGTGTAAAAGAGAGGGAGAGAGTGTCTGTGTAAGAGAGAGACTGTGTGTGTGTGTGTAAAAGAGAGAGGGAGAGAGTGTCTGTGTAAGAGAGAGAGAGTGTGTTTGTGTAAAAGAGAGGGAGAGAGTGTCTGTGTAAGAGAGTGTGTGTGTGTGTGTAAAAGAGAGAGGGAGAGAGTGTCTGTGTAAGAGAGAGAGAGTGTGTGTGTGTAAAAGAGAGAGGGAGAGAGTGTCTGTGTAAGAGAGTGTGAGTGTGTGTGTGTAAAAGAGAGAGGGAGAGAGTGTCTGTGTAAGAGAGAGAGAGTGTGTGTGTGTAAAAGAGAGGGAGAGAGTGTCTGTGTAAGAGAGTGTGTGTGTGTGTAAAAGAGAGAGGGAGAGAGTGTCTGTGTAAGAGAGTGTGAGTGTGTGTGTGTAAAAGAGAGAGGAAGAGAGTGTCTGTGTAAGAGAGAGAGAGTGTATGTGTGTGTGTGTGTAAAAGAGAGGAGAAAGTGTCTGTGTAAGAGAGAGAGAGAGTGTGTGTGTGTGTGTGTGTGTAAAAGAGAGGAGAAAGTGTCTGTGTAAGAGGGAGAGAGTGTGTGTGTGTGTGTGTGTGTGTGTGTAAAAGAGAGGAGAAAGTGTCTGTGTAAGAGAGAGAGTGGGTGTCTGTGGTTTTGTGGGGGGGGTGGGGGGGGGGCAGGGTTGGCGGTGGTGTGGGTGTGGAGGTGGTGAATGAAGGTAAACTGTTTAATTGTTGTTGGGCTCTTGACCATCTGCCCAGCCCTGAATCTCTCATTTCTTTTGTAACCTTTAATGGAGGCAGAAAGTGATTTTGCAAATTCCTACTTCAGAACACTTTGGATTCTAACGTAAATCTTTAGATTTAAGAAGTCCCTGAAAACCAACAAATAGTCTCCAAAAATCATAAAGTGGCTCGTGAGAAAATCTCAAAAGAGCCCTGGAAGATAATTTGACCCCTGCTGCCCTGCATGTGGCAGGCTGCAGATTGCACATCAGAGGCATCAGCCATCTCTGTACCCATCGAATGGTAGTGGAAGCAAGTCATCCTCGATCATGAGGGACTGCCAAAGGAGACCTTACATGGATACATGTCTCTGCAGGGAGTGGTATATCACAAGGATACATGTCTCTGCAGGGAGTGGTACACCACAAGAGTATGTGTCTCTGCAGGGAGTGGTATATCACAAGGATACATGTCTCTGCAGGGAGTGGTATATTACAAGGATATACGCCTCTGAAGGGAGTGGTACACCACAAGAGTATGTGTCTCTGCAGGGAGTGGTATATCACAAGGATACATGTCTCTGCAGGGAGTGGTATATTACAAGGGTACATGGCTCTGCAGGGAGTGGTACACCACAAGGGTATGTGTCTCTGCAGGGAGTGGTATATCACAAGGATACAAGTCTCTGCAGGGAGCAGTATATCACAAGGATACATGTCTCTGCAGGGAGTGGTACGCCACAAGAGTATGTATCTCTGCAGGGAGTGGTATATCACAAGGATACATGTGTCTGCAGGGAACAGTATGTCACAAGGATACATGTCTCTGCAGACAGCCAGATACCACAAGAGTAAATGTCTCTGCAGGGAGTGGTGTACCACAAGAGTACGTGTCTCTGCAGGGAGTGGTATGCCACAAGAGTATGTGTCTCTCCGGGGATTGGTATATCACAAGGATACATGTCACTGCAGCGAGTGGTATATCAGAAGAGTATGTGTTTCTGCAGGGAGCGGTATATCACAAGGATACATGTCTCTGCAGGGAGCAGTATATCACAAGGATACATGTCTATCCAGGGAGCAGTATATTCATCTCTGGAGGGAATGGTATATCACAAGGATACATGTCTCCGCAGGGAGCGGTATATTCATCTCTGGAGGGAGTGGTATATCACAAGGATACAAGTCTCTGCAGGGAACAGTATGTCACAAGGATACATGTCTCTGCAGACAGCCAGATACCACAAGGGTAAATGTCTCTGCAGGGAATGGTGTACCACAAGAGTACATGTCTCTGCAGGGAGTGGTATACCACAAGAGTACATGTCTCTGCAGGGAGTGGTATACCACAAGAGTACATGTCTCTGCAGGAAGTGGTATACCACAAGTATACGTGACTCTGCAGGGAGTGGCATATTCATCTCTGGAGGGAGTGGCATATTACAAGAATATATGTCTCTGGAGGGAGTGGTATATTGAAAGAATAAATGTCTCTGCAGGTAGTGGTATATTTGTCTCTGTAGAGAATGGCATATTACGAGGGCATGTGCCTCTGGAGGCAGTGGTATACTAAAAGAGTTCATGTGTCTGGAGAGTGTACAATAGTAATTTGTATGCATTGGAGTGCTGCTTTGGGATGCATTAGAGTGCTTCATTTAGAGTCTGGTGAGGGAAGGACTTTTAAGGGTTAATTTCTATCTAAAGTCTGATCTTTCTTTACATGTCTACCCAGGGAGTGGTATATCACAAGAATACATGTCTCTGCAGGGAGCGGTATACCACAAGAGTACACGTCTCTGCAGGGAGCAGTATACCACAAGAGTATGTGTCTCTGCAGGGAGTGGTATATCACAAGGATACATGTCTCTGCAGGGAGTGGTATATTACAAGGATACATGGCTCTGCAGGGAGTGGTACACCACAAGAGTATGTGTCTCTGCAGGGAGTGGTATATCACAAGGATACATTTCTCTGCAGGGAGTGGTATATTACAAGGATATACGCCTCTGCAGGGAGTGGTATACCACAAGGATACATGTCTCTGCAGACAGCCAGATACCACAAGAGTAAATGTCTCTGCAGGGAGTGGTGTACCACAAGAGTACATGTCTCTGCAGGGAGTGGTATACCACAAGAATACGTGTCTCTGCAGGGAGTAGTATGCCGCAAGAGTATGTGTCTCTCCGGGGATTGGTATATCACAAGGATACATGTCACTGCAGCGAGTGGTATATCAGAAGAGTATGTGTTTCTGCAGGGAGTGGTATATCACAAGGATACATGTCTATCCAGGGAGCAGTATATTCATCTCTGGAGGGAGTGCTATATCACAAGGATACAAGTCTCTGCAGGGAGCGGTATATCACAAGGATACATGTGTGTGCAGGGAACAGTATGTCACAAGGATACATGTCTCTGCAGACAGCCAGATACCACAAGAGTAAATGTCTCTGCAGGGAGTGGTTTACCACAGGAGTACATGTCTCTGCAGGGAGTGGTATACCACAAGAGTACATGTCTCTGCAGGGAGTAGTATACCACAAGTATACGTGTCTCTGCAGGGAGTGGCATATTCATCTCTGGAGGGAGTGGCATATTACAAGAATATATTTCTCTGGAGGCAGTGGCATATTTGTCTCTGGAGGGAGTGGTATATTGATAGAGTAATTGTCTCTGCAGGTAGTGGTATATTCGTCTCTGTAGAGAATGGCATATTACAAGGGAATGTGCCTCTGGAGGCAGTGGTATACTAAAAGAGTTCATGTGTCTGGAGAGTGTACAATAGTAATTTGTATGCACTGGAGTGCTGCTTTGGGATGCTTTAGAGTGCTTCATTTAGAGTCTGGTGAGGGAAGGACTTTTAAGGGTTAATTTCTATCTAAAGTCTGATCTTTCTTTACATGTCTACCCAGGAAGGGGTATATCACAAGAATACATGTCGCTGCAGGGAGCGATATACCACAAGAGTACGTGCCTCTGCAGGGAGTGGTATACCACAAGAGTACGTGTCTCTGCAGGGAGTGGTATGTCACAAGAGTACATGTCTCTGCAGGAAGCGGTATATCACAAGGATACATGTCACTGCAGGGAGCGGTATATTCATCTCTGGAGGGAGTGGCATATGACAAGAATATGTGTCTCTGGAGGTAATGGTATATTCGTCTCTGGAGGGAATGGCATATTACAAGGGAATGTGCCTCTGGAGGCAGTGGTATACTAAAAGAGTTCATGTGTCCGGAGAGTGTACAATAATAATTTGTCTGCACTGGAGTGCTGCTTTGGGATGCATTAGAGTGCTTCATTTAGAGTCTGGTGAGGGAAGGACTTTTAAGGTTAATTTCTATCTAAAGTCTAATCTTTCTTTAATTTAGCAACTAATTAGAAGTTGCCCTTTGGGTTGGGAGAAAGTGAGTTTTAGTCCAGCTTTAAAACAGGGGTCATACAGGCTCTGCTTCCAGCTGCAGCTAGTAAATTAGTTAACTGGCTTAAACAGGCTTTCAGAAGCTAGATTCAGACAACATAAAAACAAGCCATCAACAGTCCTGCTTTTGTCTGCATTAGAGTGCTTCAGTTGGAGTTTGGTGAGAGAGGGAGTTTGTTGAAGAAGGAAAGAGGTGATTCATTCATTTTTTATCTTTCCTCAGTAAGAAGAGTGGTGGCCTTGGTAAGTAGGGCCTGGTAAGTATTTCTTCTGCTCTTAATATTCTCTAAAGTAGAGGGAGTAAAAGCAAAGGGAGCAATTTAAGCACAGGTCTTGGCAGGGCAGCTCAGCTAAGTAGAATGCTCCTCCTGTGCAATGTAGGAAGTTAAGGACATTTTCAGTGTCCAGGGCGACCATGTGTGCAGGAAGAGTCTGCAGTTGCAGCTACTCGAAATCCGCGTTTTCGAGCTGGAGCTGTGGCTGGAGTCTCTGTAGAGCATCCACAAGGTTGAGATGTTCATGGATAACAAATACAGTGAGGTGGTCACACTGCAGGTAAGCAGTGCACAGGCAGAAAGGGAATGGGTGACTGCATGATAGAGTAAAAGCACTAGGCAGGTTGTGCAAGTGTCCTCTGGGTCCATCTCCCTCTCTAACAGATTTTCCGTTTAGGATACTGCTGGGGAGATGGTTTCTCAGGGGAATGCAGCAAGAGCCATGTCTGTGGCACCATGGGTGGCTCAGCTGCACGGAGGTCGGGGAAGAAGAGTGGAAGAGCAAGTGACAGGGGATTCTATCATAAGGGGAACAGATAGATGTTTCTGCAGCCACAGACGTGACACCAGGGTGGTATGTTGCCTGCCTGGTGCCAAGGTCAAGGATATCACTAAGCGGCTAGAGGGCATTCTGAAGGGGGAGGGTGAACAGCCAAAGGTCGAGGTTTATATCGGTACCAACAACATAGGTAAAAAGAGGGTTGAGGTCCTGAAAGCAGAATATAGGCAGCTAGGAAATAAATTAAAAAGCAAGACCTCAAAGTTAATCATCTCTGGATTACTCCCAGTGCCACTTGCTAGCGAAATCAGGAATAGGAGAATAGGCTGGAAGAATGCATGGCTGGAGAGGTGGTGTAGGAGGGAGGGATGTAGATTCCTGAGGCATTGGGGTCGATTCTGGGGAAGATGGGACCTGTACAAGCTGGAGAGGTTGCACCCCAGCAGGACCAGGGCCAATATCCTTGCAGGGGTATTCACTGGTACTTTGGGGGAAGGTTTAAACTAGAGTGGTAGGGGGTGGGAACCTGAGTAGGGTGACACGAGAGAGGGAAACAAAGATAAAATTGAAAGAAAGAAAAATAAACAGCAAAAGTGGAAGGCAGAGGTTACAAGGGCTGGCAGCAAATTGGGTCATAGTACAAAAAAAGATGTGTGAAAAAGACATGTCTAAAGGGACTGTATCTGAATGCATGGAGCATTTGCAATAAGGTAGACAAATTAACAGTGTAAATAGATATAAACAGGTACGATATGATTGTGATTACTTAGACATGGCTGCAGGGTGACCAAGGCTGGGAACTGAATATCCAAGGGTACTCGACATTCAGGAAAAAAGGAAAAGGAGGTGGCATGGCATTGTTAGTTCAGGATGAAATTAGTGTGATAGTGAGAGAGAGTATTGGCTTAGAAAATCTAGAGGTAGAATCAGTCTGGGTGGAGCTACGAAGCAACAAAGGGTGGAACACATTAGTGGGGATTGTCTATAGGCCACCAAACAGTAGTGTTAAGGTAGGGGGCAGCATTAAACAGGAAATTAGAGTGTCACGGCTCACTGGGGACAATGCACTGTAATATCAAACCCCACTGCTCCCCAAGAAACGACAAATGTGAAAAGTTTGATCAAACCACCAGATTGCCCCAATTCTACCTAACTGTTGAATTTAGATTAACAGAATACAAGCACTAGGTTTGTAAACTTAAGAAGTAAATAACTGTTTATTGAACAAATTATCTGTAATCAGTGGTAAAAGAAAGAAATATGGACTGCTAATTTCTAACTCTAACATAAATTCTATCCCTTCATAAATCACTATTCACACATATACAAAACACATAACACAAAGAAAAACATTGATTTTTAGGGTGGCATAAAACCATTCAATAGCACCAATTCCAGAGTACTGGATTTGATGGTTGATTTTGATCGATGTCGTCCAAATTCCTTTCAGTCCTTGTTGATGACATGAGGTGGTCTTCCAACACTTTTAGTCTTTAGTTCATTGGTTGAGCACTTGCCTTTCAGTGTCTCTAAATGTGATTTTCCCCTTTGCCTCTTGACAGGGGTTTTTCAAAGAGAGCAGTTTATAGAGATATGAGGAGAAAAAAAGCCAATAGCTATTATTGTAGAATTACTGGAATCTTACACACACAGGAGACAGAGGTTTTAAGTCTTTTTCCTTTCAGGCTGGGAACTATTTTGCTGCACTGTTCTCACACAAACCCTGGCCACCCGGTCAGGAGCCAATTAAAACATTTTTGCCAGGCAGTTCCCCATTAGACCAGACTCCTCCTTGGCATCATCCTATCTTTCATGGCACACTCTGTCCTAGGACAGCAACATTGTGTATGTCCCTCACACTGTTCCAGTAAACATGTCCTTCCAACTGCAGCCATTGTAATTTTAATCCAAAGTCCAACAGAAATAAAAAGATACGTTCTTTACAAGAAATGCATGTAACAAAGGTGCTACAGTAATCATGGGTTACTTAAATCTACATATAGACTGGGCTAACCAAATTAGCAGTAGTACTGTGGCAGATAAAATCCTAGAGTGTGTGCGAGATGGTTTTTTAGACCAGTAGGTCGAGAAACCGACTAAGGAACAGGCTATCCTAGATTTGGTATTGTGCAATGTGAAGGGTTTAATTACTAATCTTGTTTTGCAGGGTCCTTTAGGGAACAGTGACTATAATGTGATAGAATTTTTCATAAGGATGGAAAGTGAAGTAGTCTGATCTGAAACAAGGGCCCTAAATCTTAACAAGGAAACTACGAAGGTAAGAGGCGTGATTTGGCTAAGATAGATTGAGGAACTTCATTAAAAGGCATGATGATGGATAGACAAGGCTAATATTTAAGGAACGAATGTATGCATTACAACAGTTATATATTCCTCTCTGGTGCAAAAACACAACAGGGAAAGCGGCCCATTCCATGGCTAACAAAAGAAATTAAGGACAGTATTAAATCCAAAGAGGAGTCATATAAAGCTGCTAGAAAAAGTAGCAAGCCTGAGGACTGGGAGCTGTTTAGAATTCAGCAAAGGAAGACCAAGACATTGATTAAGAGGGGAAAAATAAAGTATGAGTAAACTTGCAAGGAACATAAAAAAGGACTGTAAAAGTTTCTATAAGTATGTAAGAAGCAAAAGATTAGTGAAGACAAATGTAGGTCCCTTACAGTCCAATACGGGACAATTTATAATAGAGAACAAGGAAATAGCAGAGCAATTAAACAACGAGTTTAGTTCTGTCTTCACGGAGGAAGACACAAATCACTTCCCAGAAATACTAGGGAACCAAGGGTCTAGTGAGAAGGGGGAATTGAAGGAAATTAGTATTACTGAAAAAACAGTGCTGGAGAAATTAGTGGGACTGAAAGCTGATCAATCCCCAGGGTACTAAAGGAGGTGGCCATGAAAATAGTGGGTGTGTTGGTTGTCATCTTCCAAAATACTGTAGATTCTGGAACAGTCCTGGCCGATTAAAGGGTGGCAAACGTAACCCCCTATTTAAAAAAAGGAGGGAGGGAGAAAACAGTGAATTACAGACCAGTTAGCCTAACATTAGTAGTAGGGAAAATGCTAGAATCTATTATAAAGGCTGTGATAACAGGACACTTAGAAAGTATCAACGGGATTAGACAAAGTCAACATGGATTTACGAAAGGGAAATTGATAGATTCTATTGTTGGGTTGCTTTGTTCGCTAACACGGTTGTACACCTATTTAATGATTGGTGAGTTGGCAACAATATACTGCAGATGCAGAGACCACTGTAAGATGAAGCACATGCTGTTTATTTACACAGGTAACAGAGCACTAACGTGATGTGTGCTTCTCCAACCAGACCCTACTATAAACTAATGCTTAACATTGTAGACAGCGCTACACAGCAATTGGGCCATACAGTCACATGGTCAATCTGCTCACATTCTCTTAAAGGTGTATTGCACCTCCAATTACCGCAGAAATCATGTTTGACAAACCTACAGGAGTTCTTTGAGGACATAACTAACAGAGTAGATAAGGGAGAACCAGTTTGGATTTTCAGAAAGCTTCTGATAAAGTCCCACTTGATAAGAGGTTAGTGTTCAAAATTAAAGCACATGGGATTGGGGTTAATATATTGGCATGGATTGAGAATTGATTAGCGGACAGGAAACAGAGAGTAGGAATAAATGGGTCTTTTTTAGAGTGGCAGGCGGTGACTAGTGGGGTACCACAGGGATCAGTGCTTGGGCCCCAGCTATTCATAATATATATCAATGATTTAGATGAGGGAACCAAATGTAATATTTCCAAGTTTGCTGACAACACAAAACTTGGTGGGAATGTGAGCGATGAGGAGGATGTTAAGAGGCTTCAAGGCAATTTAGACAAGTTGTGAGTGGCCAAATACATGGCAGATGTAACATGGATAAGTCTGAAGTTATCCATTTTGGTAGGAAAAACAGAATGACAGAGAATACTTTTAATGGTGATGGATTGGGAAATATTGATGTACAAAGGGACCTGGGTGTTCTCATACATCAATCATTGAAAACAAGCATACAGGTGCAGCAAGCAGTTAAGACGGCAAATGGTACGTTGGCCTTCATTGTGAGAGGACTTGAGTACAGGAGCAAGGATGTCTTACTGCAGCTGTACAGGGCCTTGGTGAGACCACACCTGGAGTATTGTGTGCAGTTTTGGTCTCCTTACCTAAGATACCTGCCATAGAGGGGGTGGAATGAAGGTTCACCAGACTGATTCCTGGGATGGCAGGAGAGATTGGGTCGACCAGGCCTGTATTCACTGGAATTCAGAAGAATGAGAGGGTATCTCATTGGACGGACTGGATGCAGGGATGATGTTTCCTCTGGCTGGGGGGGTCTAGTACAAGGGGTCACAGTCTCAGGATATGGTGTAGAGCATTTAGGACTGAGATGAGGAAAAACTTATTCACTCAGAGGCTGGTGAACCTGTGGATTTCTCCACCACAGAGGCTGTGGAGGCCAAGTCACTGAATATATTTCAGAAGGAAATAGATAGATTTCTGGACACAAAATGGGGAGAGAGCAGGAGTATGGCATTGAGATAGAGGATCAGTCAAGATCATAGTGAGGAATGCTATGATACAATGGTACATGTTGTTGGAAGGAGTGGAATATTACAATGGTACATGTTTCTGGAGGAAGATGTATATTACAAGGGTACATGTCCCAATAAGGAGGCCTATGTTACAACGGTACTTGTCATTGGAGTGAGTGGAATATTATATGGGTACGTGTCTTTAGCACTTTGTTATATTACAAAGGTATACACCTCTGGAAGGAGTGACAGTGCAAGGCTTCGTGTCTTGGAGGGTGTGCTAGAGTGAAAGGTGGTATTTCTCTGCACTTTTTGGTATATAATATAAATGTCACTAGAGCAAGTGCTATAACAAAAAGGTACATGTCTCTGGAGGGAGTGGTATATTACAATGGTACATGTTTCTGAATGGAGTGGTATATTACAAGGGTACATGTTTCTGGAGGGAGCTGTATATTACAAGGGTATATGTTTCTGGAGGGAGCTGGATATTACAATGGTACATGCTTCTGGAGGGAGTGGTATATTACAATGGTACACATTTCTGGTGGGAGTGGAATATTACAAGGGAACATGCCTCTGGAGGGAGTGGTATATTACAAGAGTACATGTCTCTGGAGGCAGTGATATATTACAAAGATACATGTCTCTGGAGGGAGTGATATATTACAAGGGTACATGTTTATGGAGGGAGTGGTATATTACAAGGGTACATGTTTATGGAGGGAGTGGTATATTACAAGGGTATATGTTTCTGGTTGGAGTGGTATATTACAAGGTTACATGTTTCTGGAGGGAGTGATATATTAAAAAGGTAAATGTTTATGGAGGGACTGGTATATTACAAGGGTAAATGTTTATGGAGGGACTGGTATATTACAAGGGTAAATGTTTCTGGAGGGAGTGGTATATTACAAGGGTACATGTTTCTGGAGGGAGTGGAATATTACAAGGGAACATGTTTCTGGAGGGAGTGGTATATTACAAGGGTACATGCCTCTGGAGGGAGTGATATATTACAAGAGTACATGTCTCTGGAGGCAGTGAAATATTACAAAGATACATGTCTCTGGAGGGAGTGATATATTACAAGGGTACATGTTTATGGAGGGAGTGGTATTTTACAAGGGTACATGTTTATGGAGGGAGTGGTATATTATAAGGGTACATGTTTCTGGAGGGAGTGGTATATTATAAGGGCATATGTTTATGAAGGGAGTTGTTTATTACAAGAGTACATTTTTCTGGAGGGAGTGATATATTATAAGGGTACCTGTTTCTGTAGGGAGTGGTATATTACAAGGGTCCATGCCTCTGGAGGGAGTGGTATATTACAAGGGTGTGTGTCTGCAAGCAGAGATCTATTAGAAGGTTATGTTCTCTGAAGGGAGTGGTATTTACCATTGTGCATGTCTCTAGCCTTAGTGGTATATTATAATTGTACCTGTCACTGGAGGGTGGCATTATTACAAGGTTACATCTCTGGGGACCGATTGTTCCTGTTCCCCTGTCACCCCTGTGCTCACTGACCTACATTGGCTCCTGATCAAACAACATCCTCATTTTAAAATTCTCATCCTTGTTTTCAATTCTCTCCATTGCCTCACCCCTCCCTATCTCTGGAATCTCCTCCAGCCCTACAACCCTCCGAGATATCTGCACTCCTCTAATCCTGGCCTCTGGTGGATTCCTAATCAGAATTGCTCCACCATTGGTGGCCCTGCCTTCAGCTGCCTGGGCCCCAAGCTCTGGAATTCCCTCCCTACACCTCTCTCTGTCTCTACCTCTTTCTCCTCTTTTAAGACACTCCTTAAAACCCCTCTTAAACCCTTTGTTTAGACATCTGATCGAATATTTCCTTGTGTGATTTGGTGTCACACTTGGTTTTGTAATGCTCCTTGAAGTGCTTGGGACAATTTATTAAAGGCCCTTTATAAATATAAATATAAATGGTGGTTGTGCATCTCTGGAGGGAGGGCAACAGTACAACAGCGTGTATCTTTGGAGAGAGTGGTATAGTATAAGGACAGGTGTCTCTTTGGACAATGGTATGTGTGCCTGGACACATTGATGTATTACAAAAGTACATGTTCCTGGGGGCTATCACAAGACCATTAGGAATTGGAGCAGGAGTAGGTCATTGAGCCTGCTCTGCCATTCAGTAAGATCATGTCTGACCTGATAGTGGCATTACTTCCACTTTCCTGCCTTTCCTCTGTAAGCCTTAACTCCCTCCTGGATCAAAAATCTGCCTAACTCGGCCTTGAATATATTCAACAACACAGCATCCACTGCTGTCTGCAGAACAGGCAGACTAATGACCCTCTGAGGGAAGAAATTCCTCTTCATCTCGGCCTTAAATTGGAGACTCCTTATTTTTACTGTGCCCTCTATCCCCCAACAAAAGAGAACATTCTCTCAGAATCCATTTCACCAAGCCCCCTCAGAATCTTATGTTTCAATAAGATCACCTCTCGTTCTTCTGGACTCCAATGAACATGAGCCCTGCCTTTCCTAGGGAGACAGCCCCTTCATCCCAGGAACCAGCGTGTTGAACCTTCTCCAAACAGCATCTAATGCAATTATATCCCTCATGTAAGGAGGCCAAAGCTGTACCTGCCTGCAAGTGTTTAATGCTTTGCTGCAGCTTTACCCTGTTATTTCCAAAGATTCAGTCATTGCTTCAATGCTGCAATCGCTCGATACTCCTGATCATTGCATCACTTATTGCCCCTGATGCCCCTGCCTGTTATCGAGAAGAAATTGATTTCAGACTCACCGAGGAGGCTGTGATAGCCCTGCCTCACCCCAACACCGTCCCTCAAACTGCTCCTCACTGTTGGAGCAGGATGGAGAGGAGGCAACCCTGATAGAATGAGAGGGAGACTATGTTGTAGAAAAGTGAGAGGGGAGCATGAGGCTATTAAATAGTTGGATTTGAGTCTGGGAGGTGGTGGCAGCCAAGAGGATCTGGAAATGTCCTGGGGTAGTTCCTTGCTGGGCTGGTCTGAAATATTTCCTGACATGTTCTCGCCCAGAGGCAGCATGATTGACAGGATGAACACTTTGCAGGTGGGAAGCCTGCTTGACAAGGCCAAAGCCTATGTGAGCAGGTAGGTATGCTGAGAGAGAGGGATTGTGAAGATGAGGGAAGGGGGTTTGTTCACAAGTTCTGGGGGCCATGGTTTGATGGTGTCTGGGGAGGGAAAATAGTGTGTGGAGGAGGAGATGATGGGTGAGGGAAGACAGGTCACTGGTTGGGTGGGGGTGCGGCTTATACTGGTTGCTTTTTGGGCTTGGAGCAAACAGTCCTTCTCTGCTTGACCCACAAGCAGCGCTGACCTCATGATTTCAACTCTCCTCACCTCCATTCAGTTGCCGGGTTTCCCAAGACAAAACCAAACCAAAATAGATTGGCTGTTAACATGAAGGAAGGCAGCAACATTATAACATTTAAATAATCAACACACTTCCCAAAAATGAATTCTTTACTCATATTCAGCTCCGATTCAAACCAATAGTGAGCAGGATCAAGCCTGACCTGCAAGTGTTTGATGGGGACAGTTTAGAGGGAGCTTTACGCTGTATCTAACCCCGTACTGTACCTGTCCTGGGAGTGTTGGATGGATGAGTGATGAGGGAGCTTTACTCTGTATCCAACCCTGCGCTGTACCTTTTTTGGGGATGTTTGATATGGACAGTATGGATGGAGCTTTACTCTGTATCTAACCAATTGCTGTAGCTGTCCTGGGAGTGTTTGATGGTACAGTGTAGAGGGAATTTTATTCTGTATCTAACTCATTGCTGTAACTGTCCTGGGAGTGTATTATGGAGTCAGGTAGAGGGAGTTTTACTCTGTATCTAATCCGTTGCTGTGCTTGTTTTGGGAGTGTTTGATGGGTCAATGACGAGAGAGCTTTACACTGTATCAATCCCTGTGCTGTACCAGCCCTGGGAGTGTTTGATGGGACACTGTTTAGGGAGCTTTTAGCTGTTTCTAACCGCATGCTCTACCTGCTCTGGGAGTGTTTGATGTGGGCAGTTTAGATGGAGCTTTGCTCTGTATCTAAGCCCGTGCTGTACCTGTCCTGGGAGTGTTTCATGGGTCAGTGATGAGGGAGCTTTACTCTGTATACATCCCCGTGCTGTACCTTCCTTGGGAATGTTTGATGAGGACAGTTTAGACGGAGCTTTACTCTGTATCGAACCCTGTGCTGTAGTTGCCCTGGGAGTGTTTGATGGGGACAGTGCAGAGGGAGCTTCACTCTATATCGAAACCATTGCTGTACCTGTCCTGGGACTGTTTGATGAGACAGTGTAGAGGGAGCTTAACTCTGTATCTAACTCATCGCTGATCCTGTCCTGGGAGTATATTATGGGGTCAGGTAGAGGGAGCTTTACTCTGTATCTAATCCATTGCTGTACCGATTTTGGGAGTGTTTGATGGGTCAATGTCGAGAGAGCTTAACTCTGTATCCATCCTTGTGCTGTACCTGCCCTGGGAGTGTTGGATTGGACACTGTTTAGGGAGCTTTTATCTGTTTGTAACCGCGTGCTCTACCTACTGTGGGAGTCTTAGATGTGGGCAGTTTAGATGCCGCTTTATTCTATATTTAACCCCGTGCTGTACCTGTCCTGGGTGTGTTTGATGGGTCAGTGGTGATGGAGCTTTACACTGTATCCATCCCTGTGCTGTACCTTCCTTGGAAATGTTTGATGTGGCCTGTTTAGATGGAGCTTTACTCTGTATCTAACCCTGTGCTGTACCAACCATGGGAGTGTTTGATGGGGACAGTGATTAGGGAGCTTTAATCTGTATCGAACCCATTGCTGTACCTGTCTAAGGACTGTTTGATGGGATAGTGTAGAGGGAGTTTGTCCTTGTATCTAAATCATTGCTGTACTTGTCCTGGGAGTGTATTTTGGATTCAGGTAGAGGGAGCTTTACTCTGTATCTAATCCATTGCTGTACCTGTTTTGGGAGTGTTGATGGGTCAATGTTGAGAGAGCTGAATTCTGTATCCATCCTTGTGCTAAACCCGTCCTGGGAGTGTTTGATGGGTCAGTGATGAGGGAGCTTTACTCTGTATCTAACTCATCGCTGTTCCTGCCCTGAGAGTATATTATGGAGTCAGGTAGAGGGAGGTTTACCCTGTATCTAACCATTGCTGTACCTGTCCTGGGAGTATATTATGGAGTCAGGTAGAAGGAGTTTTACTCTGTCTCTAATCCATTGCTGTACCTATTTTTGGAGTGTTTGATGGGTCAACGTCGAGGGAACTTAACTCTGTATCCATCCTTGTGCTGTACCTGCCCTGGGAGTGTTTGATGGGACACTGTTTAGGGAGCTTTTATCTGTTTCTAATCGCGTGCTCTACCTACCGTGGGAGTGTTAGATGTGGACAGTTTAGATGCCGCTTTATTCTATATTTAACCCCGTGCTGTACCTGTCCTGGGTGTGTTTGATGGGTCAGTGATGATGGAGCTTTACACTGTATCCATCCCTGTGTTGTACATTCCTTGGGAATGTTTGATGCGGACAGTTTAGACGGAGCTTTATGCTGTATCTAACGCTGTGCTGTACCAGCCCTGGGACTGTTTGATGGGACAGTGCAGAGAGAGCTTTACACTGTTTCTAACTCTTCGCTGTACCTGTCCTGGGAGTGTATTATGGAGTCAGGTAGAGGGAGCTTTACTCTGTATCTAATCAATTGATGTACCTGTTTTGGGAGTGTTTGATGGGCCAATGTCGAGAGAGCTAAACTCTGTATCCATCCTTGTGCTGTACCTGCGCTAGGAGTGTTTGAAGCGACACTGTTTAGGGAGCCTTTATCTGTTTTTAACCGTGTGGTCTACCTACCATGGGAGTGTTAGATGTGGGCAGTTTAGGTGGCGCTTTACTCTATTTCTAAGCTGTTCCTGTATCTGCCCTGGGTGTGATTGATGGGTCAGTGATGAGGGAGATTTATTCTGTATCCATCCCTGTGCTGTACCTTCTTTGGGAATGTTTGAAATGGACAGTTTAGATGGAGCTTTACTCTGCATATAAACCATTGCTTTAGCTGTCCTGGGAGTGTTTGATAGGTCAGTGATGAGGGAGCTTTACTCTGTATCCATCCGTGTGCTGTACCTGCCCTGGGAGTGTTTGATTTGGACGGTTTAGACGGAGCTTTACTCTGTATCTAACGCTGTGCCATACCGGCCCTCAGAGTGTTTGATGGGGTCAGTGCAGAGGGAGCTTTATTCTGTATCGAAACCAATGCTGTACCTGTCCTGGGACTGTTTGATGGGACAGCGTAGAGGGAGCTTTACTCTGTATCTAACTCATCGCTTTTCCTGTCCTGGGAGTATATTATGGAGTCAGGTAGAGGGAGCTTTACTCTGTATCTAATCCATTGCTGTAGCTGTTTTGGGAGTGTTTGATGGGCCAATGTCGAGAGAGCTAAACTCTGTATCCATCCTTGTGCTGTACCTGCGCTAGGAGTGTTTGAAGCGACACTGTTTAGGGAGCCTTTATCTGTTTTTAACCGTGTGGTCTACCTACCATGGGAGTGTTAGATGTGGGCAGTTTAGGTGGCGCTTTACTCTATTTCTAAGCTGTTCCTGTATCTGCCCTGGGTGTGATTGATGGGTCAGTGATGAGGGAGATTTATTCTGTATCCATCCCTGTGCTGTACCTTCCTTGGGAATGTTTGAAATGGACAGTTTAGATGGAGCTTTACTCTGCATATAAACCATTGCTTTAGCTGTCCTGGGAGTGTTTGATAGGTCAGTGATGAGGGAGCTTTACTCTGTATCCATCCGTGTGCTGTACCTGCCCTGGGAGTGTTTGATTTGGACAGTTTAGACGGAGCTTTACTCTGTATCTAACGCTGTGCCGTACCGGCCCTCAGAGTGTTTGATGGGGTCAGTGCAGAGGGAGCTTTATTCTGTATCGAAACCAATGCTGTACCTGCCCTGGGACTGTTTGATGGGACAGCGTAGAGGGAGCTTTACTCTGTATCTAACTCATCGCTTTTCCTGTCCTGGGAGTATATTATGGAGTCAGGTAGAGGGAGCTTTACTCTGTATCTAATCCATTGCTGTAGCTGTTTTGGGAGTGTTTGATGCGTCAATGTCGAGAGAGCTTAACTCTGTATCCATCCTTGTGCTGTACCTGCCCTGGGAATATTTGATGTGGACAGTTGAGACGGAGCTTTAATCTGTATCTAACCCCGTGCTCTACCTGCCCTGGGAGTGTTTGATGGGGACAGTGCAGAGGGAGCTTTACTCTGCATCGAACCCATTGCTGTACCTGTCCTGGGACTGTTTGATGTGGGAGTGCAGAGAGAGCTTTACACTGTATCTAACTCTTCGCTGTTACTGTCATGGGAGTGTATTATGGAGTCATGTAGAGGGAGCTTTACTCTGTATCTAATCCATTGCTGCACCTGTTTTCAGAGTGTTTGATGGGACAATGTCGAGACAGCTAAACTATGTATCCATTCTTGTGCTGTACCTGCCCTGGAGTGTTTGATGCGACACTGTTTAGGGTGCATTTATCTGTTTCTAACCGCTTGCTCTAGCTACCCTGGGAGTGTTTGATGTGGGCAGTTTAGATGCCGCTTTATACTGTATCTTACCCTGTGCTTTACCTATCCTAGGAGTGTTTGCTGGGTCAGTGATGAGGGAGCTTATACTCTGTATCCATCCCTGTGCTGTAAATTCCTTGGGAATGTTATATGTGGACAGTATAGACAGAACTTTACTCTCTATCTAACCCATTGCTGTACCTATCCTGGGAGTGTTTGATGGGAAAGTGTAGAGGGAACGTTACTCTGTGTCTAACCATTGATTTACCTGTCTTGGGAGTGTATTATGGAGTCAGGTAGAGGGAGTTTTACTCTGCATCTAACACCATGCTGCCCCTGTCCTGCGAGTGTATTATGGAGTCAGGTACAGGGAGCTTTACTCTGAATCTTGTCATGTGTTGTTCCTGCCCTGGGAGTGTTTGTTGGGGACAATGCAGAGGGAGCTTTACTCTATATCGAACCCATTGCTGTACCTGTCCTGGGATAGTTTGATGGGACAGTGTAGAGGGAGCTTTACTCTGTATCTAACTCATCGCTGTACCTTTCCTGGGAGTATATTATGGAGTCAGGTAGAGGGAGCTTTTCTCTGTATCTAATCCATTGCTGTACCTGTTTTGGGAGTGTCTGTTGGGTCAATGTCGAGAGAGCTTAACTCTGTATCCATCCTTGTGCTGTATCTGCCCTGGGAGTGTTTGATGGGACACTGTTTAGGGAGCTTTTATCTGTTTCTAACCGCGTGCTCTACATACCGTGGGAGTGTTAGATGTGGGCAGTTTAGATGCCGCTTTATTTTATATTTAACCCCGTGCTGTACATGTCCTGGGTGTGGTTGATGGGTCAGTGATGATGGAGCTTTACACTGTATCCATCCCTGTGTTGTACATTCCTTGGGAATGTTTGATGCGGACAGTTTAGACGGAGCTTTACACTGTATCCATCCCTGTGCTGTACCTTCCTTTGGAATGTTTGATGTGGACTGTTTAGATGGAGCTTTACTCTGTATCTAACCCTGTGCTGTACCAGCCATGGGAGTGTTTGATGGGGACAGTGATGAGGGAGCTTTACTCTGTATTGAACCCATTGCTTTACCTGTCTAAGGACTGTTTGATGGGATGGTGTAGAGGGAGTTTGTCCTTGTATCTAAGTCATTGCTGGACTTGTCCTGGGAGTGTATTTTGGATTCAGGTAGAGGGAGCTTTACTCTGTATCTAATCAATTGCTGTACCTGTTTTGGGAGTGTTGATGGGTCAATGTTGAGAGAGCTGAATTCTGTATCCAACCTTGTGCTATACCTGTCCTGGGAGTGTTTGATGGTCAGTGATGAGGGAGCTTTACTCTATATCCATCCAATTGCTGTACCTGCCCTGGGAGTGTTTGATGTGGGCACTTTAGATGGAGCTTTATACTGTATCTTACCCTGTGCTGTACCTTTCCTGGGAGCGTTTGATGGGTCAGTGATGAGGGAGTTTTACTTTGTATCCATCCCTGTGCTCTACCTTCCTTGGGAATGTTTGAAGTGGACAGTTTAGATGGAGCTTTACTCTGTATCTAACCCGGTGCTTTACCAGCCCTGGGAGTGTTTGATGGGGACAGTGTAGAGGGAGCTTTACTCTGTATCTAACTCATCGCTGTACCTTTCCTGGGACTATATTATGGAGTCAGGTAGAGGGAGCTTTTCTCTGTATCTAATCCATAGCTGTACCTGTTTTGCGAGTGTTTGTTGCGTCAATGTCGAGAGAGCTTAACTCTGTATCCATCCTTGTGCTGTACCTGCCCTGGGAGTGTTTGATGGGACACTGTTTAGGGAGTTTTTATCTGTTTGTAACCGTGTGCCCTACCTACCGTGGGAGTGTTAGATGTGGGCAGTTTAGATGCCGCTTTATTCTATATTTAACCCCGTGCTGTACATGTCCTGGGTATGGTTGATGGGTCAGTGATGATGGAGCTTTACACTGTATCCATCCCTGTGTTGTACATTCCTTGGGAATGTTTGATGCGGACAGTTTAGACGGAGCTTTACTCTGTATCAAACACTGTGCTGTACCAGCCATGGGAGTGTTTGATGGGGACAGTGATGAGGGAGCTTTACTCTGTATTGAACCCATTGCTGTAACTGTCTAAGGACTGTTTGATGGGATAGTGTAGAGGGAGTTTGTCACTGTATCTAAGTCATTGCTATGCTTGTCCTGGGAGTGTATTTTGGATTCAGGTAGAGGGAGCTTTACTCTGTATCTAATCAATTGCTGTACCTGTTTTGGGAGTGTTGATGGGTCAATATCGAGAGAGCTGAATTCTGTATCCAACCTTGTGCTATACCTGTCCTGGGAATGTTTGATGGGTCAGTGATGATGGAGCTTTACTCTATATCCATCCAATTGCTGTACCTGCCCTGGGAGTGTTTGATGGGACACTGTTTAGGGAGCATTTATCTGGTTCTAACCGCGTGCTTTAACTACCCTGGGAGTGTTTGCTGTGGGCAGTTTAGATGGAGCTTTATACTCTATCTTACCCTGTGCTGTACCTGTCCTGGGAGTATTTGATGGGTCAGTGATGAGGGATCTTCTACTCTGTATCCATCCCTGTTCTGTAAATTCCTTGGGAATGTTTGATGTGGACAGTTTAGACGGAGCTTTACTCTCTATCTAACCCATTGCTATACCTATCCTGGGAGAGTTTGATGGGAAAGTGTAGAGTGAGCGTTACTCTGTGTCTAACCATTGCTGTACCTGTCCTGGGAGTGTATTATGGAGTCAGGTAGAGGGAGTTTTACTCTGCATGTAACCCCATGCTGCCCCTGTCCTGGGAGTGTATTATGGAGTCATGTACAGGGAGCTTTACTCTGAATCTTGTCATGTGCTGTACCTGTCCTGGGAGTGTTTGATGGGGACAGTGTAGAGGGAGCTTTACTCTGTATCGAATCGCATGCTGTACCTGTCCTGGGAGTGTTTAATAGGGACGATGAAGAGGGAGCTTGACTCTATATAACTCTGTGCTGTTCCTGCCCTGGGAGTATATTATGGAGTCAGGTAGAGGGAGGTTTACTCTATATCTAACCATTGCTGTACCTGTCCTGGGAGTGTATTATGGAGTCAAGTAGAGGGAGTTTTACTCTGTATCTAATCCATTGCTGTACCTATTTTGGGAGTGTTTGATGGGTCAATGTCGAGAGAACTTAACTCTGTATCCATCCTTGTGCTGTACCTACCCTGACATTGTTTGATGGGACACTGTTTAGGGAGCTTTTAACTGTTTCTAACCGCATGCTCTACCTACCGTGGGAGTGTTAGATGTGGGCAGTTTAGATGCCGCTTTATTCTATATTTAACCCCATGCTGTACCTGTCCTGGGTGTGGTTGATGGGTCATTGATGATGGAGCTTTACACTGTATCCATCCCGTGTTGTACATTCCTTGGGAATGTTTGATGCAGACAGTTTAGACGGAGTTTTACACGGTATCTAACGCTGTGCTGTACCAGCCCTGGGAGTGTTTGATGGGGGCAGTGTAGCGGGAGCTTTACTCTGTATCTAACTCATCGCTGTTCCTGTCCTGGGAGTGTATTATGGAGTCAGGTAGAGGGAGCTTAACTCTGTATCTGACCCATTGCTGTACCTGTGCTGGGAGTGTGTTATGGAGTCAGGTAGACGGAGTTTTACTCTTTAATTAATCCATTGCTGTACCTGTTTTGGGAGTGTTTAATGGGCCAATTTCGAGAGAGCTAAACTCTGTATCCATCCTTCTGCTGTACCTGCACTAGGAGTGTTTGAAGAGACACTCTTTAGGGAGCTTTTATCTGTTTTTAACCGCGTGGTCTACCTACCATGGGAGTGTTAGATGTGGGCAGTTTAGGTGGCACTTTACTCTATATCAAACCTGTCGCTGTATCTGTCCTGGGTGTGTTTGATGTGGACAGTTTAGACGGAGCTATACTCTGTATCTAACGCTGTGCTGTACCTGCCCTCGGAGTGTTTGATGTGGTCAGTGCAGAGGGAGCTTTATTCTGTGTCGAACCCATTGCTGTACCTGCCCTGGGACTGTTTGTTGGGTCAGTGTAGAGGGAGCTTTACTCTGTATCTAACTCATCGCTGTTCCTGTCCTGGGAGTACATTATGGAGTCAGGTAGAGGGAGCTTTACTCTTTATCTAATCCATTGCTGTACCTGTTTTGGGAGTGTTTGATGGGTCAATGTCGAGAGAGCTTAACTCTGTATCCATCCTTGTGCTGTACCTGCCCTGGGAGTGTTTGATGGGACACTGTTTAGGGAGCTTTCATCTGTTTCTAAACGCGCGCTCTACCTACCGTGGGAGTGTTAGATGTGGGCAGTTTAGATGCCGCTTTACTCTATATCTAACCCAGTGCTGCACCTGTCCTGGGTGTGTTTGATGGGTCAGTGATGAGGGAGCTTTACTCTGTATCCATCCCTGTGCTGTACCTTCCTTGGGAATATTTGATGTGGACAGTTGAGACGGAGCTTTACTCTGTATCTAACCCCGTGCTCTACCTGTCCTGGGAGTGTTTGATGGGGACAGTGCAGAGGGAGCTTTACTCTGCATCGAACCCATTGCTGTACCTCTCCTGGGACTTTTTGATGGGACAGTGCAGAGAGAGCTTTACACTGTATCTAACTCGTCGCTGTTACTGTCCTGGGAGTGTATTATGGAGTCAGGTAGAGGGAGCTTTACTCTTTATCTAACCCATTGCTGTACCTGTCCTGCGAGTGTATTATGGTGTCAGGTAGAGGGAGCTATACTCTGTATCTAATCCATTGCTGCACCTGTTTTCAGAGTGTTTGATGGGACAATGTTGAGAGAGCTTAACTCTGTATCCATTCTTGTGCTGTACCTGCCCTGGGAGTGTTTAAAGCGACAATGTTTAGGGAGCTTTTATCTCTTTCTCACCGCGTGCTCTACCTAAAATGGGAGTGTTAGATCTGGACATTTTAGATGCCGCTTTATTCTATATTCAACCTCGTGCTGTACATGTCCTGGGTGTGTTTGATGGTTCAGTGATGATGGAGCTTTACACTGTATCCATCCCTGTGCTGTACCTTCCTTTGGAATGTTTGATGTGGCCTGTTTAGATGGAGCTTTACTCTGTATCTAACCCTGTGCTGTACCAACCATGGGAGTGTTTGATGGGGACAGTGATGAGGGAGCTTTACTCTGTATTGAACCCATTGCTGTAACTGTGTTAGGACTGTTTGATAGGATAATGTAGATGGAGTTTGTCCTTCTATCTAAGTCTTTGCTGGACTTGTCCTGGGAGTATATTTTGGATTCAATTAGAGGGAGCTTAACTCTGTATCTAATGCATTGCTGTACCTGTTTTGGGAGTGTTGATGGGTCAATGTCGAGAGAGTTGAATTCTTTATCCAACCTTGTGCTATACCTGTCCTGGGAGTGTTTGATGGGTCAGTGATGAGGGAGCTTAACTCTCTATCCATCCAATTGCTGTACCTGCCTTGGGAGTGTTGGATTGGACACTGTTAAGGGAGCTTTTATCTGTTTCTAACCGTGTGCTCTACATACCGTGGGAATGTTAGACGTCGGCAGTTTAGATGCCGCTTTATTCTATATTTAACCCCGTGCTGTACCTCTCCTGGGTGTGTTTGATGGGTCAGTGATGATGGAGCTTTACACTGTATCCATCCCTGTGCTGTACCTTCCTTTGGAATGTTTGATGTGGACAGTTTAGATGGAGCTTTACTCTGTATCAAACCCTGTGCTGTACCAACCATGGGAGTGTTTGATGGGGACAGTAACGAGGGAGCTTTACTCTGTATTGAACCCATTGCTTTACCTGTCTTAGGACTTTTTGATGGGATGGTGTAGAGGCTGTTTGTCCTTGTATCTAAGTCATTGCTGTACTTGTCCTGGGAGTGTATTTTGGATTCAGGTCGAGGGAGCTTTACTCTGTATCTAATCAATTGCTGTACCTGTTTTGGGAGTGTTCATGGGTCAATATTGAGAGAGCTGAATTCTGTATCCAACCTTGTGCTATACCTGTCCTGGGAGTGTTTGATGGTCAGTGATGAGGGAGCTTTACTCTATATCCATCCAATTGCTGTACCTGCCCTGGGAGTGTTTGATGTGGGCACTTTAGATGGAACTTTATAATGTATCTTACCCTGTGCTGTACCTTTCCTGGGAGCGTTTGATGGGTCAGTGATGAGGGAGCTTCTACTCTGTATCCATCCCTGTGCTATAAATTCCTTGGGAATGTTTGATGTGGACAGTTTAGACGGAGCTTTACTCTCTGTCTAACCCATTGCTGTACCTATCCTGGGAGTGTTTGATGGGAAGGTGTAGAGGGAGCGTTACTCTGTGTCTAACCATTGCTGTACCTGTCCTGGGAGTGTATTATGGAGTCAGGTAGAGGGAGTTTTACTCTGCATCTAACCCCATGCTGCCCCTTTCCTGGGAGTGTATTATGGAGTCAGGTACAGGGAGCTTTACTCTCAATCTTGTCATGTGATGTACCTGTCCTGGGAGTGTTTGATGGGGACAGTGTAGAGGGAGCTTTACTCTGTATCTAACCGCATGCTGTCCCTGTCCTGGGAGTGTTTGATGGGAAACTGTTGAGGGAGTATTTTTCTGTTTCTAACTGCGTGCTCTACCTACCCTGGGAGTGTTTGATGTGGGCATTTTATATGGAGCTTTACTCTGTATCTAACCCCGTGCTATAGCTGTCCTGGGGGTGTTTGATGGGTCAGTGATGAGGGAGCTTTACTCTGTATCCATCCCTGTGCTGTACCTTCCTTAGGATTGTTGGAAGTGGACAGTTTAGACAGAGCTTTACTCTGTATCTATCCCGGTGCTGTACCTGCCCTGGGAGTGTTTGTTGGGGAGTGTGCAGAGGGAGCTTTACTCTATAGCGAACCCATTGCTGTACCTGTCCTGGGAATGTTTGATGGGGACAGTGTAGAGGGAGCTTTACTCTGTATCTAACTCATCGCTGTACCTTTCCTGGGAGTATATTATGCAGTCAGGTAGAGGGAGCTTTTCCCTGTATCTAATCCATTGCTGTACCTGTTTTGGGAGTGTTTGTTGGGTCAATGTCGAGAGAGCTTAACACTGTATCCATCCTTGTGCTGTACCTGCCCTGGGAATGTTTGATGGGTCAGTGATGAGGGAGCTTTACTCGGTATCTAACTCATCGTTGTTCCTGTCCTGGGAGTATATTATGGAGTCAGGTAGAGGGAGCTTTACTCTGTACCTAACCATTGCCGTACCTGTCCTGGGAGTATATTGTGGAGTCAGGTAGAGAGAGATTTACTCTGTATCTAATCCATTGCTGTACCTATTTTGGGAGTGTTTGATGGGTCAGTGTCGTGAGAGCTTAACTCTGTATCCATCCTTGTGCTGTACCTGCCCTGGGAGTGTTTGATGGGACACTGTTTAGGGAGCTTTTATCTGTTTCTAAGCGCGTGCTCTACCTACTGTGGGAGTGTTAGATGTGCGCAGTTTAGATGCCGCTTTATTCTCTATTTAATCCCGTGCTGTACCTGTCCTGGGTGTGTTTGATGGTTCAGTGATGATGGAGCTTTACTCTTTATCCATCCCTGTGCTGTATCTTCCTTGGGAATGTTTGATGTGGACAGTTTGGATGGAGCTTTACTCTGTATCTAACTCCGTGCTGGAGCTGCCCTGGGAGTGTTTGATAGGGACAATGCAGAAGGAGCTTTACTCTGTATTGAACCCATTGCTGTACCTGTCCTGGGACTGTTTGATTGGACAGTGTAGAGGGAGCTTTACTCTGTATCTAACTCATCGCTGTTCCTGTCCTGGGAGTGTATTATGGAGTCAGGTAGAGGGAGCTTTACTCTGTATCTAATCCATTGCTGTACCTGTTTTGGGAGTTTTTGATGGGTCAATGTCGAGAGAGCTTAACTCTGTATCCATCCTTGGGCTGTACCTGACCTGGGAGTGTTTGATGGGTCAGAGATGAGGGATCTTTACTCTGTATCCATCCCTGTGCTCTACCTTCCTTGGGAATGTTTGAAGCGGACAGTTTAGATGGAGCTTTACTCTGTATCTAACCCTATGCTTTACCAGCCCTGGGAGTGTTTGATGGGACACTGTTTAGGGAGCTTTTATCTGTTTGTAACCGCGTGCTCAACCTACCATGGGAGTGTTAGATGTGGACAGTTTAGATGCCGCTTTATTCTATATTTAACCCCGTGCTGTACCTGTCCTGGGTGTGTTTGATGGGTCAGTGATGATGGAGCTTTACACTGTATCCATCCCTGTGCTGTACCTTCCTTTGGAATATTTGATGTGGACTGTTTAGAAGGAGCTTTACTCTGTATCTAACCCTGTGCTGTACCAACCATGGGAGTGTTTGATGGGGACAGTGATGAGGGAGCTTTACTCTGTATTGAACCCATTGCTGTACCTGTCTTAGGACTGTTTAATGGGATAATGTAGAGGGAGTTTGTCCTTGTATCTAAGTCATTGCTGGACTTGTCCTGGGACTGTATTTTGGATTCAATTTGAGGAAGCATAACTCTGTATCTAATGCATTGCTGTACCTGTTTTGGGAGTGTTGATGGGTCATTGTCGAGAGAGTTGAATTCTTTATCCAACCTTGTGCTATACCTGTCCTGGGAGTGCTTGATAGGTCAGTGATGATGGAGCTTTACTCTATATCCATCCAACTGCTGTACCTGCCTTGGGAGTGTTGGATGGGACAGTGTTTAAGGAGCATTTATCTGTTTCTAACCGCATGCTCTACCTACCCTGGGAATGTTTGATGTGGCCAGTTTAGATGGAGCTTTATACTGTATCTTACCCTGTGCTTTACCTGTCCTGGGAGTGTTTGCTGGGTCAGTGATGAGGGAGCTTCTATTCTGTATCCATCCCTGTGCTGTAAATTCCTTGGGAATGTTATATGTGGTCAGTTTAGACGGAGCTTTACTCTCTATCTAACCCATTGCTGTACCTATCCTGGGAGTGTTTGAATGGCAAGTGTAGAGGGAACGTTACTCTGTGTCTAATCATTGCTTTACCTGTCCTGGGAGTGTATTATGGAGTCAGGTAGAGGGAGTTTTACTCTGCATCTAACACCATGCTGCCCCTTTCCTGGGAGTGTATTATGGAGTCAGGTACAGGGAGCTTTGATCTGAATCTTGTCATGTGCTGTTCCTGCCCTGGGAGTGTTTGTTGGGGACAATGCAGAGGGAGCTTTACTCTATATCGAACCCATTGCTGTACCTGTCCTGAGACTGTTTGATGGGACAGTGTAGAGGGAGCTTTACTCTGTACCTAACCATTGCCGTACCTGTCCTGGGAGTATATTGTGGAGTCAGGTAGAGGGAGATTTACTCTGTATCGAATCCATTGCTGTACCTGTTTTGGGAGTGTTTGATGGGTCAGTGTCGAGAGAGCTTAACTCTGTATCCATCCTTGTGCTGTACCTGCCCTGGGAGTGTTTGATGGGACACTGTTTAGGGAGCTTTTATCTGTTTCTAACCGCGTGCTCTACCTACTGTGGGAGTGTTAGATGTGGGCAGTTTAGATGCCGCTTTATTCTCTATTTAACCCCGTGCTGTACCTGTCCTGGGTGTGTTTGATGGTTCAGTGATGATGGAGCTTTACTCTTTATCCATCCCTGTGCTGTACCTTCCTTGGGAATGTTTGATGTGGACAGTTTGGATGGAGCTTTACTCTTTATCTAACTCCGTGCTGGAGCTGCCCTGGGAGTGTTTGATAGGGACAATGCAGAAGGAGCTTTACTCTGTATTGAACCCATTGCTGTACCTGTCCTGGGACTGTTTGATTGGACAGTGTAGAGGGAGCTTTACTCTGTACCTAACTCATCGCTGTTCCTGTCCTGGGAGTGTATTATGGAGTCAGGTAGAGGGAGCTTTACTCTGTATCGAATCCATTGCTGTACCTGTTTTGGGAGTTTTTGATGGGTCAATGTCGAGAGAGCTTAACTCTGTATCCATCCTTGGGCTGTACCTGACCTGGGAGTGTTTGATGGGTCAGTGATGAGGGAGTTTTATTCTGTATCCATCCCTGTGCTCTACCTTCCTTGGGAATGTTTGAAGTGGACAGTTTAGATGGAGCTTTACTCTGTATCTAACCCTGTGCTTTACCTGCCCTGGGAGTTTTTGATGGGGACAGTGTAGAGTGAGCTTTACTCTGTATCTAACTCATCGCTGTACCTTTCCAGGGAGTGTATTATAGAGTCAGGTAGAGGGAGCTTTTCTCTGTATCTAATCCGTTGCTGTACCTGTTTTGTGAGTGTTTGTTGCGTCAATGTCAAGAGAGCTTAACTCTGTATCCATCCTTGTGCTGTACCTGCCCTGGGAGTGTTTGATGGGACACTGTTTAGGGAGTTTTTATCTGTTTGTAACCGCGTGCTCTACCTACCGTGGGAGTGTTAGATGTGGACAGTTTAGATGCCGCTTTATTCTATATTTAACCCCGTGCTGTACCTGTCCTGGGTGTGTTTGATGGGTCAGTGATGATGGAGCTTTACACTGTATCCATCCCTGTGTTGTACATTCCTTTGGAATGTTTGATGTGGACAGTTTAGATGGAGCTTTACTCGGTATCAAACACTGTGCTGTACCAGCCATGGGAGTGTTTGATGGGGACAGTAATGAGGGAGCTTTACTCTGTATTGAACCCATTGCTGTACCTGTCTTAGGACTTTTTGATGGAATAGTGTAGAGGGAGTTTGTCACTGTATCTAAGTCATTGCTGCACTTGTCCTGGGAGTGTATTTTGGATTCAGGTCGAGGGAGCTTTACTCTGTATCTAATCAATTGCTGTACCTGTTTTGGGAGTGTTGATGTGTCTATATCGAGAGAGCTGAATTCTGTATCCATCCTTGTGCTATACCTGTCCTGGGAATGTTTGATGGGTCAGTGATGAGGGAGTTTTGCTCTTTATCCATCCAATTGCTGTACCTGCCCTGGGAGTGTTTGATGGGACACTGTTTAGGGAGCATTTATCTGTTTCCAACCGCGTGCTTTAACTACCCTGGGAGTGTTTGATGTGGGCAGTTTAGATGGAGCTTTATACTGTATCTTACCCTGTGCTGTACCTGTCCTGGGAGTATTTGATGGGTCAGTGATGAGGGATCTTCTACTCTGTATCCATCACTGTTCTGTAAATTCCTTGGGAATGTTTGATGTGGACAGTTTAGACGGAGCTTTACTCTCTATCTAACCCATTGCTATACCTATCCTGGGAGTGTTTGTTGGGAAAGTGTAGAGGGAGCTTTACTCTGTGTCTAACCATTGCTGTACCTGTCCTGGGAGCGTATTATGGAGTCAGGTAGAGGGAGTTTTACTCTGCATGTAACCCCATGCTGCCCCTGTCCTGGGAGTGTATTATGGAGTCATGTACAGGGAGCTTTACTCTGAATCTTGTCATGTGCTGTACCTGTCCTGGGATTGTTTGATGGGGACAGTGTAGAGGGAGCTTTACTCTGTATCGAATCGCATGCTGTACCTGTCCTGGGAGTGTTTAATAGGGACGATGAAGAGGGAGCTTGACTCTATATAACTCTGTGCTGTACCTGCCCTGGGAGTATTTGATGGGAAATGTTTAGGGAGTATTTATCTGTTTCTAACCGCGTGCTCTACCTACCCTGGGAGTGTTTGATGTGGGCAGTTTAGATGGAGCTTTACTCTGTATCTAACCCCGTGCTGTACCTTCCTTGGGAATGTTGGAAGTGGACAGTTTAGACGGAGCTTTACTCTGTATCTAACCCCATGCTGTACCTGCCCTGGGAGTGTTTGTTGGGGAGAGTGCAGAGGGAGCTTTACTCTATAGCGAACCCATTGCTGTACCTGTGCTGGGAATGTTTGATGGGACAGTGTAGAGGGAGCTTTACTCTGTATCTAACTCATCGCTGTACCTTTCCTGGGAGTATATTATGTAGTCAGGTAGAGGGAGCTTTTCTCTGTATCTAATCCATTGCTGTACCTGTTTTGGGAGTGTTTGTTGGGTCAATGTCGAGAGAGCTTAACACTGTATCCATCCTTGTGCTGTACCTGCCCTGGGAATGTTTGATGGGTCAGTGATGAGGGAGCTTTTCTCGGTATCTAACTCATCGTTGTTCCTGTCCTGGGAGTATATTATGGAGTCAGGTAGAGGGAGCTTTTCTCTGTACCTAACCATTGCTGTACCTGTCCTGGGAGTATATTGTGGAGTCAGGTAGAAGGAGATTTACTCTGTATCTAATCCATTGCTGTACCTGTTTTGGGAGTGTTTCATGGGTCAATGTCGAGAGAGTTTAACTCTGTATCTACCCTTGTGCTGTACCTGCCCTGGGAGTGTTTGATGGGACACTGTTTAGGGAGCTTTTATCTGTTTCTAACCGCGTGCTCTACCTATTGTGGGAGTCTTAGATGTGGGCAGTTTAGATGCTGCTTTATTCTATATTTAACCCCGTGCTGTACCTGTCCTGGGTGTGTTTGATGGTTCAGTGATGATGGAGCTTTACTCTTTATCCATCCCTGTGCTGTACCTTCCTTGGGAATGTTTGATGTGGACAGTTTGGATGGAGCTTTACTCTGTATCTAACCCTGTGCTTTACCTGCCCTGGGAGTGTTTGATAGGGACAATGCAGAAGGAGCTTTACTCTGTATCGAACCCATTGCTGTACCTGTCCTGGGACTGTTTGATTGGACAGTGTAGAGGGAGTTTTACTCTGTATCTAACTAATCGCTGTTCCTGTCCTGCGAGTGTATTATGGAGTCAGGTGGAGGGAGCTTTAATCTGTATCTAACCCATTGCTGTACCTATCCTGGGAGTGTATTATGGAGTCAGGTAGAGGCAGCTTTACTCTGTATCTAATCCATTGCTGTACCACTTTTGGGAGTTTTTGATTGGTCAATGTCGAGAGAGCTTAACTCTGTATCCATCCTTGGGCTGTACCTGACCTGGGAGTGTTTGATGGGTCAGTGATGAGGGAGTTTTACTCTGTATCCATCCCTGTGCTCTACCTTCCTTGGGAATGTTTGATGTGGACAGTTTAGACGGAGCTTTACTCTGTATATAACCCTGTGCTGTACCAGCCCTGGGAGTGTTTGATGGGGACAGTGCAGAGGGAGATTTACTCTGTATCTAATCCATTGCTGTGCCTGTTTTGGGAGTGTTTGATGGGTCAATGATGAGAGAGCTTTACACTGTATCCATCCCTGTGCTGTACCTGCCCTGGGAATATTTGATGGGACACTGTTTAGGGAGCTTTTATCTGTTTCTAACCGCATGCTTTACCTACCCTGGGATTGTTTGATGTGGGCAGTTTAGATGAAGCTTTACTCTGTATCTAACCCCATACTGTACCGGTCCTGGGACTGTTTGATGGGACAGTGAAGAGGGAGATTTACTCTGTATCTAACCCACTGCTGTACCAGTCCTGGAAGTGTATTATGGAGTCAGTTAGAGGGAGCTTTACTCTGTATCTAATCCATTGCTGTACCTGTTTTGGTTTGTTTGATGGGTCAATGTCGAGAGAGCTTATCTCTGTATCCATCCTTGTGCTGTACCTGCGCTGGGAGTGTTTGATGGGTCAGTGATGAGGGCGTTTTACTCTGTATCCATCCCTGTGCTCTACCTGCCCTGGGAATGTTTGATGGGACACAGATTAGGGAGCTTTTAACTGTTTCTAACCGCATGCTCTACCTACACTGGGAGTGTTTCATGTGGGCAGTTTAGATGGAGCTTTACTCTGTATGTAACCCCGTTCTGTACCTGTCCTGGGAGTGTTTGATGTGGACAGTTTAGACGGAGCTTTACTCTGTATCTAACCCATTGCTGTAGTTGCCCTGGGAGTGTTTGATGGGGACAGTGCAGAGGGAGATTTACTCTATATCTAACTCAGTGCTGTACCTGCCCTGGGAGTGTATTATGGAGTCAGGTAGAGGGAGCTTTACTCTGTATCTAATCCATTGCTGTACCTGTTTTGGGAGTGTTGATGTGTCAACGTCGAGAGAGCTGAACTCTGTATCCATTCTTGTGCTGTAACTGTCCTGGGAGTGTTTGATGGGTCAGTGATGAGGGAGCTTTACTCTGTATCCATCCTTGTGCTGTACCTGCCCTGGGAGTGTTTGATGGGACACTGTTTAAGGAGCTTTTATCTGTTTCTAACCGCGTGCTCGACCTACCATGGGATAGTTTGATGTGGGCAGTTTAGATGGAGCTTTACAGTCTATCTAACCCTGTGCTGTACCTGTCCTGGGAGTGTTTGATGGGTCAGTGCTGAGTGAGCTTCTACTCTGTATCCAACCCTGTGCTGTAAATTCTTTGGGAATGTTTGAAGTGGACAGTTTAGACGGAGCTTTACTCTCTATCTAACCCATTGCTGTACCAGTCCTGGGAGTGTTTGATGGGACAGTGTAGGGGGACCTTTACTCTGTATCTAACTCATCGCTGTTCATGTCCTGGGAGTGTGTTATGGAGTCAGGTAGAGGGAGCTTTACTCTGTATCTAA
Source organism: Carcharodon carcharias (assembly GCF_017639515.1). NCBI lineage: Eukaryota > Metazoa > Chordata > Chondrichthyes > Lamniformes > Lamnidae > Carcharodon > Carcharodon carcharias. The sequence continues at coordinate 36,925,099 of NC_054482.1, read as the reverse complement.
TCCATTGTTGTACCTGTCCTGGGAGTGTTTTATGGAGTCAAGTAGAGGTAGCTTTACTCTGTATCTAATCCATTGCTGTACCTGTTTTGGGAGTGTTTGATGGGTCAATGTCAAGACTGCTTAATTCTGTATCCATCCTTGGGATGTACCTGCCCTGGGAGTGTTTGATGGGTCAGTGATGAGGGAGTATTACTCTGTTTCCATCCCTGTGCTCTACCTTCCTTGGGAATGTTTGATGTGGACAGTTTAGACGGAGCTTTACTCTGTATCTAACCCATTGCTGTACCTGTCCTGGGAGTGTTTGATGGGTCAGTGATGAGAGAGCTTTACTCTGTATCTAATCCATTGCTGTGCCGATTTTGGGAGTGTTTGAAGGGTCATTGTCGAGAGAGCTTATCTCTGTATCCATCCTTGTGCTGTACCTGCGCTGGGAGTGTTTGATGGGTCAGTGATGAGGGCGTTTTACTCTGTATCCATCCCTGTGCTGTACCTGCCCTGGGAATGTTTGATGGGACACAGTTTAGGGAGCTTTTAACTGTTTCTAACCGCATGCTCTACCAACCCTGGGAGTGTTTCATGTGGGCAGTTTAGATGGAGCTTTACTCTGTATGTAACCCCGTACTGTACCTGTCCTGGGAGTGATTGATGTTACACTGTTAAGGGAGCTTTTATCTGTTTCTAACCACGTGCTCAACCTATCGTGTGATTGTTAGATGTGGGCTGTTTAGATGGAGCTTTACTCTATATCTAATCCCGTGCTGTACCTGTCGTAGGTGTGTTTGACGGGTCAGTGATGAGGGAGCTTTACTCTGTATCCATCCATGTGCTGTACGTTCCTTGGGAATGTTTGATGTGGACAGTTTAGACGGAGCTTTACTCTGTATCTAACCCATTGCTGTACCTGTCCTGGGAGTGTTTGATGGGTCAGTGACGAGGGAGCTTTACTCTGTATCCATCCCTGTGCTGCAACTGCACTGGGAGTGTTTGATGGGACACTGTTTGGGGAGCTTTTATCTGTTTCTAACCACGTGCTCTACCTAACCTGGGAGTGTTTATTGTGGGCAGATTAGATGGAGCTTTACACTGTATCTAACCCTGTGCAGTTCCTGTCCTGGGATTGTTTGATTGTCAGTGATGAGGGAGCTTCTACTCTGTATCCATCACTGTGCTGTACCTTCCTAGGGAATGTTTGATGTGAACAGTTTAGACGGAGCTTTACTCTCTATCTAACCAATTGATGTACCTGACCTGGGAGTGTATTATGGAGTCAGGTAGAGGGAGTTTTACTCTGTATCTAACCCCATGCTGCACCTGTCCTGGGAATGTATTATGGAGGCAGGTACAGGGAGATTTACTCTGTATCTTGTCATGTGCTGTACGTACCGTGAGAGTGTTAGATGTGGGCAGTTTAGACGGATCGTTACTCTGTAACTAACCCATCGCTTTACCTGTCCTGGGAGTATTTGATGGGTCAGTGATGAGGGAGCTTTACTCTGTATCCATCCCTGTGCTGTACCTTACTTGGGAATGTTTGAAGTGGACAGTTTAGACGTAGCTTTACTCTGTATCTAACGCTGTGCTTTACCAGCCCTGTGATTGTTTGATGGGGACAGTGCAGAGGGAGCTTTACTCTGTATTGAAGCCATTGCTGTACCTGTCCTTGGACTGTTTGATGGGACAGTGTAGAGGGAGTTTGACCTTGAATCTAACTCATTGCTGTACCTGTCCTGGGAGTGTTTTATGGAGTCAGGTAGAGGGAGCTTTACTCTGTATCTAATCCATTGCTGTACCTGTTTTCGGAGTGTTGATTGGTCAAGGTCGAGAGAGCTGAATTCTGTCTCCATCCTTGTGCTGTACCTGTCCTGGGAGTGTCTGATGATTCAGTGATGAGGGAGCTTTACTCTGTATCCATCCCATTGCTGTACCTGCCTTGGGAGTGTTTGATGGGAAACTGTTTAGGGAGATTTTATCTGTTTCTAAACTGCGTGATCTACCTACCCTGGGAGTGTTTGATGTGGGCAGATTAGATGGAGCTTTACTCTGTCTCTAACCCCGTGCTGTACTTGTCCTGGGAGTGTTTGATTGTTCAGTGATGAGGGAGCTTTACTCTGTATCCATCCCTGTGCTTTTCCTTTCTTGGGAATGTTTGATGTGGACAGTTTAGACGGAGCTTTACTCTATATCTAACCCCGTGGTGTACCTGCCCTGGGACTGTTTGATGGGAACAGTGCAGAGGGAGCTTTACACTGTATCGAACCCATTGCTGTACCTGTCCTGGGACTGTTTGATGGGACAGTGTACAGAGAGCTTTACTCTGTATCTAACTCATCGCTGTTCCTGTCCTGGGAGTGTATTATGGAGTCAGGTAGAGGGAGATTTACTCTGTACCGAACCCATTGCTGTAACTGTCCTGGGAGTGTATTATGGAGTCAGGTAGAGGGAGATTTACTCTGTATCTAATCCATTGCTGTACCTGTTTTGGAAGTGTTGATGGGTCACTGTCAAGAGAGCTGAATTCTATATACATCCTTGAGCTCTACCTGTCCTGGGAGTGTTTGATGGGACAGTGTAGAGGGAGCTTTACTCTGTGTCTAAACCATTGGTGTACCTGTCCTGGGAGTGTATTATGGAGTCAGAAGAGGGAGTTTTAATCTGTATCTAACCCAATGCTGCCCCTGTCCTGGGAGTGTAATATGGAGTCAGGTACAGGGAGCTTTACTCTGTATCTTGTCATGTGCTGTACCCTTCCTGGGAGTACTTGATGGGGGCAGTGTAGCGGGAGCTTTACTCTGCATCTAACCCCATGCTGTACCTGTCCTGGGAGTAAATAATGGGGACGCTGTAGAGGGAGATTTTCTCTGTTTATAACTCTGTGCTGTACCTGCCCTGGGAGTCTTTGATGGGACACTGTTTAGGGAGTTTTTATCTGTTTCTAACTGCGTGCTCTACCTATCCTGGGAGTGTTAGATGTGGGCAATTTAGACGGCGCTTTACTCTGTATCTAACGCATTGCTGTACCTGTCCTGGGACTGTTTGATGGGTCAGTGATGAGGAAGTTTTACTCTGTATCGATCCCTGTGCTGTACCTTCCTTGGGAATGTTTGATGTGGACAGTTTAGACGGAGCTTTACTCTGTACCTAACCCCGTGCTGTACCTGCCCTCGGAGTGTTTGATGGGGTCAATGCAGAGCGAGATTTACTCTGTATCGAACCCATTGCTGTACCTGTCCTGGGACTGTTTGATGGGACAGTGTAGTGGGAGCTTTATTCTGTATCTAACTCATCGCTGTTCCTGTCCTGGGAGTATATTATGGAATCAGGTAGAGGGAGCTTTACTATGTTTCTAATCCATTGCTGCACCTGTTTTGGGAGTGTTTGAAGGGTCAATGTCGAGAGAGCTTAACTCTGTATCCATTCTTGTGCTGTACCTGCCCTGGGAGTGTTTGATGGGACACTGTTTAGGGAGATTTTATCTGTTTCTAACCACGTGCTCTACCTACTGTGGGAGTGTTAGATGTGGGCAGTTTAGATGGCGCTTTACTCTGTATCTAACCCCATGCTGTATCTGTCCCGGGTTTGTTTGATGGGTCAGTGATGAGGGTGCTTTACTCTGTATCCATCCCTGTGCTGTACATTGCTTGGGAATGTTTGAAGTGGACAGTTTAGTTAGAGGTTTACTCTGTATCTAACCCTGTGCTGTACCAGCCATGGGAGTGTTTGATGGGGATAGTGATGAGGGAGCTTTAATCTCTATCGAAACCATTGCTGTACCTGTCCTAGGACTGTTTGATGGGATAGTGTAGAGGGAGTTTGACCTTGTATCTAAGTCATTGCTGTACCTGTCCTGGGAGTGTATTTTGGAGTCAGGTAGAGGGAGTATTACTCTGTTTCTCATCCATTGCTGTACCTATGTTGGGAGTGTTGATGGGTCAATGTCGAGAGAGCTGAATTCTGTATCCATCCTTGTGCAAGACCTGTCCTGGGAGTGCTTGATGGTGAGTGATGAGGGAGCTTTACTCTGTATCCATCCCTGTGCTGTACCTTCCTTGGGAATGTTGGAAGTGGACAGTTTTGACGGAGTTTTACTCTGTATCTAACTCATTGCTGTAAATGTCCTGGGATTGTTTGATGGGTCAGTGATGAGGGAGCTTTACTCTGTATCCATCGCTGTGCCGTACCTTCCTTGGGAATGTTTGATGTGGACAGTTTAGACGGAGCTTTACTCTGTATCTAACCCTGTGCTGTAGTTGCCCTGGGAGTGTTTGATGGGGACAGCGCAGAGGGAGCTTTACTCTATATCGAAACCAATGCAGTACCTGTCCTGGGACTGTTTGATGGGACAGTGTAGAGGGAGCTTAACTCTGTATCTAACTCATCGCTGTTCCTGTCCTGGGAGTATATTATGGAATCAGGTAGAGGGAGCTTTACTCTGTATCTAACCCATTGCTGTACCTGTCCTGGGAGTATATTATGGAGTCAGGCAGAGGGAGCTTTACTCTGTCTCTAATCCATTGCTGTACCTATTTTGGGAGTGTTTGATGGGTCAATGTTGAGAGAGCTTAACTCTGTATCCATCCTTGTGCTGTACCTGCCCTGGGAGTGTTTGATGGGACACTGTTTAGGGAGATTTTATCTGTTTCTAACCACGTGCTCTACCTACCGTGGGAGTGTTAGATGTGGGCAGTTTAGATGGCGCTTTACTCTGTATCTAACCCCATGCTGTATCTGTCCCGGGTTTGTTTGATGGGTCAGTGATGAGGGTGCTTTACTCTGTATCCATCCCTGTGCTGTACATTGCTTGGGAATGTTTGAAGTGGACAGTTTAGTTAGAGGTTTACTCTGTATCTAACCCTGTGCTGTACCAGCCATGGGAGTGTTTGATGGGGATAGTGATGAGGGAGCTTTAATCTCCATCGAAACCATTGCTGTACCTGTCCTAGGACTGTTTGATGGGATAGTGTAGAGGGAGTTTGACCTTGAATCTAAGTCATTGCTGTACCTGTCCTGGGAGTGTATTTTGGAGTCAGGTAGAGGGAGTATTACTCTGTTTCTCATCCATTGCTGTACATATGTTGGGAGTGTTGATGGGTCAATGTCGAGAGAGCTGAATTCTGTATCCATCCTTGTGCAAGACCTGTCCTGGGAGTGCTTGATGGTGAGTGATGAGGGAGCTTTACTCTGTATCCATCCCTGTGCTGTACCTTCCTTGGGAATGTTGGAAGTGGACAGTTTTGACGGAGTTTTACTCTGTATCTAACTCATTGCTGTAAATGTCCTGGGATTGTTTGATGGGTCAGTGATGAGGGAGCTTTACTCTGTATCCATCGCTGTGCCGTACCTTCCTTGGGAATGTTTGATGTGGACAGTTTAGACGGAGCTTTACTCTGTATCTAACCCTGTGCTGTAGTTGCCTTGGGAGTGTTTGATGGGGACAGCGCAGAGGGAGCTTTACTCTATATCGAAACCAATGCAGTACCTGTCCTGGGACTGTTTGATGGGACAGTGTAGAGGGAGCTTAACTCTGTATCTAACTCATCGCTGTTCCTGTCCTGGGAGTATATTATGGAGTCAGGCAGAGGGAGCTTTACTCTGTCTCTAATCCATTGCTGTACCGATTTTGGGAGTGTTTGATGGGTCAATGTCGAGAGAGCTTAACTCTGTATCCATCCTTGTGCTGTACCTGCCCTGGGAGTGTTTGATGGGACACTGTTTAGGGAGATTTTATCTGTTTCCATCCGCGTGCTCTAACTACCGTGGGAGTGTTAGATGTGGGCAGTTTAGATGCCGCTTTATTCTGTATTTAACCCCGTGCTGTACCTGTCCTGGGTGTGTTTGATGGTTCAGTGGTGATGGAGCTTTACACTGTATCCATCCCTGTGCTGTACCTTCCTTTGGAATGTTTGATGTGGACTGTTTAGATGGAGCTTTACTCTGTATCCATCCCTGTGCTGTACCTTCCTTTGGAATGTTTGATGTGGACTGTTTAGATGGAGCTTTACTCTGTATCTAACCCTGTGCTGTACCTTCCTTTGGAATGTTTGATGTGGACTGTTTAGATGGAGCTTTACTCTGTATCTAACCCTGTGCTGTACCAGCCATGGGAGTGTTTGATGGGGACAGTGATGAGGGAGCTTTACTCATTATCGAAACCATTGCTGTACCTGTCCTAGGACTGTTTGATGGGATAGTGTAGAGGGAGATTGTCCTTGTATCTTAGTCATTGCTGTACTTGTCCTGGGAGTGTATTTTGGATTCAGGTAGAGGGAGCTTTACTCTGTATCTAATCCATTGCTGTACCTGTTTTGGGAGTGTTGATGGCTCAATGTCGAGAGAGCTGAATTCTGTATCCATCCTTGTGCTATACCCATCCTGGGAGTGTTTGACGGGTCAGTGTAGCGGGAGCTTTACTCTGTATCTAACTCATCGCTGTTCCTGTCCTGGGAGTGTATTATGGAGTCAGGTAGAGGGAGCTTAACTCTGTATCTAACCCATTGCTGTACCTGTCCTGGGAGTGTATTATGGAGTCAGGTAGAGGGAGCTTTACTCTGTATCTGATCCATTGCTGTACCTGTTTTGGGAGTGTTTGATGGTCCAATGTCGAGAGAGCTTAACTCTGTATCCATCCTTGTGCTGTACCTGCGCTAGTAGTGTTTGATGCGACACTGTTTAGGGAGCTTTTATCTGTTTTTAACCGCGTGGTCTACCTACCGTGGGAGTGTTAGATGTGGGCAGTTTAGATGGCGCATTACTCTATATCTAACCCGTTGCTGTATCTGTCCTGGATGTGTTTGATGGGTCAGTGATGAGGGCGATTTATTCTGTATCCATCCCTGTGCTGTACCTTCTTTGGGAATGTTTGAAATGGACAGTTTAGATGGAGCTTTACTCTGTATCTAACCCATTGCTTCAGCTGTCCTGGGAGTGTTTGATTGGTCAGTGATGAGGGAGGTTTACTCTGTATCCATCCGTGTGCTGTACCTGCCCTGGGAGTGTTTGATGTGGACAGCTTAGACGTAGCTTTACTCTGTATCTAACGCCGTGCTGTACCGGCCCTCGGAGTGTTTGATGGGGTCAGTGCAGAGGGAGCTTTACTCTGTATCGAACCCATAGCTGTACCTGTCCTGGGACTGTTTCATGGGAGAGTGTAGAGGGAGCTTTACTCTGTATCTAACTCAGCGCTGTTCCTGTCCTGGGAGTATATTATGGAGTCAGATAGAGGGAGCTTTACTCTGTACCTAATCCATTGCTGTACCTGTTTTGGGAGTGTTTCCTGGGTCAATTGTCGAGAGAGCTTAACTCTATATCCATCCTTGTGCTGTACCTACCCTGGGAGAGTTTGATGGGACACTGTTTAGGGAGCTTTTATCTGTTTCTAAACGGGTGCTTAACCTATCGTGGGAGTGTTAGATGTGGGCTGTTTAGATGGCGCTTTACTCTATATCTAATCCCATGTTGTACCTGTCCTGGGTTTGTTTGACGGGTCAGTGATGAGGGAGCTTTACTCGGTATCCATCCATGTGCTGTACGTTCCTTGGGAATGCTTGAAGTGGACAGTTTAGACGGAGCTTTACTCTGTATCTAACCCATTGCTGTACCTGTCCTGGGAGTGTTTGATGGGTCAGTGACGAGGGAGCTTTACTCTGTATCCATCCCTGTGCTGCAACTGCACTGGGAGTGTTTGATGGGACACTGTTTGGGGAGCTTTTATCTGTTTCTAACCGCGTGCTCTACCTAACCTGGGACTGGTTATTGTGGGCAGTTTAGATGGAGCTTTACACTTTATCTAACCCTGTGCAGTTCCTGTCCTGGGATTGTTTGATTGTCAGTGATGAGGGAGCTTCTACTCTGTATCCATCACTGTGCTGTACCTTCCTAGGGAATGTTTGATGTGGACTGTTTAGACGGAGCTTTACTCTCTATCTAACCAATTGATGTACCTGACCTGGGAGTGTATTATGGAGTCAGGTAGAGGGAGTTTTACTCTGTATCTAACCCCATGCTGCACCTGTCCTGGGAATGTATTATGGAGGCAGGTACAGGGAGATTTACTCTGTATCTTGTCATGTGCTGTACGTACCGTGGGAGTGTTAGATGTGGGCAGTTTAGACTGATCGTTACTCTGTATCTAACCCATTGCTTTACCTGTCCTGGGTATGTTTGATGGGTCAGTGATGAGGGAGCTTTACTCTGTATCCATCCCTGTGCTGTACCCTACTTCGGAATGTTTGAAGTGGACAGTTTAGACGGAGCTTTACTCTGTATCTAACGCTGTGCTTTACCAGCCCTGTGAGTGTTTGATGGGGACAGTGCAGAGGGACCTTTACTCTGTATCGAACCCATTGCTGTACCTGTCCTTGGACTGTTTGATGGGACAGTATAGAGGGAGTTTGACCTTGAATCTAACTCATTGCTGTACCTGTCCTGGGAGTGTATTATGGAGTCAGGTAGAGGGAGCTTTACTCTGTATCTAATCCATTGTAGTACCTGTTTTCGGAGTGTTGATTGGTCAAGGTCGAGAGAGCTGAATTCTGTATCCATCCTTGTGCTGTACCTGTCCTGGGAGTGTGTGATGGGTCAGTGATGAGGGAGCTTTACTTTGTATCCATCCCATTGCTGTACCTGCCTTGGGAGTGTTTGATGGGAAACAGTTTAGGGAGATTTTATCTATTTCTAACTGCGTGATCTACCTACCCTGGGAGTGTTTGATGTGGGCAGATTAGATGGAGCTTTACTCTGTCTCTAACCCCGTGCTGTACTTGTCCTGGGAGTGTTTGATTGTTCAGTGATGAGGGAGATTTACTCTGCATCCATCCCTGTGCTGTACCTTCCTTGTTAATGTTTGAAGTGGACAGTTTAGACGGAGCTTTACTCTGTATCTAACCCATTGCTGTACCTGTCCTGGCAGTGTTTGATGCATCAGTGATGAGGGAGCTTTACTCTGTATCCATCCCTGTGCTTTTCCTTTCTTGGGAATGTTTGATTTGGACAGTTTAGACGGAGCTTTACTCTATATCTAACCCCGTGGTTTACCTGCCCTGGGACTGTTTGATGGGAACAGTGCAGAGGGAGCTTTTCACTGTATCGAACCCATTGCTGTGCCTGTCTTGGGACTGTTTGATGGGACAGTGTACAGAGAGCTTTACTCTGTATCTAACTCATCGCAGTTCCTGTCCTGGGAGTGTATTATGGAGTCAGGTAGAGGGAGATTTACTCTGTATCTAATCCATTGCTGTACCTGTTTTGGGAGTGTTGATGGGTCAATGTCAAGAGAGCTGAATTCTGTATACGTCCTTGAGCTCTACCTGTCCTGGGAGTGTTTGATGTGTCAGTGAGGAGGGAGCTTTACTCTGTGTCTAATCCATTGCTGTACCTGTCCTGGGAGTGTATTATTGAGTCAGCAGAGGGAGTTTTACTCTGTATCTAACCCAATGCTGCCCCTGTCCTGGGAATGTACTATGGAGTCAGGTACAGGGAGCTTTACTCTGTATCTTGTCAAGAGCTGTACCCTTCCTGGGAGTGTTTAAAGGGACAGTGTAGCGGGAGCTTTACTCTGTATCTAACCCCATGCTGTACCTGTCCTGGGAGTAGATAATGGGGACGATGTAGAGGGAGCTTTTATCTGTTTATAAGTCTGTGCTGTACCTGCCCTGGGAGTGTTTGATGCGACACTGTTTAGGGAGTTTTTATCTGTTTCTAACCACGTGCTCTACCTATCCTGGGAGTGTTTGATGTGGGCAGTTTCGACGGAGCTTTACTCTGTATCTAACGCATTGCTGTACCTGTCCTGGAACTTTTTGATGGGTCAGTGATGAGGAAGTTTTACTCTGTATCGATCCCTGTGCTGTACCTTCCTTGGGAATGTTTGTTGTGGACAGTTTAGACGGAGCTTTACTCTGTATCTAACCCCGTGCTGTACCTGCCCTGGGAGTGTTTGATGGGGGCAGTGTAGCGGGAGCTTTTATCTGTAGCTAACCCCATGCTGTACCTGTCCTGTGAGTGTATAATGGGGACTGTGTGGAGGAGCTTTATTCTGTATCTAACTCATCGCTGTTCCTGACCTGGGAGTGTATTATGGAGTTATGTAGAGGGAGCATAACTCTGTATATAACCCATTGCTGTACCTGTCCTGGGAGTGTTTGATGGGACAGTGTAGACGGAGCGTTACTCTGTGTCTAACCCATTGCTGTACCTTTCCTGGGAGTGTATTATGGAGTCAGGTAGAGGGAGTTTTACTCTACATCTAACCCCATGCTGCCCCTGTCCTGGGAGTGTATTATGGAGTCAGGTACAGGGAGATTTACTCTGTATCTTGTCATGTGCTGTACCTGTCCTGGGAGTGTTTGATGGGGACAGTGTAGAGGGAGCTTTACTCTGTATCTAACCCCATGCTGCCCCTGTCCTGGGAGTGTATTATGGAGTCAGGTACAGGGAGATTTATTCTGTATCTTGTCATGTGCTGTACCTGTCCTGGGAGTGTTTAATGGGGACGGTGTAGAGGGAGCTTTACTCTGTATATCACTCTGTGATGTACCTGCCCTGGGAGTGTTTTATGGGACACTGTTTAGGGAGTATTTTTCTGTTTCTAACCGCGTGCTCTACCTACTGTGGGAGTGTTAGTTGTGGGCAGTTTAGATGCCGCTTTATTCTATATTTAACCCCGTGCTGTAACTCTCCTGGGTTTGTTTGATGGGTCAGTGACGATGGAGCTTTACACTGTATCCATCCCTGTGTTGTGCCTTCCTTGGGAACGTTTGATGCGGACAGTTTAGACGGAGCTTTACAGTGTATCTAACGCTGTGCTGTACCAGCCCTGAAAGTGTTTGATGGGGGCAGTGTAGCGGAGGCTTTTCTCTGTATCTAACTCATTGCTGTTCCTGTCCTGGGAGTGTATTATGGAGTCAGGTAGAGGGAGCTTTACTCTGTATCTAACCCATTGCTGTACCTGTCCTAGGATTGTTTGATGGGTCAGTGATGTGGGAGCTTTACTCTGTATCCATCCCTGTGCTGTACCTTCCTTGGGATTGTTTGATGTGGACAGTTTAGATGGAGCTTTACTCTGTATCTAACCCCGTGCTATACCTGCCCTCGGAGTGTTTGATGGGGATAGTGCAGAGGGAGCTTTACTCTGTATCGAATCCTTTGCTGTACCTGTCCTGGGACTGTTTGATGGGACAGTGTAGAGGGAGCTTTACTCTGTATCTAACTCATTGCTGTTCCAGTCCTGGGAGTATATTATGGAGTCAGTTAGAGGGAGCATTACTCTGTATCTAACCCCGTGCTGTACCTGCCCTCGGAGTGTTTGATGGGGATAGTGCAGAGGGAGCTTTACTCTGTATCTAACCCATTGCTGTACCTGTCCTGGGAATATATTATGGAGTAAGGTAGAGGGAGCTTTACTTTGTATCTTATCCATTGCTGTACCTTTTTTGGGAGTGTTTGTTGGGTCAATGTTGTGAGACCTTCACTCTGTATCCATCCTTGTGCTGTACCTGTCCTGGGAGTGTTTGATGGGGACAGTGTAGAGGGAGCTTTACTCTGTATCTAGCCGCATGCTGTACCAGTCCTGGGAGTGTTTAATGGGGACGGTGTAGAGGGAGCTTTACTCTGTATATAACTCTGTGCTGTACCAGCGTTGGGAGTGTTTGATGGGGACAGTGATGAGGCAGCTTTACTCTGTTTCGAACACATTTTTGTACCTGTCCTAGGACTGTTTCATGGGATACTGTGGAGGGAGATTGACCTTGTATCTAAGTCATTGCTGTACCTGTCCTGGGAGTGTATTTTGGAGTCAGGTAGAGGGAGCTTTACTCTGTATCTAATCCATTGCTGTACCTGTTTTGGGAGTGTTGATAGGTCAATGTCGAGAGTGCTGAATTCTTTATCCATCCTTGTGCTATACCTGTCCTGGGAGTGTTTGATGGGACACTGTTTAGGGAGCATTTATCTGTTCCTAACCGCATGCTCTACCTACCGTGGGAGTGTTTGATGTGGGCAGTTTAAATGGAGCTTTATACTATATCTTACCCTGTGCTGTCCCTGTCATGGGAGTGTTTGATGGGTCAGTGATGAGGGAGCTTCTACTCTGTATCCATCCCTGTGCTGTAACTTCCTTGGGAGTGCTTGATGTGGAAAGTTTAGAAGGAGCTTTACTATCTACCTAACCCTTTGCTGTACCTGTCCTGGGAGTGTTGATGGGACATTGTAGAGGGAGCGTTACTCTGTATCTAACCCCGTGCTGTACCTGTCCTGGGAGTGTTTGATGGATCAGTGATGAGGGAGCTTTACTCTGTATCCATCCCTGTGCTGTACCTTCCTTAGGAATGTTGGAAGTGGACAGTTTAGACGGAGCTTTACTCTGTATCTAACTCATGCTGTACCTGTCCTGTGATTGTTTGATGGGTCAGTGATGAGGGATCTTTACTCTGTAACCATCCCTGTGCTGTACCTTCCTTGGGAATGTTTGATGTGGACAGTTTAGACGGAGCTTTACTCTGTATCTAACCCCGTGCTGTACCTGCCATGGGAGTGTTTGATGGGACACTGTTTAGGGAGCTCTTATCTTTTTCTAACCGCATACTCTGCCTACCGTGGGAGTGTTAGATGTGGGCAGTTTAGATGCCGCTTTATTCTATATTTAACCCCGTGCTGTACCTGTCCTGGGTGTGTTTGATGGGTCAGTGATGATGAAGCTTTACTCTTTATCCATCCCTGTTCTGTACCTTACTTGGGAATGTTTGGAGTGGACAGTTTAGATGGACCTTTACTCTGTATCTAACCCCGTGCTGTACCAGCCCTGGGAGTGTTTGATGGGGACAGTGCAGCGTGAGCTTTACTCTGTATCGAACCCATTGCTGTACCTGTCCTGGGACTGTTTGATGGGACAGTGTAGAGGGAGCTTTACTCTGTATCTAACTCATTGCTGTTCCTGTCCTGGGAGTATATTATGGAGTCAGGTTGAGGGGGCTTTACTCTGTATCTAACCCATTGCTGTACCTGTCCTGGGTGTATATTATGGTGTCAGGTAGAGGGAGCTTTACTCTGTTTCTAATCCATTGCTGTACCTGTTTTGGGAGTGTTTGATGGGTCAATGTCGAGAGAGCTTAACTCTGTATCCATCCTTGTGCTGTACCTGTCCTGGAAGTGGTTGATGGGTCAGTGATGAGGGAGCTTCTACCCTGTATCCATCCCTGTGCTGTAACTTCCTTGGGAATGTTTGATGTGGACCTTTTAGACGGAGCTTTACTCTCTATCTAACCCCGTCTGTACCTGCCCAGAGAGTGTTTGATGGGGACAGTGCAGAGGGAGCTTTACTCCTGTGACTAACCCATTGCTGTACCTGTCCTGGGAGTGTATTATGGAGTCAGGTAGAGGGAGTTTTACTCTGTATCTTGTCATTTGCTGTACCTGTCCTGGGAGTGTTTGATGGGGACAGTGTAGTGGGAGCTTTACTCTGTGTCTAACCCCATGCCGTCCCTGTCCTGGGAGTGTTTAATGGGAACCATTTAGATGGAGCTTTACTCTGTATCTAAACCCTTGCTATACCTGTCCTGGGAGTGTCTAATGGAGACAGTGTAGAAGGAGCTTTACTCTGTATATAACTCTGTGCTCTACCTGCCCTGGGAGTGTTTGATGGGACACTGTTAAGGGAGTTTTTATCTGTTTCTAACCGCGTGCTCTACCTACCCTGGGAGTGTTTGATGTGGGCAGTTTAGATGGAGCTTTACTCTGTATCTAACCCCGTGCAGTACCTGTCCTGGGAGTGTTTGATTGGTCAGTGATAAGGGAGCTTTACTCTGTATCCAACCATGTGCTGTACCTTCCTTGGGAATGTTTGATGTGGACAGTTTAGACGGAGCTTTTCTCTGTGTCTAACCCTGTGCTGTACCAGCCCTTGGAGTGTATTATGGAGTCAGGCAGAGGGAGCTTTACTCTGTATCTAATCCATTGCTCTGCCGATTTTGGGAGTGTTTGATGGGTCAATGACGAGAGAGCTTTACACTGTATCCATCCCTGTGCTGTACCTGTTTTGGGAGTGTTTGATGGGACACTGTTTAGGGAGCTTTCATCTGTTTCTAACCGCATGCTCTACCTATCCTGGGAGTGTTTAATGTGGGCAGTTTAGATGGAGCTTTACTCTGTATCTAACCCCATACTGTAACTGTCCTGGCACTGTTTGATGGGACAGTGTAGAGGGAGCTTTACTGTGTATCTAACCCTGTGCAGTTCCTGTCCTGGGATTGTTTGATTGTCAGTGATGAGGGAGCTTCTACTCTGTATCCATCACTGTGCTGTACCTTCCTAGGGAATGTTTGATGTGGACAGTTTAGACGGAGCTTTACTCTCTATCTAACCAATTGATGTACCTGACCTGGGAGTGTATTATGGAGTCAGGTAGAGGGAGTTTTACTCTGTATCTAACCCCATGCTGCACCTGTCCTAGGAATGTATTATGGAGGCAGGTACAGGGAGATTTACTCTGTATCTTGTCATGTGCTGTACGTACCGTGGGAGTGTTAGATGTGGGCAGTTTAGACGGATCGTTACTCTGTATCTAACCCATTGCTGTACCTGTCCTGGGAGTGTATTATGGAGTCAGGTAGAGGGAGCTTTACTCTGTATCTAATCCATTGCTGTACCTGTGTTGGAATTGTTTGATAGGTCAATGTCGAGCGAGCTTAACTCTCTCTCCATCCTTTTGCTGTACCTGCCTTGGGAGTGTTTGATGGGACACTGTTTTGGGAGCTTTTTTCTGTTTCTAACCACGTACACTACCTACCCTCGGAGTTTTTCATGTGGGCAGTTTAGATGGAGCTTTAGACTGTATCTAACCCTGTGCTATACCTGTCCCAGGATTGGTAGATGGGTCAGTGATGAGGGAGCTTCTACTCTGTATCCATCCCTGTGCTGTAACCTCCTTGGGAATGTTTGATGTGGACAGTTTAGACGGAGATTTACTCTCTATCTAACCCCGTGCTGTACCTGCCCTGGGAGAGTTTGATGGGGACAGTGCAGAGGGAGCTTTACTCCTGTGTCTAACCCATTGCTGTACCTGTCCTGGGAGTGCATTATGGAGTCAGGTAGAGGGAGTTTTACTCTGTATCTTGTCATTTGCTGTACCTGTCCTGGGAGTGTTTGATGGGGACAGTTTAGAGGGAGCTTTACTCTGTATCTAACCCATTGCTGTGCCTGTCCTGAGACTGTTTAATGGGGACGGTGTAGAGGGAGCTTTACTCTGTATCTAACCCATTGCTGTACATGTCCTGGGAGTGCTTGATGGGTCACTGTCGAGGGAGCTTTACTCTGTATCCATCCGTGTGCTGTACCTGCCCTGGGATTGTTTGATATGGACAATTTAGACGGAGCGTTACTCTCTATCTAACCCCATGCAGTATGCACCCCCTCGTTCTCTATACTCCTGCAAGGGAAACACCATCTCAGCATCTATGCTGTCATACCCCCTCAGAAACTTATGTTTCAATGAGATCACCTCTCTTTCTTCTGAGCTCCAATGAGCATCGGCCCAACCTGCTGAACCTTTCCTCATAAGACAAATCTTTCATCCCAGATATCATCCTTGTGAACCTTCTCTTAACTTAAATAAGGAGACAAAAATTGTACACCATAGTCAAGGTGCTGTCTCACTGCTGCCCTTTATAGTTGTTGCATGACCTCCCTATTTTTTTCGACTCATTCCCCTTGCAATAACACTCTGTTGCCTTCCTAATTATTTGCTGAACTTAATGATTCATGTACCCAGATCCCTCTATTCTCCAGCGTTGTGTAATCGCTCTCCATTTAAAGAATATTCTGCTTGTTTATTCTTCCTGCCAAAGTGGACAAACCCACATTTTCCCACATTCTACTCCATCTGCCAAATTTCAGTCCGCTTCCTTCACTTATCTATATCCCTTTGCAGACTCTTTGGTCTGAACTTTCACGGAGGTGGAAGGACTCTGTGCGTCATCAAAATGGTGGCAGACCCCTGAATCTGGAGGTGCCGCCCCTCTTATCCAGCACCAATTATTTTCACTGCGCGGTAGGAGAGGAACACAGTTTACACATGCACAGTTCATGGAGGCAACGGCACAGTCAAGGTGCAGCTGCTTTCGCTGAGAAGCAATTTTCATCACCAAAATGTGACTCATGGGATTTACAGATTTAAGTAAAAGGCCAAAACCTGCTCCCGTTCTTTGGAAAGGTCAGGTACCCTTTCAGAGAGCTTTGAAATTTTTTACTGTGCGCCACAGAACTTCAACTACTTCAAACACTGCTGTATGGCTGACACCCAAGGGAGTTGGAGGGTGGGGTCTGGGGCCTTGAAAGGGCCCATATTTTTGCCCCTTGTGATTCGGGCACCCAGGTGTGAGGAAGAAGAGTGTGCCAGGTAAAAGGAAGAGTGCACATTGTGTCAAAGAAGCTGCAGAATGGGGATGGCAGCTTTGTACATTAACGCCATAGAGGCACACGAATAGGAGCAATGTGCGGCCAGAGGGAGAGGAAAGGCCAGGCCAAGAGTTGGAGACAGTGCAGCACACCAGGGAGGAAGAGGTGGAGGATTACTGGGTCTACCGACTGCAGAGGTCATATCTTGATATGACCGAGAACCAGTGCAGAAAGCGGCTCAGGCCAGCCCAGGAATGGGAATGCCAGTGTCAGAAGGCAATGGAATGCTATTGCAAGGGGGAATGAGTCTAAAAATAGGGACTCCTTGCTCCAACTGTACAGGGCAGCAGTGAGACAACACCTAGAGTACTGCGTATGGTTTTGGTCTCATTTAAGTTCAGAAAGGGTTCAGTAGGTTGATTTCTGGTATGAAATGATTGTCTTATGAGGAAAGGTTGAGCAGGTTGGGCCTATACTTATTGGAGTTTTGAAGAATGAGAGGTGATCTCATTGAAACAAGTTCCACAGTGCAAGAGGATCTGGCACCGCGGTCTGCAGATCCACATGCCAGTGCCAGGGGCTCTCAAGGCCACAATAGCTCTGACGTTTTATGCAGCTGGCTCTTTCCAGGTCTCAGCTGGAGACCTTTGCGGTATCTCACAGTTAGCTGCACACAGCTGTATCAAGGCAGTCACTGATGCCCTTGCTCAGGTGGTGGAGAGCACTAACTCCCTTCCCATGGATGTGGCATCGCAGATGCCAAGGGCCACGGGATTTGCAGAATTAGCAGGCTTCTCTCAAGTACAGGGGCCTGACGACTGACCCACCTCACCATAACGGCACCAAGCCATCAACTAGACACCTTCAGAAGCAGGAAATCCTTCACTCCCTGAACGTGCAGCAGGTGTTGTGTGACCACACCAAGGTATTCCTGCACATCTGTGCATGGTACTCTGGAAGCTGTCACAAATCATTTATCCAGAGGGATTTGCAACTGGGTCAGCTTTGTTGGACACTAATACAGTCCCATGGTTAGCTTCTAAGGGACAGGGGCTACCCCTTAAGGAGATGTCTGATGACTCCCCTCCGGCAGTTGCAAACGGAGCCTGGATGGCACTATATAACAGCCACGTGCTGGCCCGCAACACAATAGAGCAGGCTATTGGCATCTTCAGGATGCGCTTTAAGAGAAGCTCCACAGTATTCCCCTGCAAGGTCTCCAGGCTAATCGTGTGGTGCACGCTATACAATATCACACAGCGCATGGGCCTACAACCAGAGGGGGCAGAAGCCCGGCTCATATAACTTCTGAGGAGGAGGAGGAGGAAGGTGAACAAGAGGAGGAGACCTCTGTCCAGGCTCATGGATCTGACATGGAGGTGCAGGAAGAGGGCAATGGCGGAGCAGCTGAAGGACAGGCCCTTGTAGCCATGGCTTATTCTTTACTGGAGGGGTCATCGACAGAAGTTTGTTAAGTCAGAGTAGATTCTCATAAGCTCTTGAAAGCTCACAACTTACACACAATAAACATTGAACATGGAAGCCACACTTCTCCAACAGGAGGGAGAGAACTGGTGTGTAGTGAAAGTCAGTGCCTTCAACATGGCTGAAACCATGACCATGGTAACCTTGGCTTCAACATGGTGCACAAAGGAGCCTGGAATGCACCATACAACAGCCACGTGCTGGCCCAGAACACAATAGAGCAGGCTATTGCCATCTTCAGGATGTGCTTTAAGAGAAGCTTGTACAACACAGTATTGTACAACCTGGACTGCTCATGTATATTTTAGAAGCTGGTGTCAATGAGCTGGTGAAGATGCCAGTGTGTGCCTTCTCAAACCATGCCCACTGTGCCAAAAGTGCCAGTAGGAAGCAGGACTTTATAATCAAACCTGTCGGTATTGGGTGAATGTGCTAACAGTACTGCAGCTAATGAACATTGTGCAGGGTGAGGCCACAACTGTGTCAGAACAACCTTCTGCATTATCCACCACCAGCATCCAGTTCCAGGAGTAGGGACGTCTGCAACATGCAATACTGCCAGAAACCTTATCTCCCTCTGAAACCACAGCCCCCAACACCTGTGAGACAGGGGTTGTGGGGAGACTGCACAAGCATGTTTCCCTGGAACGTACATGGCATCTTGACATGTGGACAATCAGCTTAAGTGACTGTAGGACATTCACATGTGGATGATTGCCTTCAAGGCTCACACTTGAAGTGGACTTGATAAACTGGATTTGACCTTTAAGCCTGATCATTGATCCTCCCTTAATGATGAGAGAAGCTGCAGTGAGCATTTCGATCCAGTGACTTTACCTGAAGGCCTGGAGAAGGTAACAGTTTCCGCTGCCGGATATGCATGGGCTCACCCTTACTCCTGACGGCGTCAATGAGAGATGAACTTGAGCATGTGGTCTTCAATGCCACTGGCAAGGACCACCTTCATCCTGTTAACATTCGCATTGAGGGTATTAATGTACAAACACAGACTGAAACCTTCTTGACTCTACTGATGTGTGTTCACAACGTGCTTAATTCTGATGTATACAAATTGATGTTACGCTGGCAAATCCATCAATGATGGAGGTGAACTGGTGCCTTACTTCTAAGTGACCCTACAAAGCGTCCCCACCAACCCCCCACCCCCCCTGCCGTGTTGCCTTGGAGGAGGTGGAGGCAGGCTCCTCAGCTCTCGGTGCTATATGGCATTGTTGGGTGAGTGGCCGACCTCATGATGTGCAGGGACCCACTCGGAGCCTAGCTCAGACTGCAGCTTCAACTTTTCTGCAGTGGCAGCCATGTCAGAGCAGATGGGACCTCTGGCAGAGGGGCTGGGGAGCTAGAAGAAGATGAGAATATTCATATGCTCTCAGGCCCTTCAACCTCCTCACTAATCTCCACAGTCCTAGGTTGGCCTTCAGGTGGGGCTGTCTGCTTCTGCTCAGCGGTTGTCCATTCCAGCAACTGCTGTGCTTCCAGTGCAACCACCCTGTTAAGGAAACACAGCCCCTCATGTATTCCATGGATGTCAATGCTCATCCACTCAGTGGAGTGCTCCAGACTACTGAGCGAGTCCTGTACCTTTTGTAGGGAGGTGCACTGCTCTTGCATCCGCTCTGATTGATGCTACATGTGTCTCTCTATAAGATTGACTACTTTCTCATGGTTGGAGCTCATGTGGTCGAGCCTGCGACAAGGCGGAGTTCATCACTGGAATGGACTCCTCCACTCCCAGTGCGTGAGCTCACATTGCCACAGAGAATTCTGCCAGATGCCCACACACCTACTGAAGCTCCAAATACTGTGCCCCATAATGTGACTCCTGAGACCCTACGTCCACGCCCAGTGGAGCATTATTGTGACTTTCCTCCCTCCTCCGAGGGGCACTGTACACACGTCTCTGACTCTGACACCTTGTCCTGCACTCTGGTGCAGTGCCCTTTTCCACGTGGCATCGACTCTGCACATCCCTCTGGTGCTAGTATGTGTGCTGATGCAGAGTGAGTAGAATGTGACGCTGCCTCCTCAGACATCTCCTCCTCCTCCTCATGCCTAAGGGATGAGGTGGCCTGGGGGTTGGGGTTGAGGGATGGGGGGAGGGTGAGCAAGTGATGCTGGGACCAGTGTGAGACACAAAAGGAGGTAATGAGACTTAGCCTTGTGAGAGGACACTCTGATACACACCATTGCCTTTAGCCTCTAACCATAACCACATTTCCCTTATCTTTAATCCTTCACACTCCCTCTCATACCAATACTCCCTTTTGGTCAATGCACTAATGGGATCACCTTCACCATTACCACCATGTTCCAAAGTGCCTCCACCATAACCTGCTATGGACAATTCTGCATCCGTGACAACCAGCCTGGTGGGCACCCTAGCTACCTCCTTGTCCGCCTCCTCCATGTTCCTCATTGCCCATAGCCTCACGACCCCACCCACGGACCAGGCCATCTGCCTGGTATAATGGGCTCTCTTGTCCAGCAGGTATAACATAAGGAGTAATGTTAGCTGAATAGATAGTGCTGCCACAGAGTCTGTCAGTGCTTCACAGTGCACACTGACATTTCTACAGGAGTGGCTCAGACACACCTCTCCTGTAGCGTGGAGGCTTGTATGTGTCAGGTCTGCCACCATTGGTGCAGCATTCAGAGTAAACCTCCATGTGGTTGAGCTGAGCATCTTGGGGCTTCTTCCTCCATTGATTCCAAGACCGTCCAGGGTCTCCTGTGATGCTCATGATGGAGGCTACCTCCTGCCATACCCTCTGGATCACTATGGGCAGGTTCTGCCGATCACTGGAATATAATGTGCTGCACCGTCTCTGGGCCTCCTCCAGCAGGATCTGGAGGTCCTGGTCTCTGAAGCAGGGTGCAGCTGCTCCCGCTCCTGCCCCACTTTCCCTTCTTTGAGATATTCTGGCATGAGAAATGCAAAATGAAAAGGCACACAAAGTTTCCAGCTTTGGGATGGAAGCACACATGCACATGCACACACACACATCTGCTTACATACACAAACCACACTCTCAATCTCATCAATGTCTAATGTTGGGGGTGGCTGGAGAAATGGGTCTGAATGAATACAGGGTAGCCAGGCTTTTGTTTCTGTCACTCTCAGACGCCGCTGGCCTGCTCTCTGAGTCACACTGTGCTCCCTTGACAGTGGACAGCTGTTCGGGCCCTGTTCCCTGAGAGATGGGTGTAACGAGGGTAGCTGGAAGGACAAAGGTTTATGAAACATGTGGTGTGTGTCAGTCATTCCCTGAGGCACATGGTATCCCGAATCAATGCAAAGTATCATAAGCAGCTGATGGTGACAAGTTGCTGCCATGACTGTGTCTGGTAAAGCTTTTCCAGCCTGAAATTGGCAGAGCATGCTCCTTCATTATTGGTGAACAGGCAGCAGTAATGACTATATTTATTATGGAAAGCACATAATGGGCCATCTCTTGCAGTGTCAGCAATTAGTTCGAAAACTATTACTGTGAGTACACGCTTGACAGCTGATGTCTCCTCTGAGCAACAGCAATACCTCCATACACTTCTTGCCTCACAGCTGGAAGTCTTTACCAATCCTCCTTTTAAACTCCAACCAAGTTGCGTAACCCATGCCGGGCCTGCCTTTGCAGGGTGAACGGGCCTGACTCCAGCACGCCCCTGCACATGTCTGCGCAGTGAGCGTATGTTCCAAGGATATGCGTCTGCGCAGTGAGTGTATATTCCAAAGATACACGTCTACGCAGTCTTTATATTCCAAGGGAACGCGTCTGCGCAGTGAGTGTATATTCCGAGAGTATGTGTCTGCGCAGTGAGTGTATATTCCGAGAGTACGTGTCTGCGCAGTGAGTGTATATTCCGAAAGTACGTGTCTGCGCAGTGAGTGTATATTCCGAGAGTACGTGTCTGCGCAGTGAGTGTATATTCCGAAAGTACGTGTCTGCGCAGTGAGTGTATATTCCAAAAGTACGTGTCTGCGCAGTGAGTGTATATTCCGAGGGTACGTTTCTGCGCAGTGAGTGTATATTCCAAGGGTACGTGTCTGCACAGTGAGTGTATATTCCGAGGGTACGTGTCTGCGCAGTAAGTGTATATTCCGAGCGTGTCTGCGCAGTGAGTGTATATTCCAAGAGTACGTGTCCGTGCAGTGAGTGTATATTCCGAGGGTAAATGCCTGCGCAGTGAGTGTATATTCCGAGGGTCCGTGTCTGCGCAGTGAGTGTATATTCCGAGGGTCCGTGTCTGCGCAGTGAGTGTATATTCCCAGGGTCCGTGTCTGCGCAGTGAGTGTATATTCCGAGGGTCCGTGTCTGCGCAGTGAGTGTATATTCCCAGGGTCCGTGTCTGCGCAGTGAGTGTATGTTCTGAGGGTACATGCCTTCGCAGTGAGTGTATATTCCGAGGGTACATGTCTGTGCAGTGCGTGTATATTCCAAGGGTACGTGTCTGTGCAGTGAATGTATGTTCCAAGGGTACTTGTCTGTGCAGTGAGTGGTGTATTCCAATGGTAAGTGTCTGCACAGTGAGTGGCGTATTCCAAGGCTACGTGTCTGTGCAGTGAGTGGTGTATTCCAAGGCTACGTGTCTGTTCAGTGAGTGGTGTATTCCAAGGGTACACATCTGTAGAATGCATGATATAATGCAATGATACGTGTCTCTAAACTGAGTGCTCTAATAGAAGGAAATGTGTCTCTGGAGGTCATGTTATATTTCGAGGATAGATTGTCTTGATGGCGTGGTAGAACACAAGGGTTAGTGGCTCTTTGTTTATATTCCTTCATGGGATGTGGGTGTCACTGGCCAGGCCAACATTTATTGCCCATTCCTAATTGCCCTTGAGAAGGCGGTGATGAGTCCATGTGGTGTAGGTATACCCACAGTGCATCGACAGTGAAGGAACAGCGATATAGCTCCAAGTCAGGATAGTGTGCTGCTTGGAGGAGAACTTGTGATGGTGTTCTCATCCATCTGCTGTCTAGATGGTAGTGGTTGTGGGTTTGGAAAGTGCTGTCTAAGGATCCTTGGTGAGTTGCTGCTGTGCATCTTGTAGATGGTACACACTGCTGCCACTGTGTGTCAGTGGTGGACACAGTACAGCCACAGTATTTATATGGCTGGTCCAGTTCTGTTTCTGGTCAGTTAACCCCCAGGGTGTTGATAGTGGGGGATTCAGCAATGATAATGCCATTGAATGTCAAAGGGAGATGGTTAGATTCTCTCTTGTTAGAGATGGTCATTGCCTGACATTGTGTGGCGCGAACGTTACTTGCCACTTGTCAGTCCAAGCCTGAATATTGTCCAGGTTTTTTTAAATTCATCCATGGGATGTAGACTGGCTGGGCCAGCATTTATTGCCCATCCCTAATTGCCATTGAGAAGGTGGTGGTGAGTTGCATATGCTTCTGGACATTTTCAGTATCTGAGGGGTCATGAATGATGCTGAACATTGTGCAATCATCAGCGAACATCCCCACTTCTGACCTTATGATGAAAGGAAGGTCATTGATGAAACAGCTGAAGATGGTTGAGCTGAGGGCACTACCCTGAGGAACTCCTGCAGTGATGTCCTGGAATTGAGATAACTGACCTCCAATAACCACAACCATCTTCCTTTGTGCTAGGTATGACTCCAACCTATGGAGAGTTTTCCCTCTGATTCCCATTGACTCCAATTTTGTTAGGGTCCCTTGATGCCACACTCAATGTGATGTCAAGGGCAGTCACTCTCACCTGGAGTTCAGTTCTTTTGTCCATGTTTGGAGCTGAGGGACCCTGATAGAACATAAACTGACTGTCAGTGAGTAGGTAATTGCTGAGTAATTGCCACTTGATAGCACAGTTGATGACCCCTTCCATTACTTTATTGATGATCGAGAGTAGACTGATGGGGCGGTAATTGGCTGGGCAATTTTCCACATAGCCAGGTAGATGCCAGTATTGTGGCTGTACTAGAACAGCTTGGCTAGAGGTATGGCAGGTTCTGGAGCACAAGTCATCAGTACTATTGCCAGAATATTGTCAGGGCCCATAGTTTTGCAGTGCCCAGTGTCTTCAGCTGTTTCTTGATATTAAGTGGAGTGAATCAAATTGGCTAAAGACTGGCATCTGTGATGAAGAAACCAAATCCTTAGCTTTTTTAAGGGCTGTCTTTCACCTCATGCTTTCTATTTATTAATTTTCAGCCTTGCTGTCTCATAACGGGTTGGCATATGGACTCAAAGTATAATTTCATTAAGGAAATGGTTAAAATGCTGAGATGTATTACCCACTCGGCACTTCTGACTGAAGCTTGTAGCAAATGCTTCAGCCTTACCTTTTGCACTGATGTGCTGGGCTCCTCCATCATTGAGGATGGGGATATTGGTGGAGCCTCCTCCTTTAGTGAGTTGTTTAATTGTCCACCACCATTCATGACTGGATGTGGCAGGACTGTTGACTGTGGTTGTGGGATTGCTTAGCTCTGTCTATGGTGTAATTCTTATGCTGTTTCTGCTGTTTGGCACGCAAGTAGTCCTGTGTTATACCTTCCCCAGGTTGACACCTCATTCTTAGGTATTCCTAGTGCTGGTCCTGGCATGCCCTCCTGCACTCTTCACCGAACCATGGTGATCCCTGGCTTTGATGGTAATGGTAGAGTGAGGGATATGCCGGGCCAAAAGGTTACAGATTGTGTTCGAGTACAATTCTGCTGCTGATGGTCCACAGATCATAGATGATGCCCAGTCTTGAGTTGCTAAATCTGTTCAAAATCTAACCCATTTAACAGTGGTAGTGCCACACAACACAATGGAGGGTATCCTCAATGTGGAAGTGGGACTTTGTCTACACAAGGACTGTGTGGTTGTCATTCCTACGAATACTATTATGGACAGATGCATCTGTGGCAGGCAGGTTGGTGAGGATGAGGTCAAGTATGCTTTACCCTCTTGTTGGTTCCCTCATCACCTGCCGCAGACCCAGTCTAGCAGCTATGTTACTTAGGACGCAGCCAGCTCGGTCAGTAATGGTGCTACTAAACCATGCTTAATGATGGACATTGAAGTCCCCCACCCAGAGTACATTCTGTGCCCTTGCTACCTTCAGTGCTTCCCCCATGTAATGTTCAACATGGAGGAGCACTGATTCATCAGCTGAGGGAGGGCTGTACATGGTAATCAGCAGGAGGTTTCCTTGCCCATGTTTGGCCCAATGTCATGGGACTTCATGGGGTCCAGAGTTGATGTTGAGGACTCCCAACTGTATACCACTGTGCTGCCACCTCTGCTGGGTCTGTCCTGCCAGTGAGACAGGACATACCCAGGGATGGTGATATCTGGGACATTATCTGTAAGGTATGATTCTGGCAGATGTCCCCAGATGTGAGTAAGGAGGAATTTGCAACATCGACAGGACTGGGGTTGCCATTGTCTTTTCCAGTGCCTTGGTCAATGTTGGGTGATCCATCCAGTCCTTTTTGTAGACTTTATAGTGGCTTGCCAGGCCATTTCAGAGTCAGCCACATTGATGAGGGCCTGGAGTCACATGTAGGATGGGAGACCAGGTGAGATTTCCTTCTGTGATCAGCATGTGTGAACCAGATGGATCTTTACAACAATCAATTGTAGTTCCATGGTCACCAGGACTGAGACTACCTTTCTATTCCACATTTCTTAACTGAATTTAAATTCCAACAGCTGCCATGGTGGGATTTGAACCCATGTCCCCAGAGCATTAACCTGGATCTCTGGATTACTAGTCCAGTGACATTACCAGTAAGCCACTGCCTCTCCTTTCTGAGCCATGTTGTATTCCAGAAGTATATGGGTCTCTGGAAGGAGTGTTAGAAAACAACAGAAGATGTTCTGGAGGGAGAGGTATATTGCAGGCATACATGTCCTTGGAAGGAGTGTTAGGGGGCATGAGTATATATTACAATCTTATGTGTTTCTGGAGGGAATGGTATTTAAAGGGCACAAGTCTCTTAATTGTATGGTTTATTACCTAGGTATGTGCCTCTGGAGGGGGTGGTATACTACAAAGACACGTCTCGGAAGCAGAGCTATCAGGTAAGGGTATGTATCTGGATGGATGGTTAGAATACAAATATACATGTCTTTGGAGGGAGCAATATACTGGAAGGGTAGCTGTCTCGATAGGGAATGGTACATTATAAGTGCACGTATTTATGTCTGGACCAAGCAATATATTACATGGGTCCATCTTTCTCCTGAAGTTGTGTTATATTGCAAGAGTACTTGTCATGGGAGGTAAGGAAATATTGTAAACATATGTTGCTACAATCCCCGTAACCACTGATAATCAATGTAGCAGCAGCTAATAGCCCAAACAACAGAAAGGCACATCCACATTAACTAATTAACACAACTGAAATCCATTATGCTACATTTCCTCATTACACACCCTAATAAATCCAGGTCCATCACTGTGGCCAAAACCAAGACACAGAGCTGTTCTTTGTTCAGAGAGTTTACTGACCTGTTCAGGCACACCGCTCTCCCCCTATTCCCGGGGTCACAGCTCTCCCCCTATTCCCGGGGTCACAGCTCTTCCCCTATTCCCGGGGTTACAGCTCTTCCCCTGTTCCCGGGGTTACAGCTCTTCCCCTATTCCCGGGGTTACAGCTCTTCCCCTATTCCCGGGGTTACAGCTCTCCCCCGTTCCCGGGGTTACAGCTCTTCCCCTATTCCCGGGGTTACAGCTCTTCCCCTATTCCCGGGGTTACAGCTCTCCCCCGTTCCCGGGGTTACAGCTCTTCCCCCGTTCCCGGGGTTACAGCTCTTCCCCTATTCCCAGGGTTACAGCTCTTCCCCCGTTCCCGGGGTTACAGCTCTTCCCCTATTCCCAGGGTTACAGCTCTCCCCCGTTCCCGGGGTTACAGCTCTCCCCCTATTCCCGGGGTTACAGCTCTCCCCCGTTCCCGGGGTTACAGCTCTCCCCCGTTCCCGGGGTTACAGCTCTCCCCCGTTCCCGGGGTTACAGCTCTTCCCCTATTCCCGGGGTTACAGCTCTTCCCCTATTCCCGGGGTCACAGCTCTTCCCCTATTCCCGGGGTCACAGCTCTTCCCCTATTCCCGGGGTTACAGCTCTTCCCCTATTCCCGGGGTCACAGCTCTTCCCCTATTCCCGGGGTCACAGCTCTTCCCCTATTCCCGGGGTTACAGCTCTTCCCCTATTCCCGGGGTCACAGCTCTTCCCCTATTCCCGGGGTCACAGCTCTTCCCCTATTCCCGGGGTCACAGCTCTCCCCCTATTCCCGGGGTCACAGCTCTTCCCCTATTCCCGGGGTCACAGCTCTCCCCCTATTCCCGGGGTCACAGCTCTCCCCCGTTCCCGGGGTTACAGCTCTTCCCCTATTCCCGGGGTCACAGCTCTTCCCCTATTCCCGGGGTCACAGCTCTCCCCCGTTCCCGGGGTTACAGCTCTCCCCCTATTCCCGGGGTCACAGCTCTCCCCCGTTCCCGGGGTCACAGCTCTCCCCCTATTCCCGGGGTCACAGCTCTCCCCCTATTCCCGGGGTCACAGCTCTCCCCCTATTCCCGGGGTCACAGCTCTCCCCCTATTCCCGGGGTCACAGCTCTCCCCCTATTCCCGGGGTCACAGCTCTCCCCCTATTCCCGGGGTCACAGCTCTCCCCCTATTCCCGGGGTCACAGCTCTCCCCCTATTCCCGGGGTCACAGCTCTCCCCCTATTCCCGGGGTCACAGCTCTCCCCCTATTCCCGGGGTCACAGCTCTCCCCCTATTCCACCCAGAATCACACTCTCCTTCTGAGCCTTCCTATATTTATATTGCTGAACAAACAGGAATTATCTAACATTTGCTCTCAGTTGAACAAACAGCATTTTGAAATGTTTCTTCCTGGTTTCAAACCAAGGACTTTTTGCTTGTTAGGCAAAGGTTATAGCCACAACACTTCAGGAACACTGCATCCCCTATTTTTACATGCTCAAAGACAACCCATACTCATCATCTGCTTGTCCTAACCTTAACAATGACAGTAATAAACCTTAACAATGTAATTAACAAGACATTAAGATACCCTACAGCAGACATTTATCCTTCTGGATTAAACCCTGCGCTCCTCCTGGATTTTCAGCATGCTTTCTCCCCCTGCCACATCAAGGTGCTTCCTTTGAAAATCTGCCCACTCAGTCTTCTGAGGATCCCCCAAACCATCTTCCAGCAGAACGGCACTCCTCTGTGAATCCTCTGGCAACTTTTCGTTCCTTAAATCCCCACAATTCCCGTTTCTTCGAGCAGAGAGCCATTTCTCACCAGCATCCTACTTGGTGCCTAACGCACAAGACTTGCCTCTGATATTCGCAGCAGCAGCTGTTTCTATGGCTCTCTCCATCTCTCTGAGTTTGTCTTCCAGTAAACCAGTTGCCCCTCCTTTGTGTCAAGTTGTGAAAACTGGCGCTTGATTGTCAATAGGTTTTGCCTCTTCCCCCATGACAACTGGACTGTGTGGATTTGCCTCCAGGCACAGAGTTCAGTCTGATCTCACAATCGCCCTACTTGGGACATTTTAGCTCACTTTAAATTAGTGGGAACATTTTAAAACATTATATAGTTTTAAAAACATTAATTAAAACATTAATAAAAACGTTAGCTAGTATGAAGTCTCACGTTCGTAACAGCATGCCTGTGGAGGGAGTGATGTAATAGACCCCAGACTGAATGGTATATTACAAGGATATGTGTCTCAGGATGGAGTAGTACATTACAGAGGTATATGCCTGTGGAAGAAAGCTACAATAAAAGAGTATGCATCTCTGGAGGGAGTGGAAAATTTCAAAGGTATATGTATCTGAACGGAGTGTCATATTGAAAAGAATTGTGACTCTGGTTGGAGTGTATATTACAAGTATACATGGCTCTGAGCTGAGTGCTAGAATGCAAGATTTCCTGTCTCTGGAAGTTGTATTCACAAGGGTACGTGTCTCTGAAGAGACGGGTATGTTACTAGGATAGGTGTGTCTGGACCGAGTAGTGTATTACAAGGCTTCATGCCTCTTATCAGTTTGTAATATTACAAGGGTACATGTCTCTGTGCGAAGTGCTAGAATACAAGGGTATGTTTCTCTGTTGTGTGTCATATAATACAATGTACATATCTGTGAAGGGACTGTTGTAATACGGGGTACGTGTTTCTGGAGGTAGTGGTATATAACAAAGGTACGTGTCTCTAGACCGAGTGCTGTAAAACGAGGTCACATGTCTCTGGAGAGAGTGGCACATTACTAGTGTGTGTGTCTCTGGATGCAATGCTATAATCCAAGGGTATGTGTTCCTGGACTGAATATATTACAAAGGTAACTGTCTCTGCTTTAATCCCAGAGTTTTATACTTAATGGAGTTATTACTTTTTAAAAATGATTATACTAAATGATGGCAGATTTTAAAGTTTGAGAAAGAAAGGGAGAAAAGAAATGAATTTTAAAAAACTGCTTTGTTAATATTTACCTGCAATTAAATGCTTCAACAATATCTGGCCTTTGAATGCTCAAATATATTTCCAGTAAGTCTTGTCAAAGATTAACACAATTAACACAAGTGGCCAGCTCCTGTTGCATGCAGATTCCCTTCTGATGCGTGGTTAGATGTCTCCTTCCAACACTCTGCAACTCTGAAAGAAAACTGACAATGCTGATCTCTCCAACAGCTGTAAGGATGTCCAATGTGTTCAACCATTTATGCCCCTTTACAGTAGATGGAGCTTTGGTTTTTATCTAGGCTGGAGGCGGATGTTTGAGGGCAAATCAACAACTGACATATGGGGGCTTTCAAACGTCAGTTGATAAGAATTCAGGACCGGCAAGTTCCTGCTAGGATGAAGGATAAGTATGGCAAGTTTCAGGAACCTTGGATAACGAAGGACATTGTGAGATTAGTCAAAAAGAAAAGGGAAGCATTCATAAGGGCTAGAAGGCTGGGAACAGATGAAGCCCATGGAGAATCTAAAGAAAGTAAGAAGAAACTTAAGCAAGGAGTCAGGGGGGCCAAAAGTGGCCATGAAAAGTCATTGGCAACCAGGATTAAGAAAAATCCTAAGACCTTTTATACATATGTAAAAAGCAAGAGGGTAGGCAGGGAAAGGGTAGGCCCACTCAGGGACAGAGGTGGGAATCTGAGAATGGAGCTAGAAGAAATGGGAGAGATACTAAATGAGTACTTCTCATCAGTATTCACCAAAGAGAAGGACTTAGCGGTTGATTTGTCTAGGGAAGAGTGTATAGATAGCCTGGATCACGTTGAGATAAAAAAAAGAGGAGTTATTAGGCGTCTTGAAGAATATTAAGGTGGATAAGCCCCCAGGGCCAGATGGCATCTACCCCAGAGTACTGAGGGAGGCAAGGGAGGAGATTGCTGGGGTCTTGACAGAAATCTTTGTATCCTCACTGGCTACAGGTGAGATCCCAGAGGACTGGAGAATGGCCAATGTTGTTCCATTGTTTAAGAAGGGTAGCAGGGATAATCCAGGAAATTACAGGCTAGTGAGCCTTATGTCAGTGGTAGGGAAATTTTTGGAGAAGATTCTTCGTGACAGGATTTACTACCATTTGGAAGCAAATGGGTATATTAGTGAGAGGCTGCATGCTTTTGTGAAGGGAAGGTCATGTCTCACTAACTTGATCGAGTTTTTCGAGGAAGTGACAAAGATGATCGACGATGGAAGGGCAGTGGATGTTATCTACATGGATTTCAGTAAGGCCTTTGACAAGGTCCCTCATGGCAGACTGGAACAGAAGGTAAAGTCGCATGGGATCAGAGGTGAG
Source organism: Carcharodon carcharias (assembly GCF_017639515.1). NCBI lineage: Eukaryota > Metazoa > Chordata > Chondrichthyes > Lamniformes > Lamnidae > Carcharodon > Carcharodon carcharias. Next base: position 36,894,432 of record NC_054482.1, on the reverse strand, counting down.
CTGGCAAGATGGATACAGAATTGGCTTGGTCATAGAAGACAGAGTGTAGCAGTGGAAGGGTGCTTTTCTGAATGGAGAGCTGTGACTAGTGGTGTTCTGCAGGGATCAGTGCTGGGATCTTTGCTGTTTGTAGTATATGTAAATGATTTGGAGGAAAATATAACTGGGCTAATTAGTAAGTTTCAGATGACACTAAGGTTGGAGGAGTTGCAGATTGTGAAGTGGATTGTCAAAGGATACAGCGGGATATAGATCGGTTGGAGACTTGGGTGGAGAAATGGCAGATGGAGTTTAATCTGGACAAATGCAAGGTAATGCATTTTGGAAGGTCTAATACAGGCAGGAATTACACAGTAAATAGCAGAACCCTTAAGTGCGTCGATGGGCAGAGGGATCTGGGTGTACAGGTCCACAGGTCACTGAAAGTGGCAACGCAGGTGGATAAGGTAGTCAGGAAGGCATATAGCATGCTTGCCTTCATTGGCAGGGGTATTGAGTATAAAAGCTGGGAAGTCATGCTGCAGCTGTATAGAACCTTGGTTAGGCCACACTTGGAATATTGTGTGCAATTCTGGTTGCCACATTACCAGAAGGATATAGAGGTGTTGGAGAAGGTGCAGAGGAGGTTTACCAGGATGTTGCCTGGTCTGGAGGTTATAAGCTATGAGGAGAGGTTGGAGAAACTAGGATTGTTCTCACTAGAGTGACGGAGATTGAGGGGCGACTTGATAGAAGTTTACAAAATTAGGAGTGGCATTGACCGAATAGATAGTCAGAAGCTTTTTCCCAGGGTGGAAGAGTCAATTACTAGGGGACATAGATTTAAGGTGAGAGGAGAAAACAATAGAGGAGATGTGCGGGGCAAGTTTTTTACGCAGAGGGTAGTGAGTGTCTGGAATTCGCTGCCAGAGGAGGTGGTGGAAGCAGGTACGATAGTGGTGTTTAAGAGGCAGCTTGACAAATACATGAATAGGATGGGAATAGAGGGATATGGACCCCAGAAGTGCAAAATGTTTTAGTTTGACAGGCAATATGATTGGTGCAGGCTTGGAGGGCCAAAGGGCCTGTTCCTGTGCTGTACTTTTCTTTGTTCTATATTGACAGCCATACCATCCTATGAAGCTTCCCTTAAAATCACAAGACCCAGTTATATTCTGAGCTCTTTGTTTAAACCATAGGGTTTAAACCCACCCAGAAAGTTGTCCGTCTTTCTTTTGCTTGCGGTCATCCTTTGAGATAAAGTCCTTTGTACAATGAATGCTAGAACTCCCACCTCCTCTAAGTTGGACAATCTCCAAGGTCCATCCAAATGCCAATGTCTTTTCTTCACCTGTACTATCTCTGTTTCTTTCTGATTGTCTTTGTTTCATTTCACTGCCTTTAATTTTAAAAGACTCTAAAACAAGCATTTCTTCCATCAGCTGATTTCTATCTTATGGCAAGACCTGAGAGTTAACATGGTCAAGCTAAAAATGATGTTAGTGTTCTTTATTTCCTTACTGTTTCCCCAAACAGTTTTTAGTGTTACATGACACGACCAGGCTGCTGACAATTGTTTCCTTTTTAACTTTTCCCATCCATGATGGGTCTTGATGTTGATATATCTCTGTTTTGTAATGGCTGTTCCAGATCAGTTAATGTCCCTTGGCTGGTGAGTCTAGAACCAGGGGTTGTAATCTCAGGATAAAGGGCAGGCCATTCGAGACCGAGATGAAGAGGAATTTCTTCATTGAGAGGGTGGTGAATCTTTGGAGTTCTCTACCCCAGAGGGCTGTGGAAGCTCAATCATTGAGTGTGTTCAAAACAGAAATCAATAGATTTCTGGAGACTAATGACATCAAAGGGTATGGAGAGGGTACAGGAAAGTGATGTTGAGGTAGATGTTCAGCCATGATCTAACTGAATGTGGAGCAGGCTTGATGGGCTGAAGGGCCTACTCCTGTTCCTATGTTCCTTTAAGCTTTGCTAACTGTTCCTGGCCAGCATTAAATGTTATTACCAAACTGAATATCATTTTTGAGCAAGTTAGTTCTAAGCACATGATTTGCAAGCACTATGGTAACGACTTATTCATCAAGCATTCACTTCTACCCGACTACAGACAACAAAGCTTCTACAATTAACTGTAGCTAAACTGCATCACATACTGGTGTAATTATTCGTTTAACTTGGTAACCATATTCTAACATATACTTTTCCTAATTAAGCACTTATCCTAATTAGCAGCTAGTGAATATACTTGAGAAGGAAATATTCTTATTGACTTCTCATTGTCAACCCCTTACTAACCTAAGTATTGCTATCAGGTTTATAGATTGGTACTCCCCTGCAGATCACCTCACTCAATGACATCCCTTATCTTTTTGCAGGAGTGCTATGAATTCTCAGCATTAACACTTAAATACACGTAATACAATTCAGGCAAGAGATTATGATACAGACAAAGAAAAGCATAACACATTGTACCAAAAGCTGTAGTTCAACATATCCTCAATCATGCTTAAACTTTACTCCCTTTCCCCTGACGCATCATGTGGGTAGTTCTTACTAAATATTATTTCTTCCTGGCTTTTAATTTTTATAATCTAATTTTGTTTCCTTTTTACTTCAATTTTATTCCTTCTGGCCTTTACCAGTGTGTTTCATTCCATCCTGATTGTTGTAAAATCATTTTCTCTATGGTGTATGTGTCTCAACCTACTGGCCGTTTAACAAAATAGGAGCAGGAGTAGGCCATTTGGCCTCTTGAGACAGGTCCGCCATTCAATAAGATCATAGCTGATACAACTATAGGTTCAACTTCACTTCAGTGCCTCCCCCCCTACTCTCTTGGAGATCAAAAATCTGTCTAAACTCCTTGCCTCTACTGGTCTCTGGGGTAAAGAATTCCAAAGATTAACAATCCTCTGAGAGAAGATATTGTCTCTGTCTTTAATGGCAGACCCATATTCTGAAGGTATTCCCCCCCCATTCTAGATTCCCCAGCTCGCCAATAATCAAATAATGCCCACAATGCAGTCAATGATCTGGATGCAGATGTAAAACACTGAAATGAGTGTGTGCTGCATCACACATGTAGATAGGGCATCTCACTCATGATGATTAGACAGCAGTGCCATCAGAGCTCACTGAAATAATTTTGCTACACCCATCCCGGCCAATGGTCCTGGTTAAGAACTGGGCACCATGTGCATCAGTCCTGGCTTCCATACATCTCTGCAAACTGCACCAACTACATCCTGTGACACCAGAAATGACAGTGCAGCCACTGTAGTGGCAAAAGCACACGACTGACATTAACTAATCAATACATGGCCTACCAAGCTGCATTGCACATCCCGAGGCTGAAATACAAGACTGCACTATGTGCTAAGGCAATCCCAATACTTCCTTTATCACCTACTCCTGAAGGTTTACCATCACCAGCAGCCAGCAGCTCCGATGCCCTGCTGATCTCCAGGGCCATGTGCTCCACATGGGCCTCGGGTAGGGCCTCCCACCCCCAGCCTGGGCCATCTCTTTCACATCCTTTGTCCTCTAGTTCTGCAGCCAAAACATGAATTTGTGTTGCCCTCATATATATCACGTGGAGAGATGATGCTCTTCAGCGTGTCCGTGCATACTGCCTATTCACATCTGCTTTGCACACAGCTAAATGAGCTGCTTACACAATCGGCTGCTTCAGCACTGAGGATTGTAATCGCCGGATCTTGCGTTTTATCTGCAGCATGTAGATGTGACCTTTCCCTTGGAGCTCTAGGACAAGCTACTCACCTTGCCAGATGGCAACAGGTCACTGAACCTTTTTCGGCACTGGATCTGTGATCTCCCACGGTCTCCAGTGGCACTCACCACTGCCACGATCTGAATCCGTGCCTTGGTCATAGCAGGCAGTTTGTGATGGTCGCCTGGGTAGATGACGCCTCTTTGCCTTTGCACCTTCTCTACCAGGACTTCCAGGTCCCGGTGGGAAAAGCGTGGGGCAGCTGACCCCATCCCTTCAGATCCGGGTACTCTGCGTGACATTCTAAGAATTAATGATTTGTTCATGAAAATGTACGGTGAGAAGGGTATTTTGTTGCTGTAATTTACTTTTGTGTCCTTACATGCAATAACCATTCAAAACATCTCACTTATGAATACTTTTAATAGTGTAATTGAGAGAAGGGCTCTGCACATACACTTAGTGCCATGTATATTGCGGCTGTCACTCCAAGGGGAAATGCTGTGTTTAATGACAACTGACAGCCGTACTGGCGTACTCCACCTTATTCAGACTGTTATGCTGCTGCACTGTGCAAACATGAGGGACCTGGTCAGACGTCCGCAGCGTGGGCGCATCCAGAGAGACAAGTGACAATAGGGCGAGCGGATGCGATAATGAGCATGGCAACATTGTCCATTCATCCACTGAGTCTAGCCAGCTTACTAAATCACTGCATCTTACCTGCATCAAGTAACGGTGCCAAGACAGTGCCATCTCCATGGCTGTGTCTTGAGAATCCACTCTGGTTTAGTTCAGCACACTTTTGATTAGAACAATTCATCCTTAGGGAACGCCCATGGCGGGTTATCCATTCTCGGATAATCTAACAATGGGACTATATTTGCAGCTTTGACACTCACCTGGCAGCTCAGTAACATCTCCTCTAATGCTCCTGATGTGCTGCATTCAGGAAGTAATACTTGGACCAACAACTCCGAAGGAGCGCTTTATACCTGTGCCCGAGTCGCCCAACCCACACTGGGCCTGCCTCTGACCCCTCACCACTCCTGGGCTTGCCCACCCTAACTCCGCTCCCAGAACCACCGCCCCTCCCAGATCAAAAATCAGACCCACGGGTGGCAGTTTTGAAAGGCCGAGTTCACACAGCCAGGAATTCTTCCATCTCTGCACTCCCAACCTGAGGGCAAAAATCTGGGCTTTTGTGCCCTCCTCACTTCAAACTTTCCTGCCTATCTTTGTACCATCAGCAGATTTGGCTACAATACACTCAATCTCTTCATCCTGTAAATAGTTGAGGCCCCAGCACTGATTCCTGTGACACTCTACTAGTTTGCAGGAGACAGTAGCGTAGTGGTAATGTCACTGGACTAATAATCCAGAGACCCAGGCTAATATCCTGGGGACACAGGTTCAAACCCCACCACGGCAGCTGGTGGAATTTAAATTCAATTAATACTCTGGAATTAAAAAGCAAATCTCGGTCATGTTGTTATTGTGAAAACCTCTCTGGTTCATTAATGTCCTTTAGGGAAGGAAACCTGCTGTCCTTACCCAGTCTGGCCAACATGTGACTCCAGAACCACAGCAATGTGGTTGATTTTTAACTGCCCTCTGAAGTGGCCTAGGGCAATTAGGGATGGGCAATAAATGATGGCCTTGCCAGTGATGCCTACATCCCATGAAAACTTTTTTAAAAAGTTAGATAAAAGCAAAATGCTGCGGAGTCTGGAAATATGAAACAAAAACAAAAATTGCTGAAAAAACTCAGCAGGTCTGACAGCATCTGTGGAGAGAAAGACAGTTAACATTTTGAGTCCATATGACTCTTCATCAGAACTCATCCCTGAACTCAACCCGTTCTGAAGAAGAATCATCCGGATTCGAAACATTAACTCTGTCTTTCTCTCCACAGATGCTGTCAGACCTGCTGAGCTATTCCAGTATTTTTTGTTTTTGTTTAAAAAAAGTTAGTTTGCTGAACTGAAAATGACTCATTTATCCTGAATCTCTGTTTCCTGTTAGTTAGCCATCCATCCTCCATCCATGCTAATATATCACCCCCAACACCATGAGCTCTTGTAAATGGTATAGGGGCTATTTCACAGCCTTGCTTGACACAGGCTCAGATTTTGAAGGGGACTGTTTCAGATCTCGTACTCAAGGCAGTGACAGTTACAGTCTTTTACAATTCACCTGAATCTGGCTATTCACCTCATCAAAATTCAAATGCCCTCTGGTGTCGTCAGTGTTAAATACCACCTAGAAAGAAAACTCTCTAACCTAGTCAACTCCATGCTGAAACAAAACTAGCCACTATAGATATCCATGACCTATAGATTGGGGATGACTTCTGTTTTGTTTCCCACCCTGCACCAGATTTACAAGACACTCTCAATCTCTTCAATTCTGCATACGAGAACCTTGGCCTGTCCTTGAATATTTTTTTTTTCTTTCATGGGATGTGGGCTTTGCTGGCTAGGCCACCTTTTGTTTGTCCATCCTTAATTGCCCTTGAGAAGGTGGTGGTGAGCTGCCTTCTTGAACCGCTGCAGTCCATGTGGTGTAGGTACACCCACGGTGCTGTTAGGGAGGGAGTTCCAGGATTTTGACCCAGCAACAGTGAAGGAACGATGATATATTTCCAAGCCAGGATGCTGAGTGACTTGGAGGGGAACTTCCAGGTGGTGGTGTTCCCATCTATCTACTGCCTTTGGTAGATGGTAGTAGCCGTGGGTTTGGAAGGTACTGCCTAAGTAGCCTTGGTGAATTCCTGCATTGCATCTAGTAGATGGTACACACTGCTGCTACTGTGCGTCAGTGGTGGGGGGGAGTAAATGTTTGTGGAAGTGGTGCCAATCAAGTGGAAGTTGCCAAAACAAAACCATATCAACCCAAAGCTGGTCAGCCACATATTCCACCCCACACATATGTTGAAGGAGAGACCCTGAAATATGTTGAGCACTTCCCACATCTTAACAGTCATCTCTCTCAAAAAGCCACCATTGATGAGAAGACACAACAGCGGATCAGCTGCACCAGCTCCATCTTCTACAAACTACAGCAAAGACTCCACAAATCAATGAAATTCCTGGTGTTCGGAACAGTTATCGTCACCACAATCCTGTCCTGCAGTAAGACCTGGACTGTATATCAGTGACACATAAGAACACTAGAGAAATTCCACCAATAATGCCTTCACAATGTCCTCAGGATTCAATGGGAGGGCCATTGGACAAACACTAGTGTCCTCCTAGAACCCAGCTCCACAAGAATTCAGGCAAAACCCCTGCAAAATCAACTCCGATAGACTGGACACTGTCCGATGGCCAAAAAGCGCCTCCCCCACCAGGTCTTGTTTTCTCAACTCTCAAATGTTCCTCCGTCCCATTTGTCTCTCAGTTCTCAATCATTATTGGGATTCTTTTAGTATCTATTTCCATGCAGACAGATACGAAATGCCATTTCCTTGTTATTAATTCTCCAGACTCACTCATGAAGGGACCAATGTTTACTTGAACTACTCTCTTCCTTTTTATATCCTTATTGAAACTCTTTTATTTTTATCTGTTTTTAAATTTCTTGCCAGCTTAATCTCATTTTCTTCCTCTTTATTATTTTTGTTTAGTTACCCTTTGCTGGTTTCTAGTTTTTCCCAATCCCTTGAGCTAGACAGCACCCTGCGCCTTTTCGTTCAATTTAATACCATCCTTAGCTATGGGTAGTTCTGCTTCTTATAGAGCCAGAGAAAGTTTATGCACAGAAAAGAGGCCATTTGGCCCATTGTATCTGCACCAGCTGAGAAACTATCCCTCCCAGGCTAATCCCACTTTCCAGCATTTGGTCCATAGGCCTCCAGGTTACGGCACTTGAGGTTCATATCCAGACACCTTTTAAATGGGTTGAGGGTTCCTGTCTATGATCTTTTCAGGCAGTGAGTTCCAGACCCCCACAACCCTCTGGGTGAAAAAGATTTTCTTAATCTCAGTCAAATCTTTCTCCCAATCACTTTAAATCTCTGCCCCCTCGTCACTGACCTTTCCGCTAAAGTAAATAGACCCGTCCCATCTACTCTATCCAAGCCCCTCTCCATTTTGTACATCTCAATCAAATCTCCCCTCAGCCTCCTCTGTTCCAAGGAGAACAGCCCCAGCCAATCCAGTCTCTCCTCATAGCTGCAATTTTCCAGTCCTAACAACATCCTGGTTAAATCTCCTCTGTGTCCTCTCTAATGCAATCACATCCTTTCTGTAATGAGGTGACCAGAACTGCGCACTGTACTCAATTTGTGACCTAATTAATGATTCGTACAGTTCCAGCATAACCTCCCTTCTCAAATATTCGATAACTGGGCTAATAAATGAAAGGATTCCATGTGCCTTCTTAACCAACTTATCGACCTGTCCTGCTACCTTCAGGGATCTGTGGACATTCACTCCAAGGACCCTCGCCTCTCAGTATCTTCCCATTTATTGTGTATTTCCTTGCCTTGTTTGATCTCCTCAAATGCATCATCTCACACTTCTCTGGGTTAAACTTCCATTTGCCACTTTCCTGCCCACCTGACCAGTCCATTGATATCATCCTGCAGTCTACAGCTATCCTCCCCACTATCTACCACGCAGGTAAATTTTGTGTCATCTGCAATCTCCTTGAGCATCCCTCCTACATTTACATCGATTAGAACATAAGGATATAAGAAATAGGAGCAGGACTAGACCATTCAGCCCCTCGAGCCTGCTCCGCCATTCAATAAGATCATGACTGATCTTCCTGTGTTTCAATTTCCACATTCCCATCCAACCCCGATAACCTTTGACTCCCTTGCCTAACAAGAATCTATCTACCTCTGTCTTAAAAATATTCAATGACCCCGTCTCCACTAGATTGATACCTGGAATGAGTGGGTTGTCTTATGAGGAAAGGTTGGACAGGCTGGGCTTGTTTCCACTGGAGTTTAGAAGGGTGAGGGGTGATTTAATTGAAGTATATAAGATCCTGGAAGTCCTTGACAAGGTGGATGTGGAAAGGATCTTTCCTCTTGTGGTTGAGTCCAGAACTAGGGGGCACTGTTTTAAAATTAGGGGTCGCCTTTTTAGGACAGAGATGAGGAGAATTTTTTATCTGAGGTTGTGCGACTTTGGAACTCTCTGCTTCTTGAATGTCATGTACCCTTCAATATTAAGGACCCAATCTTTGTCACCCTGTAGCCACGTCTCTGTATTTGCTATCAGATCATATTTATTTACTTCAATGTGAGCCATCAATTCATTTACCTTGTTATGAATGCTATATGCATTCAGATAGAGAGCTTTCAGTTATGTCCTTTTGCTACCTTTGAAACGTCTAGTCTTGACTGTTGATGTATTCTTAGGTTTTTTCTCTTGCTGACCCTTCCTGCCATTCTCTGACCCTAATTTCTCATATTACTATTTTGCAATCCTGTCTTGACTCTACACCTTCAATTACTACCTCTACCAAAGCTTAAACCCTCACCCCTCTTGTTTAGTTTAAAGCCCTCTCTACTTCCCAACTCATGCACTTTGTGAGGACACTGGTCCCAGCACGGTTCAGGTATAAACCGTCCCAAAGGTACAGCCCCCACTTTCCCTAGTACTGGTGCCAGTGCCCAACAAATCGGAACCCACTTCTCCCACACCAGCCTTTGAGCCACACATTTGTCTCTCTAATCTTACTTGTCCTATGCCAATTTGCACATGGCTCAGGTAATAATCCAGAGATTATTACCTTTGAGGCTCTGCTGCTTAATTTGCTACCTAGCTCCTCATACTGACTTTGCAGAACCTCTTTCCTAGTTCTACCTATCTCATTGATACCTACATGAATTACAACAACTGGATCCTCCTCCTCCCACTGCAAGTTCCTTTCCAGCCCTGAACAGATGCCCCGAGCCCTGGCACCGGGCAGGCAGAATAGCTGTCTGGATTCTTGCTCTTTGCTGCAGAGAACAGTGTCAATCTCCCTCACTACATTGTCCCCGACGACCACCACATTTCTATTTGCTCCCCCCCTCGCTTGTACGGCTTCCTGTACCAGCCTGCTCATCCACCCTGCAGACTTCACTTCCATCCACACAGGTTATGAGCACCTCAAACCTGTTTGACAATTGCAAAGTCTGAGGTTCCTCCACTACTGTCTGCTTGGTTCCATTACCTGCCTCACTGACAGTCACATCCTTCTGTCCCTCACTGCTGACCAAAACAGAAGACTCTTTTCTAAGAGGTGTGACTGTCTCCTGGAATAAAGTATCCAGGTATTTCTCCCCCTCCCTTATGTTGTGCAGTATCTGCATTTCGGCTTCCAGGTCAATAAACCTGATCTGGAATTCCTTAAGCTGCTTCCACTTCCTGCAGATGTGTTTGTTGTGGATCGCCTTGGCATGCAAAAGCTCCCACATCTCACAGCTGCGACGTAACACCTGTCCCGCCATTCTAACTTACGTTATGAAGTTAATTTACTTCAATTACTTTCTTCCTATGTATGCTATAATTTACTGTGTTTATTGAATGCTGATACCACTGACAAGCTAAAGGTTACATGCTTCCTAACTACAAGGTATGTGTTTTAGATAAAAGCAACAAACTGCGAATGCTGGAAATCCAAAACAAAAGCAAAAATATCTGGAAAAACTCAGCAGGTCTGGCAGCATCTGCGGAAAGGAACACAGTTAACGTTTCGAGTCCGAATGCCCCTTCAACAGAACTAAGTAAAAATAGAAGAGAGGTGAAATATAAGCTGGTTTAAGGGGGGGAGGTGGGACAAGTAGACTTGGATAGAGGGCCAGTGGTAGGTGGAGATAACCAAGAGATGTCACAGACAAAAGGACAAAGACGTGTTGAAGGTGGTGATATTATCTATGGATTGTGCTAATTAAGAGTAGAAAGCAGGACAAGCAAGGTACAGATAGCCCTAGTGGGGGTGGGGTGGGATGAAGGAATCAAAAAAGGCTAAAAGGTAGAGATAAAACAATGGATGGAAATACATTTAAAAATAATGGAAGTAGGTGGGAAAAGAAAAATCTATATAAATTATTGGAGAAAAAAAAGGGGAGGGGGGAATCGGAAAGGTGGTGGGGATGGAGGAGAGAGTTCATGATCTAAAATTGTTGAACTCATTATTCAGTCCAGAAGGCTGTAAAGTGCCTAGTCGGAAGATGAGGTGCTGTTCCTCCAGTTTGCGTTGAGCTTCACTGGAACAATGCAGCAAGCCAAGGACAGACGTGGTCATGAGAGCAGGGTGGAGTGTTGAAATGGCAAGCGAAAGGGAGATCTGGGTAATGCTTGAGGACAGACCGAAGGTGTTCTGCAAAGCGGTCACCCAATCTGTGTTTGGTCTCTCCAATGTAGAGGAAACCGCATTGGGAGCAACGAATACAGTAGACTAAATTGAGGGAAGTGCAAGTGAAATTCTGCTTCACTTGAAAGGAGTATTTGGGCCCTTGGACGATGAGGAGAGGGAAAGTAAAGGTGCAGGTGTTGCACCTTCTGCGGTTGCATGGGAAGGTGCCGTGGGAGGGGGTAGAGGTGTAGGGGGTGATGGAGGAGTGGACCAGGGTGTCCCAAAGGGAACGATCCCTGTGGAATGCCACCTGGAGGGCGCAGGGGGGTGAAGGGAAGATGTGTTTGGTGGTGGCATCATGCTGGAGTTGGCGGAAATGGCGGAGGATGATCCTTTGAATGCGGAGGCTGGTGGGGTGATAAGTGAGGACAAGGGGGACCCTATCATGTTTCTTGGAGGGAGAAGAAGGTGTGAGGGCGGATGCACGGGAGATGGGCCGGATACGGTTGAGGGCCCTGTCAACCAGCGTGGGTGGAAAACCTCAGTTAAGGAAGAAGGAGGACATGTCAGAGGAACTGTTTTTGAAAGTGGCATCATCAGAACAGATGTGACGGAGATGAAGGAACTGAGAGAATGGGATGGAGTCCTTCCAGGAAGTGGGGTGTGAGGAGCTGTAGTCAAGGTAACTGTGGGAGTCGGTGGGCTTGTAATGGATATTGTTGGACAGTCTATCACCAGAAATCAAGACAGAGAAGTCAAGGAAGGGAAGGGAAGTGTCAGAGAGATGGACCATGTGAAAATGACGGAGGGGTGGAAATTGGAAGCAAAATTAATACATTTTTCCAGGTCCAGACGAGTTTTTTAGATGTTTATTTAAATTACTTTATTTTTATTGTCATTTTTATCTTTATTGTTTGATTTTAATTTTAAAGTTTTCAAATTTTGGTTTATTATTTTAAAGTTTTAGTTCTTTTTATTTATAGATTTACCTTAACTCACCTGCCCTATGCTGGTTTCTCACACACTGTCTCTTAGACTGAGCACTTAATGGCCAATCAACTGACTAGCTTCCTGTGACTTCACAGTTGCTTTTTTCTCTTTTTTCCTGCCTGCTGCCTCACAACAGCTGAAACAGCTCATTCCTCAGCTCCTGCCTGTCTCTCACAGGTCCGCTCCACTACTCACTCGAATCCCCGGGTCTGTATTTATAGGTGCTGCTTGGCTCCCTACTGTCTCCCATAGGTCCACTCGACTCCGACTCCCAGCAAGGTACATTAATGATCTAAATCATTAACGTATACCACAAAAAGCAGAGGAGCCCATACTGAGCCCTGTAGAACCCCACTGGAAACAGCCTTCCAGTCACACAAACACCCATCAACAATTACCCTTTGTTTCCTGCCACTGAGTCAATTTTGTATCCAACTTGCTGCATTCGCTTAGAGCCCATGAGCTTTTATTTTTTTACCAGTCTGCCATGTGGGACCTTGTCAAAAGCCTTGTTAAAATCCATGTCGATTACCCCTTTGTTACTTACTCAAAAAATTCAATCAAATTAGTCAGACATGATTTTCCCTTAACAAATCCATGCTGACTGTCCTTGATTAATTCCTGCTTTTCTAAGTGACAGTTTATCCTGTCCCTCAGAATTGATTCCAATAATTTGCCCACTCCTAAGGTCAGACTGACTGGCCTGTAATTATTCGGTCTATCCGTCGCTCACTTTTTAAATAAAGGTACAACATTATCAGAACTCCAATCCTCCGGCACCTCACCTGTATCCAGTGAGGATTGGAAAATGATGGTCAGACCCTCCGCAATTTCCTCCCTGGTTTCTGTTAACAGCCTGGGTTGCATTTCACCCAGCCCTGGTGGTTTATCCACTCTTAAGATGCTAATCCCCTTAATACTGCATCTCTCCCTATGTTTAACACATCCAATACCTCACACTCCTTCTTAATACAAAATCTGCATTGTCCCCCACTTCTATGAAGACAGACTCAAAGTATTCATCAAGAACAGTACCCACATCCTCCGCCATCCACCACACACATGGCAGAATTTTCCGTGCCCGTTGGCGGTGGGCGCGTTTGGTGACCTGAGTGGATAATATGGTGAGAAGGCCAGACAATCGGTTTCATGACATCGTGAAACCAGTCTGTAATCACCCGCTCTGCCCGTCAATGGCAGGCCGCATTTCCCACCATTAGATGTTGGGAACTTCATTGTAATGCATCTACATATTATTAAAAAGCCAGCTCACTGGAATCATCCCCCCACACTGGATCATCCAAGCACTTTGGTATGATTGCATGCCAATGTACAGTTTCACAACTGTACATAAGCGACGTGCACCTGGTGAGCTGCTTCATCACTCAGAACTATGAGGTTTGTTTGCCTACCTTGCTTCAGGCAGCACTTGGGTTAATCAGTGCCAGGCTTCACAGACAGCATCACATCACTTTTAGGGGGCGCTCATGGGCAGGTCTCTACCTACCAGATCAGCCATTTGTGGGCAGCTTTTCAACAGCTGCAAGGCTAGGGCTTGCTTGGGGAAGTGGGAGAAGTGGCCTCAGGCAACGCAAGAGGCTGCAGAGCGAGGACTGTACTGGGGAAGGAGGGTATCCCAGGGTGTGTGTGGGGGACACAAGTTGATCTGTGCAAGTTGCCTCAAGATGGTGAGGGTTGAGGAGGCAATTTCCAGAGGAGAGGAAGCCAGATGGACTTGTGAGGGTGTGTGTGTGAGAATGGGTGGTGATGTCTCTTGAGCTGGCAGTGAGTGAGAAGCCAGTGAAGGTGTGATGGGGCTTGAATGTGTGAGTTTAGAGTGATGAGATGGTTGCCTTACTCTGGCAGCATGGATTTGGATGGTCAACCTCTCCTAATCAGCTTTAGCACTGACCACTACTGCCAGCACCTACCAAGTCGGAGTGGTGAGATTCTGGACCTCCTGCCTGCAGAGTGGGGGTGGAGGATATCACGGCGGACCTCCACACCGTCCAAAAGGCATTCCAAGGATGTATCACTGAATTGGGGGTTGCAGCCTGCTTGCCTTTCGGGGCCATGTCTTCTGTGCAGCTGTCCTGGGCTGGAAGCAATGAGAGGTGCACGCACAGCTGCACTTTAAATGTGGCACCTGGCATGCGGAGCCAGTGATGTGATGGCGTGGTGAGCAAATGAGAGCCCACCCACCATAGAAATGGCGTGTTCCCTGGGAATGCATGATTAATGAGGCAGGATTGCGGCTGGTGGGTAAAATGTTCTTTTTTCTGCCCTTTTCCGCACTTTGAAAACCTGGGATGATACCGCCCATAGGTTACCTTTTTAGTCTTTTATGGGCCAGAGTCTTCCCTTAGTTATCCTTTGTGGAGGCTTTCTTTCTCGTTTGAATATAGTTCTGTCAAAAATTATTGCATAAATGTTTGTCATTTCTTATCTACCATTTTACCCTTTAACTTGGTTTCCCAGTCTACTTCTGCTAATTCTGTTTTATCACCTTTCTATGGCTTTACTTAAGTTTAAGACACAAGTTTCAGACTCAAGTTTCTCACCCTCAAACTGAATGTAAAATTCCCACATATTATGAGCACTCTTCCCTAGAGGATCCTTTACTTTGAGATTATTAATTAATCATTTTTCATTATCTATTACCAGGTCTAAAATAGCCTGTTTCTTGGCTGGTTCCACCATTTTTATTCTAACAATACACTCTATGGGCTCATCTTCCAGGCTAACTTTGCTAATTTGATTTGTTTAGACTTTATGAAGATTAAAATTGCCCACTGTTATTGGATTACCTTCTATTTCATGTTTTGTTTTTATCAAGTAACTGGGGTTGTCTGAGACCCACTCTTTGGTGCAAATTCATCATGCATTTCTGCAAGCTAGTTGCTTTGCATGCAAAAAAATCATATCTGCATACCCATGCCGGTATCCCAATATCATGCCACATGTTCCATCCAAGGCAAGCCATTCTTAGGCTTTCAGGTGATCTCATCAAATGATTGTCTGTTTAAAGATCATTGTTTATCTCCCCTTGCATGGTTCTGATGTATTGGGTAGTCAAGAATACAAACATCTCCAAGAGAAAGCATCAATATGTTAGTCTCATCTATACTTTCCTGATGTTCAGTAGCATGTTTTGGACATCTTGGAATTCTGTACCATGTTAATATAAAGTTTCTGATTCCGTCAATGTTTGCTGGTTCTTTCCTCAAATTACTTTAGTAATCCTCAAATGTACATCAAGATGCAATATCATCCTTGCCTGAACTAATCCATTTAACTTTCTGTGGTGGCTGAACTGTGTATCCCATGGGGCTCGCCTTATTCACAGTGGAACAGAGTCCAATTCGACAGAATACATCACTCAGGAACTTAGTGCTATAAGGGAAGAGAGAAGAGACGCTGTTCTGGTCTATTACAAAACAGAGTAGTCTGAGTGAAGGAGCGGGAGGCAGTGAGGCATGAGAGCTGAAGCCAAGAGGCATCAGTTGGGTGAACTGCAAGTTCTTTATCTGTATTACAGAGAGAGACTCACTGACAGCAGCTGGAGACTGAGAGCAGTGACTAAGGAGTTAAAGTGGGGGAGAGAGCATCCAGTGAAATCTCTGACATCAAAAACTGCATCTGCTATTGTGACATCCCAACCAGGAAAGAAGACAATTGGTGAGTAACCAGGAAGCATTTCTAGATAACGATTTAGAAATTAAAGACATGGCAGAGCATCATTAGCCTCATGAAATGCACATGTGCCCTGTGGGAAACTCTGATACTTTTTGTGGCCAGGGTAAGTACATGTGCAGGAAGTGTCACCAGCTTGAGATTTGGGTTTTGCTGAGAGCCTTAATAGCACGTGGTCAGCCTACAGCTTAAAAATGTTCAGTTCAGAGAGATAGTGGGTGAGCAAAGGACAAGGAGAAGCAGCAGGTAGTACAGGAGCCCCCTGAATGCATCTTGCTCTCCAACAGTGCTGAATATGCGTGATGGTTCCTCTGTCAACATGGGTTGGGGACGAAGACTGGAAGAGCCATAATAACGGGGGTTTCATTGTTCAGAGAACCAACAGGTGTTTGTTTAGCTGCAGATGTGAATCCAGGATGGTATTTTGCCTCCCTGGTGCCAGGGTCAAGGCTGGCTCTGAGTGGCTGCAGAGCACCAGGAGTGGGGGAGTGTGTGTTAGGGGGCAGGGAGAACAACCAAAGGTCATGGTCCATGCTTGTACCAGTGATGTATTCACAATATATATTAATGGTTTAGATGAGGGAACTAAACGTAATATTTCCAAATTTGCAGATGACATAAAGCTGGGTGGGAGGTGAGCTGTAAGGAGGATACAGAGATGCTTCAGTGTGATTTGGACAAGCTGAGTGAGTGGGGAAGTGCATGGAAGACGCAGTATAAAGTGGATAACTGTGAGGTTATCCACTTTGGTAGAAAAAACAGGCAGATTATTATCTGAATGGCTATAAATTGAGAGAGGGCAATGTGCAACGAGACCTGGGTGTCCTTGTACACCAGTCGCTGAAGGTAAGCATGCAGGTGCAGCAGGATGTCTTGCTGCAATTGTATAGGGCCTTGGTGAGACCACACCTGGAATATTGTGTGCAGTTTTGGTCTCCTTATCTGAGGAAGGATGCTCTTGCTATAGAGGGAGTGCAGCGAAGGTTTACCTGACTGATTCCTGGGATGGCAGGACTGACATTTGAGGAGAGATTGAGTCAATTAGGATTATATTCTCTGGAGTTCAGAAGAATAAGGGGGGATCTCATAGAAACCTATAAAATTCTAACAGGACTAGACAGGGTAGATGCAGGAAGGATGTTCCCGATGGTGGAGGAGTCCAAAATCAGGGGCCACAGTCTGAGGATATGGGGTGGACCATTTAGGACTGAGATGAGGAGAAATTTCTTCACCCAGAGAGTGGTGAGCCTGTGGAATTCACACTACCACAGAAAGTAGTTGAGGCCAAAACATTGTATGTTTTCAAGAAGGAGTTAGATGTGGCTCTTGGGGCGAAAGGGATCAAAGGATATGGGGAGAAAGTGGGAGCAGGCTACTGAGTTGGTTGATCAGCCATGATTATAAAGAATGGCGGAGCAGGTTCAAAGGGCTGAATGGCCTACTCCTGCACCTAGTTTCTATGTTTCTATGTAAGCAGAAAAAGGGATGAGGTTCCGAAGGCAGCATTTAGGGAGCTAGGAGAGAGATTGGAAAGAAGAATCACAAAGGTAATAGTCTATGGATTGCTCCCAGTTTCATGTGATAGTGAGTACAGAAATAGGAAGACAGAGCTGATGAATTCAGGCTGGAGAGATGGTGCATGTGGGAGGGCTTTAGGTCTCTGAAGCTTTGGGAGGGCCTGTTCCAGAGGTGGGACCTGTAAATGCCAGATGTGCTGCACCTCAATAGGATCAGAATCGCTACCCTTGCAAGTGTCTTTGATCTTGGTGAAGGTTTAAACTCCCAGAGCAGGAAGATGGAAGCCTGAGAGTAGATTCAGGAGGGAGAATAGAGGAATCCAAAATGGAAGCAGAAATTAGTAGGCCTATTTGAAAGGCATAGGAAACACAGGCTAGAAAATAGACAACAAGGGACTTTGATGTATATGCCATTTAACACTCCCAATGGAAAAAGTCTAACAAGTATAACAGATGAACTTAGCATGCAGATTGACTCACGGAAGGATGGTCATCAAATGAGGCCATACAGCTGATCTGAAGAACATAAAACAGGAAATCATACTGGGAGTGTACTATAGGCCCCCAAACAGTCAGAGGGCGATAGAAGGGGCAAATCTCTGAACAGTGCAGAAACAGTAATAGGGGATTTCAACGGCCCTAATATTGGTGTGACAGGCACAAAGGGAGCAGAATTCTTAAACCCTGAGAAGGAGAAATGTTTCAGCCAGTACGTAGCAAGCCCATCAAGAGAGGGGGCAATTCTAGACTTAATTTTAGGGAATGCAGCTGGGCAGGTGGAAAGGGCAGTTGGGTAGGACTTTGGTGGACATGGTTAGGTTAGCTAGTTACGGAAAAGGGCTAAAGTAAGACCAGGAATAAAAGTTCTCAAGTGGGGAAAAGCAATTTTTACTAAGCTGAGTTGTGATTTGATTAAAGTGGAATGGGAGCTGCTACTTGGAGGTAAAGCAGAACTGAATCAGTGGGAGGCATTCAGGGAAGAGATGGTGAGGGCTCAAAGCAAGTATGTTCCCTTAAAGAGAAAGGGTGGGACTAATAAATCCCAAGACTCCTGGATGTCAAGGGCCTTAAAGGAGAGGATGAAGAAAAAAGGGGGGCGTATGACTGATAATGAAGGCTCCATACTGGAGAGGAGTATATAAAGTGTAGAGGTGAAATTAAAAAGGAAATCCAGAAAACAAAGGGCATGAAAATGTAATGACTAGTAAAATCAAAGAAAAGCCAAAGATGTTTATAAATAAAGAAAGAGTAAGTGGATAACTAAAGAAAGAATAGGGCCTATTAGGGACCATAAAGGTAACCTGGAGGTGAAGGATGTTGGTATAGTTTTTAATTAATACTTTGCATCAGCTTCCACAGAGAGGGAAGATACTTCAATCAGAGAGGAGGAGTATGAAATAATAAATGAAACTAAATAGTGAGAGAGGAAGTAGTAGGGGATTTAAATCTTTGAAAATAGATAAGTCCCCAGGCCTAGATGAAATGTATCCCAGGCTGCTAAGGGAAACAAGGGAAAAAATAGCAGAGGCTCTGACCATTATTTTCCAATCCTCTCTGGCTACAGGCATGGTGTCGGAGGACTGGAGGACTGAAAATGTTGTACCGTTGTTCATAAAGGGAGGAGGGGATAGACTGAGTAATTACAGACCAGCCAGTCTAGCCTCAGAATCTTTTCCAATAATTTTTGCACCACTGAGGGACAGGATTTATTTATCATTTAGAAAGGTACAGATTAATCAGACAGTCAACATGAATTTGTTAAGGGAACGTTGTGTCTAACTAACGTAACAGCATTTCTTGAGGAGGTAGCAAGGGGGGATTGATGAGGTTAGGGAGTTTGATGTCGTCTACATGGATTTTAGCAAGGCTTTTGATAAGCTCCCAAATGGCAAACTGGTCAGTAGATGAGAAGCTCATGGGATTCAAGGAAAAGTGGCAAATTGGATCCAAAGTCTGCTCAGTGGCAGGAAACAAAGGGCAATAGTCAATTGGTGTATTTGTGGCTGGAATTCTGTTTCCACTAGGGTTCCACAGGGCCCAGGACCAGGTACCTTGCTTTTTGCGGTAAATACCTATGATTTGGACTTGAATGTAGATTGCATGGTTATGATGTTTTCAGGTGATTCAACCACATGGCCAATCTTTGTAAGTGAGGAGGAGACCTGCAGACTGCAGAAAGAGAGCAATGGACTGCTCAGGTGATGGAATAGTGAGAAATGGAATTCAATCGGGAGACGTGTGAGGTAATGCATTTGGGAAAGTCTAATAAGGCAAGAAATAACAGAGAAAGAATACTGAGCTGTGGGAATTGACAGAAACAAGTGCCTGAATCTTCCTTCCCAAGAACAACCCCACAATGGTCAAGTCACCAAAGGAAACAGTCACAGCCCCATCACTTGAAACCTTCAAGATCCACCTTTAGATTATTTCTACTTAAAAATTGTCATTATCAGGACTACCATCAGCAGGCATGCCTGGTGTAGCTAGCGCCACCCGTATAAATGTTAGCCGATTACGGATATGTGTCTGTGGTACCGGCACAACTAAAGCCAAAGTGAAGAAACAGAAGTAGAAGTGTAGAGGAACAGAGGGAAGTGCATGTCTACTTATCCCTGAAGGTGGCTGGACAGGTAATTAAGAAGGCATGCGGGACATTTGCCTTTCTTAGCCGAGGCATAAAACATAAAAGCTGAGCAGTGACATGAGGGAGTCAGGGTAGAGTGGACAGGTAGGTCTTTTTCTCCTTGGTTAGGGTCCATTACCTGAGGGACATTAAGTTAGGGTAAGAGATTGGAGGTTCAGAGGGGATTCAAAGGGAAATTTTTTAATCCAGAGCTTGTTGGAGATGTGGACTTCTCATCCTGAAAGGGTGGCAGAGGCAGAAACCCCCAGAACATTTAAGAAATACTAGGATATGTACTTGAAATGCTGTAACCTACAAGACTATGGACCAAAGGCTGGAAAGTAGGATTAAGCTGGATGGCTACTTGTTGTTTGGTGTGGACACAATGAGCTGAATGGCCTCCTTCCATGCTATAAATTTCTATGATTCTATGACTACTGTGACGTCTCTTGTACAGGAACTCGAATCCACCCACACATACGTTGTATTGTGCCATCACCTCCCATTCCTGATGAAAATCTTTCGTTGGATCGCACCATGCCATCTTCTGAGCTGTTTACTTATTTGGTGGTGTGACTTTACTGCATCTGCCTGCTATCTGAGGTAGGGCATTGCAATAATTACCATCCTGTCGTATGTCTGGAGGAACTTTACTGTCCCATGCAATATTCTTATCCTTTTCAAACAAGAATCATTGTATGATTCCAGTCGGTAACACGTTTTGTTCATGATTTTGGAAACCCATTTATAGTTTCAAAAGCAATTTGCTATTTTTTTTTTCATTTCAAGATTATCAAATTCAAATAGATTTGTTTCTGGGCAAACAGGCTTTGACAATGTTCAATTCCTTTCTTCCCCACAAAGCAAGTTCTTTTTCTTAATATCCAGAAATCACCTGGATTACTTTTCATTAAAGTTTTTAAATGAAACTCTGGTTAGCTCCAGGAACATTGGGTTAGATTTCCCCTTGAGTGCTGGAAAGAGAAACTTTTATCAATTTATTTTATGAATTCCAATCTCAAGAGCAGTGGTGGAACAGCTGGCTGGTTTTGCATGGTGTTGGATGTTAAAGACAGAAGTGCTTTAACTAGTTCAGAGATCATTTCCATATCTCCCCTTCTCAAGCACTTTGTTTTGGAAGATAACGAAGAGCCTCAATGGGTTAAGGCCGTGACTTTGAAAAGGAAGCCTTCAGGCCAAATCATCGCCATGCTGTGACATTTGATATCTGCAGATGAGTTCCTAAAAAGCTGCTCGTCTGGTATCAGTGCTCATGTGGACCTGGAAAACATCAGTCGGAGTTTTATGGTCCCTTCACAGCAGGCAGGGGTGGCGGGGGTGGAGGGTGGGGGGGGATGGGTGGTGGGCGCGGGCGGCGGAAAAAGCGGTGAGCTGTTCAAAATTCCATTGACTTTGGCGGGACTGGAAAATCCCGCCAGCAAGGGTGGCCGGAAACTTCCGCCCACTGGACAAAAGAATCCATTATGACTCCACTCAAGGGTTAATTTGTCCAATCATATCTGTCCCTTTAGAAACTGAAAATTGAATTCTGCCTGATATATAAATTTATACTCATTCAATGCCAATATGTGGTGAATAAAAAATAAAATTAAACAGCTGGCAGCAGAAAGGGTTACCCCTGTGCTTGTTCGCAAGGGTTGAAGAAAACTTTTCACATCCAGCGATGTTTGTTGAAAAGCAGCTTCTTGATCTCCAGTGAACCTCGCACCATTTAAACCGTCTCCCTTGTTTGTGATACTTTTTTTAAACTTACACTTTTTCACTCATGGGAGTTAAAAAAACTAAAATCATGAGTAATTTTACCAATTTCAAAGGGAAAAAAAGACCTCATCGGGGGTGGTAGCATTTTAGATTAAATTCCAAGGGCAGAAAGTTCCCCCCGTTGGGGGGGTGGAGGGGGTGGGGGTGTTGTGCGGGGATGGACAGGAACCCAATCGGGGCCACGCCACCATTTTACATGGGCGGGCCAATTGAGGCCCACCCAGCGTGACGCCTGTCCGGAAGCGCCGAGCGCTCCCTGTGCGGGCGGTGGGGGAGGGGCCCTGCCCCCGCTCGCCGACCTGAAAATTCTTCCTCAATTGTTTTGAAACCTTTTACCATTATTTTGCGAGACGTTCCTTAACGATGCCTTAACAACCAGCATCTCTTGAAATATCTCCGACTCCAATTCATGCGATTAAACGTTGCAGAAATTCAAAACTGCCAAAGTTATATGTGCAAGCCTTAGATCCAGGTTTATTCCATCTGTTCTTGCGATGTGAGCCAACATTTGTTGCCCATCCTTAAACTGCCCTTGAGAAGGAGGTGATGGTTAGCCGCCGCCTTGAGCTGCTACAGTCCACAAATAGGTACGCCCACTGTGCTGTTGACTTTCCTGCAGCAGTTTGATGCAACTGAATGGTTTGCTAGGCCATTTCAGAGACAGCCACATTGCTGTGGACCTGAAGTAATACATAGGCCAGATTTCCTCCCCAGAAAGATTCAAGTGATTTTGATAGATTTTCATATCAATCCAGCAGTTTCTTGATCATCATTACTGAGATGAGCATTTTATTTCACATTTATTCATCAAGTTCCCCCAGCAACTGTGGTGGTATTTTAACTCATGTCATCAGAGCAACATTTGAGGCCTCTGGATTAGTAGTCCAGTAACATTAATACGATGCTACCACCTGCAGATCAGAAGACTGCCACATGTTCTTTCATACTAACCAGAATTTCACTGCCACGCATGAAATTTGTGTTTTCACAAGGATTAGTTAACATTAATACTTCCAATTTAATTCATGCTAATGCTTATTAACCACACACAGAACAAAATAGCATGTGCTTTAAGAAGTAAAGATAAGTTATGTAATTTCTTTCTTCAGGTGCCTTTCCAAAATGACAATAATAAAACTAAAGAAAAATTAACTTGTAAGATAAAGTCAACTTCCATAGTTAAATACAGCCTCCATAATTCTAGCACCAGCAACATTTGTGACTCCTCCGATACTGAATCAGTCCGTGTCAATTTGCAGCTAGAGCTGGACAATATCCTGGCTTGGGCTGCCAAGTGACCAATAACATTCACGCCACACAAGTGTCAGGCAATGATAATCTCCAACAAGAGAGAATCTAACCATCACCCCTTGATGTTCAATGGCATTGCCATCACTGAATCACCCACTATCAACATCCTAGTGGTTACCATTGACCAGAAACTGAACCGGGCTAGCCATATAAATACTGTGGCTACAAGAGCAGGTCAGAGGCTAGGAATCCTGTGGCGAATAACTCACCTCCTGACTCCTCAAAGCCTGTCCACAGTCTACAAGGCACAAGTCTGGAGTGTGATGGAATACTCCCCATTTGCCTGGATGAGTGCAGCTCCCACAACACTAAAGAAGCTCAACACCATAAAGGACAATGTAGCCTGATCAACTGGCACCAAATCCACAAACATTCACCCTCTCCACCACTGACACACAGCAGCAGTGTGTACCGTCTACAAGATGCACTGCAGGAATTCACCAAGGGTCCTTAGACAGCCCATTCCAAATCCATGACCTCTACCATTGAGAAGGACAAGGGCAGCAGATGGATGGGAACACCACCACCTGGAAGTTCCAGTCCAAGCCACTTACCATCCTGACTTGGAAATATATCACCGTTCCTTCACTGTTGCTGGGTCAAAATCCTGGAACTCCCCCCGCTAGCAGCACTGTAGGTGTACCTACACCACATGGACTGCAGCGACTCAAGAAGGCAGCACAGCACCACCTTCTCAAGGGCAGCAAAGGATGGGTAATAAATGCTGGTCTCACCAGCGAAGCCCACTTCCCGTGAATGAATAAAAATCCAAAAAAAGTTAGAGGATGGAGCTTCCCAAAGCCTGTGAGCTCTGAAACATTTAACCAGAGTTTCAAAGAGATAGCACTGCAACCTTTCTAGTTTTTTAATAGGGAAAAGGGGGCTAAATCTTTCCCAAATCCTCCTTTTCGAGAAACCAATCATGTTTTTGTTTTGGATTTCCAGCATCCGCAGTTTTTTTGTTTTTATCAGTTCCTGCATGTTTGCTACTTATTGTCATCTGGAAAAACAGTAAGACATACCTTTCATTGAAACAGCAAAATAAACACCAGCATTTTTTTTTTTTTTTAAATATCTCTGGTCCAGATAATGTAAAGTGTTTTGAAAAGTTAAAATTGGATTCTGCCAGACATCTTGAAGTCTTCATGGATGCAGCTTATGTTTTACAAACAGACTCTCTGATGTCTTTAACAGTTGCAAAGCAAAATTTTACATGAAAATAAATCCTGTAAATCCTTTAATATAAAATGTAATTCTTAATTCTGGGCACACAACCTAATATTAAAATGAACAGACTGAAGAATCACATTCACAATTCTGTACTTCCAGGCAACTTTGAATATTGTTGACTGTAATGAGTTATGAACTAAAAGTGTTAAATATCTGTGTTATATTTCCAGATCTCCAGCCCAAGGAACATTCAGTTTCAGTGCATAACCAGAGCATGATTCATCTGTCTATAAACCTGAGCAAGCATAACATTGCTTTCATTCAGAGGCTCGAGCTCCCAGCCGCTGCATGGGAAGTGGGTGCAGCTGCTGACTGAGGGTCATGTGGTCAGCTGGGTGTGATCACGCAGTGGCCAGCCAATTAACTGGAGATGTGAAGGGCCTATCAAATCACAGGGTTGAGGTGGGCAATGAGGTGTCAGCTGACAGAAAGGAACATGTTGGTCCCATCTTACAGAGCTTCCAGCCCTCCATGTACTGCTGCTTTATTTAAAAAACTTGCCTCACCAACAGTGCTGAAGATCCCTCCTGCCCATTATGGTGCTGAAGATCCCTCCTGCCAATTTTTTTTTCCATTCATGGGATGTGGGCTTCGCTGGCTGGGCCAGCATTTTTTACCCATCCCTAGTTGCCCCTTGAGAAGGTGCTGGTGAGCTCCCTTCTTGAACCGCTGCAGTCCATGTGGTGTAGGTGCACCCACAGTGCTGTTAGGGAGGGAGTTCCAGGATTTTGTCCCAGCAACAGTGAAGGAATGGTGATATATTTCCAAGCCAGGATGGTGAGTGGCTTGGAGGGGGACTTCCAGGTGGTGGTGTTCCCATCTATCTACTGCCCTTGATCTTCTAGGTGGTAGCAGTCGTGGGTTTGGAAGGTGCTCTCTAAGGTGCCTTGGTGAATTCCTGCAATGCATCTTGTAGATGGTACACACTGTTGCTACTGTGTGTCGGTGGTGGAGGGAGTGAATGTTTGTGGATGTGGTGCTAATCAAGCGGCTACTTTGACCTGGATGGTGTCAAGCTTCTTGAATGTTGTGGAAGCTGCACTCATCCAGGCAAGTGGGGCGTATTCCATCACACTCCTGACTGGTGCCTTGTAGATGATTGGACAGGCTTTGGGGAATCAGGAGGTGAGTGACTTGTTGCACAATTCCTAGCCTCTAAAAATTGCTCTTGTAGCCACAGTATTTATATGGCTAGTGCAGTTCAGTTTCTGGTCAATGGTAACCCTAGGATATTGATAGTGGGCGATTCAGTGATGGTAATGCAATTGAACATCAAGGGGCGATGTTTGGATTCTCTCTTGTTGGAGATGGTCATTGGCTGACACTTGTGTTGTGTGAATGTTACTTGCCACTTGTCAGCCCAAGCCTGGATATTGTCCAGGTCTTGCTGCATATGGACATGGACTGTTTCAGTATCTGAGGAGTCACGAATGGTGCTGAACATTGTACAATCTTCAGTGAACATCCCCATTTCTGACATTATGATGGAGGGAAGATCATTGATGAATCAGCTGAAGATGGTTGGGCCATGGACACTACCCTGAGGAACTCCTGCAGTGATGTCCTGGAGCTGAGATGACTGACCTCCAGCAACCACAATCATCTTCGTTTGTGTTAGGTATGACTCCAACCAGTGGAGAGTTTTCCCCCTGATTCCCATTGACTCCAGTTTTGCTAGGGCTCCTTGATGCCACACTCAGTCAAATGCTGTCTTGATGTCAAGGGCAGTAACTCTCACCTCACCTCGGGAGTTCAGCTCTTTCGTCCGTTTTTTGAATCAAGGCAGTAATGAGGTCAGGAGCTGAGTGGCCCTGGCAGAATCCAAACTGGGCATCAGTGAGCAGGTTATTGCTAAGCAAGTGCCGCTTGATAGCACTGTTGATGACCCCTTCCATTACTTTACTAATGATCTAGAGTAGACTGATGGGGCGGTAATTGGCCAGGTTGGATTTGTCCTTCTATTTGTGTGCAGGACATACCTGGGCAATTTTCCACATAGTCAGGCAGATGCCAGTGTTGTAACTGTAATGGAACAGCTTGGCTATGGGCGCGGCAAGTTCTGGACCACAAGTACTATTGCTGGAATATTGTCAGAGCCCATCGACGTTGCAGTTTCCAGTGCCTCCAGCTGTTTCTTGATATCATGTGGAGTGAATCAAATTGGCTGAAGACTGGCATCTGTGATGCTGGGGACCTCCGGAGGAGGCCGAGATGGATCATCCATTCAGCACTCCAGGCTGACGATTGTTGCGAATTCTTTAGCCTTATCTTTTGCACTGGTGTGTTGGGCTCCTCCATCACTGAGGATGGGGATATTTGTGGAATCTCCTCCTCCAGTGAGTTGTTTAATTGTCTACCGCCATTCACGACTGGTTGTGGCAGGACTGGGGAGCTTAGATCTGATCAGTTGGTTGTGGGATCGCTTAGCTCTGTCTATTACTTGCTGGCTATGCTGTTTGGCCCTCAAGTAGTCCCTGTGTTATAGCTTCACCAGGTTGGCACCTCATTTTTAGGTATGCCTGGTGCTGCTCCTGGCATGCCCTCCTGCGCTCTTCATTGAACCAGGTTTGATCCCCTGGCTTGATGGTAATGGGAGAGTGGGAGGTATGCTGGGCCATGAGTTTACAGGTTGTGTTTGACTACAATTCTGCTGCTGCTTATGGCCCACAGCACCTCATCATGCCCAGCCTTGAGTTGCTAGATTCATTTAGCACAGTGGTAGTGCCACACAACATGATGGAGGGTATCTTCAATGTGAAGGCAGGCATTCGTCTCCACAATGTCTGTCCAATGGTCACTCCACTGATACTGTCATGGACAGATGCACCTGTGGCAGGCAGGTTGGTGAGAATGAGGTCATGTATCTTTTTCCCTCTTGTTGGTTCCCTCACCACCTGCCGCAGACCCAGTCTATCAACTATGTCTTTTAGGGCTCAGTCAGTGGTGGTGCTACCGAGCCACTCTTGGTGATGGACATTGAAGTCCTCCACCCAGAGTACATTCTGTGCCCTTGCTACCCTCAGTGCTTCCTCCAAGTGGTGTTCAACATGGGGAAGCACTGATTCATCAGTTGAGGGATGGTGGTGCGTGATAATCAGCAGAAGGTTTCCTTGTCCCTGTTTGACCTGATGCCATGAGACTTCATGGGGTCCAGAGTCGATGTTGAGGTTTCTCAGGGCAACTCCCTCCTGACTGTATACCTCTGTGTCTGCCAGTGGGACAGGACATACCCAGGGATGGTGATGGTGGATTACAACATTGAAGACCCCTCCTGTCGATTACAGTGCTGAAGACCCCTCCTGGCAATTACAGTGCTGAAGACCCCTCTGGCCAGTCATCTTAGTGAAGACCCCTCCTGATGATAATGCTGAAGAGTCTGGCCAGAAGAGCTGGTTTTGAGTGATTAGTGCGTCACTGCTGAGTATGTTGTTTTGGTTGTGGTTGGTGCTATTGGATGTAACCAGGTTTGGATGATCTTTGCAAAGACACACTAGTGGTACTTTGCAAGTGCTTCTGTGGTGCCTGTGGTTGGTTGATAGAAACACAGGGATTACTGCTGGTCATCTGTTTGTCTCAGGTTCAAGATCCTGGTCCTCAAATACCCTTTTCCTCAGTTGGTGAGAAGGCTGAGCTAAGGCTGGGAGGGATTCTGTGGTTGCTGACCCCCATGAAGTCCTTTAACAGCAGCCATATGGAGGATGCAGTCTTGAACCCCCACCGTAACTTAAGGGCTGCCAACATGATAAGTATTGTGCCAGCCTTTGTGGAGAGATTAATGTCCCTCATTTTGCTGGCAGGAGAATCAGGCTCACTGCTATTAATGCAGGGCCAAGACTGATGGAAAGGTCCCAGGCCAGTGCACCCTGACGCCAACGGAGAAGGTGGCCCTGGAGCTGGTTGAATGTCAGGGCTGCCGATTGATTGTTGATGCTGGAACAGCAGTGTCATGACAGGAGAGTGAGTAAACAAAGCGCAGGTACACAAGGGTGTGTCTGAGCAACATATGAGCTGAGGCTCCCTGTGACCACCACCACTGGACACATGGAGCTCTGCATGGCACATGGTGGGATGAGGAGATGGGAAGCCTTAACTCCTTAATATGTGTGTTCTCTTATACAGGATTCGGTGTGTATAGATGGAGGAACTGGGAGCCAGTCTCCGAGGAGGAGGCCGAATCTGCAGATGGTTCAGCATCATTTCATTCCCTCATACCCTCCGTCAGCACAGATATACTCACAGCGGGTTTTCGCTCACTATTAGATTCAATTGCCCATGGATACAATGGAGCAGTGGTAACGGGAGAGGGGAACAAGACACCGGGAGCCTCCACCAGGTCCTCATACTTGTCACCTCAGCAGGGAGGTACAATTGTGTTTTACAAGGGACAAGGAGTGGCTGATTCCTGCATCTGGGGGCTTCTCTCAGAGTGCTCCTGCTGCAGACAGCACCTCAGTCCCTCTGTCAGTGACACCAGGGCCTCAAGTTGTTGTGATGACAGAGGCATGTCCTGTACCTGTGCCCGAGCCCCTCAGCACGCTGGGTCCTGCCAGGCCTCAGGCAGGCAGAGGATGGTCGCTAAGGCCAAGGGGCAGCTAAGTCAGTGGTCTGCTTCCAAAGCAGCTGCTAGAGTAAGGGTGGGAGGAGCACCACATAGGAGCATCCGTAAGGGAGTTAAGAACAGCACCTTAATGCACTTGAGGTTTACAGGCATTTTGATTTTGTATATGTTAAGGCTTTATTATGTTATGCCACTCAATAAATGTTCAATTTACTGCTGTTGGTCATCCTTTCCATTCTTGCTGCCCTGTTAGGTCCCATGCCTCCCTCCCTCTATAGGCTGCGAGTGCTGTCTGGTCAGCTCCCCAGCTTTGTCAGTGCATGCTGTGAAACTGGCAGCCGGTACGCATTAAGGTGAGTCTTTATTGCACAGACTGTAAAGGGCATCAGGGTTAATGGGTTTGAATGAGATTGACCTGAGTCTCCCTTGTGTGTCTCTCATTTCCTGTTGCCTCTGGTTCAAGGAGGTTCCTCATCCTCTGCCAACTTCTCAGTACCTGCCTCCACATCCTCCTCACTGAGGAGGATTGCTGATCTACGATGCCCTCATTACTCCAGGCCTGCCCCTTCTGCAGAGCACAAAGACTGTTACCCTTGCTGGGTTATGCGATTTGACCTCAGCACCTCAATCTCATCCTCAGCAGTCCTGGTGATAGTTGCTCATGCGGACCTGTGGCAGCTGTTTGTAGCTGTCCTCTGCTGCACTCTGAGGTTTCCTCACAGCTGTGAGTAGCCACGCCTTCAATGTCTCCCTTGTTCCCGAGAATCAATCCTGTATGTGGGATGGTGGCAGAACAGCAGGGACACCTGGGACCACCTGAGTTTGTAGGAATCGAGGCTCCTTCCCAGGAACTGAGCACACACCTGAAGGACCTGCTTTCTGTGGTTGCTGGCCAGTTGGATGTTGTTGAAATGGAAGTCCTTCCTGTGGATGAAGTACACTGGTCCCTGGGAGCCTTGTTGGCCAAATGCGAGCAGTCAATGACATTCTGTACCTGGGCGAATCCAATGACAGCCTCGAAGACATTGGATCTCTCAGCCTGACTGCCCTGGTTGGGTCAGTAGTGCACATAGTCGCCAGCCCCCATGGACATGACACTGGGCATCTGCATGGGCTGCAGCCTGCGCAATCCCACACATGTCCCAAGCAGATCCCTGGAAAGAGCCAGAGCTGTAAAAGTTGAAAAACATGGTGATCTTCAAGGCCAATGGCATTGGGTGTTCACTAACCCCCTATGGGTCTGTCTGTCCTCCAGCCTGGCACAGAGATCAGTAACTGCCTCACTGGAGAGCTGTATGCATCACTGACACTGCGCTCAGAAATTTGCAGATAATTGAGCCATGTACAATACAGTCTCCTGGGGCTAGCCTCTGCTGTGCACGGGTGCCTGTTGGCATTTCCTCTATACCCTTCTCCAGCAGGCCCACCTGGAAGTTGGCCCTCTTGCTACTCCTGAGGTTTGTGATCTGCTCCCACTGGGACCTGGTCCTCCCTCCCTCTAAGCTACTACTCCTCCTTGGGGTGGGGGGGGGGGGAACCACGAAGACTGGATTGATTAGGCCCATGGCAGTGGGCTCTTTCCTCATCCTGCATGTCCTTTGCAGGACAACTGCGTCCTACACCAGGCTAGACCCTTGGGAGCAAGTGTCTCCACTCCTCTGTGTCCCTTGCAGAACACCCCCACTGCCAATAATGGGCTCTTTAAAGACCCTCTCTGTTAGTGCTGCCCCCTTCACTTGCCTCCTCTGTTAGTGATGCCCCCTTCACTTGCCTCCTCTGTTAGTGATGCCCCCTTCACTTGCCCCTCTCTTAGTGCTGCCCCTTTACTTTTCCCCTCTGTTAGTGCTGCCCCTTCACTTGCCCCCTCTGTTAGTGCTGCCCCTTCACTTGCCCCCTCTGTTAGTGCTGCCCCTTCACTTGCCATTTCTGTTAGTGCTGCCCCCTTCAACTGTCCCCTCTGTTAGTGCTGCCCCCTTCAATAGCCCCTTCTGTTAGTGCTGCCCCCTTCAATTGTCCCCTCTGTTAGTGCTGCCCCCTTCAATTGTCCCCTCGGTTAGTGCTGCCCCCTTCAATTGTCCCCTCTGTTAGTGCTGCCCCCTTCAATTGTCCACTCTGTTAGTGCTGCCCCCTTCACTTGCCCCCTCTGTTAGTGCTGCCCCTGCACTTTCCTCCTCTGTTAGTGCTGCCCCCTTCACTTGCCCCCTCTGTTAGTGCTGCCCCTTCACTTGTCCCCTCTGTTAGTGCTGCCCCTTCACTTGCCCCCTCTGTTAGTGCTGCCCCTTCACTTGCCCCCTCTGTTAATGCTGCCCCCTTCACTTGCCCCCTCTGTTAGTGCTGCCTCTTCATTTGCCCCTCTGTTAGTGCTGCCCCTTCACTTGACCCCTCTGTTAGTGCTGCCCCTTCACTTGTCCCCTCTGTCGGTGCTGCCCCTTCACTTGCCCCCTCTGTCGGTGCTGCCCCTTCATTTGCCCCCTCTGTTAGTGCTGACCCTTCACTTGACCCCTCTGTTAGTGCTGCCCCTTCACTTGTCCCCTCTGTCAGTGCTGCCCTCTTGTATTGCTTCCTCTATTAGTGTTGTCCTCTTCTCTTGTCCCTTTGGTGCTGCCCTCCTCTCTTTTGCCCTCTGTTCTTGTTGCTCCCTTCACACCCTCTGTGCTGTTGTCTGGCAATGACCTGCCTTCCTCATGCCGCCATCACAAATTGTATCTCTGCATGGCTGTCTGGCAGAGGCAGCACTGACGCCTCAGCTCCCTCTGTCCTTTAACCAGATGGAGGTCTGGAACATCTTGCATGGTTCCCTTGTGCCATTCGTAAAGTTCACATTTGGATTAATTGTTGTTTTCAGTTGGTGACCCGCCGTGTAGTGTGAAGTCTGCCCTGCATGGTCGCCACTGAACATAATGTTCAGAAGTGACATCTCGGTCATCAGACTTGCAACCAAGCATGTCCCTACTGTATTCTACTCCCTGCCCACCCCACCAATCACCGATCCCACTCCTAATGACCCATAAAATTCCAGCTACAGGAAGAGCTAATGAACTCCTGCTTCTGATGTTAAAGGATTAATGAGTTGTAGCTCTGTGGGGAAGAGCACATGCACACAGACATGAACAACTCTCATTGGCAGGAAAGTTTCCCACCACTCGCAGTACACAAGTATTGGCCACAAAATCCAGTTCCTTTCCCTTAACAACAACACGGAACCTACTTGTTTCTTACAACAGTTTTAAATTTTGCTTTCAGACCGTTTGAATCCATTTCTTTTCCTCTTAACCTTTTTCCCTAACCCAGGATTTTCTTTTATGCCTCTCCATTATGACAATTGAAAGTCATAACTCCACATTCTCCTGGACAATCTATTTCTTTCTTTCCTCTCATGTCTCATGAGAGGGAGAGGGAGGGCAAACAAATTCAGAGCTCCCCGAAAGAGAAGAGAGAAAGACAAAAGAGAGAGATAAAGATGAAGCAGAGAAGGTGTGGTTATGACGGATGTCAGGATGATAATACATTGGAGAACCAGGCCAGCGTAGAAAGTTCAGAGGGACAGTGAAAAGGTAAGCAAAGAGAGAGCATGAGAAGAGATTGGCAACTGAAGTAAAAAGAATCTCAAGGATTTCTATGGGCATATAAATAGTGAAAGGGTGGTAAAAAGAGGTTAGGGCCAATTAGGGACCAAAAAGGGGATTTACACATAGAGGCAGGTAGCATAGGGGCAGTATTAAATTAATACTTTGCATCGATCTTTACTAAGAAAGAAGAGGCTGCACAGGTAATGGTGAAAGGGCAGGAAATTCAGACATTTGAACCATTTAAAATTGATGATGAGGGTACATTGGATAGGTTGTCTGTACTTGAAAGCTGATAAGACACCAGGACCAGATGAGATGCATCCAAGGAAACTGAGGGAAGTAAGAGTGGAAATTGCAGAGGTGCTGGTCATAATTTGGCAATCTTGTTCCTTGTTCAGAAAAAGGTATAAAGATAAACCTAGCAGCTATAGACCGGTCAGTTTAACCTCGGCGCTGGAGAAAATCTTAAATGATAATTCAGGACAAAATTAAATCACTTGGGCAATACAGGTTAATTGAGGAAAGCCAGCGCAGCTGTATTAAGGGAAAATAACTAACTTGGAATTTTTTGAAGAGATAACAGGGACAGTTGATGAGGGTAATGTTGCTCATGTGGTGTACATGGACTTTCAAAAGGCACCTGATACAGTGCAACATAACAGACTTGTAGGAAAAGTTAGAGTTCATGGAATAAGAGACAGTAACAACATGGATACGGAATTGACCGAGTGCCAGAAAACAGAGTAGTGGTTAATGTGTGTTTTTCAGACAGGGGGAAGGTTTGTAGTGGAATTCTCCAGGGGTCGATGGTAGAACCCCTGTTCTTCCTGATATATGTTAATGACCTTGGGCTTGGTGTACAGGGCACCATTTCAAAGTTTGCAGCTGATATAAAACTTGGAAGCATTTTGAATTGTGAGGAGGATAGTGTCGAACTTCAAAAGGACATAGGTTGGAGGTAAAAGCAAAATACTGCAGATGCTAGAAATCTGAAAGCAAAACAGAAAATTCTGGAAAAAAGAAGGGTCATACAGCCTCAAAACGTTAACTCTGTTTCTCTCTCCACAGATGCTGTCAGACCTGTTGAGTTTTTCCAGCATTTTCTGTTTTGCTTTCTGACAGGTTGGAGGAATGGGTAGACAACTGGCAGATGAAATTCGATGCAGAGAAGTGCAAAGTGATCCCTTATGATAGGAAGAACATGGAGAGACAATATAAAATAAAGGGTACAATTCTAAAGAGGGTGCTGGAACAGAGGGACCTGGGTGTTTATTTGCACAATCATTGTAGGTGAAAGGACAGGCTGAGACAACAATTAATAAAGCATAAAGCCTTATCAGTAAGGACATAGAATATAAGGGCAAGAAAGTTATGTTAAACCTTTATAAAACACTGGTTTGGCCTCAACTGGAGCATTGTGCCATGTCCTGGGTCACTACCTTTTAGGAAGGATGTGAAAGCATTGGAGAGAGTGCAGAAAAGATTCACAAGAATGATTCCAGAGATGAAGTACTTCAGTTAAACAGATAGATTGGAGAAGTTTGGACAGTTTTCCTGAGAGAAAAGAGGGCTGAGAGAAGATTTGAGAGAGGAGATTTGTTAGACATATTCAAAATGATGAGGGTCTGGACAGAGTAGATAGGGAGAAACTGTTTCCGGTGGTGGAAGGATCGAGAATGAGGGCACAGATTTAAGGTTATTGGCCAAAGAAGCAATGGAGACATGAAGAGAAACTTTTTCACACATCAAGCGGTTAGGGTCTGGAATGATCCTCACTACTGCCTGAGAGTGTGTTGGAGGCAGATTTAATCTCAGCATTGAAAAGGAAATTGGATCATTAACTGAAAAGGAGAAATGGCCAGGACCACAGGGAAAAGGCAGGGGAGTGACACTAGGTGAATTGCCCCTGCAGAGACCCAGCATAGACACGATGGGCTGAATAGCCTCCTTTTATGTTGTGACCATTCAATGATTCCTCACTCATACATTTCTCTTCCTTGTTCTTATAAAAGTCAACCACAGCCTCCCAGCCACTAGTGTTTGTGTTCTCTTAATTTATTTTCTTAACCTGATCTTTTCACATTCATAATCTTTAAACTGTCTCTGGTAATGTCACAAGCCAAACAGCCCTTAGCACACTAAGGAGGCAGGGTGTACATTGCCTCCATTGTTCTGCTTCACATACCAAGCTATCCCTGTTTAGGATTATTCAAACATAACCCTCATTTAAAGATAACTTTCCTGCTATCTACTTAGATACTATTTCGTCAATGGCCAAGTCATTGAGACCAAAACATTGTATGCTTTCAAGAAGGAGTTAGATATAGCTCTTGGGGATCAAAGGGTATGGGGAGAAAGTGGGAGCAGGCTATTGAGTTGGATGATCAGCCATGATGATAATGAATGGCAGAGCAGGCTCAAATGGCCTACTCCTGCTTCTAGTTTCTATGTTTCTATGTTCCTCCTTTAAATTTGGATGTACCTTTTTAAGTTTCTTAATGCGAGCCCGCCCAGGCATGCTAATTTGTAAGCTTTTTTGTTTTAAATCACTCACTTAGGTTCAGGTTCACTTTGACCGGTGAATTACAAGAGATAAATTAATGTCTCACTCAAAAAGTAGTTATACTTAATGGGTTTATGGTTTATTTAAAATTATTACAGAAAACAATTATAGATTTAACAGGTAGAGAAAGAAGAGGAGACACAGAAAATAATTACAGAGAATGATGACTAACTTAACAGGTTAAGAAAGGAAAGAGAATTTCTTAAAAATCAGCATCATTCCTGTATGTACGGCAAATAAATACTTCAACAACATCTGGCATCAAAATGCTCAAATATGTTTTCATTACATTTATTCATACAATCATCCAAATTAGCCGGCTTCTATTGATCACAGATTTCCAATTGACACTTGGCTGGGTTTATCTCTTCAATGTTGGTCTCTTCTGAGTGCAGTAAATATTTCTAATATGTTCAACCTCCTGTACTCTCTTCAGAGGATGGATCTGGGTTACCGTATTCACAGGCTACGCTGCCTTATGATGCTTCTCCTAAACTCTCAATATCCAATTATATTCTGAACTCTGTTTACACCATTGGGTTTGAAACCACCCAGAAAATTGTCTATCAGTAATTTTCGACCACGTGAAGCCCCTTGCATTCAACCTTCCAGGTAAAGATCTTTGTAGAATGAATGCTAAAATAATGGGCACCATCTTATCTATGTTGGTCACCAAAGTCCATCCAAATACACCTGCACAATCTGTGTTTCCGGTACCTTTTGTTTTATTCCACTGTTTTACCACAGCTCAAAAAGTTTGATTTTAAAAGACAGAAAAACAAGCATCAGTTGATTTCCATCTTATCGCAGGACCTGACAGTTAATACGGTCAAGCCAAAAGTGATATCAGTTTGCTTCATTTCCTTACAATGTTTCTAGATCGAGTAGTATATTACCAAGATAGGTGTTTCTGGAGAGAGTGGCATAAAACATGGGTACATTTCTCTGCAGGGAATGTTATGTTACAAGGGTAGGTGACTCTGAAGGGAGTGATATAATACAAGGATAGGTGACTCTGAAGGGAGTGGTATATTACAAGGGTAGGTGACTCTGAAGGGAGTGGTATATTACAAGGACACATGACTCTAGAGGGAATGGTTTACTACAAGGATATATGACTCTGAAGGGAGTGGTATATTACAAAGGTATGTGACTCTGGAGGGAGTGGTATATTACAAGGTTGTGAGCCTCTGGAGGGAGTGGTACATTACAAAGGTACGTGACTCTGGAGGGAGTGGTATCTTACAAAGGTACGTGACTCTGGAGGGAGTGGTATATTACAAGGTTGTGAGCCTCTGGAGGGAGTGGTATCTTATAAAGGTACGTGACTCTGGAGAGACAGGTATATTACAAGGTTGTGAGCCTCTGGAGGGAGTGGTACGTTACAAAGGTACGTGACTCTGGAGGGAGTGGTATCTTACAAAGGTACGTGACTCTGGAGGGAGTGGTATATTAAAAGGGAATATTTGGAGTGGTATAGTACAAAGGTATGTGACTGGAGGGAATGGTATATTACAAGGGTACATGACTCTGAAGGGTATGGTCTATTACAAGGTTGCAGGTC
Source organism: Carcharodon carcharias (assembly GCF_017639515.1). NCBI lineage: Eukaryota > Metazoa > Chordata > Chondrichthyes > Lamniformes > Lamnidae > Carcharodon > Carcharodon carcharias. The sequence continues at coordinate 36,858,009 of NC_054482.1, read as the reverse complement.
TATGAATTCTGTGCTATACTCCACGAACTCTCAAAGTCAGGTTTGTTGATCACTTGTCTGTGAAGGTGCAAAACGCAAGCCACTGATGTGCAACATTACAATAGAGGCCATGTGGAAGAGCATGACAGAATCCTCATCCCCACTACTCAGATAACATCGTACTGCCAGGCGGAGTCCCACATGCATGGCACAAGTCCTCATAAGCACAATGACAATGCAATTTTATGAGCAAGATTTATGTTAATGTTTAATTCCTGTGATTAATATTGATTTATTATTTGCATTATTAACTGAAGATAATTGTGGTGATTTTATAACAATGTTTGAAATAAATATGTTCTCTTGTAATATTAATGTACATAAATTTATTGCATTTAGTAGTAAAAGAGCCAAATATTTATTTCTTCTAACAGTGTATATGCTGTAGCCATTCTTCCCAATCATTCTGATGATTTTTTTCCCAGAGACAAGTGAAAGCAGGATGCAGTAAGATCAATAGGTAATCTACAGGGTCTTTGGCCACACCTAAGTGATCTACAGACAAAAAAGTTTGAGAACGACTGCTATAATACAAGCGAATGTGTCTCTGGAGGGAATGCTATTGTACTTGGCTAATGCTTCCAGTCCGGTACTAAAGGAGGGCTGCACTGTTGGAGGAGTGAAATGTTAGTGATGTTGCCCTATCTGCCCCCTTGAGTGGACATAATTTCAACTAAGAGCAGGACTGCTGTTTCCAATTCCTAACCAATATTTGGCCCTCAATCAACAACACAAAAACAGATTATATGTTCATTACCATATTGATGCTTGTAGGAGCTTCCTGTGTGCAAATTGGCTGCAGTGGCTACTCTTCAAAAGTTCTTCATTGGCTGAAGGCACTTTGGAACTTCCAGTGAAAGGCGCTATAAAAGTGCAGTCTTTTACTTACTTTCCTCTACCGCGATTGTTATATTACAAGGGTAGATGTCTCTTGAGGAAGTGGTATCTTACAAATGTAAATGCCCCTGAAAGGAATGGTATATTACAAGGCTATGTCTCTGGTGGCAGTGGTATATTAAAAAGGTACATGCCTCTGGAGGAAGTGGTATAATACAAGGGTAAGTGTTTCTGGAGGGAAGGTATGCATTGCAGCAAGAGAGAGCCTGAGGGAGTAGACATGGGACAGTTTGTGGCAGTGCCTGATTTCTGGAATTGTGTCTCACTGAACGTCTCTGTGTATCTTTGCAATGGCAAGTCCGGTTTTCCTTAACCTTTTCACTCCATTTGAATACATGATTTTGGCGACCATTATTGCCAACTGCGTCGTACTGGCCCTGGAGCAGCACTTACCGAATGGAGACAAGACTCCGATGGCCAAAAATCTGGTGAGTCTGGAGCTGCATGGTGTTGAGTGAGGAGCTGGGGTGTGGGTGGGAATCTTGGGGGTGAGGAGCTGGTGGTGTAGAGCTTAGGGGTGTTTGAGGAGCTGGGCATGTGGGATCGAGTTTGGGTGAGGAGTTAAGGGTATTGAGGCAAGAGCAGGAGAGTAAGCATGGGAAATGAGTGTCTGCTTGGGTATGGAGCTGGGGGGAGGTATTGAGGAACTAGGGGATGGGTGAGGGGAAGGAGGGGTGATGCGTGAGGATCTGGAGTGTAGGTGCGGAACCAGGAGCTGGTGGACCATCAGGATTTGGTGGGATGGAGAATCTGAGAGGAACATGAGGTACTGGGGGGGTGAGGGTGAGGATCTGGGGGAGTGAGGGAGGAGGTGTGTGGTTGAATTGGAAGCTGTGGCCAGTGAGGTTTTGGGCAAGTGGGTGGGTCATTGGAGATGGGGAAGGTGTTAGATGGGTGGTGGCAGAGTATTGGTGGGTGAGTAAGGATCTGGAATATAAGAAAGGAGTTCCCCTATCTTATTGGATCATTCGCCTCCATCCTGCAAAAAGCATATAGAGATTCTTCAGAAACAGTGTTCCTTGTGATATAGAATGAGGCCCTGTCAATCCTGGATGGGGTTGGAGCTGCGGTGGGAGGTTGGAATGGGAGGGCAGGTAATTTCTGGCTGACTGGGGCAATATTTGTTATTGTTTGATGTGATTTCTTGCAATACCAACGTTCGGTCAAAGTCTTTCTCTGATATCATAAATTGTAAAAAAATAATGTTAATCTTTCAATGAGAGCTCCATCCCATTGCCTCCCTTTTCATTCGACCCACCTTTTTCCTCCTCCAGGAACAAACCGAGCCTTATTTTATTGGAATCTTCTGCTTTGAGGCTGGAATTAAAATTGTGGCTCTGGGATTTGTGTTCCATAAAGGATCATATCTTCGGAATGGCTGGAACGTAATGGATTTCATTGTGGTTCTGAGTGGGTAAGTGACTCCAGACACCTTTACTACATAAAATGTACAGCACAACAGAAGCTGATGTTTATATTCCACATGAGCTTCCTTGCCGCATCCCCTCCTCATCTCACCCTATCAACATGTTCCTCTCTCCTTCATGTGCTAATCCAACTTCCCCTTAAAAGCATTTACCAATATTCACTTCAACCACACCCTGTGGTAGCACGTTCTCACCATTATCTGGGTAAAGAAGTTTTTCCTGAAGTCTTTGTTGAATTTGTTAGTGACTGTCTTATATTTATGACCCCAGTGGAGGTATCTATTCTGCACCTCTCTGAATGAAACCTCCTCATAATTTTAAGGACTACTTTTAGGCCACCCTTTTTGTAGAAAAGGTGCAGAGTGTCAGTAGATTATGAGATTGTTGAATTAGGAGCAACAGTCAAAGGCCTTTGATTGTCCAGATGGGTGACAATAAGGTTAGGAAGTTGCCTGAAGACCCTTAGGCTCCAGTAGCCTTTACAGGCCCCCGAGTCTTTGAGGGTCCCAACACAGAAACCATATGGGACACCCTGTAGACAGCTGGAGTGGAAGTTAAAGGGTGTCCTGGGACAGAATGCTGAGATTGGGGAATTGATGATACCCAATCCCCATGGAAATGAGAACATAAGAAATAGGAACAGGAGTAGACCATTAGGTCCCTTGAGCCTATTCCACCATTCAATAATATCATGGCTGATCTTGTGCTTTTACTTCCACATTCCCACCTAACCCTGGAAACCTTTGATTCCCTTGCCTAACAGGAATCTATCTACCTCTGCCTTAAAAATATTCAATGACCCCACTTCCATCACCTTTGGAGGCAGAGAGTCCCAAAGTCACACAACCTTCAGTGAGAAAAATATTCCTCCTCATCTCTGTCCTAAAAGGGCGACCTCTAATTTTAAACCAGTACCCCCTAGTTCTGGACTCATCCACGAGAGGAAACGTCCACCTTATCAAGGCCGTTTAGGATCTTGTATACTTCAATCAAATCGCTCTTCTAAACTCCAGTGGAAACAAGCAGACTCACTTACCTCTTTGTGGGTTGGAGGGCAGCCCATCAGTTGTCATGGTGAAAAGATGAAAGAAGTTACCAGAAAACTTATAACTTAAAGTTCGAGATCTAATATGTTGCTTCAATTGCCTGTGAAAGTGCAAGTGAGACTTCATATAGGTGTCAGCCGTGTGTCAGTGGGGGTAGCACTCTCACCTCTCGCTCAGAGTGTTGTGGATCCAAGTATCACTTATAGTCCAGGCCAACACTCCAAGAGCATTACTGAGGGAATGCTGCACTGTGGGAGGTGCCACTTTTTGAAAGAGAAGTTTAAAGCAAGGTCACTCCTGCCCCTTCGGGTGGATGTTCACGATTCCACAGCACGATTCAAAGAGGAGTGGGAGATGTTTTTGTGATGTCCTAGCCAGTATTTATCCCTCTACCAAAAGCAACCTATCTGACTCTAATCACATTGCTGATTGTGGGAGCTTGCTGTTTCCCACATTACAACAGTAATTACAGTAATTTCCCACATTACAACAGTAACTGCACTTGTGCAGCATTTTTGGATATCCTGAGGTTGTAAAAGGCATGGTATAGACACGAGTTCACTCTCCCTTTCATAGTAGACTATCCCAAAATGAATCAAAGGGCCATTAGGAGAATATTTGACACAGCCACATAAGGGGATATTAGGTCAGGCGATCAAAAGCTTGGTTAAAGAGGTAGGTCTTAATCAGCATCTTATAATGGGCGAGAGAGATGGAGAGGGTGAGAGGCTTAAGGAGGGAATTCAAGAGCTTTGCGTCTGGGCAGTTGGAGGAGCCATTATTGGAATGATTAAAATCAGGGATGCACACAGTACCAGTGTTTCTTGTCAGTTTGCCGAGATCTATGAGGGAACCCAAGGTGAGGATAAGTAGAATCATAGAAACATTGAGCCCAGAAGGAGGCCATTTGGCCTGTCACACGCATGCTGGCTCTTTGAAAATGTGCTTGTGCTTAGTCACATACCCTGACTTTTTGTCTTTAACCTTGTCAGTTCCTCATCTACATGTGTGTGCAAGCCCCTTTCAAAATTAGTTATGAAATCAGCTTTCACACCTTTTCCAGGGATCTAGATCCCCACTGCTCTCTCTCCTATAGATCTTTTGCCATTGATTTTCAATCTGTGATCTCTGGTTGTTGGTCCATTCGCCAGAAGGAATAGTTTTTCTCTCTCTACTCTGACAAAATCTCTCATCATCTTGAAACCCTCTGTTAGATCACCTCTTAACCTTTTCTGTTCTAAGGAGAACAGTCCAAACCTTTCCAAACTCTCCTCATAACAGAGACCCCCTCATCTTGGACATCATCCTGGTAAATTCCCCTTACACCCTGTTTAAGACCGTTCCTGAAGCATACTGCCTAGAATTATCCACAAAACTCCAGCTAACCAGTGATTTATAAAGTTCAAGCATGATTTCTTTGCTTGTGTATTCTATTCCAGTGTTTATAGAACCAAGTGACCCATGTTTTTTTAATCACCGTTACAATATACCCTGCCATCTTTACGGATTTTTGTATCCGGATACCAAATTCTCTCTGCTCATTCACACTTTTCAAAATCCTATCATTTATGATATACTGGCTTTCCAAATTTGTGCTGCCCAAGTGCACCACCTCATACTGGCCTACATCAAACTCTATTTGTCACATTTCTGTCCCTTCCACCTTTTTGTCTCTGTTATTCAGAAGCCATTATCTGATATCACCATTATTTACTACTTTGCAGGTTTTATACCACCTACAAATGTTATAGTGCCATTCCCCACATCCAATTCTAGATCAATTATAATAATTGAAATAAGTAATGGGCCTAAAACTGTTCTTTGAGGAGCACCACTGCAAACTACATCCCAGTCTGCAATACATCCACCCACCATCGCCCTTTTCTTCCTGTAACTCATATCGATACTGTCACTTTCCCCTTAACTCCATGAGCTCCTGCCACCTTAATAAGCCTCTTGTCTGGAGCTTTTCTGAAAGTCCATATATACAATATCTACAACACAATTGTGGCAGATACTCAATGAGTTGAATGGCCCCCTTCTGTGCCATAATGGCTGAACTCTACGCCACTGGGCACGGTTTTGGCAGGGGGCACACAAATATGACAAAAGCAAAACATTGTGGATGCTGGAAACCTGAAACAAAAACAAAAATTGCTGGAAAAACTCAGCAGATCTGACAGCTGTGGAGAGAAGGACAGAGTTAACGTTTCGAGTCCGGTATGACTTTTCATCAGAACTAAAAAGAAGTAGAAATGTGATGAAATATATACTGTTTAAGGTGGGGGCATTGGGACAGGTGAAGCTGGATAGATGGCCAGTGATAGATGGAGGCAAAGGAGAGATTGCCAAAGATTTCATAAACAAAAGGTGGAAGGAGTGTTGATGGTGGTGATGCTGGCTAAAGGAGGTGCTAATGGTGACATTAAGAGTAGAAAGCAGAATGAGCAAGTGACAGATAGCATTGGGGGGATGGGTTGGGGGAGGGGATGGTGTGGGAGAAAAGATCAAATTGGGTAAAAGGTGGGGATAAAACAATGAATGGAAATACATTTTAAAAATAATAGAAATAGATGGGAAACATATATATATAAAAATTTAAAAATAAATATTTGAAAAAAGGGGATCAAAAAGGGGGTGGGGATGAAGGAGAGAGGTCATGATCTGAAATTGTTGAACTTAATATTCGGTCTGGAAGGCTGTAAAGTGCCTAGTCAGAAGATGAGGTGCTGTTCCTCCAGTTTGCATTGAGCTTCACTGGAACAATGCAGCAGGCCAAGGACGGACATGTGGGCATGAGAGCAGGGTGGTGTGTTGAAATGGCAAGAAGGAGGTGAGGGAAGGGACCTGAGTAGGAGTGGAACAAAGAATATTCCATTTTTCCCCACAAAGTGGCAGGTATGGCTAGTGTTTCCAAATGTCCTCAGCTGGATTTTCTTTGAGAATCTTTTGTGGGAGTAGAAAAAATGAGCTGGGACTGTTGAGTGAAGAGATGATGGAAGCAAATACTTGGTACAATCCCATCAGTGAGCAGCAGTGGCCCAGACTGACAGCAGCTATTTCTGTAGCTGTCACCAGCTTATGACCAGGCCCTCCACAGGCCCTGATGTGGCGGGTGGTACTCAGAGCTGTGGCAGATGCCCAGGCTCCTCCCCCCCTCCCTCCCCACCACCCCGGACAGGGCACATCACATCTCATTTCATCTCTCTGCAGGAAGCTGTCAGTACTAGTTTCTATGATTACTAAATGCCTTTAACATGGGAAAATGGCCCAGGTTACTCTGCAGGAACATTATCAGATAAAACTGACACTGAGTCACATACAGAGATATTAAGAGAGGTGACCAAAGGTTTGGTCAAAGGAGGAAGTAGGCGATGAAGAAATTCCAAAGCTTAGGGTCTTGGCAGCTGAAAGTATGGCCAGCAGTAGTAGAATAAAAAGAGTGGAGAATGCAGGTACTGGATTGCTGATAATAGACAGATGACAGCTTGGTGCTGCCGATGTACAGTACACTAACACCCACCCACACGCATATACTCTCTCACACAGACATGCTCTCTCTCTCTCACAGACACAGTCTCTCTCTCACATTCACTCTCTCTCACACACACACACACACAGACACACACTCTGTCTCTCGCACCCATACACACACATACTCTCTCACATAGACACGCTCTCTCTCTCTCTCCCTCACACACACACACAGACACGCTTTCTCGCTCACAGATACAGTCTCTCAGAGCCTCTTTCTCACACAGACACTCTCTCATACACAGAAACGCACTCTCTCTCACATATACTCTCTCACAGAGACTCTCTCTCACAGAGACAGTCTCTCTCACACAGACACGCACACATTCTCTCTGAGACACAGTTTTTCTCTCTCACATTCACACTCTCTCTCACACACATACATTCACTCTGCCTCTCACACACATGCACACACACATACCACGCATGTTCATTCTTACACATGCTCTCTAAGCAGAAAGATAAACTTTTGTTCAATTCTTATAATCTTTATCCCAAACCATCCCCTTGCGTTGTTTGAGAGTGTTGCTTTCCCAAATAACTGTTGTTTGAATGGCAATGATCTCCCTGTGAAATGTGCTTATTTTACAAGTTCAGTTAACTGAAGCAATGAACAGAAGTTGTGTGGCCTCAATAACCCAGGTTGCTGCAGCTTAGGAGAAAGAATGACTTGTATTTTGACAGCCCCTGTCACGACCTTAATCTAAAGTGCTTCACAGCCAGTGAAGTATTTTTGAAGTGTAGTCGCTGTTGTGATATAGGGAATGTGGCAGCCAAATTAGGCACAGCAAGATCCCACTAACAGCAGTGAAGTAATGACCAGGTAATCAGTTTTGGCTTGTGGGATAAATTTTGCTCCGGATACCGGGGAATTGTGCTGATCATCTCCCAGTAGTGCCTTGAGATCTTTCACATCCACCTGATTGGGCATAGGAGGCCTCTGTTGAAATGTCAGCAGGAAGACAGCACCTTGAACAGCGCAGCACTCCCTCAGTACTGCACGAGAAGCATCAGCCTGGATAGAGATGGGACTTGAACCCATGGCCCCCTGACTCAAAGGTCAGGGTAACAGCTAAATGAAAGGAATCCTTCATAGCCAGATTGTGTGCAGTGAGCTTCCAGGTCAAGGCTCTGAGCTTTGGTCGAGTCTAACAGCAGATTTGAATCTTCTTTAGCCTCTCCCTAAACTTGCAATGCCTCAGGGGGAACTGTCCCCTTCCATAATGCTAACAGTGAGACTCCAGTGAGTGAGGCACCTCCAATGTTTGCCTCTCCCACTGTTTCCTGAGCTCTGAAAGGAGGTGTGATTTCCTTAGTGAGCCACAGGCTCCTTGGCTTCCCACTGCTCCCTCAGCATGTGCCTGCACACACTCACAAACCTGGAATTAATATTACAGTGGCAGAGTAATCATCTTATTGAAGAATTTCAAAGCCCCAGTGTCATCAGACTGAAAGGCTGCACAACAGACTCATTTCCCCATCATGTACAATTATCCTAAATTAGCTTTGAATATAGAGCAGGACCTACAGAACCACCAGATATCAGCCAGCTCATTAGGGCAGATACAACTGCTTACAGAGTACAGGGAATAAATCTCAGTTCCAATTAACATCACATTATAAGGGGCAGCATCTCTCTACATTAGCTCTAGCTATGAGATCATGGGCTGATCTGTGCCAGTGGCTTAGGAGGTGGAGAAAAGCCACCCACTGAGATATACCCACTCTAATATTCAGCTCCTTATGATTGATGGGAAAAAAACCAAACAAAAAACCAGAATGTAACTGTGCCTCAAAAAATCTGTCCACAAACTGCACACTCTGTGGGCAAAAAGTTCCTTCTGTTCATTAAGGCAAGGAATAGAGACTGTCCAGGACAGGTACAGCACGGGGTTAAATACAGAGTAAAGCTCCCTCTATACTGTCCCCATCAAACACTCCCAGGACAGGTACAGCATGGGGTTAGATACAGAGTAAAGGTCCCTCTACACAGTCTTCATCAAACACTCCCAGGACAGGTACAGCACAGGGTTAGATACAGAGTAAAGCTCCCTCCACACTGTCCCCATCACTCTCAGGACAGGTACAGCATGCAGTTAGATACAGAGTATAGGTCCCTCTACACTGTCCCAGCAAACACTCCCAGGACAGATACAACACGGGGTTAGATACAGAGTAAAGTTCCATGTACACTGTCCACATGAAACACACCCAGGACAGGTACACACTTAGTGTACACAGTGGATCAAGAGTTTATGCTGTCTTTCTCTCTGTTATGTTGAGTTGTCTTTGTCCCACTCCCTGTCTCTCTCTTCCCCTTCTCTCTCTCCTTTCCTGCTGCACTTACTATCTCTTTCTGTCTCTCTTCTCCCTCACTGTCTCTCTCACGCGCTCTCTCTCTCTCTGTCTACGTGTTCCCTCTCTCTCTCTCTCTCAATATCTCTCTCCCTGCCGTTTGCTTTGTCTCTGGTCTTCACTCTGTCTCTCCCCACCTTTGTCCCTGATGGTCTCTGTCCTTCTCTGTCTCCCTTTTTTCCCAGTCTCTGTCTGTCTATTTCCTTCTCTTTGCCTCTCCCTTTCTCTTTCTGTCTGAATGTCTCTGTATAACATCTCTTTGTTGCACTCTTCTTTGCACTACAGGTTGGACTGTCACAGTTGGCAGACAGAAGAGGTTTCCACTGGATCAGTCTGGGCTGGAATGAGGTCCAATTGAGAGGCCTGTCTGTCAGATTCCTCTCCTTGGTTGGTGCTTTCTCACAGAGTGTTGAGAGCCTCATGTTAAGGGTCTCATGTCAAGTTGTTAATAGCTTGCAGAGGAATTAGTGGAGCAGATAATAGAATGGGGAGAAGAGTCAAAGGGTTGCTGAATGCCATGTAAGAGCCTGAAACATGTATGCTCGCACCAGCAGCAGCAGATGCCCAGCTTCCTTAACTTTCACATTCACGGTCTAAAGGGAGAGAGAACTGGTAGTTCCACAGCACAGAAGCATTTTCCACTGTTTTCCGGATGCCAGAAAGGACTTCACATCCAGGGAATCATTTTTGAACAATGGCCATTGTCTTAGCAGGCCGGAAATTCAGCAGGCTCTGAATGCACAGGACAATCCCAACATGTGCTATGTTATATCCACACCAAGCATAGAACATCAGAAGTTCAGACACAGCTTCTCAGTTAAGATATTTCTTTTGCTGGCAGCAAGTCATAATAGGTCAAAATTAACCAATTCTGGGTTTGGAATTTTATTTTGCATTCATAATGGCTGAAGCCCATCAACTTCACACCCATCACTGTGAGAGATATCATTACCCTCTTACCAATCACTGTGAGAAATATCATTACCTTCTTACCCATCGCTGGGAGAGATATCATTACCCGCTTACCCATCACTGGGAGAGATATCATTACCCTCTTACCCATCACTGGGAGAGATATCATTACCCTCACACCCATCCCTGTGAGAGATATCATTACCCTCACACCCATCACTGGGAGAGATATCATTAACCTCTTACCCATCACCGTGAGAGATATCATTACCCTCACACCCATCACCGTGAGAGATATCATTACCCTCACACCCATCCCTGGGAGAGATATCATTACCCTCACACCCATCCCTGTGAGAGATATCATTACCCTCACACCCATCCCTGTGAGAGATATCATTACCCTCACACCCATCCCTGTGAGAGATATCATTACCCTCACACCCATCCCTGTGAGAGATATCATTACCCTCACACCCATCCCTGTGAGAGATATCATTACCCTCACACCCATCCCTGGGAGAGATATCATTAACCTCTTACCCATCACCGTGAGAGATATCATTACCCTCACACCCATCCCTGGGAGAGATATCATTACCCTCACACCCATCCCTGGGAGAGATATCATTACCCTCACACCTATCACTGTGAGAGATATCATTACCTGTAGGATGCACTCTCTGGTTTTCCACAGGTGCAGATTTCCATCAACTGCACTCATATCGTGCTTAGATCTCCATGGCAACAAACAGTCCAATACATCAACTGCAAGGAGGCAGTGGCGTAATGGCATTGTTACTGATCTAGACCCAGGGTAATGCCCTGGGGTCCTAGGTTTAAATCCCACTACATCAGATTGTGGAATTTGAATTCAATAAGAATCTGGAATTAAAACTCTAATGATGACCATGAAACCATTGTCAATTGTTGTAAAAACCCACCTGGTTCACTGATGTCCTTTAGGGAAGAAAATTTGCCATCCTTTCCTGGTCTGACCTATATATGACTCCAGGCCCACAGCAATGTGGTTAAATGCCCTCTGAAATGGCCCAGCAAGACACCCAGTTAAAACAAACCACAGCAAAGTCACAAAAAAGGAATGAAACTGGACGGACCACCCGGCATCGACCTGGGCACCGGAAACGACAACCACAAACTCAGTCCTGTTCACCCTGCAAAGTCCACCTCACGAACAACTGGGGACTTGTGCCAAAATTAGGAGAGCTGTCTCACAGACTAGTCAAGCAACAGCCTGACAAATTCATCCTCACACAATCATATCTTACAGATACTGTCCCAGGCACCACCATCATCATCCCTGGATATATCCTGTCCCACTGGCAGCACAGTGGTATACAGTCAGGATGGAATTGCCCTGGGGGTTATCAACATCGACTCTGAAGTCACATGGCATCAGATCAAACATGGGCAAGGATACTTCCTGCTGATTACCATGTACCGCCCTCCCTCAGCTGATGAATCAGTGCCCCTCCATGTTGAACACCACTTGGAGGAAGCATAGAGTGGCAAGGGCACATAATGTACTCTGGGTTGGGCATTTCCATGTCCATCACCAAGAGTGGCTCGGTAGCGCCACTACTGACCGAGCTGACCGGGCGTAAAGGACATAGCTGCTAGACTGGGTCTGTGGCAGGTGGTGAGGGAACGAACAAGAGGGAATTACTTACTTAAAACCATAGAAGATTTACCATGCAAAAAGAGGCCATTCAGCCCATCGTGTCTCCGCCAGCCAAAAAGAGAAAATAGAAACTAGCCGCTCATTTTAATCCCACTCTCCAGTACCCAATCTGTAGCCTTGTAGGTTACAGCACTTCAGAGGCAGATCCAGATACCATTTAAAACACTGAGAGATATCATACACTCAGAACCATCCCTGTAAGAGATACCATTAACCTCACACCCATCACGGTAAGTGACAATTACCATCATGCCCATCACTGTGAGAGATATGATTCCCTTCACATCCACCTCTGAGAGAGATATCATTACCCTCGCACCAATCACTCTGTGAATATCATTACCCTCTCATCTATCCCATGGAGAGATAACATACCCTCATACACATCACTGTGGGAAATATCATTACCCTCTCACCCATCACTGTGAGAGATATCATTACCATCACACCCATCACTGGGAGAGATATCATTACCCTCATACACATCACTGAGAGAGATATCATTACAGTTCACACCTATCCCTGTCTGAGATATCATTGCCCTGTCACCACTCACTGTGAAAGATATCATTACCCTCACACCCATCGTTGGGAGAGATATCATTCCTCTCAGGCCAATCACTCTGCAAGATATCATTACCCTCATACCCATCACAGTGAGAGGTATGATTACCCTCAGACCCATCACTGGGAGGGATATCATTACCCTGCATTAAGCATTGTGAGAGATATCATTACCCTCTTATCCAACTCTGTGAGAAATGTCATTAACCTCAGACCCATCGCTGTGACAGATTTCATTCCCCTGACATCAATCACTGGGTGCGGTATCAGTCCCCTCACACCCATTGCTCTGAGAGATATCATTAACCTGACACCTATCACTGGGACAGATATCAGTTCCCTCCCATGCATCACTGTGAGAGACATCAGTACCTCCACACCCATTACTGTGAAAGATATCTTTCCCCTCACAACCATCCCTGGGAGAGATATCATTAACCTGTCACGCTCACTGTGAGAGATATCACTACCCTCACACCCATCACTGTGAGAGATATTATTGCCCTCATACCCATCACTGTGAGAGATATCATTACCCTTACGCCATCACTGCAAGAGAAATCATTACCCTCACACCCGTCACTGGGACAGATACCATTATCCTCACACCCATCACTGGCAGAGATATTATTACTCTCAGGCCCATGACAGTAAGTAATATCATTACCCACACATCCATCACTGGGAGAAATATCATTACTCTCAGGCACATCATTCTGAGAGATGTGAACGCCCGCACCAGTCACTGCGACAGATATCATTACCCTCTGACCCATCACTGAGAGATTTCACTACCCACCCCCCCCAACACTTGGAGAGATATTATTATCCTCATACCCACCACTGAGAGATATCATTACCTTATCACCCGTCACTGTGAGTCATATCATTAGCCCCACATGCATCACTTTGAGAAATATGGTTACCCTCACACCCATGACTGTAAGTGTTATCATTATCCTCACACCCACAACTGGGAGAGATATTATTACCCTCACACCCATTCCTGGGAGAGACATCATTAGTCTCAGGCCAATGACTCTGAGAGATATCATTACACTCACATCAGTCATTGTGACAGATATCATTACCCTCACATCCATCACTCTGAGAGATGTGATTACCCTCACACCCATCACTGTGAGAGATGTCATTACACCCACCACCATCACTGTTAGCAATATCATTACCCTAGACCCTTCACATTGAAAGGTATTACATTCACACCCATCTCTGGGAGAGACATCATTACTCTCACTCCTATTCATGCAAAAGATATCTTACTCTCAGGCCCATCACTCTGACAGATATCATTGAACTCATAGCAGTCACTGTGACAGATACCATTCATGTCACGCCCATCACTGGGTGGGATATCAATACCATAATCCCATCAGTTTTAGAGATATTATTTCTCACACACATAGTCAGCATGGCTTTGTCAGAGGGAGGTCATGCCTAAGAAATTTGATTGAATTTTTTGAGGAGGTAACCAGGTGTGTAGATGAGGGTTTAGCAGTTGATGTAATTTATATGGATTTTAGCAAAGCCTTTGACAAGGTCCTATGTGGGAGACTTATAAAGAAGGCAAATGCACATGGGATACAGGATAATTTGATAAGGTGGATTCAAAATTGGCTTAGTGGTAGGAGGCAGAGGGTGATGACAGAAGGATGCTTTAGTGACTGGAAGCCAGTGTCCAGTGGCGTACCACAGGGATCTGTGCTGGGTCCCCTATTATTTGTAATTTATATAAACGATTAGTAAGTTTGCGGATGACACAAAGATTGGCTGGATGGTTAACAGTGAGGTTGAGATTCTTGGACTACAGGAAGATATAGACGGGATGGTCAAATGGGCAGATAAGTGGCAGATGGAATTTAATCCTGAAAAGTATGAGGTGATACACTTTGGAAGGAGTAATTTGACAAGGAAGTATTCAATGAACGGCATGACACTAGGATGTTCTGAGGAGCAAGGGGACCTTGGCGTGTGTGTCCATCGATCTCTGAAGGCAGAGGGGCATGTTAGTGGGGTGGTGAAAAAGACATATGGGACACTTGCCTTTATCAATCGACGCATAGATTACAAAAGTAGGGAGGTCATGTTGGAGTTGTATAGAACCTTGGTGAGGCCACAGCTGGAGTACTGTGTGCAGTTCTGGTCGTCACATTATAGGAAGAATGTGACTGCACTGGAGGGGGTGCAGAGGAGATTCACCAGGATGTTGTCTGGGATGAAACATTTAAGTTATGAAGAGACGTTGGATAGAATTGGATTGTTTTCGTTGGAGCAGAGAAGACTGAGGAGTGACCTGATCGAGGTGTACAAGATAATGAGGGGCATGGACAGGGTGGGTAGGGAGCAGCTGTTCCCCTTAGTTGAAGGATCAGTCACAAGGGGGCATAAGTTCAAGGTGAGGGGCAGGAAGTTTAGGGGGGATATTTTTTACCCAGAGGGTGGTGACGGTCTGGAATGCACTGCCTGGGAGGGTGGTGGAGGCGGGTTGCCTCGCATCCTTTAAAAAGTACCTGGATGAGCATTTGACACATCATAACATTCAAGGCTATGGGCCAAGTGCTGGTAAATGGGATTAGGTAGGTAGGTCAGGTGTTTCTCATATGTCGGTGCAGACTCGATGGGCCGAAGGGCCTCTTCTGCACTATGATTCTGTGTGATTCTGTGACATCACTGGGTGAGATAGCATTTCCCTCACAACTGTCACTGTGTGAGATATCACTATCCTCATTACCATCACTGAGATATCATTACCCTCACACCCATCACTGTGAGTGATATAGTTTTCCTCACGCCTATCACTTTGAAAGGCATCGTTCCCCTTACATCAATCACTGTGACAATCATCATTACCCTCACACCCATCACTGTGAGAGGTATAATTGCACTGGCATCCATCACCATGAGAGATAACATTATGCTAATACTCATCACTGCGAGATATCATTACTTTCACATGCATCACAGTGAGAGATATCATTACCCACACACCCATTACTGTGAGAAATATCATTACTCTCACACCTATTACTTTCACAGATATATTTTCCATCACACCTATCACTGTGAGGTACGTCATTACGCACATATTCTATCAGTGTGAGGGACAAAATTATCCTCACAATCATCACTGTGAGAGCTATCATTACCCACACACCCATCACTGAAAGAGATATCGTTATCCCATCATCACTGAGAGATACCATTAGCATCAAACCCATCACTGTGATATAATTTTCTTCACGCCCATCAATGTGAGAGATATCAATACGCTCACACTCATCGCTGTGAGAGGTATCATTACGCTCACACACATCAATGTATTATTTATGATTACCCTGACACCAATCACTATGAAAGTGATCATTAGCCTCACACCCATCACTGTGAGATATGTCATTACACACACATCTACCAATGTGAGGGACAGCATTATCCTCACAGCCATCACTGGAAGAAATATCATCACCCTCACACCCATCACTGTGAGAGATATCATTACCATCACACCAATCACTGTGAAGGTATCATTACCCTCAGGTTGATCACTAGGAAAGATATATCATTACACTCATACACATTACTCTGTGAGAGATATCATTACGCTCAATTCCATCACTGTGAGAGATATATTTGCCCTCACACACGTCAAAGTGATATTTAACATTGCCCTCACACCCATCACTGGGAGAGATATCATTACCCTCTTACCCATCACTGTCAGAGATATCATTACACTCATTCCCATTACTGTGAGAGATATCATTAACCTCACACCCATCACTGTGAAAGGTATTAGCCTCACACCAATCACTGTGAGATATATCATTACCCTCCCACCTATCACTGTGTGAGATATCAATATCCTCACTCCAATCACTGTGAGAGATATCATTAGGCTCATACCCATCACTGTGAGACATATCATTACCCTCTCGCCCAAAACTGAGAGAGATAGCATTAATGCTCATACCTACCACTTTGTGAGATATCTTTCCACTCACACCCATCATGGTGAGGGATATCATTACCCCTAATGCCCATTAGTGTGGGAGATATTATTACCCTCACACCAATCACTGTGAGAGATATCATTACGCTCACACCCATCACTGTGTGAGATATCACTATCCTCATTCCAATCACTGTGTGAGATATCATTACCCTCACACCCACCAGTGTGAGATATATCATTGTGCTCATGTCCATCACTGTGACTGATATCATTACCCTCAAATCCAGCACTGTGAGAGATATCATTACTGTCTCATCCGTCACTGTGAGAGATATCATTACCCCCACACCCATCACTGTGAGAGATATCATTGCCCTCACAACCATCACTTTCACAGATATCCTTTCCATCACCATCACTGTGAGATATGTCATTATGCCCACATCTATCAAAGTTAGGGATAACATTATCCTCAGAATCACCGCTGGGAGAGATATCTTTAACCACACACCCATCGCAGTGTGAGATATCATTACCCTCACATCCATCACTGAGAGATATCACTACCCTCTCACCCATCACTGTGAGAAATATCATTACCATCTCACCCATCACTGTCAGAGATATTATAAACCTCACGCCATCACCCTGACAGATATCATTATGCTCATACCCATCACTGTAATTGATATCATTACCGTCTCACCCTTCACTGTGAGAGATATTACTACCCTCACATGCATCACTCTGAGAGATATCATTACCCTCACACTCATTATTTTCCCAGATATATTTCCCATCACACCCATCACTGTGAGATATGTCATTACGCCCACGTCTATCGATGTGAGGGACAGTATTATCCGCAGAATCATCACTGGGAGGGATATCATTACCCACACACCCATCACTGTAAGTGATATAATTTTGCTCATGCCCATCACTGTGAGATAACATTACCCTCACACCAATCACTATGAAAGATATCATTACCCACACAACCATTAATGTGAAATTTATCATTACCGTCACACCTGTCGCTGTGAGAGATTTCATTACGCTCACACCAATCACTGTGAGATATATCATTACCCACGCAACCATTAACGTGAGAGATATCATTACCTTCACACCCATCACTGTGAGAGATATCATTAGCCTCACACCCATCACTGTGAGATGTATCATTACCCTCACATGCATCAGTGTGAGAAATATCATTCCCCTCCTACTCATCATTCTTGGAGACATATCATTACCCTCAGAGACATCACTTTGAGTGATATCATTACCGTTGCGCCAATCACTGTGAAAGATATCACTCTCAAGCACATTACTGGGAGAGGTATCATTAGACTCACACACATCACTCTGAGAGAGATATCATTACCCTCAATCCCATCACTGTGAGATATACCTTTGCCCTCACAGCCATCACTATGAGACATATCATTTTCCTAATGCCCATTAGTATGAGAAATATTATTACCCTCATACCCAACACTTTGAGAGATATCATTGGGCTCATACTCATCACTGTGAGAGATATCATTACCCTCTCACTAATTGCTCTGAGAGATTGTATTAAGCTCATACCCACCACTCTGAGAGTTATCTTTGCCCTCACACCCATCACGGTGAGAGATACTTTTACTCGAATGCCCACTTGTGTGAGAGATATTATTACCCTCACAGCAATCATTTTGAGGGATGTCATTACCCTGACACACATCAGAGTGATATTTATCATGACCCTCACACCCATCACTGTGAGAGATATCATTGCCCTCACACCCATCACTGTTTGAGAAATCACTATCCTCACTCCCGTCACTGTGAGAGATATCATTGCCCTCACACCCATCACTGTGAGAGATATCATTGCCCTCACACCCATCATTGTGAGAGATATCATTACATTCACACCCATTACTGTGAGAGATATCATTACCCTCACACCTATGACTGTGAGAGATATCATTACCCTCACACCTATGACTGTGAGAGATATCATTACCCTAATGCCCATTACTGTGAAAGACATTATTACCCTCACATTCCAATCACTGTGAGATATATCATTACCCTGACACACATCAAGGTGATATTTATCATTACCCTCACACCCACCACTCTAAGAGATATTAAACTCACACCTATGACTGTGAGAGATATTATCCTCATTCTTCGTCACTGTGAGAAATATCATTACCTACATTCCCATCACTGTCAGAGATATCATTACCCTCTTAACCATCACTGTGTGAGATATCACTATCCTCATTCCCATCAGTGTCAGATATCATTACGCTCACCCCCATCACTGTGAGACATATCATTACACTCACACCCATCGCTGTTTGAGATATCACCATCCTTACTCCTGTCACTGTGAGAGATATCACACCCAACATTGTGAAAGATATCATTACGTTAGCACCCATGGCTGTAAGAGATATCATTACACTCACAGCCATCACTGTGAGAGATAGCATTACACGCATACCCACCAATGAGAGAGGTATCATTATCCTCACACCCATCACTGTGAGAGATAGCATTACCCTAATGGCCATTACTGTGAGAGATTTTATTTCCCTCATAACAATCACTGGAGAGATGTCATTACCTTCACACTCGCCAAGGTGATATTTATCAGTACCCTCACACCCATCATTGTGAGATGTATCATTACACTCACACCCATCACTGTGAGAAATATCATTACAAGATAGAGAGTGATGTAGTTCATTCTGAGACTTGGGTCCTGAATCTTAATAAAGGAAACTACGATGATATGAGGCGCGAGTTGGCTATGATGGATTGGGAAACGTTACTTAAAGGGATGATGGTGGACAGGCAATGGCAAACATTCAAAGAGCGCATGACTGAACTGCAACAAATGTTTATTCCTGTCTGACGCAAAAGTAATACAGGAAAAGTGGCTAAACCATGGCTTAACAGGGAAATTAGAGATAGTGTTAGATGCAAGGAAGGGGCATACAAATTGGCCAGAAAAAACAACAGACCTGAGGATTGGGGGCAGTTTAAAATTCAGCAAAGGAGGACCTAAGGATTGCTTAAGAAGGGGAAAATAGAGTACGAGAGTAAGCTTGCAGCAAACATAAAACTGACTATAAAAGTTTCTATAGGTATGTGAAGAGAAAAAGATTAGTGAAGAAAAATGTAAGTCCCTTACAGTCAGAAACAGGAGAATTTATAATGGGGAACAAAGAAATGGGTGACCAACTAAATACATACTTTGGTTCTGTCTTCACAAAGGAGGACACAAATAACATACCAGAAATGTTGGGGAACACAGGGTTTAGTGAGAGGGAGGAACTGAAAGAAATCGGTATTAGTAGGGAAATGGTGTTGGGGAAATTGATGGGATTGAAGGCCAATAAATCCCCGGAGCCTGATAATCGACATCCCAGAGCACTTAAGGAAGTAGCCCTGGAAATAGTGGATGCACTGGTGGTTATCTTTCGAAATATGATAGACTCTGGAACAGTTCCTACAAATTGGAGTGGAGCTAATGTAACCCCACTATTTAAAAAAGGAGGCAGAGAGAAAACGGAATTATAGACCAGTCAGCCTGACGTCGGTAGTGGGGAATATTCTAGAGTCCATTATAAAAAATTTAATAGCTGAGCACTTGGAAAACAGTGGCAGAATCAGACAGAGTCAGCATGGATTTACAAAAGGGAAATTGTGCTTGACAAATCTACTGGAATTTTTCAAGGATGTAACTAGTAAAGTTGATGAGGAGGAGCCGGTGGATGTGGTTTATTTAGACTTTCAGAAGGTTTTCGACAAAGTCCCACAAAGGAGATTGGCATGTAAAATTAAAGTGCATGGGATTGGGGGTAGTGTATTGAGATGGACAGAAAACTGGTTGGCAGACAGGAAACAAAGAGTAGGAATAGAAGGGTCTTTTTCCAAATGGCAGGCAGTGACTAGTGGGGTACTGCAGGAATCGGTGCTGGGGCCCCAGTTATTTACAATATATATTGATTTAGATGAGGGAATTAAATGTAATATCTCCAAATTTGCAGATGACACAAAGCTGGGTGGAAGGGTGAGCTGTGAGAAGGATGCAGAGATGCTTCAATGTGATTTGGACAAGCTGAGTGAGTGGGCAAATGCATGGCAGATTAAGTATAATGTGGATAAATGTGAGGTTATCCATTTTGGTAGCAAAAACAGGAAGGCAGATTATTATCTAAATGGCTATAAATTGAGAGAGGGGAATGTGCAACGAGACCTGGGTGTCCTTGTACACTAGTCGCTGAAGGTAAGCATGCAGGTGCAGCAGGCGGTAAAGAAAGCAAATAGTATGTTGGCCTTCATAGCCAGAGGATTCGAGTACAGGAGCAGAGATGTCTTGCTGCAATTATACAGGGCCTTGGTGAGACCACACCTGGAATATTGTGTGCAATTTTGGTCTCCTTATCTGAAGAAGGATGCTCTTGCTGTAGAGGGAGTGCAGCGAAGGTTTACCTGACTGATTCCTGGGAAAGCGGGACTGACATATGAGGAGAGATTGAGTCGATTAGGATTATATTCGCTGGAATTCAGAAGAATGAGGGGGGATCTCATAGAAACTTATAAAATTCTAACAGGACTAGACAGGATAGATGCAAAAAGGATGTTCCCAATGGTGGGGGAGTCCAGAACCAGGGGTCACAGTCTGAGGATATGGGGTAGACCATTTAGGATTGAGATGAGGAGAAATTCCTTCACCCAGAGAGTGGTGAACCTGTGGAATTGGTTACCACAGAAAGTAGCTGAGACCAAAACATTGTATGTTTTCAAGAAAGAGTTAGATGTAGCTCTTGGTGCGAAAGGGATCAAAGGGTATGGGGAAAAAGCAAGAGCAGGCTATTGAGTTGGATGATCAGCCATGATCGTAATGAATGGCAGAGCAGGTTTGAAGGGCCAAATGTCCTACTCCTGCTCCTAGTTTCTATGTTTATATACATTCCCATCACTGTGAGAGATATATTTACCCGCATACTCATCACAGTTTGAGATATTACTATCCTTCCTCCTGTCAATCTGAGAGATATCATTATCCTAACACCCATTACTGTGAGAGACAATGTTACATTCACACCAATCACTGTGAGAAATACCATGACCCTGACACACATCAAGGTGATGTTCTTCATTGCCCACACACCCATCACTGTTTGAGATCTCACGATCCTCACTCCCGTCACTGTGAGATATCATTACCCTCACACCCATCATTGTGAGAGATAGCATTATGCTCATACCCACCACTTTGAGGGATATCATTACCCTCACACCCATTACTGTTTGAGATATCATTACCCTGACACCCATCACTGTGAAAGATGTCATTACCCTCACACCCATCACTCTTTGAGATATCACTATCCTTACTTCCATCACTGAGAGAAATAGCATTGCCCTCACACTCATCATTGTGAGGGATATCATTAAACCCACACCTATGACTGTGGGAGATATCATTACCCTCACTACCCATCTCTGAGACGTGTCATTACGCTTACACCCATCACTGTGAAAATATCATTACCTCCATTCTCATCACTTTCAGAGATATAATTTCCCTAATGCCCATAATTGTGAGAGATATTATTACCCTCACACTGATCACTGTGAGGAATATTATCCCAACACACATCAAGGTGATATTTATCATTACCCTCACAACCATCACTGTGAGAGGTATCATTGCACTCATTCCAATCACTGTGAGAGATACCATTACCCTCTCACCCATCACTGTGAGAGATGGCATTAGGCTCAAACCCACCACTTTGAGAGATATCTTTGCCCTCATACCCATCATGATGAGAGGCCTTGTTCCCCACACACCCATCACTGCGAGTCATCATTATCCTCACATTCATCACTGTGAGAGATGTCACCACCCTCACTCCTGTCACCATAAGAGATATCATTACTTTCACACCCATCACTTCTGCAGATATCCTTTCTATCACACCCATCAATGTGAGATATGTTACTACGCCCACATCTATCAAAGGAACAACATCATCCTCAGAGTCATCACTGGCAGTGATATCATTAGCCACACATCCATCACATTGTGAGATATCATTCAACTCAAGTTCATCACCGTGAAAGATATCATTGCCATCACACACAACATCGAGGGAGATAATGTTACCCTCAAGCCCATTGCTGGGGAGATATCATTACTCTCACACCCATGACTCTGAGAGAGATATCCTAACACTGAAGCCCCCCCAATGTAAGAGATCTTTGCCCTCATACCCATCAGTGTGTGAGATTTCATTCCCTTCACACACATCACTGTGTTGGATATCATTACCCTCAAACCCATCACTGTGAGAGACCTCATTACCCTCTCACCTATAACTGGAGAGATATTATTACCCTCACACACATCACTGTGAGAGATTTCATTACTTTCACGTGCAACAATGTGATATTTATCATTACTCTCACACCCTTCCTTGAGAGAGATATCACTAACCTCATTCCCCATCACTCTGAGAGGTTGATGCATTGCCATCACACCCATCTCTGTGAGGTATATTACCCTCACATCCATCACGCTGACTGAGATGTCATTACCTGGCAAAGAGCAGTGGGAAACCAGGGGATTGGGAAGCCTACAAAGACCAACAGAGGATAACTAAAAAAGAAATAAGGAGGAAGAAGATTCAATGTGAGGGTAAACCAGCCAGTAATATAAAAGAAGATTGCAAGTTTTTTTAGATATATAAAGGATAAGAGAGAGGCAAAAGTGGACATTGGGCCGTTGGAAAATGACGCTGGAGAAGTAGTAGTGGGAACAAAGAAATGGCAGAGGAACTGAATAGGTACTTTGCATCAGCCTTCATGGTGGAAGACACGAGTAACATCCCCAAAGTTCAAGAGAGTTGAGGGGCAGAGGTGAGTATGATGGCCATTACCAAGGAGAAGGTGCTTGGAAAACTGAAGATGGATAAATTAGCTGGACCAGATGGATTACATCCCAGAGTTCTGAAGGAGATAACTGAAGAGATAGTGGAGGCATTAGTGGTGATCTTTCAGGAATCACTGGCGTCAGGGAGGGTCCCAGAGGACTGGAAAATCGTTAATGTAAGCCCCCTGTTTAAAGGGAGTAAGGCAAAAGACGGGAAATTACAGGCCGATTAACCTGACCTCGGTCGTTGGTAAGATTTTAGAGTCCATTATTAAGGATGAGATTTCAGAATACTTGTAAGTGCAATGTAAAGTAGGGCAAAGTCAGCATGGTTTCATCAAGGGGAAGTCAAGCCTGACAAATCTGTTAGAATTCTTTGAGGAGTTAACGAGTAGGTTAGACAAAGGAGAGCCAATGGATGTTATCTACTTGGACTTCCAGAAGGCCTTTGACAAGGTGCCGCACAGGAGGCTGCTCAATAAGATAAGAGCCCTTGGTGTTAGAGGCAAGGTACTAACATGGATAGAAGATTGGCTGTCTGACAGGAGGCAGAGAGTGGGGATAAGGGGGTCCTTCTCAGGATGGCGGCTAGTGGAGTTCCGCAGGGTCAGTGTTGGGACCACAGCTTTTCACTTTATATATTAATGATCTAGATGAAGGAACTGAGGGCATCCTGGCTAAGTTTGCAGATGATACAAAGATAGGTGGAGGGGCAGGTAGTATTGAGGAGGCGGGGAGGCTGCAGAAGGATTTGGACAGGTTAGGAGAATGGACAAAGAAGTGGCAGATGGAATACAACGTGGGGAAATGTGAGGTCATGCACTTTGGTAGGAAGAATAGAGGCCAAGACTATTTTCTAAATGGGGAGAGAATTCAGAAATCTGGAGTGCAAAGGGACTTGGGAGTCCTAGTCCAGGATTCTCTTAAGGTTAACTTGCAGGTTGAGTCAGTAGTTAGGAAGGCAAATACAATGTTGGCATTTATTTCAAGAGGACTAGAATATAAAAGTAGGGATGTGCTGCTGAGGCTTTATAAGGCTCTGGTCAGACCACATGTAGAATATTGTCAGAAATTTTGGGCCCCGTACCTCAGGAAGGATGTTCTGGCCCTGGAGAGGGTCCAGAGGAGGTTCACGAGAATGATCCCAGAAATGAAAGGCTTAACATATAAGGAACGTTTGAGGACTCTGGGTCTATACTTGATGAAGTTTAGAAGGATGAGGGGGGATTTGATTGAAACTTACAGAATACTGAAAGGCCTGGATAGAATGGATGTGGGGAAGATGTTTCCATTAGTGGGAGAGACTCGGACCCGAGGTCACAGCCTCAGAGTTAAAGGAAGACCTTTTAGAACAGAGATGAGGAGAAACTTCTTTAGCCAGAGAGTGGTGAATCAATGGAATTCATTGCCACAGAAGGCTGTGGAGGCCAGGTCATTGAGTGTATTTAAGACCGAGATAGATAGGTTCTTGATTGGTAAGGGGATCAAAGGTTACGGGGCGAAGGCTGGAGAATGGGGTTGAGAA
The DNA here is from genome assembly GCF_017639515.1 of Carcharodon carcharias. Lineage (NCBI taxonomy): Eukaryota > Metazoa > Chordata > Chondrichthyes > Lamniformes > Lamnidae > Carcharodon > Carcharodon carcharias. The sequence goes on along the minus strand of NC_054482.1, from coordinate 36,833,083 downwards.
ACTTATCAGCCATGATTGAATGGCGGAGCAGACTTGATGGGCCGAATGGCTAATTTCTGCTCCTATGTCTTATGGTCTTATGGTCTACCCTCAAGCCCATCACTGTGAGAGAAAGCAATGCCCTCGCACCCAACCCTGTGAGATACCATTACCCTCACGCTCATTAATTTGAGAGATATCATTACTCTCAGACCCATCATTTTCACAGATATATTTTCCTTCACACCCATCACTGTGAACTCTCATTATGACCACATCCGTCACTGTGAGAGACAACATTGTCTTCACAAACATCACTGTGAGTGATGTAATTTTCCTCATATCCATCAATGTGACACATATCATTACCCTCACACCAATCACTGTGAGAGATATCATTATGCTCACATCCATCACTGTCTGAGATATCACTATCCACATTCCGTTCACTGTGAGGGATATCATTACCCTCACACCCATCCCTCAGACCCATCAATGTGAGATGTATCATTATGAACAGACCCCTCTTCAGTGTGAGGGATATCATTACCCTGAAGCCTACCACTGTGAGGGATATCATGTCCTCAAGCCCATCCCTGTGAGAGGTATCATTACCCTCACACCCATCACTGAGAGATATCATTGCACTTCCACCCAACACTGTGAGAGATATCATTACCTTCTTTCTCATTACTGTGAGAGATATCATTATTCTCACACCCATCCCTGTAAGAGATACCATTACCCTCACACCCATCGCTGTAAGAGATATTACTGTCACACCCATAACTTTCACAGGTATCATTTCCATCACACCCATCACTGTGAGATATGTCATTACACCCATGTCTATCAATGTGAGGGACAACATTATCCTCAAAATTATCACTGGGAGTGTTATCATTACACTCACACCCATATCTCTGTGAGATATCATTACCCTCAAGCCAATCAATGTGAGAGATATCATTGCCTTGACACACAACACTGTAAGAGATATCATTACCCTCAAGCCCATCAATGTGAGAGATCATTGCCCTCATACCCATCTGTGTGAAAGATATCATTACCTACACATCGATCATTGTGACAGATATAATTATCCTCACACCCATGACTCTGAGAGAGACATCATTACCCTCAAGCCACTCAATGTGAGAGATCAGTGCCTTCACACAAATCCATACGAGAGATGTCATTACCTTCACACCCATCCCTGTGAGATATATCACTTCCCTCAGAGCCATCACTCTGAAAGAGATATCAAGCCCATCACAGTGAGAGATATCATTACCTTCATACCCATCACTGTGGGAGATATCATTACTGCCACACCCATCACTTTCACAGATATCATTTCCATCACACCCATCATTGTGAGGTTTGTCATTACATCCATGTCTATCAACGTGAGAGACAACATTATCCTCACAGCCGTCATAATGTGAGAGACATAATTTCCCTCATACCCATCACTGTGATAGATGTCATTACCTTCACACCAATCGCTGTGAGAGATATCATTACCCTTTCACCCAATACTGTGAGGGATATCATTACCCTCACGCTCATTATGTGAGAGACATCACTATCCTCACACCCATCACTGTGAGAGGTATCATTACCCTCACACACATCATTGTGAGAGATATCATTCACCTCGCTCCATCATTCTGCGAGCTATCATTACCCTCTTTCTCATCACTGTGACAGATACCATTACCCTCACAGCCATCACTGTAAGAGATATCATTACCCTCACTCCCATCATTCTGCGAGATATCGTTACCCTCTTTCTCATCACTGTGACAGATATCATTATCCTCACTCCCATCATTCTGTGAGACATAATTTCCCTCACTCCCAATGCTGTGAGAGATATCATTATCCTCACACCCTTCACTTTGAGAAATATCATCACCCTCACACCAATCACTAAGAATGATATCATTTCACTCAGGACAATCATTCTGAGAGAGAGAGAGACCCTCAGACCTGTCACTGTGAGTGAAATCATTATGCTCACAGCTGGGACTGAGCGAGATCATTACCTTCATATCTTTGACTGTTAGTGATATCTTTTGTACAATGTAGAGAGGAAGATAGCATTAAGCTAACACATTGGGATAATGAATCTAACATCCTTAGTTTTCCAAATACTATTAATCTAATACCCACCCCCACATTGAGGGAATTCCATTAAGCTCACACCTATTGCTCTTTTGAGATGCCATTAATATAGTACCCATCATTCTGTGAGATATAATTAATCTCCTACCCATCGCACTCCTCCCATGCTGCACCTTTCACTTTGAGAGCCACAGTTAATTTAATAATGAGCCATGTTGGTGATATGACCAATTCTGCACCAAGAACTTGCATTTCCACAGCAATTCAACATTAATAAATATACTAAGATGCTTCATGGGAGCTTTAAAAAGCAAAACACACCAAGCCATACCATTCATTAGCAGGCGAAATGACCAGTGTATATTGAAAAATGAATTTTAAGTATCAGTGTATATTAGGAAAGTGCATTTTTAATTATTCATTCATGTGATTTGGGTATCATGGCTAGGCTAGCATTTATTGCTTGTCTAATAACTCTTGAACTGCTGCAGTCCATGTGGTGTAGGTACACCCATAGTGCTGTTAGGGAGGGAGTTCCAGGAATTTAACCCAGCAACAGTGAAGGAATAACGATATATTTCCAAGTCAGGATGGTGAGTGACTTGGAGGTGATGTTCCCATATGCCTGCTGCCCTTGTCCTTCTAGATGGTAGTGGTTGTGGGTTTGGAAGGTGCTGTCTAAGGAGCTTGGTGAATTTTTGCGATGCATCTTGAAGAAGGTACACAGTGCTGCTACTATGCATCAGTGGTGGAAGGAGTGAATGTTTAAGTTGGTGGATGGGGTGCCAATCAAGTGGGCTGCTTTCTTCTGGATGGTGTCAACCATCACGTGTTTTTTTGGAGGTGCACTCATCCAGACAAGTGGGGAGTATTCCATCACACTCCTGACTTGTGCCTTATAGATGCTGGACAGGGCTTTGGGGAGTCAGGAGGTGAGTTACTCGCCCCAGGATTCCTAGCCTCTGACCTGCTCTTGTAGCCAAAGTATTTATATGGCTAGCCCGGTTCAGTTTCTGGTCAATGGTAACCACTAGGATGTTGATAGTGGGCGATTCAGTGATGGCAATGCCATTGAACATCAAGGGGTGATGGTTAGATTCTCTCTTGTTGGAGATTATCATTGCCTGGCACTTGTGTGGCATTAATGTGACTTGCCACTTGTCAGCCTAAGCCTGGATATTGTCCAGGTCTTGCTGCATTTGGACATGTGCTATTTCAGTATCTGAGGAGTCGCGAATGGTACTGAACATTGTGCAATCATCAACGAACATCCCCACTTCTGACCTTATGATGGAAGGAAGGTCATTGATGGAGCAGCTGAAGATGGTTGGATATTGGACACCACCCTGAGGAACAGTATTGTCCTGTAGGTGTGATGATTGGCCTCCAACAATCACAATCATCTTCATTTAAAAGAATCATTTTTGGGGGCTATCATTCAGTTTACACATCAATATGATAGGTATGATAAATTCACACACAACACTGTGTCCATCACTGTGGCCGGTACCATTAAGCTGGAAGATGCAATTAAACTAATTCCCATCAAAAATATCATTCTGAATCATCAAAATGGATTATAAAAGAATGTGTTGCTTGAACAATGTCATTGTAATGATAATGTTTTGAAGTAAAAGAACAGGATTCTTCAATACAGGGAATGCTAGAGAGAGGTAGGTATCAAAAAGGCAACAGGTCCATCAGCAAGGAAAATAGCTCCATTGAAAACAAAGGCAGGGGGGGTCATCACCGACTGCAATAAATATTTGGAGAGGTGGGTGGCTCACCACCTTGAGTTGTACTCTAGGGAGAACACTATCACAGAGGAAACTCTAGACACCACAGAAAGTCTGCCTGGCATGGCAGAGCTAGGATTCGAACTCACAGTGGAAGAGCTTAGCAAGGTTATTGACTCACTTGCCATGGTCAAAGCTCCAGGTGCTGATGCTGTACCACCTGAATTCATCAAGCACGGGAAACCAACACTCCTACAGCACCTACGTAATCTTCTCCATCTCTGTTGGAGGGAGGGGGCAGTGGCTTAGAATATGTGTGATATAAAGATTGTGACCCTGTACATTAACAAGGGCAAGCACAGTGGTTACAACAACTATCGAGGCATCTACCTGCTGAGCATCGTGGGAAAAGTATTTGCATGTGTTGCTCCTGTGAGACTGCAGATCCTGGCTGAACACATCGACCCCGAGTCCCAGTGTGGTTTCAGAACTGGAAGATCTACAATTGACTTGACCTTCTCTGTCCAGAGCTGCAAGAGAAATGCGGGTGAACAAAGGAGACTTCTGTATCTCTCCTTCATCGAACTCACCAAGACATTCGACCATGTGAGCAGAGATAGTCTATTTACGTCTCTTGAGAAAATTGGCTGCCTGCTGAAGTTGCTCAGTGTGATCGCCTCTTTCCAAAAGGACATGATGGGTAAGGTCAGCTATGATGGGGCAGCATTGGAGCCCTTTAAGATCCTCAGTGGGGTCAAAGAGGATTGAGTTCTGGCACTGACACTTTTTAGCATATTTTTCTCTTTTCTCAGGTCATCTACAGAGGGTGTCTATTTACATACCAGAACTGAAGGAAAACTGTTTAACCCAGAACTGATGGAAAGCTGTTTCACCTTGCTCGCCTGAGATACAAGACAAAGGTTCACCAAGTCCTCCTCAGAGAGTTGCTCTATGCTGATGGTGCTGCACTAGCATTCCATACTGAGGAACACCTTCAGCAGCAAATGGACAGATTCTTGAATTCCTGTAAAGAGTTTAGTTTGACCATCAGCATCAGGAAGACAAATGTCATGGTCCAGGATGATACCAGACCGCCGTCTATCAGCATTGACAATGTGGTGCTGGAGGTTGTTGATAGCTTCAGATATCCAGGCTGCACAATCACCAGCAATCTGTCACTTTATGCAGAAGTCAACATGTGCATCACAAAAGCTGTAGCTGTTATGTCCAAGCTGAGTAGGAGAGTGTGGAACAACAGCAAGTTGACTGAAAACACAGAACTGCGAGTCTAAAAAGCCTGCATTCTCAGCACACTCCTCTACACTGGTGAGACCTGGACAGCACATGCAGGCAGGAGAAAGGGCTGAACAGTTTCCACCTTCCCTGTCTCAGGTGTATCCTCAGCATCTCTTGGCAGGGCAAGGTCACCAATTCAGAGGTCCTGGAGTGTGCTAATTCCATCAGCATAAATACTCATTGTTAAACCTGGAGTGTGCTAATTCCATCAGCATACATACTCATTGTTAAACCTGGAGTGTGCTAATTCCATCAGTATACATACTCATTGTTAAACCTGGAGTGTGCTAATTCCATCAGCATACATACTAATTGTTAAACCTGGAGTGTGCTAATTCCATCAGCATACACACTCATTGTTAAACCTGGAGTGTGCTAATTCCATCAGAATACATACTCATTGTTAAACCTGGAGTGTGCTAATTCCATCAGCATACACAATCATTGTTAAACCTGGAGTGTGCTAATTCCATCAGCATACACACTCATTGTTAAACCCTCATTGTTAAACCTGGAGTGTGCTAATTCCATCAGCATACACACTCATTGTTAAACCTGGAGTGTGCTAATTCCATCAGCATACACACTCATTGTTAAACCCTCATTGTTAAACCTGGAGTGTGCTAATTCCATCAGCATACACACTCATTGTTAAACCTGGAGTGTGCTAATTCCATCAGCATACACACTCATTGTTAAACCTGGAGTGTGCTAATTCCATCAGCATACATAATCATTGTTAAACCTGGAGTGTGCTAAATCCATCAGCATACACACTCATTGTTAAACCTGGAGTGTGCTAATTCCATCAGCATACACACTCATTGTTAAACCCTCATTGTTAAACCTGGAGTGTGCTAATTCCATCAGCATACACACTCATTGTTAAACCCTCATTGTTAAACCTGGAGTGTGCTAATTCCATCAGCATACACACTCATTGTTAAACCCTCATTGTTAAACCTGGAGTGGGCTAATTCCATCAGCATACACACTCATTGTTAAACCCTCATTGTTAAACCTGGAGTGTGCTAATTCCATCAGCATACACACTCATTGTTAAACCCTCATTGTTAAACCTGGAGTGTGCTAATTCCATCAGCATACACACTCATTGCTAAACCCTCATTGTTAAACCTGGAGTGTGCTAATTCCATCAGCATACATACTCATTGATAAACCTGGAGTGTGCTAATTCCATCAGCATAAATACTCATTGTTAAACACTCATTGTTAAACATGGAGTGTGCAAATTACATCAGCATACACACTCATTGTTAAACCTGGAGTGTGCTAATTCCATCAGCATACACACTCATTAAACCCTCATTGTTAAACCTGGAGTGTGCTAATTCCATCAGCATACACACTCATTGTTAAACCTGGAGTGTGCTAATTCCATCAGCATACATACTCATTGTTAAACCTGGAGTGTGCTAATTCAATCAGCATACAGACTCATTGTTAAACCTGGAGTGTGCTAATTCCATCAGCATACACACTCATTGTTAAACCTGGAGTGTGCTAATTCCATCAGCATACACACTCATTGTTAAACCCTCATTGTTAAACCTGGAGTGTGCTAATTCCATCACCACACACACTCATTGTTAAACCTGGAGTGTGCTAATTCCATCAGCATACACACTCATTGTTAAACCGGGAGTGTGCTAATGCCATCAGCATACATACTCATTGTTAAACCTGGAGTGTGCTAAATCCATCAGCATACACACTCATTGTTAAACCTGGAGTGTGCTAATTCCATCAGCATACACACTCATTGTTAAACCTGGAGTGTGCTAATTCCATCAGCATACACACTCATTGTTAAACCCTCATTGTTAAACCTGGAGTGTGCTAATTCCATCAGCATACACACTCATTGTTGAACCCTCATTGTTAAACCTGGAGTGTGCTAATTCCATCAGCATACACACTCATTGTTAAACCCTCATTGTTAAACCTGGAGTGTGCTAATTCCATCAGCATACACACTCATTGTTGAACCCTCATTGTTAAACCTGGAGTGTGCTAATTCCATCAGCATACACACTCATTGTTAAACCCTCATTGTTAAACCTGGAGTGTGCTAATTCCATCAGCATACACACTCATTGTTAAACCTGGAGTGTGCTAATTCCATCAGCATACACACACATTGTTAAACCTGGAGTGTGCTAATTCCATCAGCATACATACTCATTGTTAAACCCTCATTGTTAAACCTGGAGTGTGCAAATTCCATCAGCATACACACTCATTGTTAAACCTGGAGTGTGCTAATTCCATCAGCATACATACTCATTGTTAAACCCTCATTGTTAAACCTGGAGTGTGCTAATTCCATCAGCATACTCACTCATTGTTAAACCTGGAGTGTGCTAATTCCATCAGCATACACACTCATTGTTAAACCTGGAGTGTGCTAATTCCATCAGCATACATACTCATTGTTAAACCCTCATTGTTAAACCTGGAGTGTGCAAATTCCATCAGCATACACACTCATTGTTAAACCTGGAGTGTGCTAATTCCATCAGCGTCCATACTCATTGTTAAACCTGGAGTGTGCTAATTCCATCAGCATACACACTCATTGTTAAACCTGGATTGTGCTAATTCCATCAGCATACACACTCATTGTTAAACCTGGAGTGTGTTAATTCCATCAGCATACACACTCATTGTTAAACCTGGAGTGTGCTAATTCCATCAGAATACATACTCATTGTTAAACCTGGAGTGTTCTAATTCCATCAGCATACACACTCATTGTTAAACCTGGAGTGTGCTAATTCCATCAGCATACACACTCATTGTTAAACCTGGAGTGTGCTAATTCCATCAGCATACACACTCATTGTTAAACCTGGAGTGAGCTAATTCCATCAGCATACACACTCATTGTTAAACCTGGAGTGTGCTAATTCCATCAGCATACACATTCATTGTTAAACCTGGAGTGTGCTAATTCCATCAGCATACACACTCATTGTTAAACCCTCATTGTTAAACCTGGAGTGTGCTAATTCCATCAGCATACACACTCATTGTTAAACCCTCATTGTTAAACCTGGAGTGTGCTAATTCCATCAGCATACACACTCATTGTTAAATCCTCATTGTTAAACCTGGAGTGTGCTAATTCCATCAGCATACACACTCATTGTTAAACCCTCATTGTTAAACCTGGAGTGCGCTAATTCCATCAGCATACACACTCATTGTTAAACCTGGAGTGTGCTAATTCCATCAGCATACATACTCATTGTTAAACCCTCATTGTTAAACCTGGAGTGTGCTAATTCCATCAGCATACACACACATTGTTAAACACTCATTGTTAAACCTGGAGTGTGCTAATTCCATCAGCATACACACTCATTGTTAAACCCTCATTGTTAAACCTGGAGTGTGCTAATTCCATCAGCATACACACTCAATGTTAAACCTGGAGTGTGCTAATTCCATCAGCATACACACTCATTGTTAAACCCTCATTGTTAAACCTGGAGTGTGCTAATTCCATCAGCATACACACTCATTGTTAAACCTGGAGTGTGCTAATTCCATCAGCATACACACTCATTGTTAAACCTGGAGTGTGCTAATTCCATCAGCATACACACTAATTGTTAAACCCTCATTGTTAAACCTGGAGTGTGCTAATTCCATCAGCATACACACTCATTGTTAAACCCTCATTTTTAAACCTGGAGTGTGCTAATTCCATCAGCATACACACTCATTGTTAAATCCTCATTGTTAAACCTTGAGTGTGCTAATTCCATCAGCATACACACTCATTGTTAAACCCTCATTGTTAAACCTGGAGGGTGCTAATTCCATCACCATACACACTCATTGTTAAACCTGGAGTGTGCTAATTCCATCAGCATACATACTCATTGTTAAACCCTCATTGTTAAACCTGGAGTGTGCTAATTACATCAGCATACACACACATTGTTAAACACTCATTGTTAAACCTGGAGTGTGCTAATTCCATCAGCATACACAATGTTAAACGTGGAGTGTGCTAATTCCATCAGCATACACACTCATTGTTAAACCCTCATTGTTAAACCTGGAGTGTGCTAATTCCATCAGCATACTCACTCATTGTTAAACCTGGAGTGTGCTAATTCCATCAGCATACATACTCATTGTTAAACCTGGAGTGTGCTAATCCATCAGCATACACACTCATTGTTAAACCTGGAGTGTGCTTATTCCATCAGCATACACATTCATTTTTAAACCCTCATTGTTAAACCTGGAGTGTGCTAATTCCATCAGCATACACACTCATTCTTAAACCCTCATTGTTAAACCTGGAGTGTGCTAATTCCATCAGCATACACACTGATTGTTAAAGCTGGAGTGTGCTAATTCCATCAGCATACATACTCATTGTTAAACCTGGAGTGGGCTAATTCAATCAGCATACAGACTCATTGTTAAACCTGGAGTGTGCTAATTCCATCAGCATACACACTCATTGTTAAACCCTCATTGTTAAACCTGGAGTGTGCTAATTCCATCAGCATACACACTCATTGTTAAACCTGGAGTGTGCTAATTCCATCAGCATACACACTCATTGTTAAACCTGGAGTGTGCTAATTCAATCAGCATACACACTCATTGTTAAACCTGGAGTGTGCTGATTCCATCAGCATACATACTCATTGTTAAACCTGGAGTGTGCTAAAACCATAAGCATACACACTCATTGTTAAACCCTCATTGTTAAACCTGGAGTGTGCTAATTCCATCAGCATACACACTCATTGTTAAACCCTCATTGTTAAACCTGGAGTGTGCTAATTCCATCAGCATACACACTCATTGTTAAACCCTCATTGTTAATCCTGGAGTGTGCTAATTCCATCAGCATACACACTCATTGTTAAACCTGGAATGTGCTAATTCCATCAGCATACATACTCATTGTTAAACCTGGAGTGCGCTAAATCCATCAGCATACACACTCATTGTTAAACCTGGAGTGTGCTAATTCCATCAGCATACACACTCATGTTAAAAACTCATTGTTAAACCTGGAGTGTGCTAATTCCATCAGCATACACACTCATTGTTAAACCCTCATTGTTAAACCTGGAGTGTGCTAATTCCATCAGCATACACACTCATTGTTAAATCCTCATTGTTAAAACTGGAGTGTGCTAATTCCATCAGCATACACACTCATTGTTAAACCCTCATTGTTAAACCTGGAGTGTGCTAATTCCATCAGCATACACACTCATTGTTAAACCCTCATTGTTAAACCTGGAGTGTGCTAATTCCATCAGCATACACACTCATTGTTAAACCCTCATTGTTAAACCTGGAGTGTGCTAATTCCATCAGCATACACACTCATTGTTAAACCCTCATTGTTAAACCTGGAGTGTGCTAATTCCATCATCATACACACTCATTGTTAAACCTGGAGTGTGCTAATTCCATCAGCATACACACACATTGTTAAACCTGGAGTGTGCTAATTCCATCAGCATACATACTCATTGTTAAACCCTCATTGTTAAACCTGGAGTGTGCAAATTCCATCAGCATACACACTCATTGTTAAACCTGGAGTGTGCTAATTCCATCAGCATACATACTCATTGTTAAACCCTCATTGTTAAACCTGGAGTGTGCTAATTCCATCAGCATACTCACTCATTGTTAAACCTGGAGTGTGCTAATTCCATCAGCATACACACTCATTGTTAAACCTGGAGTGTGCTAATTCCATGAGCATACATACTCATTGTTAAAACCTCATTGTTAAAACTGGAGTGTGCAAATTCCATCAGCATACACACTCATTGTTAAACCTGGAGTGTACTAATTCCATCAGCGTCCATACTCATTGTTAAACCTGGAGTGTGCTAATTCCATCAGCATACACACTCATTGTTAAACCTGGATTGTGCTAATTCCATCAGCATACACACTCATTGTTAAACCTGGAGTGTGTTAATTCCATCAGCATACACACTCATTGTTAAACCTGGAGTGTGCTAATTCCATCAGAATACATACTCATTGTTAAACCTGGAGTGTGCTAATTCCATCAGCATACACACTCATTGTTAAACCTGGAGTGTGATAATTCCATCAGCATACACACTCATTGTTAAACCTGGAGTGTGCTAATTCCATCAGCATACACACTCATTGTTAAACCTGGAGTGAGCTAATTCCATCAGCATACACACTCATTGTTAAACCTGGAGTGTGCTAATTCCATCAGCATACACACTCATTGTTAAACCTGGAGTGTGCTAATTCCATCAGCATACACACTCATTGTTAAACCCTCATTGTTAAACCTGGAGTGTGCTAATTCCATCAGCATACATACTCATTGTTAAACCCTCATTGTTAAACCTGGAGTGTTCTAATTCCATCAGCATACACACACATTGTTAAACACTCATTGTTAAACCTGGAGTGTGCTAATTCCATCAGCATACACACTCATTGTTAAACCCTCATTGTTAAACCTGGAGTGGGCTAATTCCATCAGCATACACACTCAATGTTAAACCTGGAGTGTGCTAATTCCATCAGCATACACACTCATTGTTAAACCCTCATTGTTAAACCTGGAGTGTGCTAATTCCATCAGCATACACACTCATTGTTAAACCTGGAGTGTGCTAATTCCATCAGCATACACACTCATTGTTAAACCTGGAGTGTGCTAATTCCATCAGCATACACACTAATTGTTAAACCCTCATTGTTAAACCTGGAGTGTGCTAATTCCATCAGCATACACACTCATTGTTAAACCCTCATTTTTAAACCTGGAGTGTGCTAATTCCATCAGCATACACACTCATTGTTAAATCCTCATTGTTAAACCTGGAGTGTGCTAATTCCATCAGCATACACACTCATTGTTAAACCCTCATTGTTAAACCTGGAGGGTGCTAATTCCATCACCATACACACTCATTGTTAAACCTGGAGTGTGCTAATTCCATCAGCATACATACTCATTGTTAAACCCTCATTGTTAAACCTGGAGTGTGCTAATTACATCAGCATACACACACATTGTTAAACACTCATTGTTAAACCTGGAGAGTGCTAATTCCATCAGCATACACACTCATTGTTAAACCCTCATTGTTAAACCTGGAGTGTGCTAATTCCATCAGCATACACACTCAATGATAAACGTGGAGTGTGCTAATTCCATCAGCATACACACTCATTGTTAAACCCTCATTGTTAAACCTGGAGTGTGCTAATTCCATCAGCATACACACTCATTGTTAAACCCTCATTGTTAAACCTGGAGTGTGCTAATTCCATCAGCATACACACTCATTGTTAAACCCTCATTGTTAAACCTGGAGTGTGCTAATTCCATCAGCATACACACTCATTGTTAAACCTGGAGTGTGATAATTCCATCAGCATACATACTCATTGTTAAACCTGGAGTGTGCTAAATCCATCAGCATACACACTCATTGTTAAACCTGGAGTGTGCTAATTCCATCAGCATACACACTCATTGTTAAAAACTCATTGTTAAACCTGGAGTGTGCTAATTCCATCAGCATACACACTCATTGTTAAACCCTCATTGTTAAACCTGGAGTGTGCTAATTCCATCAGCATACACACTCATTGTTAAATCCTCATTGTTAAACCTGGAGTGTGCTAATTCCATCAGCATACACACTCATTGTTAAACCCTCATTGTTAAACCTGGAGTGTGCTAATTCCATCAGCATACACACTCATTGTTAAACCCTCATTGTTAAACCTGGAGTGTGCTAATTCCATCAGCATACACACTCATTGTTAAACCTGGAGTGTGCTAATTCCATCAGCATACACACTCATTGTTAAACCTGGAGTGTGCTAATTCCATCAGCATACACACTCATTGTTAAACCCTCATTGTTAAACCTGGAGTGTGCTAATTCCATCAGCATACACACTCATTGTTAAACCTGGATTGTGCTAATTCCATCAGCATACACACTCATTGTTAAACCTGGAGTGTGCTAATTCCATCAGCATACATACTCATTGTTAAACCCTCATTGTTAAACCTGGAGTGTGCAAATTCCATCAGCATACACACTCATTGTTAAACCTGGAGTGTGCTAATTCCATCAGCATCCATACTCATTGTTAAACCTGGAGTGTGCTAATTCCATCAGCATACACACTCATTGTTAAACCTGGAGTGTGCTAATTCCATCAGCATACACACTCATTGTTAAACCTGGAGTGTGTTAATTCCATCAGCATACACACTCATTGTTAAACCTGGAGTGTGCTAATTCCATCAGAATACATACTCATTGTTAAACCTGGAGTGTGCTAATTCCATCAGCATACACACTCATTGTTAAACCTGGAGTGTGCTAATTCCATCAGCATACACACTCATTGTTAAACCTGGAGTGTGCTAATTCCATCAGCATACACACTCATTGTTAAACCTGGAGTGTGCTAATTCCATCAGCATACACACTCATTGTTAAACCTGGAGTGTGCTAATTCCATCAGCATACACACTCATTGTTAAACCCTCATTGTTAAACCTGGAGTGTCCTAATTCCATCAGCATACACACTCATTGTTAAACCCTCATTGTTAAACCTGGAGTGTGCTAATTCCATCAGCATACACACTCATTGTTAAATCCTCATTGTTAAACCTGGAGTGTGCTAATTCCATCAGCATACACACTCATTGTTACACCCTCATTGTTAAACCTGGAGTGTGCTAATTCCATCAGCATACATAATCATTGTTAAACCCTCATTGTTAAACCTGGAGTGTGCTAATTCCATCAGCATACACACACATTGTTAAACACTCATTGTTAAACCTGGAGTGTGCTAATTCCATCAGCATACACACTCATTGTTAAAAGCTCATTGTTAAACCTGCAGTGTGCTAATTCCATCAGCATACACACTCATTGTTAAACCTGGAGTGTGCTACTTCCATCAACATACACACTCATTGTTAAACCCTCATTGTTAAACCTGGAGTGTGCTAATTCCATCAGCATACACACTCATTGTTAAACCCTCATTGTTAAACCTGGAGAGTGCTAATTCCATCAGCATAATCACTCATTGTTAAACCTGGAGTGTGCTAATTCCATCAGCATACACACTCATTATTAAACCTGGAGTGTGCTAATTCCATCAGCATACACACTCATTGTTAAAGCTGGAGTGTGCTAATTCCATCAGCATACACACTCATTGTTAAACCTGGAGTGTGCTAATCCATCAGCATACACACTCATTGTTAAACCTGGAGTGTGCTTATTCCATCAGCATACACATTCATTGTTAAATCCTCATTGTTAAACCTGGAGTGTGCTAATTCCATCAGCATACACACTCATTGTTAAACCCTCATTGTTAAACCTGGAGTGCGCTAATTCCATCAGCATACACACTCATTGTTAAACCTGGAGTGTGCTAATTCCATCAGCATACATACTCATTGTTAAACCTGGAGTGTGCTAATTCAATCAGCATACAGACTCATTGTTAAACCTGGAGTGTGCTAATTCCATCAGCATACACACTCACTGTTAATCCCTCAATGTTAAACCTGGAGTGTGCTAATTCCATCAGCATACACACTCATTGTTAAACCCTCATTGTTAAACCTGGAGTGTGCTAATTCCATCAGCATACACATTCATTGTTAAACCCTCATTGTTAAACCTGGAGTGTGCTAATTCCATCAGCATACACACTCATTGTTAAACCTGGAGGGTGCTAATTCCATCAGCATACACATTCATTGTTAAACCTGGAGTGTGTTAATTCCATCAGCATACACACTCATTGTTAAACCTGGAGTGTGCTAATTCCATCAGAATACATACTCATTGTTAAACCTGGAGTGTGCTAATTCCATCAGCATACACACTCATTGTTAAACCTGGAGTGTGCTAATTCCATCAGCATACACACTCATTGTTAAACCTGGAGTGTGCTAATTCCATCAGCATACACACTCATTGTTAAACCTGGAGTGTGCTAATTCCATCAGCATACACACTCATTGTTAAACCTGGAGTGTGCTAATTCCATCAGCATACACACTCATTGTTAAACCCTCATTGTTAAACCTGGAGTGTGCTAATTCCATCAGCATACACACTCATTGTTAAACCCTCATTGTTAAACCTGGAGTGTGCTAATTCCATCAGCATACACACTCATTGTTAAACCCTCATTGTTAAACCTGGAGTGTGCTAATTCCATCAGCATACACACTCATTGTTAAACCTGGAGTGTGATAATTCCATCAGCATACATACTCATTGTTAAACCTGGAGTGTGCTAAATCCATCAGCATACACACTCATTGTTAAACCTGGAGTGTGCTAATTCCATCAGCATACACACTCATTGTTAAAAACTCATTGTTAAACCTGGAGTGTGCTAATTCCATCAGCATACACACTCATTGTTAAACCCTCATTGTTAAACCTGGAGTGTGCTAATTCCATCAGCATACACACTCATTGTTAAATCCTCATTGTTAAACCTGGAGTGTGCTAATTCCATCAGCATACACACTCATTGTTAAACCCTCATTGTTAAACCTGGAGTGTGCTAATTCCATCAGCATACACACTCATTGTTAAACCCTCATTGTTAAACCTGGAGTGTGCTAATTCCATCAGCATACACACTCATTGTTAAACCTGGAGTGTGCTAATTCCATCAGCATACACACTCATTGTTAAACCTGGAGTGTGCTAATTCCATCAGCATACACACTCATTGTTAAACCCTCATTGTTAAACCTGGAGTGTGCTAATTCCATCAGCATACACACTCATTGTTAAACATGGATTGTGCTAATTCCATCAGCATACACACTCATTGTTAAACCTGGAGTGTGCTAATTCCATCAGCATACATACTCATTGTTAAACCCTCATTGTTAAACCTGGAGTGTGCAAATTCCATCAGCATACACACTCATTGTTAAACCTGGAGTGTGCTAATTCCATCAGCATCCATACTCATTGTTAAACCTGGAGTGTGCTAATTCCATCAGCATACACACTCATTGTTAAACCTGGAGGGTGCTAATTCCATCAGCATACACACTCATTGTTAAACCTGGAGTGTGTTAATTCCATCAGCATACACACTCATTGTTAAACCTGGAGTGTGCTAATTCCATCAGAATACATACTCATTGTTAAACCTGGAGTGTGCTAATTCCATCAGCATACACACTCATTGTTAAACCTGGAGTGTGCTAATTCCATCAGCATACACACTCATTGTTAAACCTGGAGTGTGCTAATTCCATCAGCATACACACTCATTGTTAAACCTGGAGTGTGCTAATTCCATCAGCATACACACTCATTGTTAAACCTGGAGTGTGCTAATTCCATCAGCATACACACTCATTGTTAAACCCTCATTGTTAAACCTGGAGTGTCCTAATTCCATCAGCATACACACTCATTGTTAAACCCTCATTGTTAAACCTGGAGTGTGCTAATTCCATCAGCATACACACTCATTGTTAAATCCTCATTGTTAAACCTGGAGTGTGCTAATTCCATCAGCATACACACTCATTGTTACACCCTCATTGTTAAACCTGGAGTGTGCTAATTCCATCAGCATACATAATCATTGTTAAACCCTCATTGTTAAACCTGGAGTGTGCTAATTCCATCAGCATACACACACATTGTTAAACACTCATTGTTAAACCTGGAGTGTGCTAATTCCATCAGCATACACACTCATTGTTAAAAGCTCATTGTTAAACCTGCAGTGTGCTAATTCCATCAGCATACACACTCATTGTTAAACCTGGAGTGTGCTACTTCCATCAACATACACACTCATTGTTAAACCCTCATTGTTAAACCTGGAGTGTGCTAATTCCATCAGCATACACACTCATTGTTAAACCCTCATTGTTAAACCTGGAGAGTGCTAATTCCATCAGCATAATCACTCATTGTTAAACCTGGAGTGTGCTAATTCCATCAGCATACACACTCATTATTAAACCTGGAGTGTGCTAATTCCATCAGCATACACACTCATTGTTAAAGCTGGAGTGTGCTAATTCCATCAGCATACACACTCATTGTTAAACCTGGAGTGTGCTAATCCATCAGCATACACACTCATTGTTAAACCTGGAGTGTGCTTATTCCATCAGCATACACATTCATTGTTAAATCCTCATTGTTAAACCTGGAGTGTGCTAATTCCATCAGCATACACACTCATTGTTAAACCCTCATTGTTAAACCTGGAGTGCGCTAATTCCATCAGCATACACACTCATTGTTAAACCTGGAGTGTGCTAATTCCATCAGCATACATACTCATTGTTAAACCTGGAGTGTGCTAATTCAATCAGCATACAGACTCATTGTTAAACCTGGAGTGTGCTAATTCCATCAGCATACACACTCACTGTTAATCCCTCAATGTTAAACCTGGAGTGTGCTAATTCCATCAGCATACACACTCATTGTTAAACCCTCATTGTTAAACCTGGAGTGTGCTAATTCCATCAGCATACACATTCATTGTTAAACCCTCATTGTTAAACCTGGAGTGTGCTAATTCCATCAGCATACACACTCATTGTTAAACCTGGAGGGTGCTAATTCCATCAGCATACACATTCATTGTTAAACCTGGAGTGTGTTAATTCCATCAGCATACACACTCATTGTTAAACCTGGAGTGTGCTAATTCCATCAGAATACATACTCATTGTTAAACCTGGAGTGTGCTAATTCCATCAGCATACACACTCATTGTTAAACCTGGAGTGTGCTAATTCCATCAGCATACACACTCATTGTTAAACCTGGAGTGTGCTAATTCCATCAGCATACACACTCATTGTTAAACCTGGAGTGTGCTAATTCCATCAGCATACACACTCATTGTTAAACCTGGAGTGTGCTAATTCCATCAGCATACACACTCATTGTTAAACCCTCATTGTTAAACCTGGAGTGTGCTAATTCCATCAGCATACACACTCATTGTTAAATCCTCATTGTTAAACCTGGAGTGTGCTAATTCCATCAGCATACACACTCATTGTTAAACCCTCATTGTTAAACCTGGAGTGTGCTAATTCCATCAGCATACATAATCATTGTTAAACCCTCATTGTTAAACCTGGAGTGTGCTAATTCCATCAGCATACACACACATTGTTAAACACTCATTGTTAAACCTGGAGTGTGCTAATTCCATCAGCATACACACTCATTGTTAAACCCTCATTGTTAAACCTGCAGTGTGCTAATTCCATCAGCATACACACTCATTGTTAAACCTGGAGTGTGCTACTTCCATCAACATACACACTCATTGTTAAACCCTCATTTTTAAACCTGGAGTGTGCTAATTCCATCAGCATACACACTCATTGTTAAACCCTCATTGTTAAACCTGGAGCGTGCTAATTCCATCAGCATACTCACTCATTGTTAAACCTGGATTGTGCTAATTCCATCAGCATACACACTCATTATTAAACCTGGAGTGTGCTAATTCCATCAGCATACACACTCATTGTTAAAGCTGGAGTTTGCTAATTACATCAGCATACATACTCATTGTTAAACC
Organism: Carcharodon carcharias; assembly: GCF_017639515.1. Taxonomy (NCBI): domain Eukaryota; kingdom Metazoa; phylum Chordata; class Chondrichthyes; order Lamniformes; family Lamnidae; genus Carcharodon; species Carcharodon carcharias. The sequence goes on along the minus strand of NC_054482.1, from coordinate 36,814,275 downwards.
TGGAGTGTGCTAAATCCATCAGCATACACACTCATTGTTAAACCTGGAGTGTGCTAATTCCATCAGCATACACACTCATTGTTAAAAACTCATTGTTAAACCTGGAGTGTGCTAATTCCATCAGCATACACACTCATTGTTAAACCCTCATTGTTAAACCTGGAGTGTGCTAATTCCATCAGCATACACACTCATTGTTAAATCCTCATTGTTAAACCTGGAGTGTGCTAATTCCATCAGCATACACACTCATTGTTAAACCCTCATTGTTAAACCTGGAGTGTGCTAATTCCATCAGCATACACACTCATTGTTAAACCCTCATTGTTAAACCTGGAGTGTGCTAATTCCATCAGCATACACACTCATTGTTAAACCTGGAGTGTGCTAATTCCATCAGCATACACACTCATTGTTAAACCTGGAGTGTGCTAATTCCATCAGCATACACACTCATTGTTAAACCCTCATTGTTAAACCTGGAGTGTGCTAATTCCATCAGCATACACACTCATTGTTAAACCTGGATTGTGCTAATTCCATCAGCATACACACTCATTGTTAAACCTGGAGTGTGCTAATTCCATCAGCATACATACTCATTGTTAAACCCTCATTGTTAAACCTGGAGTGTGCAAATTCCATCAGCATACACACTCATTGTTAAACCTGGAGTGTGCTAATTCCATCAGCATCCATACTCATTGTTAAACCTGGAGGGTGCTAATTCCATCAGCATACACACTCATTGTTAAACCTGGAGTGTGTTAATTCCATCAGCATACACACTCATTGTTAAACCTGGAGTGTGCTAATTCCATCAGAATACATACTCATTGTTAAACCTGGAGTGTGCTAATTCCATCAGCATACACACTCATTGTGAAACCTGGAGTGTGCTAATTCCATCAGAATACATACTCATTGTTAAACCTGGAGTGTGCTAATTCCATCAGCATACACACTCATTGTTAAACCTGGAGTGTGCTAATTCCATCAGCATACACACTCATTGTTAAACCTGGAGTGTGCTAATTCCATCAGCATACACACTCATTGTTAAACCTGGAGTGTGCTAATTCCATCAGCATACTCACTCATTGTTAAACCCTCATTGTTAAACCTGGAGTGTCCTAATTCCATCAGCATACACACTCATTGTTAAACCCTCATTGTTAAACCTGGAGTGTGCTAATTCCATCAGCATACACACTCATTGTTAAATCCTCATTGTTAAGCCTGGAGTGTGCTAATTCCATCAGCATACACACTCATTGTTAAACCCTCATTGTTAAACCTGGAGTGTGCTAATTCCATCAGCATACATAATCATTGTTAAACCCTCATTGTTAAACCTGGAGTGTGCTAATTCCATCAGCATACACACTCATTGTTAAACCCTCATTGTTAAACCTGCAGTGTGCTAATTCCATCAGCATACACACTCATTGTTAAACCTGGAGTGTGCTACTTCCATCAACATACACACTCATTGTTAAACCCTCATTTTTAAACCTGGAGTGTGCTAATTCCATCAGCATACACACTCATTGTTAAACCCTCATTGTTAAACCTGGAGCGTGCTAATTCCATGAGCATACTCACTCATTGTTAAACCTGGAGTGTGCTAATTCCATCAGCATACACACTCATTATTAAACCTGGAGTGTGCTAATTCCATCAGCATACACACTCATTGTTAAAGCTGGAGTGTGCTAATTACATCAGCATACATACTCATTGTTAAACCTGGAGTGCGCTAATCCATCAGCATACACACTCATTGTTAAACCTGGAGTGTGCTTATTCCATCAGCATACACATTCATTGTTAAACCCTCATTGTTAAACCTGGAGTGTGCTAATTCCATCAGCATACACACTCATTGTTAAACCCTCATTGTTAAACCTGGAGTGCGCTATTTCCATCAGCATACACACTCATTGTTAAACCTGGAGTGTGCTAATTCCATCAGCATACATACTCATTGTTAAACCTGGAGTGTGCTAATTCAATCAGCATACAGACTCATTGTTAAACCTGGAGTGTGCTAATTCCATCAGCAAACACACTCACCGTTAAACCCTCAATGTTAAACCTGGAGTGTGCTAATTCCATCAGCATACACACTCATTGTTAAACCCTCATTGTTAAACCTGGAGTGTGCTAATTCCATCAGCATACACATTCATTGTTAAACCCTCATTGTTAAACCTGGAGTGTGCTAATTCCATCAGCATGCACACTCATTGTTAAACCCTCATTGTTAAACCTGGAGTGTGCTAATTCCATCAGCATACACACTCATTGTTAAACCCTCATTGTTAAACCTGGAGTGTGCTAATTCCATCAGTATACATACTCATTGTTAAACCCTCATTGTTAAACCTGGAGTGTGCAAATTCCATCAGCATACACACTCATTGTTAAACCTGGAGTGTGCTAATTCCATCACCATACACACTCATTGTTAAACCCTCATTGTTAAACCTGGAGTGTGCTAATTCCCTCAGCATACACACTCATTGTTAAACCTGGATTGTGCTAATTCCATCAGCATACACACTCATTGTTAAACCTGGAGTGTGCTAATTCCATCAGCATACATACTCATTGTTAAACCCTCATTGTTAAACCTGGAGTGTGCAAATTCCATCAGCATACACACTCATTGTTAAACCTGGAGTGTGCTAATTCCATCAGCATCCATACTCATTGTTAAACCTGGAGTGTGCTAATTCCATCAGCATACACACTGATTGTTAAACCTGTAGGGTGCTAATTCCATCAGCATACACACTCATTGTTAAACCTGGAGTGTGTTAATTCCATCAGCATACACACTCATTGTTAAACCTGGAGTGTGCTAATTCCATCAGAATGCATACTCATTGTTAAACCTGGAGTGTGCTAATTCCATCAGCATACACACTCATTGTTAAACCCTCATTGTTAAACCTGGAGTGTCCTAATTCCATCAGCATACACACTCATTGTTAAACCCTCATTGTTAAACCTGGAGTGTGCTAATTCCATCAGCATACACACTCATTGTTAAATCCTCATTGTTAAACCTGGAGTGTGCTAATTCCATCAGCATACACACTCATTGTTAAACCCTCATTGTTAAACCTGGAGTCTGCTAATTCCATCAGCATACACACTCATTGTTAAACCTGGAGTGTGCTAATTCCATCAGCATACATAATCATTGTTAAACCCTCATTGTTAAACCTGGAGTGTGCTAATTCCATCAGCATACACACACATTGTTAAACACGCATTGTTAAACCTGGAGTGTGCTAATTCCATCAGCATACACACTCATTGTTAAACTCTCATTGTTAAACCTGGAGTGTGCTAATTCCATCAGCATACACATTCATTGTTAAACCTGGAGTGTGCTAATTCCATCAGCATACATACTCATTGTTAAACCTGGAGTGTGCTAATTCAATCAGCATACAGACTCATTGTTAAACCTGGAGTGTGCTAATTCCATCAGCATACACACTCATTGTTAAACCTGGAGTGTGCTAATTCCATCAGCATACACACTCATTGTTAAAGCCTCATTGTTAAACCTGGAGTGTGCTAATTCCATCAGCATACACACTCATTGTTAAACCTGGAGGGTGCTAATTCCATCAGCATACACACTCATTGTTAAACCTGGAGTGTGTTAATTCCATCAGCATACACACTCATTGTTAAACCTGGAGTGTGCTAATTCCATCAGAATACATACTCATTGTTAAACCTGGAGTGTGCTAATTCCATCAGCATACACACTCATTGTTAAACCTGGAGTGTGCTAATTCCATCAGCATACACACTCATTGTTAAACCTGGAGTGTGCAAATTCCATCAGCATACACACTCATTGTTAAACCTGGAGTGTGCTAATTCCATCAGCATACACACTCATAGTTAAACCCTCATTGTTAAACCTGGAGTTTCCTAATTCCATCAGCATACACACTCATTGTTAAACCCTCATTGTTAAACCTGGAGTGTGCTAATTCCATCAGCATACACACTCATTGTTAAATCCTCATTGATAAACCTGGAGTGTGCTAATTCCATCAGCATACACACTCATTGTTAAACCTGGAGTGTGCTAATTCCATCAGCATACATACTCATTGTTAAACCTGGAGTGTGCTAATTCAATCAGCATACAGACTCATTGTTAAACCTGGAGTGTGCTAATTCCATCAGCATACACACTCATTGTTAAACCTGGAGTGTGCTAATTCCATCAGCATACACACTCATTGTTAAACCTGGAGTGTGCTGATTCCATCAGCATACATACTCATTGTTAAACCTGGAGTGTGCTAAATCCATCAGCATACACACTCATTTTTAAACCTGGAGTGTGCTAATTCCATCAGCATACACACTCACTGTTAAACCCCCATTGTTAAACCTGGAGTGTGCTAATTCCATCAGCATACACACTCATTGTTAAACCCTCGTTGTTAAACCTGGAGTGTGCTAATTCCATCAGCATACACATTCATTGTTAAACCCTCATTGTTAAACCTGGAGTGTGCTAATTGCATCCGCATGCACACTCATTGTTAAACCCTCATTGTTAAACCTGGAGAGTGCTAATTCCATCAGCATACACACTCATTGTTAAACCCTCATTGTTAAACCTGGAGTGTGCTAATTCCATCAGCATACACACTCATTGTTAAACCTGGAGTGTGCTAATTCCATCAGCATACACACTCATTGTTAAACCTGGAGTGTGCTAATTCCATCAGCATACATACTCATTGTTAAACCTGGAGTGTGCTAATTCAATCAGCATACAGACTCATTGTTAAACCTGGAGTGTGCCAATTCCATCAGCATACACACTCATTGTTAAACCTGGAGTGTGCTAATTCCATCAGCATACACACTCATTGTTAAACCTGGAGTGTGCTAATTCCATCAGCATACACACTCATTGTTAAACCTGGAGTGTGCTAATTCCATCAGCATACACACTCATTGTTAAACCTGGAGTGTGCTGATTCCATCAGCATACATACTCATTGTTAAACCTGGAGTGTGCTAAATCCATCAGCATACACACTCATTGTTAAACCTGGAGTGTGCTAATTCCATCAGCATACACACTCACTGTTAAACCCTCATTGTTAAACCTGGAGTGTGCTAATTCCATCAGCATACACACTCATTGTTAAACCCTCATTGTTAAACCTGGAGTGTGCTAATTCCATCAGCATACACATTCATTGTTAAACCCTCATTGTTAAACCTGGAGTGTGCTAATTCCATCAGCATACACACTCATTGTTAAACCCTCATTGTTAAACCTGGAGTGTGCTAATTAAATCAGCATACACACTCATTGTTAAACCCTCATTGTTAAACCTGGAGTGTGCTAATTCCATCAGCATACACACTCATTGTTAAACCTGGAGTGTGCTAATTCCATCAGCATACACACTCATTGTTAAACCTGGAGTGTGCTAATTCCATCAGCATACATACTCATTGTTAAACCCTCATTGTTAAACCTGGAGTGTGCAAATTCCATCAGCATACACACTCATTGTTAAACCTGGAGTGTGCTAATTCCATCAGCATACACACTCATTGTTAAACCCTCATTGTTAAACCTGGAGTGTGCTAATTCCATCAGGATACACACTCATTGTTAAACCTGGAGTGTGCTAATTCCATCAGCATACACACTCATTGTTAAACCTGGAGTGTGCTAATTCCATCAGCATACATACTCATTGTTAAACCCTCATTGTTAAACCTGGAGTGTGCAAATTTCATCAGCATACACACTCATTGTTAAACCTGGAGTGTGCTAATTCCATCAGCATCCATACTCATGGTTAAACCTGGAGTGTGCTAATTCCATCAGCATACACACTCATTGTTAAACCTGGAGTGTGCTAATTCCATCAGCATACACACTCATTGTTAAACCTGGAGTGTGTTAATTCAATCAGCATACACACTCATTGTTAAACCTGGAGTGTGCTAATTCCATCAGAATACATACTCATTGTTAAACCTGGAGTGTGCTAATTCCATCAGCATACACACTCATTGTTAAACCTGGAGTGTGCTAATTCCATCAGCATACACACTCATTGTTAAACCTGGAGTGTGCTAATTCCATCAGCATACACACTCATTGTTAAACCTGGAGTGTGCTAATTCCATCAGCATACACACTCATTGTTAAACCTGGAGGGTGCTAATTCCATCAGCATACACACTCATTGTTAAACCTGGAGTGTGTTAATTCCATCAGCATACACACTCATTGTTAAACCTGGAGTGTGCTAATTCCATCAGAATGCATACTCATTGTTAAACCTGGAGTGTGCTAATTCCATCAGCATACACACTCATTGTTAAACCCTCATTGTTAAACCTGGAGTGTCCTAATTCCATCAGCATACACACTCATTGTTAAACCCTCATTGTTAAACCTGGAGTGTGCTAATTCCATCAGCATACACACTCATTGTTAAATCCTCATTGTTAAACCTGGAGTGTGCTAATTCCATCAGCATACACACTCATTGTTAAACCCTCATTGTTAAACCTGGAGTGTGCTAATTCCATCAGCATACACACTCATTGTTAAACCTGGAGTGTGCTAATTCCATCAGCATACATAATCATTGTTAAACCCTCATTGTTAAACCTGGAGTGTGCTAATTCCATGAGCATACACACACATTGTTAAACACGCTTTGTTAAACCTGGAGTGTGCTAATTCCATCAGCATACACACTCATTGTTAAACTCTCATTGTTAAACCTGGAGTGTGCTAATTCCATCAGCATACACATTCATTGTTAAACCTGGAGTGTGCTAATTCCATCAGCATACATACTCATTGTTAATCCTGGAGTGTGCTAATTCAATCAGCATACAGACTCATTGTTAAACCTGGAGTGTGCTAATTCCATCAGCATACACACTCATTGTTAAACCTGGAGTGTGCTAATTCCATCAGCATACACACTCATTGTTAAACCCTCATTGTTAATCCTGGAGTGTGCTAATTCCATCAGCATACACACTCATTGTTAAACCTGGAGGGTGCTAATTCCATCAGCATACACACTCATTGTTAAACCTGGAGTGTGTTAATTCCATCAGCATACACACTCATTGTTAAACCTGGAGTGTGCTAATTCCATCAGAATAAATACTCATTGTTAAACCTGGAGTGTGCTAATTCCATCAGCATACACACTCATTGTTAACCCTGGAGTGTGCTAATTCCATCAGCATACACACTCATTGTTAAACCTGGAGTGTGCTAATTCCATCAGCATACACACTCATTGTTAAACCTGGAGTGTGCTAATTCCATCAGCATACACACTCATTGTTAAACCTGGAGAGTGCTAATTCCATCAGCATACACACTCATAGTTAAACCCTCATTGTTAAACCTGGAGTGTCCTAATTCCATCAGCATACACACTCATTGTTAAACCCTCATTGTTAAACCTGGAGTGTGCTAATTCCATCAGCATACACACTCATTGTTAAATCCTCATTGATAAACCTGGAGTGTGCTAATTCCATCAGCATACACACTCATTGTTAAACCTGGAGTGTGCTAATTCCATCAGCATACATACTCATTGTTAAACCTGGAGTGTGCTAATTCAATCAGCATACAGACTCATTGTTAAACCTGGAGTGTGCTAATTCCTTCAGCATACACACTCATTGTTAAACCTGGAGTGTGCTAATTCCATCAGCATACACACTCATTGTTAAACCTGGAGTGTGCTGATTCCATCAGCATACATACTCATTGTTAAACCTGGAGTGTGCTAAATCCATCAGCATACACACTCATTTTTAAACCTGGAGTGTGCTAATTCCATCAGCATACACACTCACTGTTAAACCCCCATTGTTAAACCTGGAGTGTGCTAATTCCATCAGCATACACACTCATTGTTAAACCCTCATTGTTAAACCTGGAGTGTGCTAATTCCATCAGCATACACATTCATTGCTAAACCCTCATTGTTAAACCTGGAGTGTGCTAATTGCATCAGCATGCACACTCATTGTTAAACCCTCATTGTTAAACCTGGAGAGTGCTAATTCCATCAGCATACACACTCATTGTTAAACCCTCATTGTTAAACCTGGAGTGTGCTAATTCCATCAGCATACACACTCATTGTTAAACCTGGAGTGTGCTAATTCCATCAGCATACACACTCATTGTTAAACCTGGAGTGTGCTAATTCCATCAGCATACATACTCATTGTTAAACCTGGAGTGTGCTAATTCAATCAGCATACAGACTCATTGTTAAACCTGGAGTGTGCTAATTCCATCAGCATACACACTCATTGTTAAACCTGGAGTGTGCTAATTCCATCAGCATACACACTCATTGTTAAACCTGGAGTGTGCTAATTCCATCAGCATACACACTCATTGTTAAACCTGGAGTGTGCTAATTCCATCAGCATACACACTCATTGTTAAACCTGGAGTGTGCTAAATCCATCAGCATACACACTCATTGTTAAACCTGGAGTGTGCTAATTCCATCAGCATACACACTCACTGTTAAACCCTCATTGTTAAACCTGGAGTGTGCTAATTCCATCAGCATACACACTCATTGTTAAACCCTCATTGTTAAACCTGGAGTGTGCTAATTCCATCAGCATACACATTCATTGTTAAACCCTCATTGTTAAACCTGGAGTGTGCTAATTCCATCAGAATGCATACTCATTGTAAAACGTGGAGTGTGCTAATTCCATCAGCATACACACTCATTGTTAAACCCTCATTGTTAAACCTGGAGTGTCCTAATTCCATCAGCATACACACTCATTGTTAAACCCTCATTGTTAAACCTGGAGTGTGCTAATTCCATCAGCATACACACTCATTGTTAAATCCTCATTGTTAAACCTGGAGTGTGCTAATTCCATCAGCATACACACTCATTGTTAAACCCTCATTGTTAAACCTGGAGTGTGCTAATTCCATCAGCATACACACTCATTGTTAAACCTGGAGTGTGCTAATTCCATCAGCATACATAATCATTGTTAAACCCTCATTGTTAAAGCTGGAGTGTGCTAATTCCATCAGCATACACACACATTGTTAAACACGCATTGTTAAACCTGGAGTGTGCTAATTCCATCAGCATACACACTCATTGTTAAACTCTCATTGTTAAACCTGGAGTGTGCTAATTCCATCAGCATACACATTCATTGTTAAACCTGGAGTGTGCTAATTCCATCAGCATACATACTCATTGTTAAACCTGGAGTGTGCTAATTCAATCAGCATACAGACTCATTGTTAAACCTGGAGTGTGCTAATTCCATCAGCATACACACTCATTGTTAAACCTGGAGTGTGCTAATTCCATCAGCATACACACTCATTGTTAAACCCTCATTGTTAAACCTGGAGTGTGCTAATTCCATCAGCATACACACTCATTGTTAAACCTGGAGGGTGCTAATTCCATCAGCATACACACTCATTGTTAAACCTGGAGTGTGTTAATTCCATCAGCATACACACTCATTGTTAAACCTGGAGTGTGCTAATTCCATCAGAATACATACTCATTGTTAAACCTGGAGTGTGCTAATTCCATCAGCATACACACTCATTGTTAACCCTGGAGTGTGCTAATTCCATCAGCATACACACTCATTGTTAAACCTGGAGTGTGCTAATTCCATCAGCATACACACTCATTGTTAAACCTGGAGTGTGCTAATTCCATCAGCATACACACTCATTGTTAAACCTGGAGTGTGCTAATTCCATCAGCATACACACTCATAGTTAAACCCTCATTGTTAAACCTGGAGTGTCCTAATTCCATCAGCATACACACTCATTGTTAAACCCTCATTGTTTAACCTGGAGTGTGCTAATTCCATCAGCATACACACTCATTGTTAAATCCTCATTGATAAACCTGGAGTGTGCTAATTCCATCAGCATACACACTCATTGTTAAACCTGGAGTGTGCTAATTCCATCAGCATACATACTCATTGTTAAACCTGGAGTGTGCTAATTCAATCAGCATACAGACTCATTGTTAAACCTGGAGTGTGCTAATTCCATCAGCATACACACTCATTGTTAAACCTGGAGTGTGCTAATTCCATCAGCATACACACTCATTGTTAAACCAGGAGTGTGCTGATTCCATCAGCATACATACTCATTGTTAAACCTGGAGTGTGCTAAATCCATCAGCATACACACTCATTTTTAAACCTGGAGTGTGCTAATTCCATCAGCATACACACTCACTGTTAAACCCCCATTGTTCAACCTGGAGTGTGCTAATTCCATCAGCATACACACTCATTGTTAAACCCTCATTGTTAAACCTGGAGTGTGCTAATTCCATCAGCATACACATTCATTGTTAAACCCTCATTGTTAAACCTGGAGTGTGCTAATTGCATCAGCATGCACACTCATTGTTAAACCCTCATTGTTAAACCTGGAGAGTGCTAATTCCATCAGCATACACACTCATTGTTAAACCCTCATTGTTAAACCTGGAGTGTGCTAATTCCATCAGCATACACACTCATTGTTAAACCTGGAGTGTGCTAATTCCATCAGCATACACACTCATTGTTAAACCTGGAGTGTGCTAATTCCATCAGCATACATACTCATTGTTAAACCTGGAGTGTGCTAATTCAATCAGCATACAGACTCATTGTTAAACCTGGAGTGTGCTAATTCCATCAGCATACACACTCATTGTTAAACCTGGAGTGTGCTAATTCCATCAGCATACACACTCATTGTTAAACCTGGAGTGTGCTAATTCCATCAGCATACACACTCATTGTTAAACCTGGAGTGTGCTAATTCCATCAGCATACACACTCATTGTTAAACCTGGAGTGTGCTGATTCCATCAGCATACATACTCATTGTTAAACCTGGAGTGTGCTAAATCCATCAGCATACACACTCATTGTTAAACCTGGAGTGTGCTAATTCCATCAGCATACACACTCACTGTTAAACCCTCATTGTTAAACCTGGAGTGCGCTAATTCCATCAGCATACACACTCATTGTTAAACCCTCATTGTTAAACCTGGAGTGTGCTAATTCCATCAGCATACACATTCATTGTTAAACCCTCATTGTTAAACCTGGAGTGTGCTAATTCCATCAGCATACACACTCATTGTTAAACCCTCATTGTTAAACCTGGAGTGTGCTAATTAAATCAGCATACACACTCATTGTTAAACCCTCATTGTTAAACCTGGAGTGTGCTAATTCCATCAGCATACACACTCATTGTTAAACCTGGAGTGTGCTAATTCCATCAGCATACACACTCATTGTTAAACCTGGAGTGTGCTAATTCCATCAGCATACATACTCATTGTTAAACCCTCATTGTTAAACCTGGAGTGTGCAAATTCCATCAGCATACACACTCATTGTTAAACCTGGAGTGTGCTAATTCCATCAGCATACACACCCATTGTTAAACCCTCATTGTTAAACCTGGAGTGTGCTAATTCCATCAGGATACACACTCATTGTTAAACCTGGAGTGTGCTAATTCCATCAGCATACACACTCATTGTTAAACCTGGAGTGTGCTAATTCCATCAGCATACATACTCATTGTTAAACCCTCATTGTTAAACCTGGAGTGTGCAAATTTCATCAGCATACACACTCATTGTTAAACCTGGAGTGTGCTAATTCCATCAGCATCCATACTCATGGTTAAACCTGGAGTGTGCTAATTCCATCAGCATACACACTCATTGTTAAACCTGGAGTGTGCTAATTCCATCAGCATACACACTCATTGTTAAACCTGGAGTGTGTTAATTCAATCAGCATACACACTCATTGTTAAACCTGGAGTGTGCTAATTCCATCAGAATACATACTCATTGTTAAACCTGGAGTGTGCTAATTCCATCAGCATACACACTCATTGTTAAACCTGGAGTGTGCTAATTCCATCAGCATACACACTCATTGTTAAACCTGGAGTGTGCTAATTCCATCAGCATACACACTCATTGTTAAACCTGGAGTGTGCTAATTCCATCAGCATACACACTCATTGTTAAACCTGGAGTGTGCTAATTCCATCAGCATATCCACTCATTGTTAAACCTGGAGTGTGCTAATTCCATCAGCATACAGACTCATTGTTAAACCCTCATTGTTAAACCTGGCTTGTGCTAATTCCATCAGCATACATACTCATTGTTAAACCCTCATTGTTAAACCTGGAGCGTGCTAATTCCATCAGCATACTCACTCATTGTTAAACCTGGAGTGTGCTAATTCCATCAGCTTACACACTCATTATTAAACCTGTAGTGTGCTAATTCCATCAGCATACACACTCATTGTTAAAGCTGGAGTGTGCTAATTTCATCAGCATACATACTCATTGTTAAACCTGGAGGCTGCTAATCCATCATCATACACACTCATTGTTAAACCTGGAGTGTGCTTATTCCATCAGCATACACATTCATTGTTAAACCCTCATTGTTAAACCTGGAGTGTGCTAATTCCATCAGCATACACACTCATTGTTAAACCCTCATTGTTAAACCTGGAGTGTGCTAATTCCATCAGCATACACACTCATTGTTAAACCTGGAGTGTGCTAATTCCATCAGCATACATACTCATTGTTAAACCGGGAGTGTGCTAATTCAATCAGCATACAGACTCATTGTTAAACCTGGAGTGTGCTAATTCCATCAGCATACACACTCATTGTTAAACCTGGAGTGTGCTAATTCCATCAGCATACACACTCATTGTTAAACCCTCATTGTTAAACCTGGAGAGTGCTAATTCCATCAGCATACACACTCATTGTTAAACCTGGAGTGTGCTAATTCCATCAGCATACACACTCATTGTTAATCCTGGAGTGTGCTAATTCCATCAGCATACACACTCATTGTTAAAAATGGAGTGTGCTGATTCCATCAGCATACATACTCATTGTTAAACCTGGAGTGTACTAAATCCATCAGCATACACACTCATTGTTAAACCTGGAGTGTGCTAATTCCATCAGCATACACACTCACTGTTAAATCCTCATTGTTAAACCTGGAGTGTGCTAATTCCATCAGCATACACACTCATTGTTAAAGCTGGAGTGTGCTAATTTCATCAGCATACATACTCATTGTTAAACCTGGAGTTGCTAATCCATCATCATACACACTCATTGTTAAACCTGGAGTGTGCTTATTCCATCAGCATACACATTCATTGTTAAACCCTCATTGTTAAACCTGGAGTGTGCTAATTCCATCAGCATACACACTCATTGTTAAACCCTCATTGTTAAACCTGGAGTGTGCTAATTCCATCAGCATACACACTCATTGTTAAACCTGGAGTGTGCTAATTCCATCAGCATACATACTCATTGTTAAACCGGGAGTGTGCTAATTCAATCAGCATACAGACTCATTGTTAAACCTGGAGTGTGCTAATTCCATCAGCATACACACTCATTGTTAAACCTGGAGTGTGCTAATTCCATCAGCATACACACTCATTGTTAAACCCTCATTGTTAAACCTGGAGAGTGCTAATTCCATCAGCATACACACTCATTGTTAAACCTGGAGTGTGCTAATTCCATCAGCATACACACTCATTGTTAATCCTGGAGTGTGCTAATTCCATCAGCATACACACTCATTGTTAAAAATGGAGTGTGCTGATTCCATCAGCATACATACTCATTGTTAAACCTGGAGTGTACTAAATCCATCAGCATACACACTCATTGTTAAACCTGGAGTGTGCTAATTCCATCAGCATACACACTCACTGTTAAATCCTCATTGTTAAACCTGGAGTGTGCTAATTCCATCAGCATACACACTCATTGTTAAACCCACATTGTTAAACCTGGAGTGTGCTAATTCCATCAGCATACAAACTCATTGTTAAACCCTCATTGTTAAACCTGGAGTGTGCTAATTCCATCAGCATACACACTCATTGTTAAACCCTCATTGTTAAACCTGGAGTGTGCTAATTCCATCAGCATACACACTCATTTTTAAACCTGGAGTGTGCTAATTCCATCAGCATACACACTCATTGTTAAACCTGGAGTGTGCTAATTCCATCAGCATACACACTCATTGTTAAACCTGGAGTCTGCTAATTCCATCAGCATACACACTCATTGTTAAACCCTCATTGTTAAACCTGGAGTGTGCTAATTCCATCAGCATACACACTCATTGTTAAACCTGGAGTGTGCTAATTCCATCAGCATACACACTCATTGTTAAACCTGGAGTGTGCTAATTCCATCAGCATACATACTCATTGTTAAACCCTCATTGTTAAACCTGGAGTGTGCTAATTCCATCAGCATACACACTCATTGTTAAACCTGGAGTGTGCTAATTACATCAGCATCCATACTCATTGTTAAACCTGGAGTGTGCTAAATCCATCAGCATACACACTCATTGTTAAACCTGGAGTGTGCTAATTCCATCAGCATACACACTCATTGTTAAACCTGGAGTGTGTTAATTCCATCAGCATACACACTCATTGTTAAACCTGGAGTGTGCTAATTCCATCAGAATACATACTCATTGTTAAACCTGGAGTGTGCTAATTCCATCAGCATACACACTCATTGTTAAACCTGGAGTGTGCTAATTCCATCAGCATACACACTCATTGTTAAACCTGGAGTGTGCTAATTCCATCAGCATACACACTCATTGTTAAACCTGGAGTGTGCTATTTCAATCAGCATACACACTCATTGTTAAACCTGGAGTGTGCTAATTCCATCAGCATACACACTCATTGTTAAACCTGGAGTGTGCTTATTCCATCAGCATACACACTCATTGTTAAACCCTCATTGTTAAACCTGGAGTGTGCTAATTCCATCAGCATACACACTCAATGTTAAACCTGGAGTGTGCTAATTCCATCAGCATACACACTCATTGTTAAACCTGGAGTGTGCTATTTCAATCAGCATACACACTCATTGTTAAACCTGGAGTGTGCTAATTCCATCAGCATACACACTCATTGTTAAACCTGGAGTGTGCTTATTCCATCAGCATACACACTCATTGCTAAACCCTCACTGTTAAACCTGCAGTGTGCTAATTCCATCAGCATACACACTCATTGTTAAATCCTCATTGTTAAACCTGGAGTGTGCTAATTCCATCAGCATACACACTCATTGTTAAACCCTCATTGTTAAACCTGGAGTGTGCTAATTCCATCACCATACACACTCATTGTTAAACCTGGAGTGTGCTAATTCCATCAGCATACATACTCATTGTTAAACCCTCATTGTTAAACCTGGAGTGTGCTAATTCCATCAGCGTACACACTCATTGTTAAACGCTCATTGTTAAACCTGGAGTGTGCTAATTCCATCAGCATACACACTCATTGTTAAACCTGGAGTGTGCTAATTCCATCAGCATACACACTCATTGTTAAACCCTCATTGTTAAACCTGGAGTGTGCTAATTCCATCAGCATACACACTTATTGCTAAACCCTCACTGTTAAACCTGCAGTGTGCTAATTCCATCAGCATACACACTCATTGTTAAATCCTCATTGTTAAACCTGGAGTGTGCTAATTCCATCAGCATACACCCTCATTGTTAAACCCTCATTGTTAAACCTGGAGTGTGCTAATTCCATCACCATACACACTCATTGTTAAACCTGGAGTGTGCTAATTCCATCAGCATACATACTCATTGTTAAACCCTCATTGTTAAACCTGGAGTGTGCTAATTCCATCAGCGTACACACACATTGTTAAACACTCATTGTTAAACCTGGAGTGTGCTAATTCCATCAGCATACACACTCATTGTTAAACCTGGAGTGTGCTAATTCCATCAGCATACACACTCATTGTTAAACCCTCATTGTTAAACCTGGAGTGTGCTAATTCCATCAGCATACTCACTCATTGTTAAACCTGGAGTGTGCTAATTCCATCAGCATACACACTCATTATTAAACCTGGAGTGTGCTAATTCCATCAGCATACACACTCATTTTTAAAGCTGGAGTGTGCTAATTCCATCAGCATACATACTCATTGTTAAACCTGAAGTGTGCTAATCCATCAGCATACACAGTCATTGTTAAACCTGGAGTGTGCTTATTCCATCAGCGTACACATTCATTGTTAAACCCTCATTGTTAAACCTGGAGTGTGCTAATTCCATCAGCATACACACTCATTGTTAAACCCTCATTGTTAAACCTGGAGTGTGCTAATTCCATCAGCATTCACACTCATTGTTAAACCCTCATTGGTAAACCTGGAGTGTGCTAATTCCATCAGCATACACACTCATTGTTAAACCTGGAGTGTGCTAATTCCATCAGCATACACACTCATTGTTAAACCTGGAGTGTGCTAATTCCATCAGCATACATACTCATTGTTAAACCTGGAGTGTGCTAATTCCATCACCATACACACTCATTGTTAAACCTGGAGTGTGCTAATTCCATCAGCATACACACTCATTGTTAAACCTGGAGTGTGCTAATTCCATCAGCATACACACTCATTGTTAAACCTGGAGTGTGCTAATTCCATCAGCATACACACTCATTGTTAAACCTGGAGTGTGTTAATTCCATCAGCATACACACTCATTGTTAAACCTGGAGTGTGCTAATTCCATCAGAATACATACTCATTGTTAAACCTGGAGTGTGCTAATTCCATCAGCATACACACTCATTGTTAAACCTGGAGTGTGCTAATTCCATCAGCATACACACTCATTGTTAAACCTGGAGTGTGCTATTTCCATCAGCATACACACTCATTGTTAAACCTGGAGTGTGCTAATTCCATCAGCATACACAATCATTGTTAAACCTGGAGTGTGCTAATTCCATCAGCATACACACTCATTGTTAAACCTGGAGTGTGCTAATTCCATCAGCATACACACTCATTGTTAAACTCTCATTGTTAAACCTGGAGTGTGCTAATTCCATCAGCATACACACTCATTGTTAAACCCTCATTGTTAAACCTGGAGTGTGCTAATTCCATCAGCATACACACTCATTGTTAAATCCTCATTGTTAAACCTGGAGTGTGCTAATTCCATCAGCATACACACTCATTGTTAAACCCTCATTGTTAAACCTGGAGTGTGCTAATTCCATCAGCATACACACTCATTGTTAAACCTGGAGTGTGCTAATTCCATCAGCATACACACTCATTGTTAAACCTGGAGTGTCCTAATTCCATCAGGATACACACTCATTGTTAAACCCTCATTGTTAAACCTGGAGTGTGCTAATTCCATCAGCATACACACTCATTGTTAAACCCTCATTGTTAAACCTGGAGTGTGCTAATTCCATCAGCATACTCACTCATTGTTAAACCTGGAGTGTGCTAATTCCATCAGCATACACACTCATTGTTAAACCTGGAGTGTGCTAATTCCATCAGCATACACACTCATTGTTAAAGCTGGAGTGTGCTAATTCCATCAGCATACATACTCATTGTTAAACCTGGAGTGTGCTAATCCATCAGCATACACACTCATTGTTAAACCTGGAGTGTGCTTATTCCATCAGCATACACATTCATTGTTAAACCCTCATTGTTAAACCTGGAGTGTGCTAATTCCATCAGCATTCACACTCATTGTTAAACCCTCATTGTTAAACCTGGAGTGTGCTAATTCCATCAGCATACACACTCATTGTTAAACCCTCATTGTTAAACCTGGAGTGTGCTAATTCCATCAGCATACTCACTCATTGTTAAACCTGGAGTGTGCTAATTCCATCAGCATACACACTCATTATTAAACCTGGAGTGTGCTAATTCCATCAGCATACACACTCATTGTTAAAGCTGGAGTGTGCTAATTCCATCAGCATACACACTCATTGTTAAACCTGGAGTGTGCTTTTCCATCAGCATACACACTCATTGTTAAACCTGGGGTGTGCTTATTCCATCAGCATACACATTCATTGTTAAACCCTCATTGTTAAACCTGGAGTGTGCTAATTCCATCAGCATACACACTCATTGTTAAACCCTCATTGTTAAACCTGGAGTGTGCTAATTCCATCAGCATACACACTCATTGTTAAACCCTCATTGTTAAACCTGGAGTGTGCTAATTCCATCAGCATACACACTCATTGTTAAACCTGGAGTGTGCTAATTCCATCAGCTTACACACTCATTGTTAAACCTGGAGTGTGCTAATTCCATCAGCATACATACTCATTGTTAAACCTGGAGTGTGCTAATTCCATCAGCATACACACTCATTGTTAAACCCTCATTGTTAAACCTGGAGTGTGCTAATTCCATCAGCATACTCACTCATTGTTAAACCTGGAGTGTGATAATTCCATCAGCATACACACTCATTATTAAACCTGGAGTGTGCTAATTCCATCAGCATACACACTCATTGTTAAAGCTGGAGTGTGCTAATTCCATCAGCATACATACTCATTGTTAAACCTGGAGTGTGCTAATCCATCAGCATACACACTCATTGTTAAACCTGGAGTGTGCTTATTCCATCAGCGTACACATTCATTGTTAAACCCTCATTGTTAAACCTGGAGTGTGCTAATTCCATCAGCATACACACTCATTGTTAAACCCTCATTGTTAAACCTGGAGTGTGCTAATTCCATCAGCATAAACACTCATTGTTAAACCCTCATTGTTAAACCTGGAGTGTGCTAATTCCATCAGCATACACACTCATTGTTAACCTGGAGTGTGCTAATTCCATCAGCATACACACTCATTGTTAAACCTGGAGTGTGCTAATTCCATCAGCATACATACTCATTGTTAAACCTGGAGTGTGCTAATTCCATCACCATACATACTCATTGTTAAAACTGGAGTGTGCTAATTCCATCAGCATACACACTCATTGTTAAACCTGGAGTGTGCTAATTCCATCAGCATACACACTCATTGTTAAACCTGGAGTGTGCTAATTCCATCAGCATACACACTCATTGTTAAACCTGGAGTGTGTTAATTCCATCAGCATACACACTCATTGTTAAACCTGGAGTGTGCTAATTCCATCAGAATACATACTCATTGTTAAACCTGGAGTGTGCTAATTCCATCAGCATACACACTCATTGTTAAACCTGGAGTGTGCTAATTCCATCAGCATACACACTCATTGTTAAACCTGGAGTGTGCTATTTCCATCAGCATACACACTCATTGTTAAACCTGGAGTTTGCTAATTCCATCAGCATACACAATCATTGTTAAACCTGGAGTGTGCTAATTCCATCAGCATACACACTCATTGTTAAACCTGGAGTGTGCTAATTCCATCAGCATACACACTCATTGTTAAACCCTCATTGTTAAACCTGGAGTGTGCTAATTCCATCAGCATACACACTCATTGTTAAATCCTCATTGTTAAACCTGGAGTGTGCTAATTCCATCAGCATACACACTCATTGTTAAACCCTCATTGTTAAACCTGGAGTGTGCTAATTCCATCAGCATACACACTCATTGTTAAACCTGGAGTGTGCTAATTCCATCAGCATACATACTCATTGTTAAACCCTCATTGTTAAACCTGGAGTGTGCTAATTCCATCAGCATACACACACATTGTTAAACACTCATTGTTAAACCTGGAGTGTGCTAATTCCATCAGCATACACACTCATTGTTCAACCTGGAGTGTGCTAATTCCATCAGCATACACACTCATTGTTAAACCTGGAGTGTCCTAATTCCATCAGTATACACACTCATTGTTAAACCCTCATTGTTAAACCTGGAGTGTGCTAATTCCATCAGCATACACACTCATTGTTAAACCCTCATTGTTAAACCTGGAGTGTGCTAATTCCATCAGCATACTCACTCATTGTTAAACCTGGAGTGTGCTAATTCCATCAGCATACACACTCATTGTTAAACCTGGAGTGTGCTAATTCCATCAGCATACACACTCATTGTTAAAGCTGGAGTGTGCTAATTCCATCAGCATACATACTCATTGTTAAACCTGGAGTGTGCTAATCCATCAGCATACACACTCATTGTTAAACCTGGAGTGTGCTTATTCCATCAGCATACACATTCATTGTTAAACCCTCATTGTTAAACCTGGAGTGTGCTAATTCCATCAGCATACACACACATTGTTAAACCCTCATTGTTAAACCTGGAGTGTGCTAATTCCATCAGCATACACACTCATTGTTAAACCCTCATTGTTAAACCTGGAGTGTGCTAATTCCATCACCATACACACTCATTGTTAAACCTGGAGTGTGCTAATTCCATCAGCATACATACTCATTGTTAAACCCTCATTGTTAAACCTGGAGTGTGCTAATTCCATCAGCGTACACACACATTGTTAAACACTCATTGTTAAACCTGGAGTGTGCTAATTCCATCAGCATACACACTCATTGTTAAACGCTCATTGTTAAACCTGGAGTGTGCTAATTCCATCAGCATACACACTCATTGTTAAACCTGGAGTGTGCTAATTCCATCAGCATACACACTCATTGTTAAACCCTCATTGTTAAACCTGTAGTGTGCTAATTCCATCAGCATACACACTTATTGCTAAACCCTCACTGTTAAACCTGCAGTGTGCTAATTCCATCAGCATACACACTCATTGTTAAATCCTCATTGTTAAACCTGGAGTGTGCTAATTCCATCAGCATACACACTCATTGTTAAACCCTCATTGTTAAACCAGGAGTGTGCTAATTCCATCACCATACACACTCATTGTTAAACCTGGAGTGTGCTAATTCCATCAGCATACATACTCATTGTTAAACCCTCATTGTTAAACCTGGAGTGTGCTAATTCCATCAGCGTACACACACATTGTTAAACACTCATTGTTAAACCTGGAGTGTGCTAATTCCATCAGCATACACACTCATTGTTAAACCTGGAGTGTGCTAATTCCATCAGCATACACACTCATTGTTAAACCCTCATTGTTAAACCTGGAGTGTGCTAATTCCATCAGCATACTCACTCATTGTTAAACCTGGAGTGTGCTAATTCCATCAGCATACACACTCATTATTAAACCTGGAGTGTGCTAATTCCATCAGCATACACACTCATTTTTAAAGCTGGAGTGTGCTAATTCCATCAGCATACATACTCATTGTTAAACCTGAAGTGTGCTAATCCATCAGCATACACACTCATTGTTAAACCTGGAGTGTGCTTATTCCATCAGCGTACACATTCATTGTTAAACCCTCATTGTTAAACCTGGAGTGTGCTAATTCCATCAGCATACACACTCATTGTTAAACCCTCATTGTTAAACCTGGAGTGTGCTAATTCCATCAGCATTCACACTCATTGTTAAACCCTCATTGTTAAACCTGGAGTGTGCTAATTCCATCAGCATACACACTCATTGTTAAACCTGGAGTGTGCTAATTCCATCAGCATACACACTCATTGTTAAACCTGGAGTGTGCTAATTCCATCAGCATACATACTCATTGTTAAACCTGGAGTGTGCTAATTCCATCACCATACACACTCATTGTTAAACCTGGAGTGTGCTAATTCCATCAGCATACACACTCATTGTTAAACCTGGAGTGTGCTAATTCCATCAGCATACACACTCATTGTTAAACCTGGAGTGTGCTAATTCCATCAGCATACACACTCATTGTTAAACCTGGAGTGTGTTAATTCCATCAGCATACACACTCATTGTTAAACCTGGAGTGTGCTAATTCCATCAGAATACACACTCATTGTTAAACCTGGAGTGTGCTTATTCCATCAGCATACACATTCATTGTTAAACCCTCATTGTTAAACCTGGAGTGTGCTAATTCCATCAGCATACACACTCATTGTTAAACCCTCATTGTTAAACCTGGAGTGTGCTAATTCCATCAGCATACACACTCATTGTTAAACCCTCATTGTTAAACCTGGAGTGTGCTAATTCCATCAGCATACTCACTCATTGTTAAACCTGGAGTGTGCTAATTCCATCAGCATACACACTCATTATTAAACCTGGAGTGTGCTAATTCCATCAGCATACACACTCATTGTTAAACCTGGAGTGTGCTTTTCCATCAGCATACACACTCATTGTTAAACCTGGGGTGTGCTTATTCCATCAGCATACACATTCATTGTTAAACCCTCATTGTTAAACCTGGAGTGTGCTAATTCCATCAGCATACACACTCATTGTTAAACCCTCATTGTTAAACCTGGAGTGTGCTAATTCCATCAGCATACACACTCATTGTTAAACCCTCATTGTTAAACCTGGAGTGTGCTAATTCCATCAGCATACACACTCATTGTTAAACCTGGAGTGTGCTAATTCCATCAGCTTACACACTCATTGTTAAACCTGGAGTGTGCTAATTCCATCAGCATACATACTCATTGTTAAACCTGGAGTGTGCTAATTCCATCAGCATACACACTCATTGTTAAACCCTCATTGTTAAACCTGGAGTGTGCTAATTCCATCAGCATACTCACTCATTGTTAAACCTGGAGTGTGCTAATTCCATCAGCATACACACTCATTATTAAACCTGGAGTGTGCTAATTCCATCAGCATACACACTCATTGTTAAAGCTGGAGTGTGCTAATTCCATCAGCATACATACTCATTGTTAAACCTGGAGTGTGCTAATTCCATCAGCATACACACTCATTGTTAAACCCTCATTGTTAAACCTGGAGTGTGCTAATTCCATCAGCATACACACTCATTGTTAAACCTGGAGTGTGCTAATTCCATCAGCTTACACACTCATTGTTAAACCTGGAGTGTGCTAATTCCATCAGCATACATACTCATTGTTAAACCTGGAGTGTGCTAATTCCATCAGCATACACACTCATTGTTAAACCCTCATTGTTAAACCTGGAGTGTGCTAATTCCATCAGCATACTCACTCATTGTTAAACCTGGAGTGTGCTAATTCCATCAGCATACACACTCATTATTAAACCTGGAGTGTGCTAATTCCATCAGCATACACACTCATTGTTAAAGCTGGAGTGTGCTAATTCCATCAGCATACATACTCATTGTTAAACCTGGAGTGTGCTAATCCATCAGCATACACACTCATTGTTAAACCTGGAGTGTGCTTATTCCATCAGCGTACACATTCATTGTTAAACCCTCATTGTTAAACCTGGAGTGTGCTAATTCCATCAGCATACACACTCATTGTTAAACCCTCATTGATAAACCTGGAGTGTGCTAATTCCATCAGCATAAACACTCATTGTTAAAGCCTCATTGTTAAACCTGGAGTGTGCTAATTCCATCAGCATACACACTCATTGTTAACCTGGAGTGTGCTAATTCCATCAGCATACACACTCATTGTTAAACCTGGAGTGTGCTAATTCCATCAGCATACATACTCATTGTTAAACCTGGAGTGTGCTAATTCCATCACCATACATACTCATTGTTAAACCTGGAGTGTGCTAATTCCATCAGCATACACACTCATTGTTAAACCTGGAGTGTGCTAATTCCATCAGCATACACACTCATTGTTAAACCTGGAGTGTGCTAATTCCATCAGCATACACACTCATTGTTAAACCTGGAGTGTGTTAATTCCATCAGCATACACACTCATTGTTAAACCTGGAGTGTGCTAATTCCATCAGAATACATACTCATTGTTAAACCTGGAGTGTGCTAATTCCATCAGCATACACACTCATTGTTAAACCTGGAGTGTGCTAATTCCATCAGCATACACACTCATTGTTAAACCTGGAGTGTGCTATTTCCATCAGCATACACACTCATTGTTAAACCTGGAGTTTGCTAATTCCATCAGCATACACAATCATTGTTAAACCTGGAGTGTGCTAATTCCATCAGCATACACACTCATTGTTAAACCTGGAGTGTGCTAATTCCATCAGCATACACACTCATTGTTAAACCCTCATTGTTAAACCTGGAGTGTGCTAATTCCATCAGCATACACACTCATTGTTAAATCCTCATTGTTAAACCTGGAGTGTGCTAATTCCATCAGCATACACACTCATTGTTAAACCCTCATTGTTAAACCTGGAGTGTGCTAATTCCATCAGCATACACACTCATTGTTAAACCTGGAGTGTGCTAATTCCATCAGCATACATACTCATTGTTAAACCCTCATTGTTAAACCTGGAGTGTGCTAATTCCATCAGCATACACACACATTGTTAAACACTCATTGTTAAACCTGGAGTGTGCTAATTCCATCAGCATACACACTCATTGTTAAACCTGGAGTGTGCTAATTCCATCAGCATACACACTCATTGTTAAACCTGGAGTGTCCTAATTCCATCAGTATACACACTCATTGTTAAACCCTCATTGTTAAACCTGGAGTGTGCTAATTCCATCAGCATACACACTCATTGTTAAACCCTCATTGTTAAACCTGGAGTGTGCTAATTCCATCAGCATACTCACTCATTGTTAAACCTGGAGTGTGCTAATTCCATCAGCATACACACTCATTGTTAAACCTGGAGTGTGCTAATTCCATCAGCATACACACTCATTGTTAAAGCTGGAGTGTGCTAATTCCATCAGCATACATACTCATTGTTAAACCTGGAGTGTGCTAATCCATCAGCATACACACTCATTGTTAAACCTGGAGTGTGCTTATTCCATCAGCATACACATTCATTGTTAAACCCTCATTGTTAAACCTGGAGTGTGCTAATTCCATCAGCATACACACTCATTGTTAAACCCTCATTGTTAAACCTGGAGTGTGCTAATTCCATCAGCATACACACTCATTGTTAAACCCTCATTGTTAAACCTGGAGTGTGCTAATTCCATCACCATACACACTCATTGTTAAAGCTGGAGTGTGCTAATTCCATCAGCATACACACTCATTGTTAAACCTGGAGTGTGCTAATTCCATCAGCATACACACTCATTGTTAAACCTGGAGTGTGCTTATTCCATCAGCGTACACATTCATTGTTAAACCCTCATTGTTAAACCTGGAGTGTGCTAATTCCATCAGCATACACACTCATTGTTAAACCCTCATTGTTAAACCTGGAGTGTGCTAATTCCATCAGCATAAACACTCATTGTTAAACCCTCATTGTTAAACCTGGAGTGTGCTAATTCCATCAGCATACACACTCATTGTTAACCTGGAGTGTGCTAATTCCATCAGCATACACACTCATTGTTAAACCTGGAGTGTGCTAATTCCATCAGCATACATACTCATTGTTAAACCTGGAGTGTGCTAATTCCATCAGCATACACACTCATTGTTAAACCCTCATTGTTAAACCTGGAGTGTGCTAATTCCATCAGCATACTCACTCATTGTTAAACCTGGAGTGTGCTAATTCCATCAGCATACACACTCATTATTAAACCTGGAGTGTGCTAATTCCATCAGCATACACACTCATTTTTAAAGCTGGAGTGTGCTAATTCCATCAGCATACATACTCATTGTTAAACCTGAAGTGTGCTAATCCATCAGCATACACACTCATTGTTAAACCTGGAGTGTGCTTATTCCATCAGCGTACACATTCATTGTTAAACCCTCATTGTTAAACCTGGAGTGTGCTAATTCCATCAGCATACACACTCATTGTTAAACCCTCATTGTTAAACCTGGAGTGTGCTAATTCCATCAGCATTCACACTCATTGTTAAACCCTCATTGTTAAACCTGGAGTGTGCTAATTCCATCAGCATACACACTCATTGTTAAACCTGGAGTGTGCTAATTCCATCAGCATACACACTCATTGTTAAACCTGGAGTGTGCTAATTCCATCAGCATACATACTCATTGTTAAACCTGGAGTGTGCTAATTCCATCACCATACACACTCATTGTTAAACCTGGAGTGTGCTAATTCCATCAGCATACACACTCATTGTTAAACCTGGAGTGTGCTAATTCCATCAGCATACACACTCATTGTTAAACCTGGAGTGTGCTAATTCCATCAGCATACACACTCATTGTTAAACCTGGAGTGTGTTAATTCCATCAGCATACACACTCATTGTTAAACCTGGAGTGTGCTAATTCCATCAGAATACACACTCATTGTTAAACCTGGAGTGTGCTTATTCCATCAGCATACACATTCATTGTTAAACCCTCATTGTTAAACCTGGAGTGTGCTAATTCCATCAGCATACACACTCATTGTTAAACCCTCATTGTTAAACCTGGAGTGTGCTAATTCCATCAGCATACACACTCATTGTTAAACCCTCATTGTTAAACCTGGAGTGTGCTAATTCCATCAGCATACTCACTCATTGTTAAACCTGGAGTGTGCTAATTCCATCAGCATACACACTCATTATTAAACCTGGAGTGTGCTAATTCCATCAGCATACACACTCATTGTTAAACCTGGAGTGTGCTTTTCCATCAGCATACACACTCATTGTTAAACCTGGGGTGTGCTTATTCCATCAGCATACACATTCATTGTTAAACCCTCATTGTTAAACCTGGAGTGTGCTAATTCCATCAGCATACACACTCATTGTTAAACCCTCATTGTTAAACCTGGAGTGTGCTAATTCCATCAGCATACACACTCATTGTTAAACCCTCATTGTTAAACCTGGAGTGTGCTAATTCCATCAGCATACACACTCATTGTTAAACCTGGAGTGTGCTAATTCCATCAGCTTACACACTCATTGTTAAACCTGGAGTGTGCTAATTCCATCAGCATACATACTCATTGTTAAACCTGGAGTGTGCTAATTCCATCAGCATACACACTCATTGTTAAACCCTCATTGTTAAACCTGGAGTGTGCTAATTCCATCAGCATACTCACTCATTGTTAAACCTGGAGTGTGCTAATTCCATCAGCATACACACTCATTATTAAACCTGGAGTGTGCTAATTCCATCAGCATACACACTCATTGTTAAAGCTGGAGTGTGCTAATTCCATCAGCATACATACTCATTGTTAAACCTGGAGTGTGCTAATTCCATCAGCATACACACTCATTGTTAAACCCTCATTGTTAAACCTGGAGTGTGCTAATTCCATCAGCATACACACTCATTGTTAAACCTGGAGTGTGCTAATTCCATCAGCTTACACACTCATTGTTAAACCTGGAGTGTGCTAATTCCATCAGCATACATACTCATTGTTAAACCTGGAGTGTGCTAATTCCATCAGCATACACACTCATTGTTAAACCCTCATTGTTAAACCTGGAGTGTGCTAATTCCATCAGCATACTCACTCATTGTTAAACCTGGAGTGTGCTAATTCCATCAGCATACACACTCATTATTAAACCTGGAGTGTGCTAATTCCATCAGCATACACACTCATTGTTAAAGCTGGAGTGTGCTAATTCCATCAGCATACATACTCATTGTTAAACCTGGAGTGTGCTAATCCATCAGCATACACACTCATTGTTAAACCTGGAGTGTGCTTATTCCATCAGCGTACACATTCATTGTTAAACCCTCATTGTTAAACCTGGAGTGTGCTAATTCCATCAGCATACACACTCATTGTTAAACCCTCATTGATAAACCTGGAGTGTGCTAATTCCATCAGCATAAACACTCATTGTTAAAGCCTCATTGTTAAACCTGGAGTGTGCTAATTCCATCAGCATACACACTCATTGTTAACCTGGAGTGTGCTAATTCCATCAGCATACACACTCATTGTTAAACCTGGAGTGTGCTAATTCCATCAGCATACATACTCATTGTTAAACCTGGAGTGTGCTAATTCCATCACCATACATACTCATTGTTAAACCTGGAGTGTGCTAATTCCATCAGCATACACACTCATTGTTAAACCTGGAGTGTGCTAATTCCATCAGCATACACACTCATTGTTAAACCTGGAGTGTGCTAATTCCATCAGCATACACACTCATTGTTAAACCTGGAGTGTGTTAATTCCATCAGCATACACACTCATTGTTAAACCTGGAGTGTGCTAATTCCATCAGAATACATACTCATTGTTAAACCTGGAGTGTGCTAATTCCATCAGCATACACACTCATTGTTAAACCTGGAGTGTGCTAATTCCATCAGCATACACACTCATTGTTAAACCTGGAGTGTGCTATTTCCATCAGCATACACACTCATTGTTAAACCTGGAGTTTGCTAATTCCATCAGCATACACAATCATTGTTAAACCTGGAGTGTGCTAATTCCATCAGCATACACACTCATTGTTAAACCTGGAGTGTGCTAATTCCATCAGCATACACACTCATTGTTAAACCCTCATTGTTAAACCTGGAGTGTGCTAATTCCATCAGCATACACACTCATTGTTAAATCCTCATTGTTAAACCTGGAGTGTGCTAATTCCATCAGCATACACACTCATTGTTAAACCCTCATTGTTAAACCTGGAGTGTGCTAATTCCATCAGCATACACACTCATTGTTAAACCTGGAGTGTGCTAATTCCATCAGCATACATACTCATTGTTAAACCCTCATTGTTAAACCTGGAGTGTGCTAATTCCATCAGCATACACACACATTGTTAAACACTCATTGTTAAACCTGGAGTGTGCTAATTCCATCAGCATACACACTCATTGTTAAACCTGGAGTGTGCTAATTCCATCAGCATACACACTCATTGTTAAACCTGGAGTGTCCTAATTCCATCAGTATACACACTCATTGTTAAACCCTCATTGTTAAACCTGGAGTGTGCTAATTCCATCAGCATACACACTCATTGTTAAACCCTCATTGTTAAACCTGGAGTGTGCTAATTCCATCAGCATACTCACTCATTGTTAAACCTGGAGTGTGCTAATTCCATCAGCATACACACTCATTGTTAAACCTGGAGTGTGCTAATTCCATCAGCATACACACTCATTGTTAAAGCTGGAGTGTGCTAATTCCATCAGCATACATACTCATTGTTAAACCTGGAGTGTGCTAATCCATCAGCATACACACTCATTGTTAAACCTGGAGTGTGCTTATTCCATCAGCATACACATTCATTGTTAAACCCTCATTGTTAAACCTGGAGTGTGCTAATTCCATCAGCATACACACTCATTGTTAAACCCTCATTGTTAAACCTGGAGTGTGCTAATTCCATCAGCATACACACTCATTGTTAAACCCTCATTGTTAAACCTGGAGTGTGCTAATTCCATCACCATACACACTCATTGTTAAAGCTGGAGTGTGCTAATTCCATCAGCATACACACTCATTGTTAAACCTGGAGTGTGCTAATTCCATCAGCATACACACTCATTGTTAAACCTGGAGTGTGCTTATTCCATCAGCGTACACATTCATTGTTAAACCCTCATTGTTAAACCTGGAGTGTGCTAATTCCATCAGCATACACACTCATTGTTAAACCCTCATTGTTAAACCTGGAGTGTGCTAATTCCATCAGCATAAACACTCATTGTTAAACCCTCATTGTTAAACCTGGAGTGTGCTAATTCCATCAGCATACACACTCATTGTTAACCTGGAGTGTGCTAATTCCATCAGCATACACACTCATTGTTAAACCTGGAGTGTGCTAATTCCATCAGCATACATACTCATTGTTAAACCTGGAGTGTGCTAATTCCATCACCATACATACTCATTGTTAAACCTGGAGTGTGCTAATTCCATCAGCATACACACTCATTGTTAAACCTGGAGTGTGCTAATTCCATCAGCATACACACTCATTGTTAAACCTGGAGTGTGCTAATTCCATCAGCATACACACTCATTGTTAAACCTGGAGTGTGTTAATTCCATCAGCATACACACTCATTGTTAAACCTGGAGTGTGCTAATTCCATCAGAATACATACTCATTGTTAAACCTGGAGTGTGCTAATTCCATCAGCATACACACTCATTGTTAAACCTGGAGTGTGCTAATTCCATCAGCATACACACTCATTGTTAAACCTGGAGTGTGCTATTTCCATCAGCATACACACTCATTGTTAAACCTGGAGTTTGCTAATTCCATCAGCATACACAATCATTGTTAAACCTGGAGTGTGCTAATTCCATCAGCATACACACTCATTGTTAAACCTGGAGTGTGCTAATTCCATCAGCATACACACTCATTGTTAAACCCTCATTGTTAAACCTGGAGTGTGCTAATTCCATCAGCATACACACTCATTGTTAAATCCTCATTGTTAAACCTGGAGTGTGCTAATTCCATCAGCATACACACTCATTGTTAAACCCTCATTGTTAAACCTGGAGTGTGCTCATTCCATCAGCATACACACTCATTGTTAAACCTGGAGTGTGCTAATTCCATCAGCATACATACTCATTGTTAAACCCTCATTGTTAAACCTGGAGTGTGCTAATTCCATCAGCATACACACACATTGTTAAACACTCATTGTTAAACCTGGAGTGTGCTAATTCCATCAGCATACACACTCATTGTTAAACCTGGAGTGTGCTAATTCCATCAGCATACACACTCATTGTTAAACCTGGAGTGTCCTAATTCCATCAGTATACACACTCATTGTTAAACCCTCATTGTTAAACCTGGAGTGTGCTAATTCCATCAGCATACACACTCATTGTTAAACCCTCATTGTTAAACCTGGAGTGTGCTAATTCCATCAGCATACTCACTCATTGTTAAACCTGGAGTGTGCTAATTCCATCAGCATACACACTCATTGTTAAAGCTGGAGTGTGCTAATTCCATCAGCATACATACTCATTGTTAAACCTGGAGTGTGCTAATCCATCAGCATACACACTCATTGTTAAACCTGGAGTGTGCTTATTCCATCAGCATACACATTCATTGTTAAACCCTCATTGTTAAACCTGGAGTGTGCTAATTCCATCAGCATACACACTCATTGTTAAACCCTCATTGTTAAACCTGGAGTGTGCTAATTCCATCAGCATACACACTCATTGTTAAACCCTCATTGTTAAACCTGGAGTGTGCTAATTCCATCAGCATACTCACTCATTGTTAAACCTGGAGTGTGCTAATTCCATCAGCATACACACTCATTATTAAACCTGGAGTGTGCTAATTCCATCAGCATACACACTCATTGTTAAAGCTGGAGTGTGCTAATTCCATCAGCCTACACACTCATTGTTAAACCTGGAGTGTGCTAATCCATCAGCATACACACTCATTGTTAAACCTGGAGTGTGCTAATTCCATCAGCATACACACTCATTGTTAAACCTGGAGTGTGCTAATTCCATCAGCTTACACACTCATTGTTAAACCTGGAGTGTGCTAATTCCATCAGCATACATACTCATTGTTAAACCTGGAGTGTGCTAATTCCATCAGCATACACACTCATTGTTAAACCTGGAGTGTGCTAATTCCATCAGCATACACACTCATTGTTAAACCTGGAGTGTGCTAATTCCATCAGCATACACACTCATTGTTAAACCTGGAGTGTGCTAATTCCATCAGCATACACACTCATTATTAAACCTGGAGTGTGCTAATTCCATCAGCATACACACTCATTGTTAAACCCTCATTGTTAAACCTGGAGTGTGCTAATTCCATCAGCTTACACACTCATTGTTAAACCCAGGATTCCTGCGCTGGCTCGGCCATGTTCATTAGGTGGATGACAACCATATACCCAAAGATCCTCTGCACGGTGAAATGGCCACTGGGTCACGACCTCCTGCATGTCCATTCCTCCACTGCAAGGATACCTGAAAACAAAATATAAAAATGGCTAACATTGACACATTGGGAGGCAGTCGCTGACGGCCATGACATCTGAAGACTGACTGTTTGAAAGGGCATTGGAAGAGGCAAGCAGAAATGAAAAACTCAGCTGGCTGAGAAGAAGGCTGAGAAAAAACAGAGCCCAGTGAAACCTACGCCTTCTCAGCCCACTGTCTTCCTCTGCAACAAATACAGCAGAGACTGCCATGCCAGAGTGGGGCTCCTGAGGCAATGTTTAGCATAGAGCTGACCACCATGGCAAAACTATGGCCTATGAAACAGAAGCATGGCACAGTGAGTGCTAACAGGGAGAGTAGGCAAGGGTAATATAACAGATATAACTTATCTAGAGTTCCAAATGACCTTCATATATTTATTTTTTATTCATTCACAGAATAGGGGCTTCGCTGTCTGGGCTAGCATTTGTTGCCCTTGAGAAGGTGGTGGTGAGCTGCCTTCTTGAACCTCTGCAGTCCATGTGGTGTAGGTACACCCACAGTGCTGTTAAGAAGGGAGTTCCAGGATTTTGACCCAGCCACAGTGAAGGAACGGCCATATAATTCCAAGTCAGGATGGTGTGTGGCTTGGAGGGGAACTTCCAGGTGGTGGTGTCCCCACCTATCTGCTGCCCTTGTCCTTTTAGATGGGAGTGGTCATGGGTTTGGAAGGTGCTGTCTAAGGAGCCTTGGGAAATTCCTGCAGTGCATCTTGTACATGGCACACACTGTTGCTACTGTGTGTCAGTGGTGGATTGAATGAATGTTTGTGGATGTGGTGCCAATTAAGTGGGCTGCTTTGTCCTGGATGGTATCAAGCTTCTTGAGTGTTGTGGGAGCTGCACTCATCCAGGCAAGTGGGGAATATTCCGTCACACTCCTGACTTGTGCCTTGTAGATGGTGGATAGGCTTTGGGGAGTCAAGAGGTGAGTTACTCGTCACATGATTCCTAGCCTCTGACCTGCTCTTGTAGCCACAGTATTTATGTGGCTAGTCCAGTTCAGTTTCTGGTCAATGATAACCCCCAGCTTGTTGATAGTGGGAGATTCAGTGATGATAATGCCATTGAACATCATGGGGCAGTGATTAGTTTTTCTCTTGTTGAAGATGGTCATTGCCTGGCACTTGCATTGTGTGAATGTTACTTTACCACTTGCCAGCCTAAGCCTGGATATTGTCCACGTCTTGCTGCATTTGGACATGGATTGCTTCAGTATCTGAGGAGTCACGAATGGTGCTGAACATTGTGCAATCATCAGCGAATATCCCCACTTCTGACCTTATGATGGAAGGAAGGTCATTGATGAAACAGCTAAAGCTGGTTGGGCCATGGACACTACCCTGAGGAACTCCTGCAGTGATGTCCTGGGACTGAGATGACTGACCTCCAATAACCACAACCATCTTCCTTTGTGCCAGATATGACTCTAACCAGCGGAGAGTTTCCCCCCTGATTCCCATTGACTCCAGTTTTGCTCGGTCTCCTTGATGCCACACTTAGTCAAATGTGGCGTTGATATCAAGGGCAGTCACTCTCTCCTCACCACATGTTATACTGATAAATAAGTTTAGAGCATGGGTGTCAGGGACAAATAGCAAATGGATACTTTAGTTGGCTTCAAGACCGAAAGCAGAGACAAGTGATGAAAGGATAGTTATTCAGAGTGACACAAGTGGAAAGCGAGGCCCCATAATGATCAGTCACTGTTTGTTACAATTTATATTAATAATTTAGAATAAGAAACCAAATTTCTAAATTTGTAGTTGGCATCAAATAGTGTGTGAGGCTGATGGGGAGGTGTGGGCAGGTATAGCGTCAGTATTGAGGATGACTGCAACAAATTAAAAAACATTAATTAACTTGCAGGATCGGCAAATAATTTGCCAATGAATTTCAAATTAGCTAAGTGTGAGGTATTACATTTTGATAAGCAAAATAAGGAGGTCACATATTACTTGGAAAATAAGTGGGTTAGTGGAACAAAGGGATCTCAATCACAATCGGACTGGGTGTTTGAGCTGGGAGATACCCCAGGCCAGGTGCCAGGTGGGCTGTGTTCTTCACCATAAGGGGTCACTCCACCCATCCAACATCACAACCCCCCCCCCGCCCCGCCCAAGTCTTCTTAGAGCATCTATTCCAGGGCTTCCTAAACTGTGGGTTGTGAGACAAGTCATTGGATTTGCAAGCAATGAGGCAGCAATTGCTGCCGTGGAGCTTGGACTGGTTTCTGGTCCTGGTGAGGCCCTTTTAAATCTTTTATTTTTCCTGTTGCTGGACATGCCTTAATGGACTGCTGTCTGAGGCCCAATTGCCGGTGCAAAAAATACCTGTCAAAAGCTTTTTTTTTGTAGAAAGCCTATTTCTTCAATAATCAGGATCACAATGCAATAATCTGGATTCTATTGCATTATTAATCGGAATCTTTATTGCATCAATAATAACCATCGCTCAACCAGATTTCCATTAAGGCCAAGATGTTGATTTCAATTTCAAAGTTTTACTTTAGATGGTTCCTTGCACATCTCCATTACTTACCTTTTTTCTAATCATTCATGGGACATGGGCTTCGCTGGCTGGGCCAGCATTTATTGCCCATCCCTAATTGCCCCTTGAGAAGGTGGTGGTGAGCTGCCTTCTTGAACCGCTGCAGTCTCAGTGGGGTAGGTAAAACCCACATTACTGTTAGGGAGGCAGTTCCAGGATTTTGACCCAGCGACAGTGAAGGAACGGCGATATATTTCCAAGTCAGGATGGTGAGTGACTTGGAGGGGATCTTCCAGGTGATACAAAGAACAAAGAAAAATACAGCACAGGAACAGGCCCTTTGGCCCTCCAAGCCTGCGCCAATCATATTGCCGGTCAACTAAAACATTTTGCACTTCCGGGGTCCGTATCCCTCTATTCCCATCCTATTCATGTATTTGTCAAGCTGCCTCTTAAACACCACTATCGTACCTGCTTCCACCACCTCCTCTGGCAGCGAATTCCAGACACTCACTACCTTCTGCATAAAAAACTTGCCCCGCACATCTCCTCTATAGTTTTCTCCTCTCACCTTAAACCTATGTCCCCTAGTAATTGACTCTTCCACCCTGGGATAAAGCTTCTGACTATTTACTCTGTCCATGCCACTCATAATTTTGTAAACTTCTATCAAGTCGCCCCTCAATTTCTGTCGCTCCAGTGAGAACAATTCGAGTTTCTAACCTCCAGACCAGGCAGCATCCTGGTAAACCTCCTCTGCACCCTCCCCAACACCTCCATATCCATCTGGTAATGTGGCGACCAGAATTGCACGCAATATTCCAGGTGTAGCCTAACCAAGCAGGTACAGTACAGCTGCAGCATGACTTCCCAGCTTTTATACTCAATACCCCTGCCAATGAAGGCAAGCATGCCATATGCCTTCCTGACTACCTTATCCACCTGCGTTGCCACCTGCGTGCAGGACATACCTGGGCAATTTTCCATATAGTCGGGTAGGTGCCAATTTTGTAGCTTGGCTAGGGGCATGGCAAGTTATGGAGCAAAAGTCTTCAGTACAATTGCCAAAATATTGTCAGGGTCCATTGCAGAATCCAGTGCCTTCAGCCATTTTTTGATATCACGTGGAGAGAATCGAATTGGCTGAAAACTGACATCTGTGATGCTGGGGACCCCCGGAGTAGGCCGAGATGGATCATCCACTCGGCACTTCCAGCTGAAGATTGTTGCAAATGCTTCAGCCCTATCTTTTGCGCTGCTGTGCTCGGCTCCTTCATCATTGAGGATGGGGATATTTGTGGAGCCTCCTCCTCCAGTGAGTTGTTTAATTGCTCATCACCATTCACGATTGAATGTGGCAGGACTGCAGAACTTAGATCTGCTCCGTTGGTTGTGGGATTGCTTAGCCCTGTCTATCACTTGCTATTTATGCTGTTTAGCGCCCAAGTAGTCCAGTTATAGCTTCACCAGGTTGACACCTCATTTTTAGGTATGCCTGGTGCTGCTCCTGGCATGCCCTCCTGCATTCTCCATTGAACCAGGGTTGATCCCCTAGCTTGATGGTATTGGTAAAATGGGGGATATGCCAGGCTATGAGGTTACAGATTGTGCTCAAGTACAATTCTGCTGCTGCTGATGGCCCACAGCACCTCATGGATGCCCAGTCTTGAGCTGGTAGATCTGTTTGGAATTGGTCCCATTTAGCACAATGGTAGCGCCACACAAAATGACAGAGGGTATTTTCAATATGAAGACAGGACTTCGTCTCCCCAAGGACTTTGAGGTGGTCACTCCTACCGATATTGTCATGGACAGATGCATCTGCAGCAGGCAGGTTTGTGAGGATGAGGTCAAGTATGTTTTTCCCTCTTGTTGGTTCCCTCACCACCTGCCACAGACCCAAACTAGCAGCTATGTCATTTAGGACTCGTCCAGATCAGTGAGTATTGGTGCTATTGAGCCACTCTTGGTGATGGACATTGAAGTCCCCCACCCAGAGTACATTCTGCACCCTTGCCACCCTCAGTGCTTCCTCCAAGTGGTGTTCAACATGGAGGGGCACTGATTCATCAGCTGAGGGAGGGCGGTACATGGTAATCAGCAGGAGGTTTCCTTGCCCATGTTTGACCTGATGCCATAAGGCTTCATGGGGCCTGGTGTCAATGTTGAGGACTCACAGGGCAACTATCTCTCAACTGTACACCACTGTGCCACCACCTCTTCTGGGATGGTGATGGTGGTGTCTATTATCTGTAATATATGATTCCGTGAGGATGACCAAGTCAGGCTGTTGCTTGACTAGTCTGTGGGACAGCTCTCCAATTTTGCCACAAACCCCCAGATGTTAGTAAGGAGGACTTTTCAGGGTCAACAGGGCTGCTTTTGCCATTGTCATTTCTGGTGCTTAGGTCGATCCCGGGTGGCCCGTTCGGTTTCATTTCTTATTGACTTATCTGGATTAATTTGATACAACTGAGTAGTGCAGAGGGTAGTTAAGAGTCAACCACATTGCTGTGAGTCTGGAGTCACATATCAGCCAGACTGAGTAAAGATGGCAGATTTCCTTCCCTAAAGTGCATTTGTGAACCAGATGGGTTTTTAACAAAACTCAACAATAGAGTCAAGGCTTTTAATTCTAGATTTTTATTGAATTCAAATTCCACCATCTGCCGCTGTGGGATTCGAACCCAATGCCCAGAGCATAACCTTGGATCATTGGATCACTGGTCCAGTGACAATACTACTGCACCACTGCCTCTCCACATACCTTATGACTAACCTAAACCTTATGATGCAATGACTACCCTTACCCAATTATTCCCTCACAAACATTTGGTCTATTTGGTCCATCTTATTTCCCAGCACCAGATCCAGCACTGCCTCCTCCAGCAGGGTGTATAACGGGGAAGCAGTAGATGTAGTGTATTTGGATTTCAAAAAGGCATTCGATAAGCGCCAAATAGAAGGTTACTGCACAAGGTAAGAGCTCATGGTGTTGAGGGTAATATATTAATGTGGATAGAGGATTGACTACTGACAGAAAACTCAGAGTTTGGATAAATGGATCATTTTCAGGTTGGTAAACTGTTACTAGTACCACAGGGATCAATGCTGGGGTCTCAAATGTTCCCAATCTACATTAATGGCTTGGATGAAGGGACAGACTGTATTGTAGCCACATGTGCTGATGACTCAAAGAAGTAAGTAAGTTGTGAGGATGATGCAAAGGGTCCGCAAAGGGATATAGATAGGTCAAGTGAGTGGGTAAAAAATTGGCAGATGGAGAATAACATGATGTAAGTTTGTCCACCTTGGCAAGAAGAATACAAATGTAGAATATTATTTAAATGGAGAGACACAGCAAACAATACAGAAGGATCTGGGTGTCCTGGTACATGAATGAGAAGAAGTTAGCATGCAGGTACAGCAAGTGATTAGGAAGGGAAATGGAATGTTGGCTTTTTTTACAAGGGGGAATGAGTATTGAAGTTAGGAAGTACAACTCTACAGGGCATTGTTGAGACTGCACCTGGAGTACTGTGTGCAGTTTTGGTCTCCTTACTTAAGGTGGGATATGCTTTCGTTGGAAGCAGTTCACAAGGCTGATTCATGAGTTGTCTAATGAGGAAAAGTCGAGCAGGTTGGGCCTATACTCAATGGAGTTTAGAAAAGTGAGATCTTACTGAAATATATAAGATTCTGAGGGGGGCTTGACAGGATACATGCTGAGAGAATTTCTCCCCTCATGGGTGAATATAAAATGAGGGGGCACAGTTTCCAAATAAGGGGGTTTCCCATTTTAGAGGGGAGTGAGGAGGAATTTCTTCCTTCACAGGGTCATTAATCTTTGGAATTCTCTTCCCAAGAGAGCAGTGGAGGCTGGGTCATCGAATATATTCAAGGCTGAGTTAGACAGATTTTTGGTTGATGAGGGTTATGGATGACAGACAGGAAAGTGGAATTAAGGCCACAGTCAGACCAGCCATGACCTTATCGAATGGAAGAGCATTGATAGGATAACTATTTTTTCTCAATTCCTTCATGGAATATAGGCATCGCTGGCAAGGCCAGCATTTGTTGCCATCTCTAATTGCCTTTGAACTGTCATTTCAGAGGGCATTTAAGAGTCAACCACATTGCTGTGGATCTGGAGTCACATGCAGGCCAGACCGACAGATTTCTTTCCCTGAAGGACTTTAGTGGGTTTTTCTGATAATCGATGATAATTTCATGGTCACAATTACTAAGACTAGCTTTCAATTCCAGGTTTTATTCATTGAATTCAAATTCCACCAGCTGTCATGATGGGTTTTGAACCCATGATCCCAGAGCATTAGCCTGGGCCTCTGGATTACCAGTCACCATGGTGCCACCATCTCCCTGAATTGCCTGCTCCTGGTGCTATTTTTTTTATTTTCTTATGATCCTTTCTAGTTGGGACAAAAACATTATACTTGAGGGAATTCTCCCGAACACATTTCAGAAATTCCCCTCCCTCCTTCCCCTTTCCTCTAACATTATCCCCATCGATATTTGGGTAATTAATGTCCCTCCCAATATCACCACTCTATAGTTCTTGCCCATCTCTGTCATTTCCCTGCAGATTTGTTCCTCTATCTCTCTCTCACTATTTGGAGTCTATAGAATACCCCCAGTCATGTGATCATCTCCTTTTTGCTTCCGAACTCTAACCAAATGGATTCTGTCTTTTCCCCCTCATGGACATCCCCTCTTTCCAACACGACAATCTCTCCCCCAATCAGTACTGTCACCCCCAGCTCCCTTTTCTCCCTCCCTATCTTTTCAGAACACTTTATATCCTTGTATATTAAGCACACAGTCCTCACCATTTTCACCATATTTCTATTATTGCCACATTATACTCCCACAGGGTTATTGTAGCTCAGTGACCTTATTCACCACACTTTGTGCACTTACAATCATATATTAATTGTAAACCTGTCCTTGTATTCTTCTTAGACCTTCTTAGTCTGCTCCTACATGGCACTACTTCCTTCCCTACTTACTGCCCAATGCTTATTTATGCACCTTATTCCTCTTTCCTACTTCTAAAAGCTGGGATCCATTCCCTGCCAGTTTAGTTTAAAACCTCCACAACTATATTGTTACTTCATCTTAGTTTAGAAGAATAAGGTGATTTCATTGAAACCTATAAAACTCTTAAGCAGCTTGATGGAATAGATGCTGGGAGGCTACTCTCTCAGATGAGGAGTCCACAGCCCTCCGGGATTGAGAATTCCAAAGCCCACAATCATTTGCGTGAAGGAATTTCTCCTCACCTCAGTCTAGGGCTCACAGCCTCATTAGGATTGAGATGAGGAGAAATTAATTCACTCAAAGGGTTGTGTATCTCTGAAATTTCCTACCCCAGAGAGCTGTGCACACTCAGATCTTGAGTATATTCAAGACAGAGGTTGGTAGAATTTTGTATAGTTAGGAAATTCAGGGATATGGGGTAAATGGGGAAAGGTGGAGTTGAGGTAGTAGATTGGCCTTGGTCTTATTGAACAGCAGAGCAGATTTGAAGGTCCAATGGCCTATTGCTCCTATTTTGAATGCTCTTACCCCAAACCTAGAATCATTGAGCCGTAGAATGATTACAGCACAGAAGGAGGCCATTCTGCCCTCGTGTCTGTGGTAACCCCCGAAGGGGCAATTCACCTAGTGTCACTTCCCTGCCTTCTCCTTGTAGCCCTACACATTCTTCCTTGTTTAGATAATAATTCAATTCCCTCTTGAATGTCTTGATTGAACCTACCTCCACCACACACTTCGGCAGTTCATTCCAGATCCTAACCACTCACTGCATGAAAAAGTTCATCCTCATGTCAACATTGCTCTTTTTGTCAGTTGCCTTAATTCTGTGTCCTCTGGTTCTCGATCCATCCAGCAATGGGGGCTTGACAGGCTAGA
Organism: Carcharodon carcharias; assembly: GCF_017639515.1. NCBI lineage: Eukaryota > Metazoa > Chordata > Chondrichthyes > Lamniformes > Lamnidae > Carcharodon > Carcharodon carcharias. Next base: position 36,773,912 of record NC_054482.1, on the reverse strand, counting down.
TGCGGAGAGGTTATTTCCCCTTGTGGGATAGTCTAGGACCAGAGGGCATAATCTCAGAGTAAGGGGGCACCCATTTAAAACAGAGATGAGGAGGAATTTCTTCTCTCAGAGGGTAGTCAATTTGTGGAATTCTTTACCACCGAGAGCTGTAGAGGCTGGGTCATTAAGTATAATCAAGGCTGAGATGGACAGATTTTTAATCAGGAAGGTAATCAAGGGTTATGGGGACTAGGCAGGAAAGTGGAGTTAAGGATGATCAGGTCAGTCACGATTTCAGTGAATGGCAGAGCAGACCCGATGGGCCAAATGGCCTACTTCTGCTGCTACATCTTATAGTCAATGGGAACTGTTTCTCTCTCTTCTTAACAACACTGTGGATATACCTACACCACATGAATTGCAGTGGTTCGAGGAGTTGGTTCATTACCACCTTTTCAAGGGCAAATAGGGATGGGAATAAATGCTGACTTAGCCAGTGACACCCAAATGCTGTAAAATAATAAAAACAATCTACTCTGTCTGGAACCTTCAAGATTTTGAATACCTCTATCAAATCTCCTCTCAACTTTCTCTTCTCCAAGGAGAACTCTCCTAAATTCTCCAATCCATCTATGTAACTTAAGTCCCTCGTCCCTGGAACCATTCTTATGAATCTTCTAATGGCTTCATATCTCACAATCCTTCCTGAAGTATGGTGCCCAGAAGTGGATACTCAATATCCATCTATGTAACTTAAGTCCCTCGTCCATGGAACCAGTGATTTATACAAGTTACACATAACTTCCTTGCTTCTATATTCCGTGGTCCTTTGTTAAAGCCCAGAATGCTTTATGTTTTATTAACCACTCTCTCAATCTGTCCTGCCACCTTCAATAATTTGTGCACATATGCCCCTGGATCCCTCTGCTCTTGCAGGCCCTTTAGAATTGTACCCTTTAATTTATATTGTCTATCCATGTTCTTCCTACCAAAATGAATTACTTCTTTGCACTAAATTTCATCTGCCACTTGTCTGTTCATTCTACCAAACTATCTATGTCCTTTTAATGTTTAACGCTATCTTCCTCATAAATCATAATGCTTCCAAATTTCATATCCATAAATTTTAATTTTTTTTTTATCCATTCATGGGATGTAGGCTTTGCTGGCTGGGCTAACATTTATTGCCCATCCCTAGTTGCCCTTGAGAAGGCGGTGGTGAGCTGCCTTCTTGAACTCTGCAGTCCATGTGGTGTAGGTACACCCACAGTGCTGTTAGGAAGGGAAGGAATTGTGCCCTGTGTCCTCCAGTCCAAAAAACAACCATTAACCAGTACTCACTGTGCCCAACCAATTTCGTATCTGTGCTGCTACTGTCCTTTTTATTCCATGAACTCTAACTTTGCTCACAAGTCTGTTGTGTGGCACTTTATTAGATGTGTTTTGGAAGTCATGTACACAACCCTCTCTATTGCCTCATCAAAAAACTCCAGCAAGTTAGTGAAACACAATTTGCCCTTAACAAATCCACACTGGCTGTGGAAAGTAACACTAAGCTAATACAACAACTTGCATTTATATAGCACCTTTAATAGTGTTCCTGTGAAGCACCTTGAGATGTTTTACTGTCAGACAAGTTTGAACCTGGACCACATAATAAATATTAGGACAAATGACCAAAAGATTAGTCAAAGAGGTAGGTTTTTAAGAATATCTTAGAGGAGGAATGAGAGATAAAGAGTGGAGAGGTTTAAGGGCCCTGAGCAATTAGGCAGCAATTAAAATACAAATGAGCAAGAGGTCGCAAATGGAGGAATGCAAATATCTCAGAGGGCTAGAGGAGAATACAGAGATTGGGAGGATGCAATTTTAAAATGGAGGCGCTACTTAACTGGGAGCCAGTGCACACATTTATTATGTGGTCCGGTTCAAACTTGTCTGACAGTAAAGCATCTCAAGGTGCTTCGCAGGAACACTGTTAAAGGTGCTATATAAATGCAAGTTGTTGTATTAGCTTAATGTTACTTTCCACAGCCAGCGTGGGTTTGTTAAGGGCAAATTGTGTTTCACTAACTTGCTGGAGTTTTTTGATGAGGTGAATGGGTTTGCTGCACTAGTGTGTGGCAGCAGAGTTTTGAGGATGAGTTCAAGTTTACAGAGTGTGCAAGATGGGAGGCTGACTGCTAATGCATTGGAATAATCAAGTGTAGAGGTAACAAAAGCATGGATGAGGGTTTCAGCAGCGGATGAATTAAGACGGGGGAAAGGTGATGTTACAGAGGTGGAAATAGGCAATTTTAATGATTGTGTAGATATGTAGCTGGAAGCTTACCTATGCCAAATATGACACTGAGGAGGTGAATATTCTGGTCCAACCTCAGACCGTTGCCAGGGAGCAGGTGGCTAGAAATGGAGTTTGTGATGGGGGCTGGAAACATTGGTTTGCTCTTCCCAATATTTAGTCAGAGGAAATAGCTACTCATCCAGTACATGATATGAGACAAGCAGTCTGAGTTTAAAGACAGTGGAGTGGGTCGAGAGAGGTGATGGTGAAGGAGTTGGGTGTCGTCAGCATCCTTGTGGTAACAGATGCTGTGTTTTCGCTCCACACTGGGAACTATTGTAAACCTCACGCCCATCACTCTGGGAGGTGCCTAAAAGCTAATTACAATTACTGAGAGGGTAAGTGCTCAGCGTTAAATGATGTGTGCTATTTGCCCAACCAACAACATTGCTGACAGGGGTATATCAGGAAACTGGGAGGCACATCCTATTTGGGGATCGGGGTCATTACGGGGCACAGACATATATTCTCTGTCACCCTGTCCTGGGCTCTTGGCATTCCAGTCGTTCAAATGTCACCTCACCCTGGCAGCCTGCAATTCTTGCAGCTGATTGCCATGGAGACTCCTCAGCTGCCAGGTAACCATCCAATTATTTTGTTCACATTTTCTGTATAAAATCTCTGCTAAAGCTTTATGTCAAAGCAAGGAGGAAGAGAATCATCAAATGAGGCAACATAGAAAGAGGGATTTGCAGCCCGTCAGGCCAGTGCCATTTCTTGGGTAGAACTATCCAGTTGGTGCCAATTCCCACTGCTCGTTCTCCATAAACTGCATGTTTTCCCCCTTCCAGTATATATCCAAGAACAGGGGCATGTTAGAAAAATAGAACCAAACAAGAAGCAGGAAACTAAAGAACAAAGAACAGAGCAAGGTAATGAGAAAGAGGACAATGAGAGAAAGTGACAGGGAAATAGAAGGAAACATGAGAAAGAGGACAGACAAAAGAGAGAGGAAAGAGAGTGAGACACAATAGAAAGATTAATATAATGGGGGCAGAGGGGAAGAGTTAAAGAGATTGAAAAAGAAATAACTGTAAAACAGTGTTTGGTATGACATCGTGGGATCAGTATATTTAAAGCTTTGTGTGTTATAAGCTGCGAGTTACAGCTTGTCCCTGGTTCCTGGTAATTCCTGTGTTCCTCAGAAACAGGAAAAGTAAATTGCCCAAACAAGCCTGAATGACACATTCATTTAAATAATTTAACAAACAGCAAATTCCAGCGTCACCATAATTCCTTGTTAAAAAAAGGTTTATATATTTGTGTCTGCAGACTTGGTCACATCTGATTGAATTAAGTCACCCTTCATTCTCCCGCTGCCCCCCACCTCTCCCGCTCCCCACCTCTCCTGCTCCCCACCTCTCCCGCTCCCGCCCCTCTCCCACTCCCTCCCCTCTCCTGCTCCCTCCCCCCTCCCGCTCCATCCCTCCCACTCCCTCCCCTCTCCCACTCCCTCCCCTCTCCCACTCCCTCCCCTCTCCCGCTCCCTCCCCTCTCCCGCTCCCTCCCCTCTCCCGCTCCCTCCCCTCTCCCGCTCCCTCCCCTCTCCCACTCCCACCCCCCTCCCACTGCCTTCCCCCTCCCTCACCCTTCCCTTCACTCTCTTACTCCCTTCCCTTACCTCTCCCCAACCCTTCCCTCTCCCTCACAATTCTTTTGCCTCTCCCACTCCCTTCCCTTTTCCACTCCATTCCCTCTCCCACTCCATTCTCTTCCATCACCCACTCCATTCTTTTCCCTCTTCCACTCCATTCCCTTCCCTCTCCCATGTCCTTCCCTTTGCTCTCCCACTTCCTTCCACCTCTTGGCCCAAGGTGCTGGTTGGGAGGCCTGCTCTTAGGCTTTGTCAGTTTGCCTCACTGGGCCAGAAGGCTTTGGCTTCAAATCGCACATCAGAGGCATGAGTACCTAAGCCAGGCTGACACCCCAGAGTTGTCTGTTGCAGGAGACATTAAACGGAGGCCCCGGATTTCCTCTTCTATTCATCATATTCCTCAAACTCATCTACCCCAAATATTGCCCAAGATACAGAGGAGAACTCCCCTGCTCTAGGATCTGAGAGGACAGAAGGAATGTTGTTTGACATTTCATCTGAAAGAGAATGAGCCGCCTCTCGATAATACATTGGGACTAGCGGCCTGGGCTTTGGGCTTCAGTCACTGGAGTTGGTTTTGAACCCAGGACCTTCTAGCTCAATGGGAGAAGTTACTACCACTCGTAAAATAGATGGAATGACGTGGTTCTAAGGTTAATCCAAGCAGGGCCACGGTTTTGTTTGGGCTTACTATGAAGAATCCTCTTTGATAAATTCATGATCAGAGTTGTTGAGACTGTCAGAAAGGGAAATGTTGAAAATTCTGACTCGGGTGAATGATTTGTTTGTCTTTAAACTGGATCAACTAGTTCACAGATTGAGTAAATTGGAGAGGCTGAACTGAGAGAGCACGTGAGAGAGAGAGAGAGAGAGAGAGACAGCCTGGGGCCACACTGTGACAAATGGCAAATATAATCACTCTAAGGAGCATCAAACTGAATGAGCCCAGGGGAAGCCTTTCAAAAGCCTCATCAATATTTAACGTCCTGCGATGCCTGAGGAGGATGACCAGGTTAGGATATACATATAAAAAAATGCTCAAAGAAATCCCTCAAACTGACAGATGTCCCTCAGGGCAAGAGAAGATAAAATTAATCAACAGAAGATGTTTTTCTGCTATACGTATGGTGTTTGTGAGAAGCCAAGAGGAAGATAAAATGAAAGGAATTGTCTCTCACAGGGACAACAGGATGTTAAATAATGCAGTTAGTGTTTAGTAACAGTCATTTCCCATGGTTATTTCAGCTACTCTTACTTTTAGATCCAGTGCAGGTCCCTCTAGTATTCTCCAGTCCCATGAGAACAGCTTAAACTTCCTTTCTGTTCACAGCAATCACCACCAGCAATCCATGTTTCCACCCAAGTCAGTAAGTCCCACCTGTTCACCAAATTCCCATATCCCTCAATCCCCTGATCTCACCATATCCTTCAATTCATCCAACTCCCATATCCCACAATCCCCCGATCTCACCATATCCCTCAATTCCTCTAACTCCCATATCCCTTAATCCCCCTATCTCCCCTCAACCCCAACTAGTCACTTACCCATCTTGCGATGGTAGCAATGTAATAATGTTTATGAGCTAGTCACCCAGAGGCCTGAACTAGTGCACTGGAGACACAAGTTCAAATTAATTAATAAATCTGGAATATAAAGCTAGTCTCAGTAATGATGACAATGAAACTACTAGATTGTTGTAAAAACCCCTCTTGTTCACTAATGTCCTTTAGGGAAGGAAATCTGCCGTCCTTACCCGGTCTGGTCTACATGTGACTCCAGACCCTCAGCAATGTGGTTGGCTCTTAACTGCCCCCTAAAATAGCTGAGCAAGCCATTCCGTTGTATCAAACATGTACAGAAAAGTTTTATCAGTAAAGACATCCCCCATTGTGTTGTGCAGCACTACCACTATCCAAAATGGGATAGACATAAAACAGATCTAGTGTCTCAAAACTCGGCATCCATGAGGTGCTGTGGATCATCATCAGCATTGGATTGAACTACAATCTCATGGGCAGGTATATCCCTCAATTTACCCATACCACCAAGCCAAGGTATCAATCTGGCTTGAATGAGGAGTGCAGGTGAGGAGCACCAGGCATACCTGAAAATGAGGGGTCAACCTGTTGAAGCTATAACACGGACTACCTGCATGCCAAACAGCATAAGCAGCAAGTGATAGACAGAGGTAAGCGATCTCACAACCAACGGATCAGATCTAAACTCTGCAGTCCTGCCACATCCAGTCGTGAATGGTGGTGGACAATTAAACAACTCACTGAAGGAGGAGGCTCCACAAATATCCCCACCCTCAATGATGGAGGAGCCCAACACATCAGTGCAAAGGATAAGGCTGAAGCATTCACAACAATCGTCAGCCAGAAGTGCCAAGTGGATGATCCATCTCGGCCTCCTCCAGTCTTCAGCCAATTGGATTCACTCCAAGTGATATCAAGAAATGGCTGAAGGCACTGGAAACTGCAAAGACTATGGGCCCTGACAGTATTCTGGCAATAGTACTGAAGACTTGTGCTCAAAAACTAGCCAAATTGTTCCAGTACAGCTACAACACTGGCATCTACCCAGCAGTTTGAAAATTGCCCAGTCTACAAAAAGCAGGACTAATCCAGTCTGGCCACCTCAGTCTACTCTCCATCATTTGCTCAGTTTGGGTTCTACCAGGGTCACTCAGCTCCAGACCTCATTACAGTCTTGATATAAACATGGACATAAGAGCTGAATTCCAAAGGCGCGCTGATACCCACGTACCTACCTATTCCCAAATCCTTCAAATTCATCTACACCATCTCACCATATCTCTTAATCCTACCTACCCACCTTCTCTCCATGTCCCTCAATCCCACCTTCTACCATATTCTTCAATCCTACCTACCGACCTTTTCTCAATATTGCTCAGTCCCACTCAGTTCCGTTCTCCCCATATCCCACAATCCCACCTACTCCCACTCATATTCCCCAATCCTATCTATCCACCTCCCCATTTCCATCAGCCCCACTTACCCAACTTCTCCCCACATCCCTCAATATCACCTACCCACCTTCTCCACATGTCCCTCAATCCCACTAACCACCTTCTCCCCATATCCCTCAATCCCACCTGTCCACAATCTTCCCATAATCCCTCAACCCCACCTTCTGTCCAGATCCCTCAAAGCTATGGGGGAAGGTGCTGCTTCAGTATTTTGTTCACTGATTCGACTCCATGAAGAGTCTCAGAAAGGAGATAGGATTTAGGAACAAGAATAGGCCAATTGACCCTTTGAGCCTGCTCTGTCATTCAATAAGATCATGGCTGTTCTGGTTGTGGTCTCAATTCCACTTTGCCATCTGTTCCCCATTACCCTTGACTCTCTTGTCTTGGGAGTGTAAAGCCGATTCTGTGGCCTGTTACCATGGCTAAAGGATGTAATTCATGAAGACACATTGCATAGGCTTGGTTTGCATTCCATTGCATATTGACAATGAATGGATAGTTCAAGCGAGACATTAAAATAATTAAGTCATTTGATAGAGTTGAGACTGAGAAGCTATTCCGTGTGGTGGACTAAATCCAGAATAAGAAGACATCATTTTAAAGTAAGAGTCAGACTGTTCAGGAGTAATGTCAGGAAACATTTCTTCACACAAAACCCAGGCTAATGTTTTGAGGGTATGGGTTCAAATCCCATCACCACAATTGGTGGAATTTAAACTCAAATAATATAAATCTGGAATTGAAAGCTAGTCTCAGTAATGGTGACCATGAGACTATCATCAATTGTCAGAAAAACCCATCTGGTTCACTAACGCCCTTTAGGGAAGGATATCCGTCATCCTTACCTGGCTTGGCCTACATGTGACTCCAGTTCAAGGGCAATGAGGGATGGACAACAGATGCTGGCCTTGCCAGGAATGTTTGTGGAAGGTGTACTGAGGGATGTGAAGGGCTGGTGGTGGCAGGGACAGATTGTCACCTTATCATGAGTGATTAATACCCCTTGTTCCATGAGCTCTCTAATGCCATTGTCACCAGCACTAATTAAAGGTTGAACTCAGCAGCTTCACTCAGTGCTGACCTTTTAATAAATCATTTGATGATGAGTAGAACGATATCAGTGAAACTAGAGACACAGATGCACTGATGAGCTAGTACTGAAGGAACTCCCAAGGGACAGTCCTCAGAACGTGCCGAGCTGGCGAGGGGAGTAGGGCAGGGCAAGGAGGTTGCTGTGGCATGCCACTTAGATTCCGGTCTGTATCTCTGTCCCAGATATCAGCTATTTGGGTTTATGTACGAGTCTCTCTGTCTCATGTATGAGAAGATAATTTAACAGAACACCAAATGGCCTGCTGATATACTGGTGGTGCTGAGTTATGTGGAGAGATTGGATAGACTGAGGTTATTTTCCCTGGAGCAGAGAAGATTGAGGGGGGACATGATTGAGGTGTATAAAATTATGAGGGCCATAGATAGGGTAGACAGGAAGGAACTTTTCCCCTTGGTGGAGATCAATAACCAGGGGGCATAGATTTAAAGTAAGGGGCAGGAGGTTTAGAGGAGATATGAGGAAGAATTTTTTCACCCAGAGGGTGGTGGGAATCTGGAACTCACTGCCTGAAAAGGTGGTAGAGGCAGAAACCCTCATAACATTTAAGGGATATTTGAATGTGCACTTGCAATGCCATGGCAGACAAGGCTATGGGCCTAGTGCTGGAAAATGTGATTAGAATAGTTTGGTACTTGTTTGACTGGCGCTGACTCGATGGGCCAAATGGCCTTTTTCTGTGCTGTAGACCTGTTTGACTCTATGACCTTGAGATACCCAAGAGGAATTTACATCCCAGTGGGTCTCATGTGCCAAGACAGTGTAACAGGGGAGAAATGCCCAGCACTTGGCAGTTCAACTTCCAGTGGTATCCATTACATCGTTTGCATATTTACAGAAAGAGAAATGTCTTTATCATCATTTGAAAGTGGCTGAGCTGCGGCAAAAGAGCAGTGAATTCTCCACCTCTGGTGGTCAAAGTCACGGTTTCAACCTTCAACTCTTTCCTTTCTGCTTACAGGCTCCTGGCGACGGCTGCAACACACTTCAATCTGCGGACCCTGAGGGCAGTCCGTGTGCTGAGACCACTAAAGCTGGTGTCAGGAATTCCCAGTGAGTTCATCAATCATATCCAGCAGAGACGCAGGCAGGGCGTTTTACAAACTTGCTCATCTGTGGGTAGAGGGATTACCTGAAGGGTCTGGGCACTGACACAGGCAGAGCATTTTCCACACTGTCCCATCAAACGCTCCCTGGACAGGTACAGCCCAGGTTTAGATACAGAGTAAAGCTCCCTCTACACTGTCCCCATTAAACACTCCCAGGGCAGGTACGACACGGGGTTACATACAGAGTGAAGGTCCCTCTACACTGTCTCCATCAAACACTCCCAGGGCAGGTACAGCACGGGGTTAGATACAGAGTAAATCTCCCTCTACATTGTCTCCATCAAACATTCCCAGGACAGGTACAGCACAGGGTTAGATACAGAGTAAATCTCCGTCTACATGTCCCCATCAAACACTCCCAGGACAGGTACAGCACAGGGTTAGATATAGAGTAAAGGTCCCTTTACACTGTCTTCATCAAACACTCCCAGGACAGGTATAGCACGGGGTTAGATACAGAGTAAATCACCCTCTACACTGTCCCTATCAAACACTCCCAGGACAGGTACAGCACGGGGTTAGATACAGAGTAAAGCTCCCTCTACACTGTCCCCATCAAACACTCCCAGGACAGGTACAGCAGGAGTTATAATCATCATAACTAACAGGGCATGGCTGCCACTCCTGATTTTGTTCTCACTCAACTGGCAGTGGAAAGGGGACAGCAGATATCCTCAGGAATTGAGATCTTGCTGCATCCTCAGGGATGTTCAGGGAAGCTGAAGCTAATGTCTCATCCGAAAGGTAGCACATCCAACAGTGCAGCATTGCCTCTGTGTCATACTGAGAGGATCAGCCTGCAATACGTGGTCAAGTCTGTGGAATTGGACTGAAACCTTCAGACTCAGAGGCTGCTCAGAGAGCCACACTGACAACCATAGGAATGAGAGGAGACCAGTCAGCCACCCAAACCTGTTACTACATTTCACGAGAGCATAGTCGATCTGTGACCTAACTTCATACACTCGCCTTTGCCCCATATCCCTAACTTTCCCAGCAAAAATCTATCAATCCCAGAATTAAAATTACCACTGGAACAGCATTAAGTACATTTGTGGAAGGGATTTCCAAACTTCTGCCACCATTTGTAAGTGTATTTCCTAATTTCATTCCTGAATGATCTTTCTCTAATTTTTGACTATACCCTTTCATCCTAGGCTCCCCAACCAGCAGAAATAGTTTCCTTCTATCTACCCTCTCTGTTACATACATAAGAACATTAGAAATAAGAGCAGTAGACCATTCTACCCCTAGAGCATCTCACCAGACAATGTGATCATGGCTGATTGGATTGTGCTCTCAGCTTCACTTTCCTACCTGTCCTCCATAACCCTTGACTCTCTTATAGATCAAAAACCTGTCTAACTCAGCCTTCAATATATTCAGTGACCCAGCCTCCAATGCTGCCTGTGGATGAGAATTCCAAAGATTAATGATCCTCTGAGAGAAGAAATTCCTCCTCCTCTCTCTGAAATAGAAACCCCTTGTTTTGAAATTGCGCCAATAGTTTTAGATTCCCCTCTGAGGGAGAACATCCTCTCGGCATCTACCCTGTCAAACCCCCTCACAATCTTATGTGTTTCAATATGGTTGCCTCCCATTCTTCTAAACTCCTATAACTATTAGTCCAACCTGTTCAACCTTTCCTCATAAGACAACCCCTTCATCCCAGAAATCAGCCTAGTGAATCTTCTCTGAACAGCCTCCAATGCAAGTATTCCTCCTTAAATAAGGAGGTCAAAACTGTGCACAGTGCAGACTCACCAGTGCCCTGTACAGTTGTCGCAACATTTCCCTATTTTATATTCTACCCCCTTTGCAATAAAGGCCAACATTCCATTGCCTTCCTAATTATTTGCTGCACCTGCATACTCACATTTTGTGATTATTGATAAGGACACACAGATCCCTCTGTACTGCAGCATCCTGCTGTCACTCCCCATTAAATAACATTCTGCTTATCTATACTTCCTGCCAAAGTGGACAACCTCACATTTTTCCACATTATATTCCACCTGCCAATTTTTTTCCCACTCACTTAACCTAACTGTAATCCTTTGCAGACTTTTTGTATCTTTCTTACAACTTGCTTTCCTACCTATTTTTGTCTTGTTGGTAAATTTGGCTGCAATACATTTGGTCCTTTATCCAAGTCATTAATATAGATCGTAAATAGTTGAGGCCCCAGCACTGATCCCTGTGGCACTCCACTAGTTACAGTTTGCCAACCTGAAAATGGCCCATTTACCCCAACTCTCAGTTTCTTGTTCGTAGCCAATCCTCTATCTACATTAATATATCACCCTCCAACACCATGAGCTCTTATGTAATAACCTTTTATATGGCACCTTATTGAATGCCTTTAGGAAACCCAAATACACTACATCTACTAATTTCCCTTTATTCACCCTGCTTGTAACATCCTCAAAGAACTTAAATTTGTCAAACATGATTTCCCTTTCAAAAAACCAGGTTGACTCTGCCTGATTGTGTTATGATTTTTAAACTGTTCTGCTACTACCTCCTTAGCAATGGATTCTAAAATTTTCTGAATGACAGATGTTAGGTCAGCATGCCTTTTGTTTACTGCTTTCTGTCTCCCTCCTTTCTTGAATAGTTATGTTAAATGTTCAGTTTTCCAATTTGCTGGAACCTTTTCAGAATCCACAACATTTTGACAGATTACTATCAATGCATCCATTATCTCTGCTGCCACCTCTTTTAAGGCCCTAGGATGAAAGCTATCAGGTTCAGGTAACTGGCCAGCCTTTAGTCCCATTAGTTTTTCCCATTCCTTATGCGGTTTCTAAATCTTTCCCAATCTCCTGGCCTACCACTAACCTCAGCATTGTATGCCTATTCTTTCAATTTGATACTGTCCCTAACTTCCTTTGTTAACTAAGGATGGTGCATCCTTCTCATACAACTTTTCTTTCTCAGTGGAATATATCTTTAAAGGGGGTTTAAGACATTAGCTTTAGACCCACATTTCTCACCCTCAAACAGAATGTGAAATTCTATCATGTCATGATCCCTTTGTATGAGGTCATTAATTAATCCTGTCTCATTACACATTACCCACTCTAATATAACCTGCTCTCTGGATGGTTCCAGGTGTATTGTTCTAAGAAACTGTCCCAAATTTACTCCATGAAATCATCCTTTTCCAATTTGATCTGTCCAAGCTTTATGAAGATTAAAATTGCCCACAGTTATTGCAGTACCTTTCTTATAAGCCCCAATTATTTCTTGATGCAGTACCTTTCTTACAAGCCCCCATTATTTCTTGATTTATATTCTGTCCTATCATGCCAGAGGGCCGATAATCTACTCCCACCAGTGACGTCTTTCCTTTGCTATTTCTTTTCTTTGCCAAAGCTGATTTTACATCTTGATTCTCCAAAGCAAAATAATTTTATTGTTGTACTGATCTCATCCTTTATTAAGAGATTCATACCACCCTCTTTTCCTTTCTTCCTGTCCTTCTGAAATTCCACATACCTTTGAATATTCAAGTCCCAGCCTTGGTCATCTTGTAACCATGTCTCTGTAATGGCCATCGTGTCATAGTCAGTTATTCCTTTTTGTGCTTTCAGTTCATTCATCTTGTTACGAATACTGCATGCCTTTGTTTCTATCTTTTTACCATCTTTCCCTACTCTGACCTTATTTGCCGATGCACTCTTATATGTTTGTACCCTCTCCACTTTCCTGTCACATTCTGGTTGTCATTGCCTGTACTGCTACAGTAAACTCTCTCTTCCCCCAGTACTGGTGCCAGTTGTCCAGGAATCCAAACCCCTTTCTCCCACACCAATCTTTGAGCCACACGTTCAACTCTCTGATCTCATTTACCCTACGCCAATTTGACCCTGGCTCAGGTAGTAGTCCAGAGGTTATTACCTCTGTGGCTCTGCCTTTTAACTTAGCTCCTAGCTGCTGATACTCCCTTTGCAGAATTTTTTTTGCTAGTCCTACCGATATTATTGGTAACCAAATGTGGACCATGACAACTGGATTCATCCCCTCCCACTCCACTGCCTAGTCCTGAGGAGATGTCCTTAACCCTGTCCCAAAATATCTTAAACATGCCAATCAAATCACCGCTTAATCTTTTAAATCCTAGGGAATACAGCCCTCGGAGTCCTGGTATCATCCTGTTAAATCTGCACTGCTCTCCCTCTGAGGCCAATAAATCCTTCCTGAGGCATGTTGCACAGTAACTCTAGGTGTGGTCCTACCTGGGCTTTGTATAACTGAAACATGATTTCAACCCCCTTATATTTCAGTTCTCTGGATATAAAGGCTGACTTGATTAGTCTGTTTGATTAAAATGTCATGAGCAGGTAAACAGAGCGGGCAATCAGCTGAAAATTTTAAGCGTGTTCAATCACTTTATCCTTAATTATAGGCTCTGGAAATTTTCTGACAACAGATTTAATCTAACTGGCCTATAATTCCTTGATTGCCCTGCCTCGCCTTTCTTAAACAACAGTGCACAATTGTACAAGTAAAGAAGAAGTTCCCAAACTCAGAAAACTTTAGAAGATTATATTTGGGGCATCGACAATGTTCTCACTGACTTTCTTTGGAACCCTGGGTTAGACATTTGGCCCTTGGGATTTTTTACTCTATACTGCCATTATTTTCTTCATCACTCTCATTTTGCCTCTGTTAATTTTGGTGAATCCCTGTCCCTGATTCAATATTCATTCATTTGGGATGTCTGACATGTTGACCATTTCCTCTCCAGTAAATATTGATGCAGGGTAAATAATTATTCAACATGCCCACCATTTCCTTACTTTCATTGACAATATCACCATGCTCACTTTTCAAGTAGCCCACGTTCCTCCTGACCACCCTTTTTTCCTCATAGAATTGCCAGTGGACTTGGTGTTGATTTTAATTCCCTTGCAAGTTTTATTTTTCATACCCCTTTTTCTACCTCTTACTATCTGTTTAGATACTTGTTGCTCTTCTCTGTATCTTTCCCATTCACCAGGGTCTGTGCTATTTTTTGCAATTTTGTCCGATGATTCTTTTAGTTTTATGTTGTCTTTTACCTCCCCAGTTTTCCATGGCTGTATTTTTGGGTAAGTAGAGCTCTTGTCCCTTAGGGGTATTAACTGGTTCTGTATCACATTAAATTCTTTTTTTGAACACCACTCACTGATCTTTTGTCATTTTCCCCATTAACAGATTTGCTCAGTTTATTGTGGACTGTCTCTCTCTCATCCAATTGAAGTCAGCCTTACCTAAAGCTAGAATCCTAATAGCTGTTTCACGTTTCTCCCTTTCAAACGTCATTGAATCGATTATATTAAGATGTAAATATATATGTGTTCACACACCATTCGGCTGTTCACTAAATGTGCCTCATTCCTCATTATTAAATCTGATATGGCCTGCCCCCTGCTGGTTCTGGGACATATTGCTGCAGAAAGCTACTCCCAACACACACTAGAAATTCTTACCCTTTCTGACTTGTGTTCTTCTGGTTACCGCAATCTGTAAGGAAGTTAAAATTCCCAGATCTGTACACAACTCCCACTACTAACTGAAAACCTTTCCTATTTCTTAATTCTATCCGTAAAGTCTCCACTACCTGCTCACCCCTCCCTATAATCTCTGTTATCATTGAAGTAATTTCATCCTTAATCACAAAGGCCACTCCTCCACCTCTGCTGGTTTCCCAATCTTTCCTGGTGACATTATAAACCTAGTAGATTTACTTCCCAGTCCTGACCATCTTGCAGCAATGTCTCAGTAATGGCCAATATGTCATAACCTCCAAGTTAAATTTTCACCTACATTTCATTCAATTTCTTCCTTATACTCTGTGGTTATCTAAGGAATGATTCTTTGGGTCACACACCCTAACCTGTCCTTCAGCTGTAACATTTAACTCACACATTTCTCATTTCTCTCTCCTGGTTTAATGACTTTACTCCTTTTAGTTTTTTCTTTGTGATGCTTAAAGCACAATTTCTGGCTCTTACTCTACTCTCTTCACTCCTGTTTGTGTTAAAATGATAATCAAGACCTTGTTTTTCCACCTGAGCCCTCCCCCACTGACTAGTTTCAAGTCCCTGGGTCCTCTCCATTTCTCTGTTTCACTCGGACCCTGGTCCCAGGCCAGTTCATGTGAAGCCTGTCCCAGTGGTTTCTTCCTGTCCCAGTGCTGGTGTTAGTGTCCTATGGAATGGAAATCCTCTTTCCCACACCCCTCCTACATGTCCACCTCCTGAATCTGGTTATCTGTTTATCTTTTTTCCAAATTACTCTTGGCTTGGTTAATAATCCAGAAATTATAACCTGTTCATTAATTTAGTTCGCAGTTCTTGGTGCTGTTCAAATCGGTCCTTTTATCTGATCTTCCTGGTGTTTTTGGTCACAACTGAATTCTCCTCCTGAAATATGCTCTCAAGTCAATGTGAGTTATTCCTCACCCAGTCACCAGATAGACAACAGACCTTGTGGAAATCTCGATCCTGCTTACAAATGATGGTAACTACCACCCCCCCCCCCACCATTATTGAATCCTATGCAACTACCACATTATACAGCCCCTCATCTCCCACTCCCTCCTCCCCTTTGGACAGCCTCCTGCTCCAAGAGTCCATTGTCCACATTCAGCCTGTCTTTCTGACAGTCTCCATCTCTCTCCTCACAGGTAAATAGTACATTGTACCTGTTGGATAGAATCCATTTCTGCAGTACCTCATTCTCTGTCTCTACTGGGATCCCCTTATTCTGTACGTTAACATTCACACCAGCCCCATTCTGACCCTGAACCTCTCCACGAGGCGAGACTGAAATCTGGAGCAAACAGTCCAGATACTGCTCTCCCTCCCTTTGTGTCAGAGTCTCCTCCACTCACACTCCAGCTCAGTGACTCTTTGCTGCTGTTTTTTATCTGTTGGCTTCTCAGGCTGTCTCCCTTAGGAGACTCTCTCTGGAACTCCCTGAATCTTTCTCTCATTCACTCTCTCTCATTCTCACTCTCTCTGAAACTCTCTGGCTTGCCCTAGCCCTCTCTCACCCTCTCACACCCTCACTCCTCTCTCACCCTCCTCTCACACCCTCCATCACACCCTCCCTCACACCCTCCATCACACCCTCCCTCACCCTCTCTCACCCTTCTCTCACACCCTCCCTCACCCTCCTCTCACACTCTGTCTCACCCTCCTCTCACACTCTGTCTCACCCTCCTCTCACACCCTGTCTCACCCTCCCTCACACCCTCCCTCACACCCTCCCTCATGCCCTCCCTCACACCCTCCCTCACACCCTCCCTCACGCCCTCCCTCACGCCCTCCCTCACGCCCTCCCTCACGCCCTCCCTCACGCCCTCTCTCTCACCCGCTCTCTCACCCGCTCTCTCACCCTCCCTCTCACCCTCCCTCTCACCCTCCCTCTCACCCTCCCTCTCACCCTCCCTCTCACCCTCCCTCACACCCTCCCTCACACCCTCCCGCACACGTTCCCTCACCCTCTCTCAGTCTCACACCCTCCCTCACACCTCTCACCTTCTGTCTCACTCTCCCTCTCTCTCTCTTTCTCTCTGGCTCTCTCCACCTGTGTCCATCTCTCTCTTTCTCTCTCTCTCTCTCTCTCTCTCTGCCTCTCAATCTCTCTGACTCTGCTGCTGCTTTTATCTGTTGGCCTCTTTCATTTTCTCCCTCAGGCTCACTTTCTCTGACTCTCCAAGGTTATCCCTGTGATTAAGAGTTGGCAAGAGGTGAGTTGAGAGGTTGGCAGAGCATTCCCAGACTATGGCATGAGGCTTCTCTGAATGTGCCATTCTGATAATATTTTGTATTCTCCCCTGTAGGTTTACAGATTGTGTTGAAGTCCATCATTAAGGCAATGGTCCCTCTTCTCCAGATCGGCCTGCTCCTCTTCTTCGCCATCCTCATGTTTGCCATCATTGGCCTGGAGTTCTACTACGGCAAGCTGCACCTCACCTGCTACACTAACAATACTGGTGAGTGCTGCCAGGAGAGCCCTCCACCAATCACAATCCAGGAGAGCTCTTGGCTAATCACAAGCTAGGAGAGCCTTTGACCAGTCATAGACTAGGATTACCCTCGGCCACTCACAAAACCGGATACCCCAAGGTCCCTCACAAACCATGAAGGCCCATGACCAATCACAGACCAGGAGGGCTCACAGCCAATCACAAACCAAGAATGTCTTCGGCCAGTCACAAACCAGTATGGCACTCAACCAGTCATAAACCAGGATAGACCTTGGACCAGTCCCAGACGAGGAGGGGCAGAGTGTATGTAAGCATATAGGAACTGGGTTTGAATGCAGATGTACTAGAGATGGAGCAATGTGGATGTAACCTTGCAAGGATGGGGATGGGGACTTTGGGGGGGTGGGGGGGGGGTTGGTGGAGAGTTGCCCTGAATGAACATGCACAAATGATTTATAGGAAGCTAACAGACACACACAAGTATGACTGGGAAGTGACCGGACATCCCCGCACTCACTTTGATGATACTTTAGATCGCTGGGTGCGCAGACACACTTGTGTTAACTGAGTGAGACTTGGGATTTTGCTTCATTTGGGCTGCCTCCTCTGCTACAATACAGCAGTGATTACATTTCACAAAAAGTGTTTTATTAGGTGTAAAACTCTTTGGGACATCCTAAGATTATGAATGGCACTATAGAAATGTAAGTTCTGACAAATGTAACGTTATGAACTTGTCTTTGTAATTCACCCTGACAGCCGCAGAAGAGCTGGAACTGCAATTCCCCTGCGGCACTCAGGAACCAGCCCGGCTCTGTCCAAATGGTACGGTGTGTCAATACTGGATTGGACCCAACGCTGGCATCACCCAGTTCGACAACATCCTGTTCGCACTCCTCACAGTCTTCCAGTGCATTACCATGGAGGGCTGGACCACAATCCTCTATAATGTAAGTTAATGTCAAACTGAGGTTGGTCTCCTTAGAGCAACGAAGGTTGAGGGGAGGTTTAATGGAGGGGTTCAAAATCAAGAAAGGTTTTGATAGAGTAAATAGGGAGAAACTCTTTCCAGTGGCAGGTGTATCGGTAACCAGAAGTCACAGGGGTATCAGAAGGAAGCTGTTGTGACCTGGAAGGCGCTGCCTGAAAGAGCGGGAAAAGCAGATTCAATCAGAACTTTCAAAAGGGATTGGAAAAATACTTGAAGGGGGAAAAAAAATGACAGGGCTACGGGGAAAGCAGAGGAGGACGACTAACTGGCTAGCTCTCTCAGAGTGCCAGTGCAGGTGTGATGGTCCAATTGAGCTCTTTCTGTGCTCTTTCATTCAGTGGTTCTGTATGCTGCTATCATGACCACTGACGGAAGTCAAAGACTAAATTTCCCCACCAGCCCCAATCCATTAGTCCCTGGTGTCAGTCTGGTATCTCAGAATACTGATATCTCATTTTCTCAACTCCCAAAACAAATCTGGAACTTTCAAATTGCCCAATCGGACAGTTAAAAATCCTTTTGAAATGTCCTGCACTGCGGTTTCATAGAATTTCCTTAACTTCCCTCCCTTGCCAGTACTGAGGGAGTGCGGCACTCTCAGAAGTGCCATCTTTTCAATTACACGTTAATGTGAGGCCACGTGTGTCTGCACTTCAGATAGATGTAAAAGAAAGTCCCATGACACTATTCCAAAGAACATCAGGGGAGTCCTGCTCAGTGACCTGGCCAATAATTTTTCCTCAGCCAACATCAGTCAAACAGATTATCTAGTCATTATCTCATTGTTCTTTGTGGGGGCTTACTGTGCAAAAGATAATATTACAATAGTGTGATGATAGTTTTTGTGTGCTTTATTGGCTGCAATGCTCTTTGGAAAGACATGAGGTAGTGAAAGGTTCTATATAAATGCAACTTCATTCCCTTTCATGAATGAATATAAAACACAAGGTTATTTTCTGGGACTTAATGATTGACATGGTCAGTGATTAACATCTCTGTGGAACATTCAAGGCAGTAGCTGCAGTGTGTTGATATAATGATGTTACCTAATCAGATGCTGTTCATTCTCCAAGTTGTGGCCATTGGTTAAGGGTTATTTCACGTAATGATTGTTACAGTTGCCATCACAGTAACCATTGAAAGAACCTGCTCCTTGGACCCCAGGCAGGCAAGTACTCATTGAATGGATTCCGTGATAGTATGTCTCAGGGTGCAGGACATGAGCAACCATTGAAAAACAGTCCAGCCACACATCGAAAATCACTGAACCAATTCACTCCTGGTGAAACTGATACTAGCCGAGGCACACTTTCTCTACTGCAGAGTGAGGACCAGTGGAACTGACTAACACTGCCTCTCACTGATCAGTCACTGACTGCACTGACCCCATTCACTCAGCGCATTCGCTGATTCCACATTATCACCCTGCTGACCCCACTCAATGGGCAAAATCATCACAGATTCATACTAAATGCTGTAGCGGGCCAGAAAAAGGACATTTTACCCACCCGGCCGCAATGGCAGATTTTCGCACCGTATCTTCCCATTCGCAGCATGTCCCTCATAGCCGCTAGATTTGTCAAGGATGGTGATGACATGCAGTCCAGGCACCGGAACCTCATCTTCAGCATCCCGATGGACTGCTCTACCTGGTTGTGAGTTGCAGCATGAGCCTCATTATAACATTGCTCTGCTGCAGTCTGAGGCCACTGCACAGGTGTCATCAGCCACGGCCTCTGTGGGTAGCCCTTGTCCCCGAGGAGCCAATCCTGCAGCCTCTGTGGACCCTGGAAGATGTCAGGGATCTGTGAGCGACTCAGGATGTAGGAGTCATGGACACTCCCTGGAAACCGTGCGCAGACCTGCAGGATGTGTTTGTGGTGGTCACACACCAGCTGCACATTCAGCGAGTGGAAGCCCTTGTGGTTGACGTAGTTGACCACTTGTTGCCACAGAGATCTGAGCGCCATGTGAGTGTAGTCAATGGCACCCATCACCTGTGGAAAATCTGAGATCTGGGCAAATCCCAGCGCTCCTGTTTCCTGGCTTTCCTGATTCCGGGCAAAATGCACAAAGTTGTGTCCTTTTGTGAAGATGGCAACTGTGACCTCATGGATGTATTTGTGGGTGGTGGATTGTGAGATCCCACAGAGGTCACCTGTGGAGCCCTGAAAGGAGCCACTGGTGTAAAAATTGAGCATCGCTGTCACTTTCACAGCCACTGGCAGTGGATGCCCTCCATGTCCCCGTGGCACCAAGTCCTGCAGCAGGTGGCAGATGTGAGCGACCAGTTCCCTGGACACGCGCTGTCTTCAGTGACCCTGGTTCTCGGTCATCTACAGGAATGTCAGGCGGTGTCTATAGATTTTGGGTGTCGCTAGGCACCGACCAGCGATGGCTGTGGCTCTTCAGTGGCTTGTGTGGGAGCCCCAGCCGCCCCTTCTTCCTGACAGTGCTGCTCCTCCCTTTGCCCAGCCAAGAGCCTCAGTCACTTCCCTCCATCGTCTTCTCTCTCTGTAATCTGCAAGGCATACAGTTAGGTCACTGGGCTCCATAATCCTGATGTGCTCCTCCCGCAGGATGAGAGACAGAGACAGGTGGTTAACATGGGTGCACTAAAAACCTGTCCTGGTTAAGTCTGAAGGCCCCTTAACACATCCCGGAGAGTGCTGGCCACCACTTGAATGGCCAGAGATTAGTGTCCTGCATGGCTGCCCAAAACCCCACCCTCCTCCGCCCCACTCCACCTGACCGATTGGCAGCAGCTTTGCCCATTGGACTGCAGGCTGTGGTCTCAGCTCAGGCACAGACATTCTCCTAACCCGCACTGCAAAGCTGCTCTGTTAGCTTGGACCATGGAGGAGACTGGTCCAAACCGGGATGATGACATTGCAACGGGCTGTGAGCACCTCCAGCAGCGACTGCTCCATGACCAGCTTTAGTGAGGAGATTGTACAACATGTGCAGCCATCCAACTGTTCTGCAGCCTCTGGCCAAGGGGTAAAAAGCTCTGGAGCACTTGGTGGCACTTTGATGTCTCTGTGTTGCTTGAGTGGGAGGATAAGCTAGAGGCCCGATTCCAATCATACCAATGTGGCTGTGCCTGAACTGTCTCAGCAGCAGAGGAATGGTCATTTTATACACGGTGTCCCTAATGTGTGGCTCTTTCCCTCCCGCTCCCCCACCCACATGTTCTTGCGCACTACCATCAGATTGGGCTGTCTTGCCCCCCACAGCTCGCCCCAACGGCAGTGCAACCCTTGCACCCCAACCGGCCCCACTTGCAATGCAGACTAGACCCCTCCAACTCGCCTCAACCCCAGTGCAGACTCCCCCCTCCCACAACTTGCCTCAACAGCAGTGTAGCTCTTGCCCCACCAACTCGCCTCAGCCGCAGTGCCAACCTGCCCCCTCCCAGCTCGCCCCACCTCAGTGCAGACCTGCCCCCCCAACTAGCCTCACCTGCAGTGCAGACCTCCCCCCACACAACTCGCCTCAACGGCAAGGCTGCCCTTGCACCGCACTGTCAGCCAGCTGGGAAAAAGCGATGTGCCTGTGCCCTCACCTGAATGCGCGATGCCTCACCCTTGAGGTCCATTAGGCGGCCCTGGTGAGCACTGCCCAACCTCACTGTGCACTCACCTCCGTGCTCCCCTCGAAATGCAGCCCGCCAGGTGCACGCCTTATCAATGCAATCACGCTGACGGGGGAGGGGAGGGGGGTGGGGTGTTGATCTGGTGGGCTGGGCTGGGCCGAAAATGAAATGCAGATGTTGCAGATGAAGTTCCCGACATGTGGCAGGGGGAAATGTGGCCCACCATTGCCAGGCAGAACGGACGAGTGCACCTTCGTTTCACAATGTCGTGAAACCGATTTTTAGCCTTCCTGCCGTATTGTCCCTCGCCAAGACGCCCAAAGCCAGCGGGCAAGAATAATTCTGTCCATTGACCCCACTCAATGACCCCCACTCAATTAAAATGCCCATTTTTGCAATCCTTGCCTGAATGTACAAACTGAATCTATAATGGGGCAACAGTGCTGTTACTTCATCTAATTGATAATGTTTTCCCTTTAAATGTTGGCCATACCTGTTATGCAGGTCATATTTGTGCATCTGCATCAAACCAGGGCAGCTGATTACTACCACCCTGTAGAATCTACTTGTACACAAGAACCAAACATCTTCATTTTGTCTGCATTGCTATTGACGTTTGCAATCAGAATCTTCAGCATCTCATTTCTCTTTGTTTGGCTCACTCCAATTTTCTCATCCTACGGAATATCGCTGAACTCCCACAAACGATTAGCTCTCTCTCCTAATGTGTGAGGAGAACGTCTTTAAGTGATGACTGCTGCTCTCTTAACTAATTCCAGATTGAATTAGGGTTTAAAACTACACAAAGAACCAAGGGATTTTTTTTTTCTCTGGGTGCCCTTAGCAACTTGCAGCCAATGAAGCAGGGTTGGAACCTGCAGCCAATGGACCGAGAGGATTGAGAGGCTGTTGCCAGGTAGCCCATGGTAACTTGCAGCCAATGAGCCAACAGAATTGAGAGCTTTGCTGAGACACCCTTTGTTGTTTGGAATAGACAAATCTCTCCAGATAGCCATTCAACCTGTGGAACACTGGAGGCTGGGAGAGACTCCCCAGGTACCAGGACCATTCAGTTAGACTCTGACTCATCAATACCCTAACACCATGATTCCCGCTGCTTATGGGAAGAAAGGCCTCCTGACATCACCCCTGAACAGCCAAGCTCTAGTTTTAAGATTATGTCTCCTTGATCTGGATTCTCCATTGGAGGATATAGTTTCCCTCTATTTACCCTCTGAATTCCTTTAATCAGCTTAACCTCCTCAATTTGATCAACCCCTTCATCTTCTATACTCAAGGGGATGCAAGGTTAATCTATGCAAGCTATATAGTTTGATGAAACATTAATAAGTCAACCTTAACAGGTATGGGAGGAATCAACCAATAAGGGACAAGCACCAATGAAAACTACCAATTACAAGCAGCAGTAAGAAAACAACCACTGATGAAAATAAAGAGGGTGGAGATAAAATGAAACCACTTTGGTTTGTCAGCCAGAGAATGGTTTAGAAATACAGCGCAGAAACAAGATCTTCAGTCTTGTTTGTGTTTATCCTTTGCAAGAACAGTAATCCCATTTCCATGTGTCTCTTCTACTTTCATTTCATTTTCCTTCATTCATCTAATCAATCCAGTCTTACACATTTTTATAGTTTCAGCTCAATCACTAACCCTGGAAGTGAATTCCACTGTCTCATCTCTCCCCTTATGTCAAGAGGTTTCTTCTGTCCCCTGCCCTAATTACATATTTAATGTTTAATTCCTGTCTCCTCATTTTAGAGCTCTTCATTACTGGAAATAGTTTATTGCAATCCCATCCCTTCATTATTTTAAATACCTCTATCAAATCATTACGTGATCTTCTCTGTTCCACTGAAAACAGTCCCAGGTTTTTGAGTCTTTCTTTGTAAGTGTCTTGCTTTACAATGTGTTGTGCCCTCCCTAAAACCTCAATTTATACATATGTAAAATGAATAATCTGTACACTCTCCAGTCCCACTGATGCCAATCCCATGTTCATATTTACAAAAGCAATCACTTATATTTCTGTCACACCTTTGATGTAATAAACCATCCTAAAGAACTTCTCAGGAGTGTTATAAAACAAAATATGACATTGAGTTATATAGGGCGATATTAAGTTAGCTGACCAAAGGCTTGCTCGCTAAGATAGGTACACAGATAATACACAAAAAGAGACCAAGAACTACGTGGTGAGACACAGTGAACTATACAATGAGACACCGAGGATTAGATTGTGAGGGACTGAGAACTATCCATAAAGTCTTAAGAAATAGGAGCAGCAGTAGGCTATTCATCCCCTTGAGCCTGCTCCACCATGCAATCAGATCATGGCTGACCTGCTTGTGGCCTTCACACCACCTTCCCACCTACCCCACTCCACTCCCCCACCCCACCCCCAATTATTCTTGACTCCATTGCAGGTCAAAACTCTGTCTCACTCAGCCTTGAATATATTCAATGACCCAGCCTCCACTGCTCTCTGTGGAAGAGAATTCCACAGACTAACAATCCTCTGAGAGAAAAAATTCTTCTCAGCTCCATCTTAAATGGGAGATTCCACATTTTGAAACCATGTTACCTAGTTCGAGAGACTCCATGAGGGAAAAACATCTTCTCAGCATCCACCTTGTCAAGCCCCCTCAGAATCTTATATTTTCAATAAGATCACCTCTCATTCTTCTAAACTCCAATGAATACAGGCCCAACCTGCTCAACCTTTCCTCATAAGAGAACCCCTTTATTCAGGGATCAACCTAGTGAACCTTCTCTGAAATGCCTCCTTGCAAATATATCCCTCCTTTAAATAAAGAGACCAATACTATATACAGATCTTCAGGTGCAGTCTCACAACTGCCTGTTAAGTTGTAACTAAGCTTCCCTACTTTTATACTCCACCCTCCTTACATTAAAGGTCAATATTCCATCTACCTTCCTAATTACTTGCTGTACCTGCATGCTAACTTTTTCTGATTAATGTACAGTGACACCCAGATCCCTCTGTACCGCAGGATCCTGCAATCTCTCTCCCCTTCCACTTAAAGAATATTCTGCTTTTCTCATTTCCTGACTCCCCAAAGCCAGTCCACCATCTACAAGGCATGTGTCAGGAGTGTGATAGAATACTCCCCATTGCCTTGATGATGCAGCTCCCACAACATTCAAGAAGCTGGACACCGTCCAGGACAAAGCAGCCCGCTTGATTGGCACCACATCCACAAACATTCACTCCCTCCACCACCCTGCACAGTAGCAGCAGTGTGTACCAGATGCACTGCAGAAACTCACCAAGGCTCCTTAGGCAGCACCTTCTAAACATGACTGCTACCATCTAGAAAGACAAGGGCAACAGATACATGGGAACAACACCAACTGAAAGTTCCCCTCCAAGTCACTCACCATCCTAATTGGAAATATATCACCGTTCCTTCACTGTCACTGGGTCAAAATCCTGGAATTCCCTCCCTAACAGCACTGTGGGTGTACCTACACCACATAGACTGCAGCAGTTCAAGAAGGCAGCTCACCACCACCTTCTCAAGGGCAATTAGGGATGGGTAATAAATACTGGCCCAGCCAGCGATGCCCACATCACATAAATGAATTTTTAAAAAAACCTCACCTTTTACCATATTATATTCCATCTGCCAACCTTTTACCCAGTCGCTTAACCTGTCTATGCCACTTTGCAGACTTTTGTACCCTCGTAACTTGTTTTCCAACTTACTTTTGTATTGTCAGCAAATTTGGCTGAAATACACTCAATCCCTTCATCCAGGTCATTAATGTAGATCGTAAATAGACGAGGCCACAGCAATGATCCCTGTGGCACTCCACTAGTTACAGTTTGCCAAGTTGAAAATGACCCATTTATTCCAACTCCGTTCTTGTCAGTTAGCAATCCTCTATCCATGCTAAAGTATTACCCCAACACCATGAGCTCTTATCTTGTGTACTAAACTTTTATGTGGAACCTTACTGAATGCCTTTTGGAAATCCAAGTATACTATATCTATTGGTTCCCCTTTATCCACCTTGCTTGCTAGATCCTCAAAGAACTCTAATAAATTTGCCAAACACAATTTCCCTTTCATAAAGCCATGTTAACTCTACCTGATTGTATAATGATTTTCTAAATATCCTGTTGCTACCTCCTTAATGATGGATTCCAGCATTTTCCCAAAGACAGATGTTGGGCTAACTGGCCTATAGTTTCCTGATTTCTGTCTCCTTCCTTCTTGAACGGAAGTGTTACATTTGTGGTTTTCTAATCTACTGGGCCTTTCCAGAATATAGGGAATTTTGAAAGATTACAACCAATTCATCCATTGTCTCTATTACCCACTTCTTTTAAGACCCTAGGATGCAGGCCTTCAGGTCCAGGCAACTTGTTAACATTTAGTCCCATTAGTTTTCATAGCACTTTTTCTCTTGTGATTGTGAATGTTTTATATTCCTCCCTCCCTCTTGTTTTACTTCTATTCTTGGCATGTTTTTTGTGTCCTCTACTGTGAAGACGGATACAAAACATTTGTTCAAAATCTCTGTTCTTTCCTTGTTTCCTATTCTTAATTTCCCAATCTCATCCTCCAAGGGACTAACTCTCACTTTAGTAACTATTTTACTTTTCATACATTTGTAGAAGCTTTTACTGTCTAATTTTATATGTCTCAATAGTTTTCTCTCAATCTCTAATTTTGCTCTATTTTTTTAGTCATCCTTCGCTGGTTTCTAATTTTTTCCCAATCTTCTGGCCTACCACTAATCTTTGCAGCATTGTAAACCTTTTCTTTCAATGTGATACCATCCCTCACTTCCTTAGTTAGCCACAGGTGGTGCATCCTTCTCATACAGCCTTTTTCAATAGAATATATCTTTGTTGAAATTTATAAAATATCTCCTTAACTGTCTGCTACTGTCTCACCTTTTAACCTATTTTTACATTCTACTTTAGTCAATTCTGTCTTCATATCCTTATCATTACCTTTATTTAAGTTTAAGACACTAGTTTTAGAGCTACATTTCTCACCTACAAGTTGAATGTGAAATTCTATCGCGTTATGCTTACTCTTGCCTAGAGAACCCTTTACAATGATATCATTGATTTATAGAGTCATATAGGTCTTTAGCACAGAAAAAGACCTTTTGGCCCATTGAGTCTGCACCGGTTAAACAAGTACCTAACTATTCTAATCCCATTTTCTGGCACTAGGCCCATAGCCTTGTATGCCATGGCTTCGCAGGTGTACATCCAAATACTTATTAATTGTTATGAGGGTTCCTGCCTCTATCACCCTTTCAGGCAGTGAGTTCCAGATTCCCACCACCCTCTGGGTGAAAAAATTCTTCCTCACATCCTCTCTAAACCTCCTGCCCCTTACCTTAAATTTATGCCCCCTGGTTATTGATCCCTCCACCAAGGGGAAAATTTCCTTCCTGTCTACTCTATCTATGCCCCTCATAGTTTTATACACCTCAATCATGTTCCCCCTCAATCTCCTCTGCTCCAGGGAAGATAACCCCAGTCTGTCCAATCTCCCCTCATAACTAAAACCCTCCAACCCCGACAACGTCCTGGTAAATTTTCCCTTCACCGTCTCTAGT
Organism: Carcharodon carcharias; assembly: GCF_017639515.1. NCBI lineage: Eukaryota > Metazoa > Chordata > Chondrichthyes > Lamniformes > Lamnidae > Carcharodon > Carcharodon carcharias. The sequence goes on along the minus strand of NC_054482.1, from coordinate 36,746,584 downwards.
GCAATCACATCCTTCCTATAATGCGGATTCCAGAACTGCACACAATACTCTAGCTGTGGCCTAACCAGCGTTTTATACAGTTCCAACGTAACCTCCCTGCTCTTATATGCTATGCCTAGGCTAATAAAGGCAAGTATCCCATATGCCTTCTTAACCACCTTGTCTACCTGTTCCACTGCCTTCATCCTGTCTCATTAGACATTACCAGCTCTAAAATTGCATATTCCATGGTTCGCTTGAGAATGAATTGTTCTAAGGAACTGTGCCTAATACACTCCAGGCTACCTTTGCCAATTTAAATCTTTATGAAAATTAAATATCCCACAATTATTGCAGTACTTTTCTTACAAGCATCATTATTTCTTGACTTATATTCTGTTCTATAATGTAGCTACTGTCAGGGGGCTGCTAACCTACTCCCACCATTGACTTCTTTCCTTTGGTATTCCTTATCTCTTCCCAAGCTGGTTCAACATCTTGATCTTCAAAAGCAAGATCATTTTCACTGTTGTACTGATCTCATACTTCATTAAGAGAGCTATCCCACATTCTTTTCCTTTCTTCCTGTCCTTCTGAAATGTAAAATATGCTTGAATATTCAGGTCCCAGCCTTGGTCACCTTGTACCCAGGTTTCTGTAATAGCCATCATATCATACACAGTTATTTCTATTTGTGCCATCAATTCAGTCATCTTGTTAAGGGGCCACATACTTTCAGATAAAGAGCTTTTAACTCTGTTTAGCATTTTCCCTATACTGATCTTATTTGCTGATGTCCTCTTACATTTGTATGTTCTGTCCTTTCCTGTCGCCCTCTGGTTATCATTACCCATCATTACTCTGCACTATTGCCTTGCCTTGTCCTTTAACTTTCTAATTCTTCACTCAGTGAACCATTATTTACAGCCCTTCCTGTAGCCCTAGTTATATGACATGATTGGTCCTAGCACAGTTCAGGTATTTTTCTTTATTCTTTTGTGGGATGTGAGCATCACTGACAAGGCCAGCATTTGTTGCCCATTCCAAATCGTCTTGAACTGAGTGGTTTGCTAGGCCATTGCAGAGGACAATTAAGAGTCAACCACACTGCTGTGGGTCAGGCCAGACCAGGTAAGGATGGCAGATTTCCATCCCTAAAGGACATTAGTGAACCAGATGGGTTTTTACAACATTCGATGTTAGTTTCATGGTCACCATTACTGAGGCTAGCTTTATATTTTTGATTTATTAATTGAATTTAAATCCCAGCAATTGCTGTGGTGGGATTTCATGTTCCTAGGGCATTAGCTTGGGCCCCTGGGTTACCAGTTCAGTGACATTATCACTACACCACACTGTCTCCCTGACTGTCCCAATGGTGCAAATCCACCTTTCCCAAGTACTGGGGCCCGTGAATCAAAATCCATTTCTCTTGCTCCAATCTAGTCCTGCTATCGTCCACACAAGCTGAAAGAACATTAAACCTGTTGGACAAGTTCAAAGGCTACGGCTCCTTCGTTGCCACATTCTGGAAACCCACACCTGCCTCACTTGCAGTCACAACCCTTGTCCCTGACCATGGAGCAAATTGGTTTGAGAGAGAGAAGAGTGGGTCTAAGACTAGCATTTGACTCTCTGATCTAACTTTCTCTTTGCCAATTTGAACATGGTTCTGGCAGTAATTCAAGTACCCTTTTGTAGTTCTTCTTAATTTAGCCCCTAGTTGTTCACACCCCTTAAACAGAACTTCTCCCCTAGTCCTACCGATGTCACTGGTACCCACATGATCATGACAATGAGATCCTTCCCTTCCCACTGCAAGTTCATCTCCATCCCTGAGGAGAAGCCCTGAACTCAGGCACTAGACAGGCAACACAATCTTCAGGACCACGGCTTCAGAGCAGTGTCTATCCTCCTAACTATACTGTCTCCTACTACAATGACATTCACTTTTACTCCCCCACCTGAATGCCTCACTGTCCCATGGTGCCGTGGTCAGTTTGCTTATTCTCCCTGCATTCCCTGCTCTCGTCCACACAAGCTGAAAGAATATTAAACCTGTTGGACAAGTTCAAAGGCTACAGCTCCTTCGTTGCCACATTCTGGAAACCCACACCTGCCTCACTTGCAGTCACAACCCTTCTCCCTGACCATTGAGCAAATTGGTTTGAGAGAGAGAAGAGTGGGTCTAAGACTAGTATTTTAAACTTAAATAAGGGCAATTATGAAGGCATGAAAGCACAGCTGGCTAAAGTGACCTGGCAAATTAGGTTAAGGGATAGGTCAGTAGAGATGCAGTGGGAGATGTTTAAGGGGATATTTCAGAATACACAGAATAGATCCATTCAAATGAGAAAGAAATATTGCAAGGGGAGGACTCATCATCCATGGCTAACTAATAAATTTAAAGATTATGGGCGGAGTTTTCCCAAATTTGCACTGTATGGTAGCAGGCGGGTAAAACAACGTTTACCCACTGGTCACGATGGGGGGTTTTCACACCGTATCATCCAGAACCCACCTCATTATTTATACACTCCCAGGAAACACGCCATTTCCATGGCAGGTGGGCTCTCATTCGCTCCCCCCCCGACCATCACCCTGCTGCTGCATCACGCCGGGCACCATGTTTAAAGCCCACAAGTACACATCCCAGTGCTTTCAGCTCACCACTGCTCACGAAAAACATGGCCCTGAAACTGAAGAAGACAGCAGGTTCCAGGTTCAGTGTGACGTCCCTCGAGCGACTTTTGGATGCCATGGAGGCCTGCCGGGATGCCCTCTACCCCCGCTCTGGCTGCAGGATGGACAGCGGTGTAGCCAACCAAGCTTGGGGGACGGTGGCAGTGGTGGTCAGCGCCAATGCCCTGCAGAGGAGGACAGCCACCCAGTGCCACAGAGGATGAATAATCTCCTCCATTCCGCCATTCTTCTCATCAATCTCAACTCACACACTCACAAACCCATCACACACCCACAGGGTCCTCACTCACTGCCAGTTCAAGGGACATCAGCATTCACTCTCACACATTCACTGTCATTGTCCCCCATCCATGGGACCACTCACCACCCACACAGACCAGGCACACTTATCATCTGGCCTGGCAGGCATCCTGCTTACACTCTCTCCATCTCTGTTCGTTCAGGACAAACTGGGATACAACAACAGGGAGAGGTCACAGACCGGTGGAGGAATGTCTGAAATCAAGGTCCTCATGGACCATGAAAACAGAGCCATCCAGCTGGCCAGTGATGACTGGGACCGGTCCTGTGCTGACAGTGAGGTCAGTGCTGCTCTAACAAGTGAGGATCCAGCAGTGAGACATCCATCAGGCAACCATGCTGTGAGTGATGTGTCCTCTTTCACAGGCCACTGCCACACACTAATTATCCAGAAGATATAGATGGGTTGGTCAAATGGGCAGATAAGTGGCAGATGGAATTTAACCCTGAAAAGTGTGAGGTGATACACTTTGGAAGGAGTAATTTGATAAGGAAGTATTCAATGAACGGCATGACACTACAAAGTAGTGAGGAGCAAAGGGACCTTAGCATGTGTATCCGTCGATCTCTGAAGGCGGAGGGGCATGTTAGTGGGGTGGTGAAAAAGACGTATGGGACACTTGCCTTTATCAATCGACGCATAGATTACAAAAGTAGAGAGGTCATGTTGGAGTTGTGTAGAACCTTGGTGAGGCCACAGCTGGAGTACTGTGTGCAGTTCTGGTCACCACATTATAGGAAGGATGTGATAGCACTGGAGGGGGTGCAGAAGAGATTCACCAAGATGTTGCCTGGGATGAAACATTTAAGTTATGAAGAGTGGTTGGATAGACTTGGGTTGTTTTTGTAGGAGCAGAGAAGACTGAGGGGTGACCTGATTGTGATGTACAAGATTATGAGGGGCATGGACAGGGTGGATAGGGAGCAGCTGTTCCCCTTAGTTCAAGGGTCAGTCACGAGGGGACATAAGTTCAAAGTGAGGGGCAGGAGGTTTAGGGGGGATGTGAGGAAAAACCTTTCACCCAGAGGGTGTTGACGGTCTGGAATGCACTATCTGGGAGGGTGGTGGAGGCGGGTTGCCTCACATCCTTTAAAAAGTACCTGGATGAGCACTTGGCACGTCATAACATTCAAGGCTATGGGCCAAGTGCTGGGAAATGGGATTAGGTAGATAGGTCAGGTGTTTCTCACGTGTTGGTGCAGACTCGATGGGCCGAAAGGCCTCTTCTGCACTGTGTGATTCTGTGATTCTGTGATCTCCACATCTGGGAAACAGCCGACAGAGTCCATGACCCAGGGCCTCCAATCAAGACCCAAAGAAACCCCTGAAGAGGATTCTGAAGAGGAATCTGAAAGCATCCTCTCTGAAGTCCTGTCACAGTGCTCACCCACATCCTCCACCAGAGCAGAAACACACGCCTCAGTGGGACCTAGCTTCAGATTAGCCTCGGGATCACAATCTGATGAGCACATCCCACTGTCTGATCCACAGCAGGCGGAGACAGGGACTTCCCAAGTCCCCGGCACTCAGACGGCAGCTGGAGGCCAAAACGTTGCTGAGTCTGAGTCGGACGAGGAGCCTCTAGACTCAGACATGTCACAGTGGCTGGAGCTGTAAAGGCAAACTCGGGAACATCAGGAAGGGATGTCCGCTGCACCCCTCAGATTGCAAGACATGATGGAGGAGTCCGTCCGTCTTCAGGCTGAGGTGATAGCGCCGGCATTGCAACGCTCCGAGATCAACACTGGTAGGATGGCAGCTGCCATGGAGACCTTGGTCCAGGACGTCGGTCCTGCACTGCTGCATGGGCTCAACTCATCGCTGATGCCATAGTTGGCCTCCAACACTGTGTATGGGAGAGGGATGCGGGGCAGCTTGATCTCACTCCAGCTTCCCCTTCTCCTCAAGGAGTCAGACAGGGACCTTCAGGGGCCTCAGGGAGGAGGATCATCAGGTGCACCCCCCAGGGTCATCCACCCAGGTGACTCAGGGATTGTCCAGCCCATCCGAATCCCCTCTTCCTGTGACCCCAGCAGCTCCACTTCCACAGGCCAAGGAGGGTGCCACTGCCACACAGCAGGACCCCAAAAGCAGGCCAGGGCCCTCTAGGTCTCAGCCCTCCAGAGGACGCCCACCAAGGTCATCACAGACAGAGAGTCACAGTCAGCAGGCAGCCTCCACCTCCGCTGTGGGTATCCGGGGAACACCAAGATGTTGCGGCAGTGTTAGGACTGTTAAGGAGAATTAGTTGCACAGCCTGGGAATGGGTGTTAATCACTTGTACATAATGTTCACTATTGTCAATAAACTTCTAAGAATGTCTCCCTTTCTATGGCTCCTTGTTCTGATGAGCAATGTTTCTGTCACTCAGATGTGAAACCTTTCTGTACAAGATAAAGGCAGGTGTTTCAGTCCAGAGCCTCTTCCCTGTGCTCTGTGCAGCCTTCAGACCACAGTAATGGTCCAGCCTCACACTCCCTGGAAACATTACTGATGCCTGCACCTCGGCGGTGCTGGTCATTGCTGCCAGAATGTAGTGGGCAGGTGGCACAGAGTTCTCTCATTCTCTCCGTGTGCTCTCAGTACCTTTACGGTGGGGCTGTCCCCATCTCTTCAGCGTCTGTGACCAGTGACGCTGTGCACCAGCTCCTGAGGGGCTCAGGTGCTGAAGGTGGACAAAGCATCAGATGCTTCTAAAGTTTCATGGCTGTGTCTCTATGACATGACACTGATTACAGAGCACAAGGGAGCTGCCCTCGGCCAGACAGGAGTCAGACATTCTCAGAGGCTGGGTGAAGATCTATGGAGTATCCTCACTGTATGTTGTCATCATCCTCCTGCGATCGAGTGAGTATTAGGGCCTCCACTGCATCTCCATGACAGGAGTTTTCACACAGAGGGTATCCACACTACCATAACCCAGACTGGAGTCAAACGTTCCCAGGTGTGATGTGAGGATCTATGGGGACAGCATGTTGTCATCATCCTCCACAAATCTGGCAGCTATGAGGATCTCCCAAGCATGCCTGCCTCGTCTGGCCAGTGCAAGGACCTCATCTCCGTCGTCGTTGCCTCCAAGGACTTCCTCACCCTCAACCCCATCAGCATCCTCCTCATTGGAGGAGACCTCCAGCCCCTCCATCTCCTCCTCAGGCAGCTCCACTCCCTGTTGGAGTGCCAGGTTGTAAAGGGTGCAGCAGACCATGATGATGTGTGACACCATCTGTGGACTGTATTGCAGGGCTCCACCAGACCGGTCCAGATACTGGAACCTCATCTTCAGCATCCCGATGGACTGCTCTACCTGGTTGTGAGTTGCAGCATGAGCCTCATTATAGCGTCGCTCTGCTGCAGTCTGAGGCCACTGCACAGGTGTCATCAGCCACGGCCTCTGTGGGTAGCCCTTGTCCCCGAGGAGCCAATCCTGCAGCTTCTGTGGACCCTGGAAGACTTCAGGAATCTGTGAGCGACTCAGGATGTAGGCGTCGTGGACACTCCCTGGAAACCGTGCGCAGACCTGCAGGATGTGTTTGTGGTGGTCACACACCAGCTGCACATTCAGCGAGTGGAAGCCCTTGCGGTTGATATAGTTGACCCTGTGTTATGGGGGAGATCTGAGCACCACATGAGTGCAGTTGATTGCACTCTGCACCTCTGGAAATCCTGAGATCCAGGAGAATCCAATGGCCTTTGCATCCTGGCTGTCCTGGTCCCGGGCGAAATGCACAAAGTTGTGTGCCATGGAGAAGATGGCAACTGTGACCTCATGGATGTATTTGTGGGTGGTGGATTGTGAGATCCCACAGAGGTCACCTGTGGAGCCCTGGAAGGAGCCACTGGTGTAAAAATTGAGCTGTCACTTTCACAGCCACTGGCAGTGGATGCCCTCCATGTCCCTGTAGCACCAAATCCTGCAGCAGGTGGCAGATGTGAGCGACCAGTTCCCTGGACACGCGCTGTCTTCAGTGACCCTGGTTCTTGGTCATCTACAGGAATGACAGGCGGTGTCTATAGACCCTGGGCGTCGCTAGGCACCGACCAGCGATGGCTGTGGCTCTTCAGCAGCTTGTGTGGGAGCCCCATCCGCCCCTTCTTCCTGAGGGTGCTGCTCCTCCCTCTGCAATTCCAGGAGCCTCCGTCTCTCTCTTCCCCTTTGTCTCCGCTCCCTGTCAGCCATGAATCATACAGCTAGGTCACCGGGCTCCATAATCCTGATGTACTCCTCCTGCAGGATGAGAGAGAGAGAGACACATGGTTAACATGGGTGCACTAAGAACCTGTCCTGGTTAAGTGTGATGGTCCCCATAATTCTTCCCAGATGGCCAGAGATTAGAGCGCTTCATGGCGTGAACCATGGGGAAGACTGGTTCAAACTGGGGCGTTGACAATGCAAGGGGCAGTGAGCGCCTCTAGTGACTGCTCCACGGCCGGCTTTAGCAAGGAGATTGTACAATGTGTGCAGCCCTCCAACTGTTCTGCAGTCCACTGAAGTGCTCATGAATTTGCAGTCTGTGTGGGGTGGAGGGGATGGAGGTGGCGGGGGGAGGAGGGGTGCAGGGGGTGGGAGCGGGTGGAGCTCTGCAGAAGTTAGTGCCACTTTGATGTCTCTGTGTTGCTTGAGTGGGCAGATAAGATAGAGGCCCGACTCCAATCATATCAATGTGGCTGTGCCTGAACTGTCTCAGCAGCAGAGGAATGGTCACTTTATACACGGTGTCCCTAATGTGTGGCTGCTTCCCTCACCCACCCTACACCCCACCCCGAATGCTTGTGTGTCATATTCAACAGCAGAGCAGCCCTTGCCCTCCCTACCGCCACCAGTTGCCTCAATGGCAAGGCTGCACCCTCAAAAGTCCCTCAGAGACAGGGCCGCACTTGCCCCCTGCTCCCCCTCACCTGCCACCAGTCAGGCAGGGCGGCACTTAACCCTGAAGCCTGCAAAGCAGCAGGTGACCCTGGTGACCTCTGCAGGATGTTGCTGTGCTCTCACCTCCTGTTAACCCAAAGTTCAGGCTGCCAAGTGCACGTTGCCTCTGTGTTGTTGTGAAACACGTTGGCGTGCTTTCCCACCGACGTGGATGGTCAGTCCAATAGGGGTGCAAGAGCTTGGAGGAACGGCCTGATAATGATATGCTGATGTTTTACAATGAGGTTCCTGATGACCGATGGTGAGAATCTAGAACTAGGGGTCACTGTTTAAAAATAAGGGGTTGCTCATTTAAGACAGAGAGATGAGGAGAATTTTTCTCTCTCAGAAGGATGTGTCTTTGGAACTCTCTTCCTCAAAAGGTCGTGAAAGCAGTGTCTTTGAATATTTTTAAGGCAGAGCTAGATAGAATCTTGATAAGCAAGTGGGTGAAAGGTTATCGGGGGTAGGCAGGAATGTGGGGTTGAGGTTACAGTCAGATCTGCCATGATATTGTTGAATGGCAGAGCAGGCTCAAAGGGCTGAGTAGCCTACTCTTGTTCCTAATTCGTATGTTAGTATGTTAGGAGACCCTCGCCCTAAGTGTTTTGACTGCACCTGGAACAAGGTGTCCAGGTAACTTGCCTCCTCCCTGATGCATCGCAGTGCCTGAAGCTCAGGCCCCAGCTCATCAACTCTGAATCATAATTCCTCGAGCTGCAGACACTTACCACATGTTACATAATGTTATACTGGTGTCAAGCAACTCCCGCGTGCTGCAGCTGCATCACACTGAGAATTACACAGTGAATCATCAAGATCTACACAGTGGGACACCGAGAAATGTACAGTGAGAGGCAGAGAAACTACACAGTGAAAAATCAAAAAAGCTACACAGTGAAATGCCGAGAACTACACACTGAGAAACCTATAACTAAACAGTGAGAGAACAAGAACTATACAGTGAGACAACAACAATAACAACTTATATTTATATAGCACCTTTACTGTAATGAAACACCGCAAGGCTCTTTATAGGGGCATTAAGAAACTAAGTATGACACCAAGCCACATAAAGGAGTATTAGCTCAGATAACCAAAAACATTGTCAAAGAGCTAGGTTTTAAGGGGCATCTTAAAGAAGGAAAGTGAAGTGGAGGGTCAGAGATGTATTATGAAGCTTGCAGCCCAGGCAGCTGAAGGAACAACCAGCAGTGGCGGAGCATTTAAAACCAGAGATGCTTATGAGGCCAGAATTAGATGAGCAGTTACCTCAGAGGCTGGAGAAGGTTACGGGGGTAGTGAGGGGTGAGGCTATAAAGTGCATTGAAACCAAGGATGAGAATTTTAAAATCAAGACGTAGCTTGACCAGGAGTCACTGTAGGTTACTGAGCACAGGGGTGACAGGGGAATGGGACTTAGTGTGAGTTAAGGTATGGGCAGCAGATGGCCTGAAGTTTGCGAAGGGGAGAATGTTGAATGGAGTACATTGGAGCAATCATGTCTAGAGGGAACGAAGGCATGGATGAGGGTTTCAGCAGCTGATGAGCTGAGAATGGGGAGAGTGAAGCGATGTTAGGGAGGTGGAATTAGCTGGTCTTAGTGATGGTGTAAATCTATGTTCAAAAGCTCACCTTGTGATAAAGTGACACCAAGGTTGTGAACGGAGTAGTTTAATCTGAATTGCTGCCAGGGAGAGGGTTGGAGTTGATAGCTGGAGACCAGGGTTTGGAGCAGGAACCAAAAACAATGGTCTGGATTTTCACAGAGTTGGGATGACTTGGGAGCCCATTAAAAATGGCGGCAGATCCCAATTCTGGGAGTCCCGACCCCATTCCTGGGCCGTCTGCTATACAGGACTGCCTTTAAAGGGTGCTTTCTGATCAAAAGCCTGCACCCCATATGGCCTTTCATGCCCCTATTCACTCTATGGGGAGTGTTTAGAAGACGAGGGGGGTGTGAGGGCTGGAAAGGCCTTTGTGTTTTTATTTTAACTAGGACAAAGTCCCACAGCACCAAGTCGGGCCTCTCAAACAGCCTGGGGCTGCCTCGAAACTTTACCCCGGGTTAGATGGGCTGACTCCAGCCCACACCCATGCCCTCTGCACTTACGGACACTTGCTCCCGAGGCGAGCGGGCCGAGTCGGGAATTTTCCCAACTCCCCTTATCCACCTTGAGGAAGAGATTCCAAGCCAATGGTTTCAGTCTGCCCAATATTCAATTGGATTTAATGACACTGGAAACTTCAGTGCCTTCAGTGGTAGGCAGGTGGTATTGGCACATGGCATACTTATCAGCCTCAGTATGTTCCAAGGCACTTTACAGCCAACAAAGTTCTTTTGAAGTGTAGTCACTGTTGCAATGTAGAAAAAGTGACAGCCCATTTGCACTCAGCAAGCTCCCACAAACAGCAATGTGACAGTGACCAGATAATCTGTTTTAGCGATGTTGGTCAGGGGATAAATTTTAGCCAGGTCACTGTGGAGAACTCACCACCTTCTCTTCTAATAGAGTTATGGAATCCTTTATGTCCACCTGAGAAGGCAGATGGGGCCCTCTTTCATCTCCATAACATTGCCAGTCTCCACCCTACCTCAGTCCACCCATTGCTGAAACACTCATCTCAAACTCTGCTGCCTGTGTCACATCTCACACCAAGTACCCAATATCCCTGTCTGGCAACAGCTCAATTTGAAAATTCTCATCACAAACCAAATCCCAAATCTCCAAGGAACACACGGTGGATCCTGCAATACTGGGTGCAGTGGGGAGGAGGAAGGCGATGAATGGAGAGCTGCAGAACAGGATTGGTTAGCAGAGATGTGAGGTTGAAGATTTTAGAGTTCGGATCACCTTTGAAGCTAAGCCTGTTAGTCTCCATCCAAGACTGGCCTAGTTCCATTAGACTTCAGTTAAGCCCATCAGTGACTCAGGGCAAAAGGATGTCATGTGACTCATTGAGGGTCAGGTGTAAAGGGAGATTTCTTCTCATATTCTACAGACCAATGATGCCTTAGGAGCGATGTGGAACTGGCTGTACTTCATCCCACTCATTATCATTGGCTCGTTCTTCGTGTTGAATCTCGTGCTCGGAGTTCTGTCTGGGTAAGTGCAAGATACTTCCCAACCTCTGAAGGCAAGTAAGCCAGATATCATCCACCACAGAGTGGCACTGTCTCACTACACATTACAGGGATACTGGCCTCTATCTGCAGCTTAATGAGAGAGAGGCAAAAAAAAAACCCTCAGTGCACTTTGTTGCACAGGTCCCATGTGATAGAGCTTGGGCTAGACTGAACCCAGCTCCAGTGAATTAGGGTTCAAAGGACAAAGCCCACACCAAGTGGGTCCCTCACTCAGATACCACAGGATGACTGATATGTATAACAGGAAAGCTTGTCACAGGAACTGTATCATGTTGTGGGGCATTGCTGTACCTGTCCTGGGAGTTTTCTGATGGGCACAATGTAGAGGGAGATTTACTCTGTAGCTAACGCCGGGCTGTACCTGTCCTGGGACAGTTTGATGGGGACAGTGTAGAGGGAGCTTTACTCTGTATATAACGCCATGCTATACCTGTCCTGGGAGTTTTCTGATGGGGACAGTGTAGAGGGAGCTTTATTCTGTAGCTAACGCCGGGCTGTACCTGTCCTGGGAGTGTTTGATGGGGACGGTGTAGAGGGAGCTTTACTCTGTATATAACGCCATGCTGTACCTGCCCTGGGAGTGTAGAGGGAGCTTTACTCTGTATCTAACCCTGTGCTGTACCTGTCCTGGGAGTATTTGATGTGGACAGTGTAGAGGGAGCTTTACTCTATCTAACTTGAATCTAAGCTTGACATTGAGCATCTGAAATATTCCAACCTAGATAATGCCATCCTTCGTCCCGATGAGCCTCATAGTGAATTAAATTTTTTACAGCCTTTTTTAAATGTACTGCACTATCCTGAGCTGGTCAGCCTGTGCTCACTGTTACACTGTCTGTTTTGGGGTTATTTGGGGGTAGTCTTTAGGCCCCTCAGTGAGGGGGCGGGGGTGGTTACAACATTTCCTCCTGACACAAACTGATTGTAGCAATGACAGGGTAGTAAGGGACTGCAGTCTAGGCCTAGCATTCCCATTGCTAACTCCCCCTCTGCTTTCCCAGTGAATTTGCCAAAGAACGGGAGAGGGTAGAGAACAGGAGATCATTCTTGAAGCTCCGGAGGCAGCAGCAGATTGAACGGGAACTCAATGGTTACCGAGCCTGGATTGACAAAGCAGGTGAGTATCCAAGAGATTGCCTGATGCAACCATCCTTGCTGTGTCCCACCTTCCCACAATATATGAAAATACAAACATAAGAATTAGGAGCAAGAGTAGGCCATTCAGCCCCTCGAGCCTGCTCTGCGATTCAGTAAGATCATGGCTGATCTGATAATGGCCTCAACTCCACATTCCCGCCGACCACTAAACTGGAAGAGTTACAAATCCTGGGAACTGTTTAAGACACAATTAGGTTGGCAGTGGAGTAGAGATTTTAATCCTTTCAGAATGATGAACAGGATGGACTGAATGGCTTTTGTAACCTTTGACTCCCTTGGCAGTCAGATTCTTTCTAACTCTGCCTGAAAAGTTTTCAATTACTCTGCCTCTAATGCACTCTGGGGAAAAGAGTTCCACATACTAACGACCCTCTGGGAGAAAAAAAATTCTTCTCATCTCCATCTCTAATGGGAGGCTTATTATTTTTAAACAATGTCCTTAGTTTGTAGTATACATAAATGATTTGGAGGAAAATGTAACTGGGCTAATTAGTAAGTTTGCTGATGACACTAAGGTTGGAGGAGTTGCAGACAGTGAAGAGGATTGTCAAAGGATACAACAGGATATAGATCGGTTGGAGACTTGGGCGGAGAAATGGCAGATGGAGTTTAATCCGGACAAATGCGAGGTAATGCATTTTGGAATGTCTAATACAGGCAGGAATTAAACAGTAAATGGCAGAACCCTGAAGTGCATCGATGGGCAGAGGGATCTGGGTGTACAGATCCACAGGTCACGCAGGTGGATAAGGTAGTCAGGAAGGCATATGGCATGCTTGCCTTCATTGGCAGGGGTATTGAGTATAAAAGCTGGGAAGTCATGCTGCAGCTGTATAGAACCTTGGTTAGGCCACACCTGGAATATTGCGTGTCATTCTGCTCGCCACATTACCAGAAGGATATGGAGGCATTGGAGAGGGTGCAGAGGAGATTTATCAGGATGCTGCCTGGTCTGGAGGTTATTAGCTATGAGGAGAGATTGGAGAAACTCGGATTGTTCTCACTAGAGCGACGGAGATTGAGGGGCGACTTGATAAAAGTTTACAAAATTACAAGTGGCATGGACAGAGTAGATAGTCAGAAGCTTTTTCCCAGGGTGGAAGAGTCAATTACTAGGGGACATAGATTTAAGGTGAGAGGAGAAAACAATAGAGGAGATGTGCGGGGCAAGTTTTTTTATGCAGAGGGTAGTGAGTGTCTGGAATTCGCTGCCAGAGGAGGTGGTGGAAGCAGGTACGATAGTGGTGTTTAAGAGGCAGCTTGACAAATACATGAATAGGATGGGAATAGAGGGATACGGACCCCGGAAGTGCAAAATGTTTTAGTTGACGGGCAGTATGATCGATGCAGGCTTGGAGGGCCAAAGGTCCTGTTCCTGTGCTGTACTTTTCTTTGTTCTTTGTTCTAGTTGCTCCCACAAGGGGAAACATCCTCTCAGTGACAGCTTTGTCAAGCCCCCTCAGGATCTCATATGTGTCAATAAGATCACCTCTCATTCTTCTAAAGTCCAATTGCTACAGGCCCAGCCTGTCCTTTCCTCATAAGATAACTCCTCTATCCCAGGAATCAGTCAAGTGAACCTTCTCTGAACTGTGTGTAATGCATTTAAACCCATAAACAAGGAGACCAAAACTGTACCCAGTTCTCTCGATGTGGTCTCACCAATGCCCAGTACAACTGTAGCAAAACATGCCTACTTACATATTGCATTCCCCTTGCAATGAACATCAATATATCTTTTGTCTTCCTAATCACTTGTTGTACCTATATGCGAACTTTTTGTAACTCATGTACCAGGATACCCAGATCCCTCTGTACCTCAGATTTCTGCAATCTCTCTCTATTTAAATAATGTGCTGCTTTTCTATTCTTCCTGCCAAAATTAGAGTTGGGGACATGTTCATATTTTCCTACGTTATACTCCATCTGCCAAATTTTTGTCCACTACTTGACTTATCTATGTCCCTTTGCAGACACCTTGTGTCCTCTTCACAACTTACTGTCCTACCTATTTAGCAACTGTAAAGTAAGCAGATTCTTCAGTACACTGGTGATTCTGTCAGTCAAGCAATCTTTCACTCTAGCTCTAATATGTTACTAATTATTAAGTTACTAAACAAGAGCATTCAGAGAAAAAAAAAACTCAATTTTTTATGGCCCCTAAGATATTTCTCCTGGGCTGTTTGCTGCATGAAATTTGTATTTTATTCCTCCGGGGAAGTCTGAAGTGTTGAGGACAGAAGTCAGTGCAAGACAATAAGGAACTGTTCATTGTCGGACTGTGTAACAGAGGGTGCAGGGGAGAGGGACTTGCTTACAGCTAGGCAGGAGGCAAATTCATTTCAATATCTGACATGATCAGTGCACACTCCCACGGGTGAAACTCCACTGCACCCACTCTCCAACTCTAATCCAAACACTAACCCCAATGCCCCAACTCTAACCCCTAAAGCTAAAAACCAAACTATAACCCTAATGATCCAAACATAACCCTAATGTTAATGAACCATACTCACTCTAACCCAAATTATGTAACCCTAACCATAACGCCAATGACCCAGCAACAATACTAATGATCTAACCCCAACCCTAAAGACTGAACCCTAATCTTAATGATCCAACCGTAACCCTAATGTCTTAACCCCAAACCTAACCCTAATGACCTCCAGTCCTAATGACCCAATCCAAACTTCGATGATAACATCCGAATACTAATCCCCAAACTCTGACACTTAATTCCAGAGACCCAAATACTCACACTCTCATACTCTCACACTCCCCACATCCGTAAGACCCTTACATTCACTAACTCCCTCACCAATAACACTAACTCATTCTAACATTGAACCCCAAAACTAATACCAATTTCTAACCTGAAATATAAAACCCTAAACTGTGTGTTGTCAATAACTCAAGGCAGGACCCGTTATATTGCCAATAGTTACATTGCAATAAGTTACTAACCGATTGTGTGATATAAACTGCAACGTTTCAAGCTAACTGTAACCTCTCTCTCTCTCTCTATCTGCCTATCTCTATCTCCCTATCTCCCTCTCCCTCTCTTCCTTTCTGTCTCTCTCTCTGTCTCTCTCTCTCTCTCTCTCTGTCTGCCTCTCTGTCTCTATCTCTGTCTCTTTCCCCTCTCTCACTCTTTCCTTTCTCTCTCCACCTCTCTCTCTTCCTTACTCTGTCTGTCTGTTTGTCCATCTTTCTCCAACAGAAGAAGTGATGCTACTGGAAGAAAACAAAAATGCTGGGGAGAAATCTGCACTGGATGGTAAGACGATCTCCTCACCCTGCCTCTGGACACACTGGTCCTCTAGAAGGGCTATACTTACGTTCCAACCCCCTCCCAACCCACAGCCAGAGCAGGACTCTGATTTGCCCTGGGTTGTGGCCACCATTTACCTAGCCAGCTCTGCCACTGTTCTGATTGCACTTTGCTCAGGATAACACAATTGAACTTGTAGAGCTTGCATTTATATTGAGCAGATTGGCTGCTATTTTTGCTATATTACAACAGTAACTGCACTTGAAAAGTATTTCATCAGCTCCATTTTTTTGGTGTGAGAAATCATGAAGTTGTGAAAGGTGCTATATAAATGCAAAACTTGTTTTTTTTAGTGTGTAGTGGGGATTTCTGTGTTGTACTTTTCCACAACTGATTTCATGAACAGGTAGGTGGTATTTTTCATGAGGTAGAGAAGTGCCCTGTTTTTTGCACTGACTGCTGTTACAATTTTGATGTTTATAACTTTGTTTTTGGACTGTGTCTTTAACTTAGGGTTAAATGAAGGGGGTCATATGACCTATTTTAAAGTGTTCTTGCCTGACGGCAAGCCTTGGTGGTTTAATTGTTTGGGATTAAAGGGGACCCAGATTGTTTTACCATAAAGAAGGTGCAAGGTGTTTACACTCGGATACAATAGCAGCAGCTTGTGTGCTATCAATGGATAGACTGTGAGTCTCCAAAGTTCCGGAAAAGTGTTGACAATGTTGGGTTGCAAACGGTTGCTTTAAACTGTCCATTTAGTTTCAAGATGAAAGAGATTTGGGGACTCAAGGATAGCTAATCAACATTTCTACCTGAATACAAGGCCCATGTGATTCATTTTGTCATATAGATGGGCATTGAAAGGGGAAGGATCTAACATGTCCTTGAAGCTCAAAGACAAGGTCAGACTGCCAGGATCTGGGTGAGGAAGTGCAGCTATAGGCAGCAAGATGCTATGATTGACCATGCAGGGATGGAAGTGGCAGCTCACAATGAGATTACAAAGGCCAACTTCATGAGGAGTTAAAACAAGGTTGGAAGATTTGCCTAGCTTGTGTTAGTGGAAAAATTTCCAGATAAAAAGAAACTTCATTGTGAAAGACAGTTCTGAGATTAAAAGTTGCCAGGCTGATAAAGGAAAAGAACATAAGTAAACCCTTGGGAGTTTAGAATCACCTTGGATGGGTTCTGGGAGAATTAAATATCTACTTAATGAACAATGTAAAATGTAACTCAGTCATGCTAAGTAAAAGGGGGATGTCTATTATGTGGTTTAAAGGATAAGTTTCCTACAAAGACCATGTTTAGTCATAGTGTTTTTAGTCTTTAGTTACAGTAGAAGTCTTAACATGTGAAATCTTCTCATGTTACCCTTTCAGCTATGAACTGGAAGTTTGGATTTCTTTTTAAAAGTTATTGGTCTCTACAGAGATTGTAACACTGCTGGTATCCTGGGCATAGCTACTGAGAATTCAGCAGTGACTATAGTCTGCTCACTGATACCCAGGGCCAGTGCCCTGATTTTATTGGGGTGCAGGAACAGATAGAGACAAGAAAAAGGAGAAAGATGGCAACAGATAAAAACAGAAGGAACAAGAGGCATACTGAATAGATAGGAGACAGTGGCAAATAGAGACAGAAAGATGAAGAGAAATGGATGAAATAGGGAAGACAATGACAGGTAGATTAGGAGAGAGAACTGAACAGATGGGGTAGTGAAACATGGGGGAGAATTTTCTCCCTATTGGGGGGGTTGGACGGGAGCGGGGGGCACACAGCTGATCACCGCCCGTGATTGGCTGCATGCTACCATTTTACGTGGGTGGGCCAATTTTGTGCATGTGTGTGAAAGAGTGCAGAAATCTCCCTGAGGCACAGAGCTACATCAGGGAGACTAGTTTGATATTTGAAAATTTTAAAAAAGGTGAAAAAAAAATTTTAAGACATGTCCCCTCATGAGACAGTGTCACATGAGCTGGTACATGTCTATGAATTTTATTAAAAATTTTTAACTAAACTTTAAAAGCCTTCATGAAATCTCATCCCGCCCGTGGATAAGGTTTCATGATTAACGTGAAAGCCGCCTGGGCTCTTCACCTGCCCAACAACCTTAAGGTTGGATGGGCAGCTCAGTTAATTATCTTAATTGGTGTTTAAATGGCCTTAACAGGCCTTCAACAGTTCGGCGAGCGCGCAGACAAGACGCACGCCTGATGTCACCGCATGTAACTTTACATGTCAGTGAGTGGGGCCCACCCCTACATGCTGACCTGAAGATTCTGGCCATGATTAAAATGGTGAAAGGCAAGAGAGAATATTAGAATATGTTAAAGAGGATGAGAGAGGCAAAAATAACATATGGGAAGAATAAATGAGAAGTGAAAGGCGAAATGGGAAGAGATGATGAGACGCAGAACAGGGCAAGAGAGAGAGAAAAAATAATTGTATTCCTATTGCACCTTATCTGTCAGGAGCGACAGGGAGTGCATCACATACCATGATGTGCAGTGACTAAGGGAAGAAGGTTGGCCAGGTCAGGGATTGAAGAAGGGAGAGAGGGAGAGGGACACATCCACCATTCACTAACCTGCTCAATATCCTAGAAATCCTTCATTAAGAGCACTGGATGGACCCCACCAACACACGGACCATAACAATTCAAGAAGAAAAATCACTATCATCTTTTCAGGGTGGCCAGAGATGGACAATAAATGTTGGCCTTGCCAGCAACACCCACATCCCAAGAACATGTAAACATGGAGAAAGAAACTAAGAGGAACAAGTGAAATTGAGATCAAGTGAGAGGAGGGAGAAGCATTGTGTGAAAGAGATAAACTATAATGATGGAAGAGGGAGAGAAACCTAGGAGAGAGGGAGAGAAATGTTTTGTGACTAGTTCCCCTTCTGAAGCTTAATTCAGCCCTGATGTGGGGGCATAGTGTAAGCTGACCCCCTGTCAGTTCCACTCCTATCCTATGCCTGAATTTCTCACACTGTTTATTTTGTAGAGTACACAAAAGTCCCACATGTCATTGTTAACCTTCACCATATAGTAACTGGGATGCCCAAGGGAGGGCTTTGTTTTAAGTCAATTAACCCCTGTTTTCAGTCCTTAGAAGAGCAACAATCAAAAAAGGGCGAATGGAGATGATTCACACAGAATCGAGTGATGATCACTACACTGAAATATCTTCTGTGGGTGAGTCTTGGCCCTCCCCAGGTGGGACCCTCATCATTCCAAGTCTTTGAATGTGTCACCACCTCTCAAATGTGCAGCTTTCCCAGGACTCCATGTTTAAATCCCTCCAATCAGATTTTTGCCCTGCCGCATAACCAAAATGGCTCTTTTCAAAGTCACAAATGACATCCTCAGTGACTGTGACAAAGGTAAACTTTCCCTCTTCATCCTTCTTGTCCTGTCTGCAGCGTACAGCACAGTTTTACCACACCATCCTCCTCCAACATCTCTCCACTCTTGTCCAGCTGGGTGGGACTGCTCTCTCCTGGTTCCATTCCTATCGATCTCATCATAGTCAGAGAATCACTTTCAATGGCTCCTCTTCCTAACCCTGCACCGTTCCCTCTGGTGTCCCCTACGGGCCTATCCTTGGCCCCTCCTATTTCTCATCTACATGCTGCCCCTTGGCCATATCATCCAAAGGCAGTGTTAGTTTTCACATGTAGATTGAAGACCCCCCCCAGCTCTACCTCACCACCACCTCTCTCAACCCCTCCACTGTTGTTAAATTATCAGACTGCTTATCCCACATCCCGTACTGGATGAACAGGAATTTCCTCCGGTTGAACATCGTCTTCGACCCTCACCATGACCTTCATTCCCAAGACTCTGGTTCCACCCACAGTGTCCTATTTGACTCTGGGCTGATTTTCTGGCTCCGTATCCTTTCCATCGCAATCACTGCCTATTTCCACCCCCATAATAGAATTCACCTCTGCCCCTGGCTCAGCTGACCTGCTGCTGAAACCTTCATCCTTGTCTTTGATGCCTTGAGACTTGATTAGTCCTGTGCTCTCCTGGACAACTTCTCAATCTTCACCTTTTCTTCAACTTAAGCTCATTCAAAACTCTGCTGTCCATACCTTAACTTGCACTGAGTCCCAATCACCCATCACCCACTATGCTCGCTGACCTCCATAGGCTCCCAGGCTGGCAATGCCTTCATTTTAAAATTCTCATCCTGGTGTCCAAATCGCTTCGTAGCCTCCCTATCCCTGTAAGCTCATCCATCCTTACAACCTTCTGAGATCTCTGCATTCTACCAACTGTGGCGACTTGCACATCTCCCATTCCTTCGTGGTAATCTCTAGGATTTCCTCCCCAAACCTCTCTGTCTCTCTTCCTCTCTCTCTTTCCTCCTTTGAGACATTCCTTAAAATCTGCCTCTTTGACCCAACCTTTGGTCACTTCTCTAAATGTCTCCTTATGTGGCTCTGTGTCAATTTTTTATAAAATACTCTCCTTTGGAACGTCTGGTAATGTTTTGCTACATTAAAGGTGCTATATTAAAGTTGTTGTTGTATTGTTATTGTTGATGATGGTGGGTGTGTCATCAGATCTTGCCATCATGCTGAATACCAAGGACCCCTGCTTCCAATGAACTGAAGCCTGACTTTATCGGAACAATACCTGGTGATGCTGTGCACCTGGCAATTGAACAGGAGCCCTTATTCCTGTGATAAGAACATGGGAACAGCCCATTGAGCCTGTGTACCTGCTTCGCTTCCATAATAACCTTGCCAACAAAAATCTATCGATCTCAAGTCTGAATTTTTCAATAGACTCCCAGCCTCAACAGCTTTTTGGGAGAGAGTTCCAGATTTCCACCACACTTTGTTGAGGAGATGCTTCCTGACATCACCTCTGAATTGTTGAGTTCTAATTTGAAGTTTGATGCCCTTTATTCTGGACGTCCTATGAGAGGTTATAGTTTTTCCTATCTATCTATCAAATCCCAATGATGATCTTAAACAGATCACCCTTTAACCTTCCATAGTCAAGGTATACAAGGCTAGTCCATGCATCCTACCCATGTAGTGGAAGCTTATTAGCCAGGTATCATTCTGGCGACGAGCGCTGGAGTGCTGTCAGGATGCTAGTCGACCCTGGCAATTAGGCAATAAGTTCTGGTGATGTTTATCATAGAATCATAGAATGGTTACAGCACTGAAGAAGGCCTTTCAGCCTGTCATTTGCCCTTGAATCAAATCTTTTCTCTTCTGATAATTATCCAATTCTCCTTTAAAGGCCATGATTGAGCCTGCCTTTTGGTGATGAGTACACTCTGTCTGCCTTTACCTGATGTGGTCTCCCTCTTGCCTTGTCCAGGTTCCCCATTAGCAAGGGCCAGCATCAAGAGCACCAAGCTGCTGGAGGGTTCATCCTATTTCCGCCGCAAGGAACGCATGTTGCGTATCTCCATCCGTCACATGGTCAAGTCCCACGCCTTCTATTGGATTGTCCTGGGCCTAGTGGCCCTCAACACGGTGTGTGTCGCTATCGTCCACTACGACCAGCCTTTGTGGCTCACCACCTTCCTCTGTAAGTATGAAACTTCTGTCCCAGGCCTTGGTGTCCCCAGGGGGCTGGGCAACCTTAACACTGGCTGTGATGGCAAGTCCTTCCATCTCCATGGGGTGTTCGATGACTGTTTCAGACTGAAATATGAAAGTGCCAAATTGGTGGGCAGCAAAAGGCCAACCACACCTTAATCCCATCTATCCCATATCCCTTCATGCCATCCCTGAACAAAAACCAGTCAATGCAACAAAAGCAAAATACTGCAGATGGCAGAGATCTGAAATAAAAGTAGAAAATGCTAGAAAAACTCAGCAGCTCCTGGCAGCATCTGTGCAGAGAGTTAACGTTTCGAGTCCAATATGACTCTTCTTCAGAACTTGGTTTCCACAATCTTAAGACACCCCAAAACATTTTACAGCCAAGTTAGTACTTTGAAACGTGACCATTAAATTATTGAAGGAGTGACTAAAGTAGTGGACAGGGAAATATCTGGATGCAGTTTATATGGACTTCCAAAAAGCATTTGATAAAGTCTCTCATAGGAGACTGTCAGCTGAAATTGAAACTCATGGAATTGAAGCAAATGTTTGAGTTAGTTACGAAAGTGGCTGAGTGACAGGAGATAGTGACTAGGGATAGTGGACAGGTTTTGAATTAGCAGGATGTGACCAGTGGTATCCTGCAAGAATCAGTGTTGGGACCCCAATTATTCATCATATTTATTCATGCCCCGAAGGGCAGTTCAGGATGGGCAATAAATGCTGGCCTTGCCAGCGACACCCACATCTCATGAAATAAAAAAATGCTGGGATAGAAAGGCAAATGTCAGAGTTTCCCCATGAGAAAAAGATAGGTGGCACTATAAGCAGAGTAGATGAAAGATAGATTACGTGAATGAGAAAATCCGTGGCAAATGGATTTCAGCATAATCAAGTGTGAGGTCATTCACTCCTGATATGATAAGGATAGATTGGGGTACTTTCTAAATAGTGAAAAGCTAGAAGCTGTGGGGGTTAAAAGAGATTGAAGAGTCCGTGTACATAGATTGTTAAAATGTCCTGAACAGATTCAGAAAATAATGAAAAGACTAATGGGATTCCAGCCTTTATATCTAGAGGACTAGAATAGAAGGAGCTAGAATCATACTTCAGCTACACAAAGTCCTGGTTAGATCACACCTGGAGTTATTGGGAGAAATTCTGGGCACCGCACCTTAGGAAGGATAAATTGCCTTGGAGAGAGTACCAGAATGATACCTGGACTCCCAGCATTAAATTACGAGGAGAGATTAAACAAACTAGGAATTGTGAAGACTAAGGGGAGATTTGGTTGAAGTTCAAGATATTAAGGAGAACTGATTGGGTGGATAGAAGTAAACAATATTCATTGCTTAGGGGTCTAGGAACAGGGTACATGACTAAAGTATTAGGCTCATGCATTTCAGGATTGAATTCAGGGACAATTTCCAAATGTACAGCACTCCCTCAGTACATCACTGGAGTATCGGTCTGGATTTTGTGCTCAATTTCCACTCCAGACACTTGAACACAGAATTCAGGTTGACATTCTCAGTACTGTACTGAGGGAGTGCTGGACTATCAGTGGTGTAGTCAGTTGGATGAAACATTAAACTGGTCTGCCCTCTCAAGTGGACTTAAAAGATCCCATAGAGCATGTTGAAGAGGAGCACAACTTGCTGCACTGTCCTGACTTAAAACTACATCTCAATCGACATTACTAAAAACAGATTATCTGGTCTCTTCCCTCTTTGCTCTTTGTGGGATCTTGCTGTGCACAAATTGACTGCTACATTTTCAACATTACAGTAGCAGCTACACTTCAAAAGTACATCATTGGCTGTAGAGTGCTTGGGATGTCCTGAGATCTTTGCGTCACAACATCAGGATAGAACCGGAGCCAGTTTGCACGGCCCAGCTAAGATTGCACCTCTTCTGGGCACTGGGGGAGTCACCCTTCTGAAATTGGCAGAAAGCAAGCCTCAGATGGCAAGCCATTATTCTTTTTCTATGATTGTGACCTCACCCTCCAGAGTCCAGAGAATGAAAAACTACAGCAGCCAAAACTGTTCACATCTCAACCCCACAAGGCCTGTGGCACCCTGGGGAAGAGGGCAAGAGATACTAGGGGTGGGGGAACACTAGTCTTGGCAAGGATTGGGTGAATGAGGCTGTGTGGACTGATACATACCGTGATGATCCTGGGACTGGAAGTAGCAACGAGGCAAACTTGAGCTCTGAATGGGATCATGATGTTCCTCTCATACTGTCATTTTTTTCCTAACCCATCTCTTTCCCTTTCTCAGACTATGCCGAGTTTACCTTCCTGGGCCTCTTCCTGTCTGAGATGTTTCTAAAGATGTACGGCTGTGGTCTGCGGCTTTATTTTCACTCCTCCTTCAATTGTTTTGACTGTGGGGTGAGTCCATCATTATCCATCTCGCCAAACAAACATTTCTGCTACATTCTGCCTAGTGGATGTGGGCTTCGCTAGCTGTGCCAGCATTTATTGCCCATCCCTAGTTGTCCATGAGAAGATATCAGACCCCTGTGTTATTGTGTGACTATGTCTGGTATTAGCCCCTACATTGCTATCAGATGCTTGTCGTTTTTTTAAAATATTTGTTCATGGGATTAGTGTATAGTTTGGAAGGCATTTATTGCCCATCCCTAATTGCCCTTGAGGTGGTGGTGGTGAGCTGCCTTCTTGAACCACTGCAGTCAATGTGGTGTAGGTACACCCACAGTGTTGTTAGGGAGGGAGTTAAAAGATTTTGACTCAGTGACAATGCAGGAATGGCGATATATTTCCAAGCCAGAATACCGTGTGGCTTGAGAGGGAACTTGCAGGTGGAGGTGTTCCCATTGGCCAGCCCATTGTGCCTTCTGTCTGCCATTGAATATGATCACAGCTGATCTTTGCCCTCAACTCCGTTTTCCCACCTGCTCCCCATATCCTTTTATTCACTGAAAGGCCAAAGGTCTGTCTATCTCAGCCTTAATTATATTAAACAATGGAGCATCCACAACCCTCTGGGGTAGAGAATTCCAAAGATTCACCACTCTTTGAGTGAATAAATGTTTCCTCGTCTCAGTTCTAAATGACTCCCGAGACTGTACTCCTTTGTCTAGATTCCCAGACAACCTCTCAGTCTCTACCCTAATCAAGCCCCTTCTGAATCCTGTATGTTTCAATGTGATCACCTCTCATTCTTCTAAACTCCAGAGAATATATGCCCCGTTTACTCAGCCTGTCATCGTAAGACAACCCTCTCATCCCAGGGACCAATAGCGAAGCTTCGCTGTAACACCTCCAATGCAAGTATATCCTTCCTTATATATATATATATAGAGAGAGAGACCAAAACTTCATACAGTATGGTCTCACGAAAGCCCTTCACAATTGGAGCAAGACTTCCTTGTTCTTGTACTCCAATCCCCTTGCAATAGAAGCCAATATGCCATTTACTTCCTAATTACTTGCTGTATTTGCATGTGAACTTTGTGTTCCTTGTACACGTATACCCAAGTCTCTCTGAACAAGCTCATTTAAAGTTTCACACCTTTTAAAAATATTCTGCTTTTCTACTATTGCTGCCAAACTGAATAACCTCACGTTTCCACACATTATAATCTATCAACCAGTTTTGCCCATTCATTTAACCTGTCTAAATTTCTTTGCAGTTTTCTTGTCCTCCTCACAGCTTACATTCCCACCTATGATTGTATCTTCAGCAAGCATAAGGTTATAAGAAATACATGCAGGAGTAGGCCATTTGGCCCCTCGAGCCTGCTCACCCATTCAGTATAATCATGGCTGATCTGATTACAGCCTTATCTTCGTTTTCCTGCCTACAAACCCACCCCCATCATTCTTGACTCCCTTGTAGATTAAAAAAAACTGTCCAACCCAGCCTTAAATATATTCAAAGACCCTGCCTCCACTACTCTCTGGGGGAGAGAATTCCAAAGATTAATAACCCACTTAGAGAGGAAATTCCTCTTCATCGCTGTCTTAAATGGGAGATCCCCTGATTCTTGAACCATGGCCCTTAGTCCTAGTTTCTGCACAAAGGGAAACATCCTTTCAGCATCAACCCTGTCAAGCCCCCTCAGAATCTTATGTTTCAATAAGATCACCTCTCATTCTTCTAAACTCCAATGATTATAGGACTATGTTAAATTCTGACATTTGTATCAACAGAAGCAGGCTGGACAGATGGCTTGAAATCTGCCAGATGGCCTCACTGTGAATGCTTGGCTGAGTTTCACAACATATTAATGGAATCATCCTGGCAGGGGATTGTTTACATAACTCCAAATGGGACTGCTAGCTTTGCGTGATTGACAGTTGTATGAGCTTGTAATAACTCTCTTCTTCATTGAAGTAATTTTTTAATGTCTGCATGTTTATTTGGACAAGATTAAGAGGTGTTAATGGATTAAACATTTCTTCAATGGGATTTTCACTGGCTGTATTTGATAACAGTTTTATGAGATTATAAGTGGAGCAATTTTTCATAGGGAATGTTGAAGGCCTTTTTTATTATTTTATAAGCTCTTCAAAGAGTTGTTTGTGTTATTATGCGGCTAATGAGTTTTCTACCTTGTGGACACTGGATGAGTGAGCATAGAGGAGGCACAGGGGGTCAGTGCTGGATTTGGCAGTGAGGGGGTGCGGTGGTGAGAAGTGAGGGCCCATCATGAATAGAACTGGGCCAGTGCCCCAGTAAACCTTCTGGCCTCACCTTCTGCTGCCTCTGTTGCCCTGGCACCACCAACTCCAACCCACACCTGAGTCCCAGAGACCAGGATTCTGGAACAAATGATGAAAATCCAGCCCAAGATCATGGTCCCTGTAGTACTGTGTGGTTATCTCTGATATCAAATTCCTTGTCATACTGTGTAACTATGTCTGGTATCCGAGCCTGGCAAAACTGTATGACACCTGCTGGTACCAGATCCATGCAGTAATGTGTGACTGTCCAGTATCAGACACCTGTAGCACTGTGTGACTGTTTCTGTTCTCAGATCCCTGTTATGCTATGTGACAGGTATCAGACCCCTGAATTACAGTGTTATAGTGCCTGGAATCAGAACTATTTAGTAATTGTGACTGTGTTTGGTATCAGAAACCTTTAATACTGAGTGACTATCTCTGGTTGTCAGCCACCTATAATAGCATATGATTGTGTTTGATATTAGGCACCTGAGGTATTGTGTGACTGTGCCTAGCATTTGATCCCTGTAATACTGTCCGCACTGTCTCTGGTTTCTAAACTCTGGACTGACTATACTATAGTTCATGGCCATCTTTTACTTTGACTGTGTCTATCACAGATCCCTGTATGACTGTGACTGATACCAGATCCATCCAATAATGTCGACTGCCTGGTGTCAGATAATTATAACACTGTGCAGCTGTCTATTAGCACCAGAACTCTGTAGTAATGTGAGTACGTCTGGTATCGTGCACTCAGGGTCATTACATACGAACATACAAAGTAGGAGCAGAAGTAGGCCATTCAGCCCCTCAAGCCTGCTGTGCCATTTAATAAGATCATGGCTGATCTGTTTGTGTTTCTAATTCCACATTCGCATCTAACCCCGATAACATTAGATTCTTGATAGGCAAGGGAATCAAACTTATTTCACCTTAAAAATATTCAATGACCCTGCCTCCACCACCTTCTGAGGCAGAGAATTCCAAAGTGGCACAATCCCCAGAGAGAAAAAAAACCCTGTTCAACTCTGTCCTAAAAGAGCGACCCCTAATTTTAAAACCGTGTTCTGGACTCACCCACAACAGGAAACATCCTTTCCATGTCCACCTTGTCAATACCGTTCAGGATTTTGTATACTTCAATCGAGTCACCCCTCACTCTTCTAAACTCCAGTGCAAAGAAGCCCAGTCTGTCCAACCTTTCCTCATAAGACAACCCACTTATTCCAGGTATCAAACTAGTAAACCTCCTCTGAACTGCCTCCAATGCATTTACATCCTTCTTTAAATAAGGAGATCAAAACTGCAGACAGTATTCAAAGTGTGGTCTCAACAATGCCCTGTTTGACTGAAGCATAACACCCTTACTTTTATATTCAATTCCTCTTGTAATAAAGGATAGCATTCCATTAGCCTTCTTACTTACTGCACCTGCATATTAACTTTTTGTGATTCATGCACTAGAACACCTAGATCCCTCTGCACCTCGGAATTCTGCGGTTATTCTCCATTTAAGTAATACTCTGCTTTTTCATTCTTCCTGCCAAAGTGAACAACTTCACATTTTCCAACATTAAGCTCCATCATTATGGCACAGAAAGAGGCTATTTGGCCCATGCTGGCTCTCTGTAGACCAATCCAGTCGGTTCCATTCTCCTACTCTATCCCTATCCCCCCCGCAGGTTTTTCTCCCAAGTGCCCATCCAATTTCCTTTTGAAATCATTTGTTATTTCTGTTTCCACCATCCTCGTTGGCAGTGAGTTCCAGGTCATCATCTCTCGTTGTGTAGAATAATCCTTCCTCTGCATCTCTTGACCAAAACCTTAAATCTGTGTCCCCGAGTCATAGAAAGATAGAAACCTATAAAATAGGGACAGGAGTAGGTCACTTGGCCCTTCAAGCCTGTCCCCTGTTCAATATGATCATGGCTGATCATCCATCTCAACCCCACACTCCCGCGCTCTCCTCATACCCCTTGATGCCTTTAGGGTTCAGATATTGATCTATCACCACCTTAAATATATTCAGTGACTTGGCCACCACAGCCTCTGTGGTAGAGAATTCCAAAGGTTCACCACCCTCTGAGTGAAGAAGTTTGCAGCCTTGTAGAATTTTATATGTTTCAATGAGATCCCCTCTCATTCTTCTAAACTCCAGTGAGTAGATGCCTAATCGGCCGAATCTCCTCACACGACAATCCTGTCATCCCAGGAATCAGTCTGGTGAACCTTCACTGCAGTCTCTCCTTTCTCAGGCAAGGAGACCAAAACTGCACATGATACTCCAGGTGTGGTCTTGCCAAGGTACAGCTGCAGTAAGACATCCTTGCTCCTGTACTCAAGTCCTCTCGCAAGGAAGGCCAACACACTATTTGCCTTTTTACCTGCTTGCTGAACCTGCATGCTTGCTTTCAGTGATTGGTGCACGAGGACACCCAGGTCCCTTTGTACATCAATATTTTCCAATCTATCACCATTTAAATAAAACTCTGTTATTCTGTTTTCCCTACCAAAGCGGATAACTTCACAATTATCCACATTATACTGCATCTGCCATGTATTTGCCCACACACTCAACCTGCCTAAATTGCCTTGAAGCCTCCTAACATCCTCTTCATCACTCATATTCCCACCCAAGTTTTGTGTTGTCAGCAAACTTGTAAATATTACATTTGGTTCCCTCATCCAATCATTGATATATCTAGTGAATAGCTGGGGCCCAAGCACTGATCTCTGTGGTACCCCACTAGTCACCACCTGCCACTCTGAGAAGGACCCATTTATTCCTACTCTCTGTTTCCTGTCTGCTAACCAATTCTCAATCCATGCCAATATATTAACTTCAATCCTATATGCTTTAATGATGACAACCAATGCATCCACTATTTCCATGGCCACCTCCTTTAGTACCCTGGGATGTAGATTATCAGGCCCTGGGGATTGATCAGCTTTCAGTCCCATTTTCTCCAGCACTGATTTTTTAGTAACACTAATTTCCTTCAATTCCTCCTTCTCACTAGACCCTTGGTTCCCTAGTATTTCTGGGAAGTTATTTGTGTCTTCCTCTGTCAAGACAGAACTCAAGTAGTTGTTTAATTGCTCTGCCATTTCCTTGTCCTCCATTATAAATTCTCCCGTTTCAGACTGTAAGGGACCTACATTTGTCTTCACTAATCTTTCTCTTTTTACATATTTATAGAAGCTTTTACAGTCCTCTTTTATTTTCCTTGCAAGTTTACTCTCATACTCTATTTTTCCCCTCTTAATCAATGTCTTGGTCTTCCTTTGCTGAATTCTAAACAGCTCCCAATCCTCAGGCTTGCTACTTTTTCTAGCAACTTTATATGACTCCTCTTTGGATTTAATACTATCCTTAATTTATTTTGTTAGCCATGGTTGGGCTGTTTTTCCTGTTGTGTTTTTGCACCAGAGAGGAATATATAACTGTTGCAATGCATACATTCTTTCCTTAAATATTAGCCATTGTCTATCCACCACCTTTTAATGAAGTTCCCCAATCTATCTTAGCTAACTCATGCCTCATATCTTCGTTGCTTCCTTTAAGATTAAGGACTCTAGTTTCAGATTGGACTACTTCACTTTCCATCCTTATGAAGAATTCTATCATGTTATAGTTACTGTTCCCTAAAGGACCCTGCAAAACAAGATTAGTAATTAAACCCTTCTCATTGCACAATACCAAAACTAGGATCACCTGTTTCCTGAACAAAAACAGAGGAACAGCACCTCATCTTCCGACTAGGCACTTTACAGCCTTCCGGACTGAATATTGAGTTCAACAATTTTAGATCATGAGCTCTCTCCTCCATCTCCACCCCCTTTCCGATTTTCCCCCTCCTTTTTGTTTTTTCCAATAATTTATATAGATTTTTCTCTTCCCACCTATTTCCATTATTTTTAAATGTATTTCCATCCATTGTTTTATCTCTACCTTTTAGCCTTTATCGATAAAGGAATCGATTCCTTCACCCCACCCCAACCCCACTAGGGCTATCTGTACCTTGCTCATCCTGCTTTCTACCCTTAATTAGCACATTCCTTTAGATAATATCACCACCTTCAACACTTCTTTGTCCTTTTGTCTGTGACATCTTTTGGTTATCTCCACCTATCACTGGCCCTCTATCCAGCTCTACTTGTCCCAACCCCACCTCCTTAAACCACTTATATTTCACCCCTTTTCTATTTTTCCTTAGTTCTTTTGAAGAGTCATACAGACTCAAAACGTTAACTGTGTTCCTCTCCACAGATGCTGCCAGAACTGCTGAGTTTTTCAGGGTAATTTTGTTTTTGTTTTGGATTTCCAGCATCCACAGTTTTTTGCTTTTATCACCTGTTTCCTAGTCGGTTCCTTGATGTACTGGTCTAAAAAAAATCATCTCATTCACACCCCAGGATTTCATCTGCCACAGTATTATTTCTAATTTGGTTTGCCCAGTCTATAGGTAGACTAAAGTCACCCATGATGACGGTAGCACCCTTGTTACATTTATCTTTAATTTCCTGTTTAATGCTGTCCCCTACCTTAACACTACTGTTTGGAGGCCTGTAGACAACTCCCACTAATGTTTTCTGCCCCTTGTTGCTTCATAGCTCCACGCAGACTGATTCTACCTCTAGATTTTCTGAGCCAATGTCCTCTCACTATCACACTGATTTCATCCTGAACTAACAATGCCAGGCCACCTCCTTTTCCTTTTTTCCTTTCGAGTACCCTTGGATATTCAGTTCCCAGCCTTGGTCACCCTGCAGCCATGTATCCCTAATCGCAATCACATTGTACACATTTACATCTATTTGTACTGCTAATTTGTCTACCTTATTGCAGATGCTCCATGTATTCAGATTCCATGCCTTTAGACTTGTCTTTTTAGCATTTTTGCACATTTTTACTATGGCCCTATTTGCTGCTAGCCTTTGTTTCCTCTGCCTTTCACTTCTGCTTTCTACTTTTCTGTCTTTCATCCCTATCTTTGTTTCCCATTCTTGTGTCTCCCCACTCAGATTCCTTCCCCCCTGTTCTCTAGTTTAAACCCTCCCCCACAGTACTAGTGAATACCCCTGCGAGGATATTGGCCCTGGTCCTGCTGGGGTGCAACCTGTCCAGCTTGTACAGGTCCCATCTTCCCCAGAATTGACCCCAATGCCTCAGGAATCTAAATCCCTCCCTCCTACACCACCTCTCCAGCCACGTATTCTTCCAGCCTATTCTCCTATTCCTGACCTTGTTAACAAGTGGAACTGGGACTAATCCTGCGATTACTACCTTTGAGATCCTGCTTTTTAATTTATTTCCTTGCTCCCTATATTCTCCTTTCAGGACCTCGTCCCTCTTTTTACTTAAGTTGCTGGTACCTATATAGAACACAGCCTCTGGCTGTTCACCCTCCCCCTTCAGAATGTCCTGCAGCCACTTAGTGACATCCTTGACCCTGGCACCAGGGTCCATCTGTTCCCTTTATGATTGAGCCCCCAATCACTATTGTTTTCTGTTATAAAATTGATTTTCCAGGCAACTTTTCTTGGTGGAAACATTGAACTTTATTTACAAGACAGCAGCTGCAGCTACATGTGTGCATCAAACTCAAATTAAAGAGGAACTCCTTCCTGGAGGTTCCCCGCACTACAACCTGATTGGTTTATGCAGATCATGTGATCTTACAACACAGGATTATTCTTAAAGTTACAGTCCCATGTTTATTAAAATAATAATTACTACATTCCTCCCCTTTAACTTTTCTGTACATTTTGTATTTAGAAGGATATTTATCTCATGACATTACAGTATTTATACAGGTCATGAAATTACAAGTTCAGTCTTTCAGGTGATTTCCTGATTGTGGAATATCATAGCTCTACGACTTCTGAATCTTTGGCAGGAACCACAATCTCTGGAATTGCATTAACATCAATAGGTACAGGCAGTTCAATGTCATCCACTCTGATGTCTATCCTTGACATAACTTCAACAGGAACCACAGGTTCAACAATGGCTACAGGTGGATCATCATTTTGTTGGGGTACCTCCCTTTTTCTTAAATGATCTACATGCTTATGGGTGATCAGACCCTCTACTTCCATGTGGTATGACAATGGTCCGGTCATACAGCTTACTTTACCATGTAACCACTTCAGTCCTCCACCGAAATTCCTTTCATATACTGCTTCACCAAAAGTAAATTGTCTCTCACAACTGTGCAAATCATGAGTCACTTTTTGTTTCCCTTGACTTTTCTCCACCTTCCCCTCCAAACTGGGAAGTATTAGGCTCAGTCTTGCTCGAAGACGGCACCTCATCATCACTAACTCTGCAGGTGTTGTTCCTGTGGTAGTGTGGGGGGTGGGGAGTTGTTCTGTAGTGAAATAGGAAACAAACAAGTCTGGTTTCCAATGACTCAATTGTTGATTTTTTCACTCCCACCTTAAAAATTTGTCTTGCTCTTCCTGTCACTCCATTAGATGACAGATGGTATGATGCAGTCTTCAGGTGGTTGATACCATTTAGACTGACAAATCTTTGAAATTCAGTGCTTGTAAACATAGTACCATTATCTGAGATGATTACTTCTGGCAATCCATGGATAGAAAAGCTTAGCGCAGCTTTTCTATCATAACGCCTGATGTTGGCAACCTAACCTCATAAACATCTAACCACTTGGAATGAGCACCTATAATCAGTAAAAGCATGGTTCCAAGAAAATGATCAACGTAATCTATCTGCAATCTCACCCAGGGTCTATCAGGCCACTCCCATTGGGTATAATGGGGCTGCCACTGGCAACTTCTATAGCCTGGCTTTGCAGACCTTTAATCACCTTCTCAATATCGCCATCCATTCATGGCCACCAAAGGTGCAATCATCTTCATGTGTGAGATTCCTGGATGGGCATTGCGTAACACTACTATGAGTGGTTCCCTTCCTTGTGAGGGAACCACTACTCGCACACCCCACAATAGAATGCCATCTGGACTGCTCATTTCGTGTCTTTGGTTGAAAAATGGCTTCAATTCATCAGAGGCTGGTTCCTGGGGTCATCCATTTAATACTTGGTCTCTCGCTCAAGACAGGACTAGATCACAATTCATCCAGTTTATTTTCAGCCTGGTGAGGAATCTAGGAAATGCATCGCTATTATGATCTTTTGGGGAATTGAGAGATGTTCATTGCCCTCTTGCAAAGGAAGGTGACTTAGGACAATGGCATTGGCTATGTGAATCCTGGTCTGTGCACAAAAGTATATTCATATGCCACTAAAATTAGGGCTCACCTTTGAATTTGTGCAAAAGCTATGGGAGGATAGCCTTTTCATCGGTAAACAGACACAGGAGTGGTTTGTGGTCTGATACCATCGTGAAATGTCGCCCATGCACGTATTGGAATTTTTTTGCACCAAAAATAATCGACAGGCCTCCCTTTTCTATTTATGAATATCCTGTTTTCAGCTGTGGTAAGTGTCCTGTATACGTAGCCTATCGGCATCTCTGCACTGTCATCTGTCTTGTAAGATTGTACCACTCCCACTCCATAAGGGGACACACCGCAGGTTAGCACCAATTTCTTTGTCGGGTAGTAGTGCGCTAACAAATTTGAGTAGTGCAAGAGTTGATTGACTTTGATGAAGGCTTCTTTTTGGGATGACTTCCAAACCCAATGCTGGCTTACCTTTAGCAGTGAATGTAGAGGGGCTAGAACCGTTGATAAACTAGCCAAGTGTCCTTTTCCGAGAATCCAGTTATCAAGTACGTCGTCCAGGTAGACCACAATTGAGGTAGTCCCCATTGTAAGCCCTCCATCGTCCCCTGAAAAATGGCACAGGCTGAGTAAACATTGGAGGGCAGGTGTGTGTATTGATGTAACCCTTTATGGGTGTTTATTATCATAAATTCTCTGGAGGCATCATCCAGCTCCAGTTGCTGATATATGTGACTCATATCTAGTTTTGTATACATTGTCCCTCCTGCTAGCTTGGCATAGAGGTCTTCAATATTGGGAATAGGGTACCTGTGCAGTTTGGCTGCTCTGTTGACCGATAGGTTATAGTCCCCACAGATCCGGATGGTCTGGTCTGGTTTAAGGACAAGGATTATGGGTGCTGCTCACTCTGAGAACTGAACCGCTTTTGTGACACCCAACCTCTCCAGCTGGTTCAACTCAGCATCAACCTTCTCTCTCAGGGCCGATGGTACTGGTCTCACTTTCAAGAAGTGAGGGGTTGCCTCTGAGTCCATGTAAATGTCGGCCTGGTAGGCCTTTGATTTTTCCCCAGTTCATCCCGGAAGACAGTGTCATTTTTTTTTTAGCAGCTCTGGTAGTCCTCCTACTCGCAACTGTAAGATTTCGGGCCAGTTTAATTTAATCTCTTTCAGCCAATCATGACCTAGAAGGCATAGTCCTTCACCTTCTACCACCATCACCAGTATTTGTGGTGTTTGGTGATTATAATAAGCAGGTATGCAGTTAATACTCTTTTCTTGGATTTCTTCTCCTGTATACATTTTCAACTTGGCAGAAGTCTGTTTCCAAATTTAATTGTTGTAAATCATTATTTGAATATCTGAAAGTGTGCTCTCCTACTACAGTGGTAGAAGCACCAGTGTCTACTTCCATTTTGAAGGGTTTCCCATTCACCTGTAAAGTGACAGTGACTCTGATTGGCTCTGTCTTCCCACTTTCATGTTGATTAAGGAATAAATATCAGAATTGTTTGCTTCTGGTTCTTCAACACTATAGACTTCATCGGACTTTGTTTGTTGCCTGGAAGCCTGTTTAAATTTCGCTTTGTAATGTTTCAATATATGCCCTCTTTTGTGACAAAAAAAACACTCCACCTTTTTAAATCGTCAATCATTAGAAGTACGATTGTTTCCATATAGATAACAATTAGTTTTCGAATTTGCTGCTGAGTTGTTTCCTCTAAATTTTTGGGTAGTGGGGGCTGTTTCCCACTTCGCGGTGGAGTCCCAGCTTTTCATGCCACTTTCAGCTGACCGTTCTTGCTCAACTAGGGAAAGGGTGCCATTTTGTGCACCTTGAGTTGCTTGTGAATCCCTTACAATGCTTTCCATCACAAGTGCTATTCCTAATGCTTTCTTAAAACCAAGATCCACTTCAGCCAGCAGTCTTCGCTGAATAGCATCATCTTGCATGCCATAGAGCAAATGGACTCTGAGTATATCATTCAGGGTTTCAGTGACATCACAATATTCCATTAGTTGCTTTAATTTCACCATTTAGGTAGCAATGGTGTCCTCTGGACTCTATTCCATGAATTGAACCTGAACCTCTGCATTGTGACTGAGGGCTTGGGTTGAAAATGTCCCTTCACGAGGTCTACTAATTCACTGAAGGTCTTAGAATCAGGGGTGCTGGGGGCAGTCCTATAGGTCTTGCTCCCATAAATGCTTAGGAGAATCGCTCTCCTCTTTTCTTCCCGTGATTTTGTTAGTTTGAAAGTAGAGCTCAAGACATTCTATATGTTGAGACCAGTCATCTGTGGCTGGGTCAAAGGGATTGATTCTGCCCAACTGTGGTATCTCAGATGAGTATATCCTTCTTTCTTCTTAATTATATTAGATTCTCACAGTCCATTGGCAAGGGACTGCAACAGATCTGATTTATCCTTGTCACCAGTTTGTTATAGAGTTGATTTTCCAGGCAACCTTTCATAGTGGAAACACAGAATTTTGTTTACAGGACAGCAGCAGCAGCTACATGTGTGTACCAGACTCTATAACTAAAGAAGGACTCCCTCCTGGATGCTCCCCATGCTACAAATTGATTGGTTTACACAGATCATGTGATCTTACAACACTGGATTATTCTTAAAGCTACAGTCCCATGTTTATCAAAACTATAATTACTACACTCTCCCACTAGCCCCCGTCCCCCCTCTCCCCCACCCTTTGTAGTTGAGCCACTTGTGGTGCCACGGACATGGCTCTTGTTGCATTCCCCTGTGAAACCATCTCTCCCAGCAGTATCCAAAATGGAAAATCTGTTGGAGAAAGACATGGACCAGGGGACTCCTACACTCTCTGCCTAGTGCTTTTATTTTCTGTCCATCCATTCTCTTTCTGCCTGTGCGCTGTTTATCTAGGGTGTGACCACCTCACTATATGTGCTATCCATGAAGATCTCATCCTTGCAGATACCCCACAGTGACTCCAGGTTGAGCTCCAGCTCCGAAACATGGATTTCAAGTAGCTGCAACTGGAGAAACTCCCTGCACCCAGTTGCTTTGCACACTGGAATGTCACACATGAGGAGCATTCCACTTGGCCAGGCTGCCCTGCCGTGACTTACCCTTAACTCACTCCCTTTACTTTTATCTCCTCTAGTTTAGGGAATATTAAGGACCAAAGAGATATTTACTAGGTCCTACTTACCAAGGCTGCCACTCTTCTTCCTGAGAAAAGGTAAAAAATGAAAGAATCACCTCCTTCCCTCTTCACCGAAATCCATCTCTCACCAAACTCCAACTGAAGTACTCTAATGCAGCCCAAAGCAGCACTCCAGTGCAGACAGTCCTTATACCATCAGCAAATGTGAACAGTTTCTCCTTGTTTTAAAACATTAGGTGCAGGTACAGCAAGCAATTAGGAAGACAAATGGCATGTTGGCCTTTATTACAAAGGGTTTGGGGTATAAAAATAAAGAAGTATTGCTGCAATTGTACAGGGTTTTGATGAGACTACATCTGGAATACTGGGTGCAGTTTTGGTCTCCATATTTAAGACAGAATATATTTGCACTGGAGGCAGTACAGAGAAGATTAATTAGATTGGTCCCTGGGAAGGGAGGGTTGTCCTATGATGAGAGGCTGAGTAAATTGGGCTTATATTCTCGAGAGTTTAGGAGAATTAGAGGTGATCTCATTGAAACCTACAAAATTCCGAGGAGGCTTGATAGGATGGACACAGAGATTGTTTCCATTGGTTGGGGAATCTAAAATACGGGGTCGCAGTCTCAGGATAAGGAGCCGATCATTTAGGACTGAGATGAGGGGAAATTACTTCACTCAGAGGGTTGTGAATCTTTGGAATTCTCCACCCCAGGGAGCTGTGGATGCTCAATTGCTGAATACATTTAAGGCTGGGAAGAGACAGATTTTTAGTATCTCAGGGAATTAAGGGATATGGGGAGTGGGTGGGAAAATGGTGTTGAAGCCCAGGTTAGCCATGATCATACTGAATGGTGGAACAGGCTCGCTGGGCCAAATGGTCTACTCCTATTTCTTGTGTTCTTCTGTCTACCTTATCTAAACCTGTCCTAATCTTGTACCCCTCTATCAACACCCCCCCACCTCAATCTCCTTTGCTCTAAGGAAAACAACCCCAGCTTCTCCAACATAACCTTGTAACTAAAATCCCTCATCCCTGGAACCATTCTGGTAAATCTCCTCCGCACCCTCTCAAGGACCCTCACATCCTTCCTAAAGTGTGGTGACCAGAACTGGACACAATACCCTAATTGGGGCCTAACCAGAGCTTTATAAAGGTTCGGCATATCTCCCCTGCTTTTGTATCCAATACCTCTGTTTATGAAGCCCAATCCCATTTGCTTTACTAACTGCACTCTTAATATGTCCTGTTACCTTCCAAGATCTGTCCACATGCACCTCCAGATCTCTCTGTTCCTGCACACTCTTTAGCATTGTGCCATTTAGTCCGTATTGCCTCTCCCTATCCCAAAATGCATCACCTCACACTTCTTTGTGTTAACTTCCATTTGCCACGTGTCTATTTTGCCAGCCTATGTCCAGTTGCATTCAATGGATCATCCGATTTCAGAAGCCTTAATTTTGTTAAAAAACTTTTTATATGGTATTTTGCCAAACATTTTCTTCAAATCCATATAAACAGCATCCATTAAGGAGATATTTCAGAATACCCAGAAAAGATACTTTGCAGTGGGAAAGAATGATGCTATGGGGAGGATTGACCATCCGTGGTTAATTAAGGAAGTTAAAGATAGTATCAAATGGAAAGAAAAAGCGTAGAATTCCGTAAAGATGAACGGCAGGTCAAAAGATTGGACAGAATATAAAGAACAGCAAAGAATTACTAAAAGATTAATAAGGAAGGAGAAATTAGAGTACGAGAGAAAATTAGCTAGAAGCATAAAACCAGATAGCAAGGGTTTCTACAGGTATTTAAAAAGGAAAAGAGCAAGTAAGGTGAGTGTTGGTCCTCCAGAAAGTGAGAGTGGGAAACTAATACTGGAAAATGAGGAACTGGTGGATGAATTGAACAGATCCATTGGAGATGAGAAGAACGAGAGGTGATCTTACTAAAACATAGAAGATCCTGAGGGGACTTTGCAGGGTGGATGCTGAAAGGATGTTTCCCCATGTGAGAGAAACAATGGAGGGGGCACAGTTTAAAAATAAAGGGTCTCCCATTTATGATAGAGATGAGACAACATTTTTTCCTCTCAGAGGGTCATGAATCTTTGGAACTCTCTTCCCCAGAGAGCAGTGGAGGCTGGGTCAATGAATATTTTTAAGGCAGAGGTAGATAGATTTTTGACTAACAGGGGAGTCAAAGGGTATCAGAGGTAGGCAGAATGTGGAGTTGAGGTCACAATCAGATCAGCCATGATCTTATTGGGTGTCAGAGCAGGCTCAAGGGGCCGAATGGCCTATTCCTGTTCCTAATTCATATGTTAGTATACTTGTATTGCATTCCCTACATCAGCCTCTCCGTTACTTTATTAAAGAATTTAATTTGCTTCATCAAACATGATGTGACTTTTACAAATCCGTTCTGGCTCTCCTTAATTAACTCAAATCTCTCCAAGTGCCTGTTATTCTTTCTCACTTGAAGAATTCCCCTGACGTGTATCACACACACTCCTTTTTTTGTTTCATCATATTCTCTATCTCCCTCGGCAGCCAAAGATCCTTAGCTTTGGTTCCCCTTCCTTTCACATTTTTTGGAATGTACCTAGCCTGTACCTGAAACATCTCCTCCTTAAAGATCCCCCATTGCTCCATTATAGATTTTCCTGTCAGTCTTTGGTTCTATTTTACTCTGGCTTTATCCCTCCTCATCCCATTGAAATTAGCCCTTTTCCCATTTAGACCATCTTCTTTAGGTTGTTGCTCGCTCTTCTCCATTATTAATCTAAACGCTATGATATAATGATCACTCTTATCCAAATGCTCCTCCACAGACACTTGGTCCCTTGGCCTACCTCATTCCCAGCACCAGGTCCAGCAATACCTCCTTTCTAGTTGGACTGAGAACATACTGATCAAGGAAGTTCTCCTGAACACATTTCATAAATTCTTCCCCCTCCTTAACCTTTACTCTAACATTATCCCCATCGATACTTGGATAATTAAAGTCCCCCCCCCACAAATATCACCACTCTGTAGTTTTTGCCCATCCCTGTCATTTCCCTGCAGATTTGTTCCTCTATCTCTCTCACTATTTGGATTCTATAGAATACCCCCCGTCATGTGATCATCCCCTTTTTGTTTCTGAACTCTAACCAAATGGATTCTGTCTTTTCCCCCTCATGGACATCCCTTCTTTCCAACACGACAATCTGTTCCCCAATCAGTACTGTCACCTCAGCTCCCCTTTTTCCCTCCCTATCTTTTCTGAACACTTTGTATCGTTGAATATTAAGCACACAGTCCTCATCAATTTTTAGCCACATTTTCACTATTGTCACTTTTTCATATTCCCACAGGATTATTTGTGTTTGTAGCCCAGTAACCTTATTTTCTACACTTCATGCATTACTTTGTGTATGCCTCTGGTATCAGAATCCTGTAGCACTGTGCAACTGCGTCTGGCACCAGATCAATGTAGTACTGTATGACCGTATGTGATATCTGAACGGAGACGTACTGTGTGCCTTTGTCTTGTATCAGACCCCTCTAGTTCCTTCTACAGCATTTTCCAAAGCCCCGACCACTACCACCTCAAAAGACAAGGGCAGCAGATGGGAACACCACCACCTGTGAGTTCTCCTCCAAGTCACTCAACATCTTGATTTGATATGTTTTGCTGTTCCTTTACTGTCGCTGGATCAATATCCTGGAATTCCCTCCCTAACTGCACT
The DNA here is from genome assembly GCF_017639515.1 of Carcharodon carcharias. Lineage (NCBI taxonomy): Eukaryota > Metazoa > Chordata > Chondrichthyes > Lamniformes > Lamnidae > Carcharodon > Carcharodon carcharias. The sequence continues at coordinate 36,706,741 of NC_054482.1, read as the reverse complement.
GTGGGTGCATCTACATCACATGGACTGCAGCGGTTCAAGAAGGCAGCTCAGCACCACCTTCTCAAGGGCAATTAGAGATGGGCAATAAATGTTGGCCCAGCCAGTGACCCCGACATCCTGCGATTGAATATATTAAAAAAATGTCTGCACTGTCTCTGGTATCAGACTCTTGGATTGACTCTAATGTATTTCATGGTATCAGGACCTTCTATTACCATGACTGCCTTTCTCAGCCTCCTGTAGTACTATGCAACTGTTTCTGGTATCAGAACCCTGTGGTACTGTGCAACTGTCTCTGGTATCAGAACCCTGTAGTACTGTGCGACTGCAGTGTGACTGCTTCTGGTATCAGACCCCTGTGATGCAGTGTGACTGTCTCTGCTAAGAGCCAACTCTGGTGTTTTGTGACTCTCTCTGGTATCAGCTCCCTGTGTACTGTGTGGCCGTGTTTTGCATCACACTCCTGTAGTAATACATATCTCTGGTTGGTATCGGACTGGTATCAGAATGTTAATAGTATCAGACTCCTGTTTTGCTGCTATTTTGTCTAGCCCAGAATTAGAGCCCTGTAGCAATGTGCGATCGGCTTTTTGTGATGGTTCCAATCTATCCCAGTCCGTGTCACCCACTGTAGTGCAGTTCATATCCCAGTCCATAATCCCAATTTGTATCCCAGTCTATATCCCATTCTATATTGCAATCTATATCCCAGTCTATATCTCAGACTGTATCCCAGTCAATAGTCCTAGTCTGTATTCCAGCCCTTATCCCAGCCTGTACCTTAGTCAATATCACAGTGTATCTCCATTACTAAAATCCAGGCTTTATCCCAGTCTATAACCCAAATTGTAGCTGAACTTGTATCCCAGTTTGTAGTTGTAACTCTGTCCTGTGCTTGGCAGGTTATTACTGGTAGCTGTAACTCTGTCCTGTGCTCGGCAGGTTATTATCGGTAGTATATTTGATGTGGTTTGGACGATGATTCGCCCGGAGACGTCATTCGGGATTAGTGTACTTCGTGCACTGCGACTGCTCAGGATTTTTAAGGTCACAAAGTAAGTACGGATGAGAACAGTGACAGGTCTCAGACCCACACATATTGATGTTTGCTCCTCCTACTGATTCCCCAACATACTGGCACTTTCTGTCCACTGGTTCACACACACTGGCACCACCTCCTCAGTGTTTCCTCACACACTTATGCTAGCTTCAGCTGTATACACACACAGGCACCAGTTTCTCACTAGAGGCTATGATAAGGTAACCATTGTTGAGGCATGGCTGCTAGGCCGTTACTCCAGATTTATAATATCGCCAGTAAAGATTGGGAAAATGGGAGAGTGAGAGGAGTGGCATCAGTGATTAAGGATGAAATCACTTCAATGAAAAGAGAGAATAAAATGGGGGGTGAGCAAGTAGTGGAGACTTTATGGATGGAATTAAGAAATAGAAAAGGGTTTCAGTCAGTAGGGGGAGTTGTGTACAGGGCCCCTGATAGCAGCTGTGAAGTGGTAGATTGTATAAACACAGGGATTAGGCAAGCATGTAGTAAAGGCAGTGTGGGTTTACTGGGGGATTTTAACTTCCATAAAGATTGCGGTAACCAAACAAACAATTGTTAGAAAGGGAGTGAATTTCTAGACTGTGTTCGGAGTCACTTTCTGCAGCAATATGTCTCTGAACCAGCAGGGGGCAGGTCATATCAGATTTAATAATAAGGAATGAGGCACATTTCATGAACAGCCGGATGATGTGTGAACATTTATATATTGATATCTTAATATAATAGATTCAATGCAGTGTCTGAAAGGGGGAAATGTGGAACAACCATTAAGACTCTAGCTTTAGCTAAGGCTGGCTTCAATTGGATGAGACAGAGACAGTCCACAATAAACTGAGCAAATCTGTTAATGGGGAAAATGACAGAAGATCAGTGAGAGGTGTTCAAAAAAAAAATTTAATGTGATACAGAACCAGTTAATACCCCTAAGGGACAAGAGCTCTACTTACCCAAAAATACAGCCATGGAAAACTGAGGAGGTAAAAGACAACATAAAACTAAAAGAAAAAGCAGACAAAATTGCAAAAAATAGCACAGACCCTGGTGAATGGGAAAGATACAGCGAAGAGCAATGAATATCTAAACAGATAGTGAGAGGCACAAAATAAAACTTGCAAGGGAATTAAAATCAACACAAAATCCATTGGCAATCCTATGAGGAAAAGAGGGTGGTCAGGAGGAATGTGGGATACTTGAAAAGTGAGCATGGTGATATTGTCAATGAAAGTAAGGAAATGGTGGGCATGTTGAATAATTATTTACCCTGCATCAATATTTATAGGAGAGGAAGTGGTCAATATATCAGACATCCCAAGGGAACTAATATTGAATCAGGGACAGGACCTCAACATTAATGTGTTGTTTGATGTTGTATGAGCCTGCATACCATTGTAATGTAAAGGTACTAAGCAGAGCCAGAGTTAATGTGGGACTGGAGAATAGCACCACCACAGTATGATGTATAGAGTCACATGGTAATAGACTGTGAGAACAGTCCAGAAAGAACACTCTGGAAGCAGCATGCATGGAGAAACAGCACCATGTATGATAGTAACATGGGATCTGTAAATAGTTAAAAGTTAACAATAAAGGGTACATGTTTAAATATATAAGTCTCAAGATTTCATCACTGAGATTCCTAAAGAACACATATTACAACATGGTTGGCAACAATGGGATAGCAGCGCTATCAGCACAGTACAACAAGGTTGGCAGTTGGTCCCTTCTACAAGACATTACATCAGAGACAGTACCATAACCTGACATGGTGATCTGTGCTGATATGAAAGGTGGCAGCATGAACCTGGAACAGTATCCCAAGGTATGAAAAACTCAAAGCTACTGAAGCCTAACTAGAGAGATGTGCACCTAAGAAGAAAACTTGAAGAAAAAGTTGAGGAAGCTTTACTACAGAGTTGGAAGTGAAGAATCCACCAGAGTGAGCAGAAATCCATTACAGAAATCATAAGCACCTGAGTTCATGAAATGGTGAGCAAAAATGCAAAAAAAAAGCCGTACTTGCATTTTAAAATAGGTGGCGGTCTCAAGGGCTCAGCATCTAGAGGACAGCTGAAAGAGAGCAGCAAGTATAAAACAAGAGCTAAAAATAAAACCTGAAGAAAAGTCTGGTAGAGTTAAGTAGAGAATACTGTGGAACACAATAAGAAAAAAAGAAAAAAAGCCTGCAGAGTTTCAGAGAAAGGGAATCCTTTTCAGTTGGGTTCATGTCTTCTTGCACAGCGCAAAATGCAAAAATCTTAGTTTTAAAAGCATTCTAAATTAGCAGGAAATAGCTTCAAATACTGACTCTGCCAAGGGCAACATGAGACCCCAGAGAGAGAGAGCAATTCCCAATAAAGTGCCAAGGGCAACAAAAGACTCCAGAGCGAGGGAGAGAGATTGCAGTGCAGAGTGAACAGATGGCTGTGAATGAAGGAAAGCTATCTGAGGTAGTCAAAAAGAAGAAAAACATGCAAAAACTAAATTAAGCTATTCTTCAGGAAAATGTTCGCATCAGAGTTGAACTGGAAGATTTGAAATGCAATATTCAAGCTGAGTATATACCTTTGAAAACAAACAATAAACTGAAGTCTCCAATGAACCAAGCTGTTCAAGTTCCGAACAAACAAATTTTAGAGATGAGAAAATAGTGACCCTCAATTCAATAGTTGGCAAATCAAAGCAAGAGTTGGAAAAACTCAAGCAAATGTACAACCAGGCAAATCAGCAGCCAGAAAAAGCATGCAGAGAAGAATCAGTTTATAGCTATGGAAAGACATGAAGAACTATAAAGGACATTCAATATTACTCCAGAAAAAGCTGTGATGGAACTATCAGTAGCAACAAAACAATGCACTCAAACCCAGAGTGAGCTGGCAAGAGGTGAACAAGACAATACACATCTGAATAAACAATTGATTGTCCTTCAGGATGAATTGCAAAAGGAATGCGTAAGTGTAAAAAATTTATGAGGGGAATAGATAGAGTGTACAGGATAAAATTGTTTCCCTTGGTGGAGAATTCTAGAACCAGGGGACATAGATGCAAGATAAGTGGCAGAAGGTGTAGGGGGGACATGAGGAAGAACTTTTTTACGCAGAGGGTAATGAGTGTCTGGAATTCGCTGCCCAATTTGGTGGTAGAGGCAGAAACTTTAAACGCTTTTAAAAAGTACCTGGATCTGCACCTAAAGTGCTACAAGCTGCAGGGTTATGGGCCGGGTGCAGGAAGGCGGGATTAGAAAGGCCACCTGGGTGTCCTTGGGCTAGCATGGACAAGATGGGACGAATGGCCTCCTCCTGTGCTGTAACTTTTCTATGGTTCTAACCATTCAGCAACAGGAAGAAATGAAGACTGTCTTAAACAGCAGAGTGGAAGCACAGCAGAAGAGACTCAAGGTGACTCTGATGAATTACAGGAATATCAAAGTGAAACAAGTGAGCTTCACAAAGAAAAGGAAAACCTATTGACAAACCTTCACATAGTCTAAGAATCCTTTAGGACAAAGTTTATTCCTCTGGAAAATTATGGAGAAAAGGAAAATGAATGGAACGTCACTCTGAACAAACTGAAGAACCAGTTGGCAGAGAAGACTCAGCAATGTTCAATATTCCAGGAGGACAGACTGAAGAGCTGAAGTAGCAGTTCAATGGAAAAGAGGAGGCATTGAAAGGAAAAGCCGTCGAACTTTCCAAACTGAGTGGACAATGAGGTCATGAATTGCAACAGATTAAGACTTTGCTGGAGACAGATCTGGCCAACAGTGAATCAAAAATTAAGGATGAGGACAAATTCTGTTGTAGGCAGAGAAAGAAAAGACAGAAATGAGATTGGAAAATGTAAAACTGACACTGAAGCACAAGGCACTACAGGAAAGAGCAGTGGATGTCTCAGATGTACCGAGAACCATTGAACTGAATGAGAAGATTCATAAACTTGGAAGCTGATATGAAAATAAAGTAGCACACAAATGTTTGTCTGAGATTGTGAAACAAGTTGAAATGAACGTTCCATTTGCAAGATGTATGCATCCAGTGAGAACATGGTGGACACGATGGGAAAAGGAAATTTGAATCCACCTTAGGAATGAACGGAGTGAACATTCCCCTTGGAAGGAGTGGGACAAACCCACATTGTCCATGAAAAGCAGATGTGTTGTTAATAAAGAGAAACACAACTTGAAGGAGCAGAAAAAGTGAATCAAATGGACATAGCCAAGTACCAGAAACAGTACAACAACCAAGTGAGACAGACCCAGATGTGGAAGAACTGTCAAACCTCAAGACCATCTGAATTTATAAAGTCAGAGACTTGAGATGGGGGAGCAGGGATAGCAAGTAATGATTGTATTACAAATAGATATATTCCATTAGAAAGAAAAGTTTTCTTTCAAGAAGAAGGTGGGATGTTGTATGATGTATGTGCCTGTGTGCCATTATAATGTAATGGTGCTTGCAAGGCAAGGGTTCATGTGGGATTGAAGCATAGCACCACCCACGGTATAGAGCCACATGGTAATGGACTGAGAGAACAGTCTATAGAGAACACTCCAGAACCAGCCTGCATGGAGGCTACAGCACCATATATGACAGTAACCTGAGATCTATAAATAGTTAAAAGGTTAACAATAAAGTGTTCATGTTTACAATGCAGCTCTCAAGATCTCATCATTAAAACATCTAAAGAACCCAGAGTACAACATAATGTAAACAACATAACAGTGATGGAGAAAATAATGATACTAAAGAGTGATGAACCCCCAGGATCAGATGGGTTCCATTCCTGGGTTTTAAAGGAAGTAGGTGGGAACATTGTAGATGTCTGAACTATAATCTTCCAAAGTTCTCATGATTGGAAATTGGAAAAATTGTACATGTCACTCTTCTACTTATGAAAGGTGAGAGAGGGAAACTGGGGCATTGTAGACAGTTAGCCTAACATCAGTTGTCGAGGAGTTACTGGAGTCCATAATTAAGGATAAGGTGACTGAACACGTGGAGAGTTTTCAGCTGATCAGAGAGAGCCAGCGTAGATCTATAACGGGTGTGTTATATCTGACCAAACTGCTGGAACTTCTTAAAGAGGTGACTGAAGTAATGGACAGGGAAATGTCTCTGATAGTCTTTATATGGACTTTTAGAAGGCATTTGCTGAAGGCCCTCATAAGAAACTGGAAAAACTCAGCAGGTCTGGCAGCTTCGGCGGAGAAGAACAAAGTTGACGTTTTGAGTCCTCATGACCCTTCAACAGAAGGATTCATTGACTTAGGAGCGAGTGGAGTAAAGCTTACCAGATGATAGCTGAACTCTAAGGGTTTAAATCATGAAGAGACATTAAACACACTAGGGTTGTACTCCTTGGAATTTAACTAGTTAAAGGGTAATTTCCTCAAAGTTTTCAAAATATTAAGGAGACCAGATAGAAAGAAACTCATACTGTTGTTTCAGAAGTTTCAGACTAAAGGGCATATTATAAAAATTAGAGCCAGACTCCATTGAGGAGCCAGCTTCAGAAACACTTATACATGGAAAGATTAGCAGAAGTTTGGAACTCTCTTCTACAAACAGCAATGAATCTATCTAAAACTGAGATTGATAGATTTTTGTTATCCAAAGGCCTGGGGCAAAGGGTTACTACATAGAGTTCAGCCATTGAGCAGTCATTGAATGGTGGAATAGACTCAAACAGCTAAATGGTGTACTCCTGCTCCTATTTCTCACACACTGACACCAGTTTCTCACTGGATTCTCAACCACACTGGCACCAGATTCTTGCTGCCTCCCCAACACATGACATCAGCTCCTCGCTGCTTCCTGACAGACACTGAAACCTCCTGACAGACACTGAAACCAGCTCCTCGCTGCTTCCTGACAGACACTGAAACCTCCTGACATACACTGAAACCAGGTCCTCGCTGCTTCCTGACAGACAGACACATGCTGGCACCAGCTCTGTGTTTTTTATGATTTCCTCTGTGCTGTGCTGATCTCTGTTAATGCCCTCACTTGTTGTTTCTCAGGTACTGGGCCTCTTTGCGGAACCTGGTAGTTTCCTTAATGAGTTCAATGAAATCCATCATCAGCCTCCTCTTCCTCCTGTTCCTCTTCATCGTTGTGTTTGCTCTGCTGGGAATGCAGCTGTTTGGTGGTCAGTGAGTATCACCTGCACAGTTTGTTCGTTGATAGATCAGCCCAGCTTGGTCCACTCTACTCGCTGTTTTAATTTTAAGATGTCGAAATGCAAGATGTGATTGTTTCATCACAAGGGCTGCATCAGACCATTTCACCTCTTCATTTCCACGGCAGATTCAACTTTGAGGATGGGACGCCGCCAACCAACTTTGACACCTTTCCTGCAGCAATCATCACAGTGTTTCAGGTATGAGGAAGCAGCACATTAAATCCGAACCATAACCATGTGTGAATGGTGAGATCAAAGAGGTGAGAGAGAATTGCAGAAGGAAGCAAATGTACAATTCGGGAATTTGGCTGATGAACAAAATTCTCCCTTTGTGTGTAACACTTGTGTTATATACGTGTAGCCAAGTAACACCAGGACAGTGAGTAGTGATGATATTTAACACTGGACAGTGAATGGTGATGATGTGTAACACTAGTCAGTGAGTGCTGGAGATGTTTAATACTAGCTAGCGAGTGGTGAAGAAATTTAGCACAAGACAGTGTGTAGTGAAGATGTTTAAAACGAGTCAGTGAATGGTGCAGAAGTTTAACACTAGACAGTGACTGGTGAAGATGTTTAACACTAGGCAGTGAGTGGTGAATGTTTTTAACACTGGACAGTAACTGGAGAAGATGTTTAAAACTATACAGTGACTGGTGAAGATGTTAAACAACAGATAGTTTGTAGTTAAGATGTTTAACACTCGTCAGTGATTGATGAAGATGTTTAACACTAGGCAGCGAGTGGTGAGAATGTTCAATACTAGATATTGACTGGTGAAGATGTTTAACACTAGGCAGTAAGTTGTGAAGGTGTGTAATGCTGGACAGTGAATGGTGGAGATGTTTAACACTAGCCATCAAGACATGAAGATGTTTAACACCAGTGAGTGAATGGTGAAGATGTTTGACATTAGACAGTGAGTGGTGAAGATACATAATAATAGTCAGTGACTGGTAAAGATAATTTGCATGAGCCAGTGAGTGCTGAAGAGGTTTAAGACTAGAAAATGAATGGTGAAAATATTTAACGCCAGACAGTGAGTGATGAAGATTTTTAACACCAGATAGTATGTAGTGAAGACGTTTAACGCTCGTCAGTGAGGGATGAAGATGTTGAACATCAGATAGTATGTAGTAAAGGTGTTTAACACTAGTCATTTAGTGGTGAAGATGTTTAACACTAGACTGAGAGTGGTGAAGTGGTTTAACACTACACAGCGAGTGAAGATGTTTAACACTAGTCAGTGAGGTGAAGATATTTAGCACTAGATAGTGAGTGGTGGAGATGTTTAAAACTAGTTAGAGAATGGCAAAGATGTTTAAGACCAGTCAGTGAGTGGTAAGGATGTTTAACACTAGTCAGTGAGTGGTAAAGAGGTTTAAGACTAGAAAACTAGTGGTAAAGATGTTTACGCTAGACAGTGAGAGTTGAAGATGTTTATCACCAGTCAATGAGTGGTGAAGATTTTTTAAACTAATCAGTATGTGGTGAAGATGTTTAACACTAGTCAGTGACTGGTGAAGATATTTAATACCAGGCGGTGCCTGGTGCAGATGTTTAACACTAGTTAGTGACTGGTGAAGATGCTTAATACTAGAATGAGTGGTGATGATGCTTAAAACTAGCCAGTGAATGGCAAAGATGTTTAACACTAGTTAGTTAGTGGTGAAGAAGCTTAGCACTAGACAGTGACTATGGAAGATTTTAATATCAGACAGTGAGTGATGAAGATGTTTAACATTAGGCAGTGAGTAGTGAAAATATTTAGCACTAGACAATGACCTTTGAAGATGTTTTAACAGTCAACAGTGAGTGATGACGATTTTTTGCATTGATCAGTGAGAAGTGAAGATATTTAACATGAGGCAGTGATTGGTGAAGATGTTTAACATGAGGCAGTTTGAGGTGAAGATGTTTAACACTAGACAATAAATATTGAAGATGTTTAACACCAGACAGTGAGTAGTGAAGATTTTTAACACCAGATAGTATGTAGTGATGACGTTTAACACTCAGTGAAGGGTGAAGATGTTTCACACTAGTCATTTAGTGGTGAAGGCGTTTATCACAATGAGTGTTGAAGATGATTAACACCAGACAGTGCCTGGTGAAGATGGTTAACACCAGACAGTAACAGAATTACCTGGAAAAACTCAGCAGGTCTGGCAGCATCGGCGGAGAAGAAAAGAGTTGACGTTTCGAGTCCTCATGACCCTTCAACAGAACTGAGTTCTGTTGAGTTCTGTTAAAGGGTCATGAGGACTCGAAGTGTCAACTCTTTTCTTCTCTGCCGATGCTGCCAGGCCTGCTAAGTTTTTCCAGGTAATTCTGTTTTTGTTTTGGATTTCCAGCATCCGCAGTTTTTTGTTTTTAACATCAGACAGTGCCTGGTGAAGATGGTTAACACCAGACAGTGCCTGGTGAAGATGGTTAACACCAGACCATGAAAGGTTAAGGAGTGACTGGTTCCCACCTGGAAACCCCATTTCTGCTTCAAACTGTGACCCGGGTGTTGGAACAATGGTTTTTTGCTCTTTACCATTATTTCATTGTTTGATTTCTTCCCTTATTAGATCTGTCTCTGCAGCCTAACTCTTTTTCCTTCAGATTTTAACAGGTGAGGATTGGAATGAGGTGATGTACAACGGGATAAAATCACAGGGAGGTGTGAAATCGGGAATGTGGTCATCTGTGTATTTTATTGTCCTGACTCTCTTTGGAAACTGTATCCTTTTACTGGGTTCAATGTCCTGTTCTCTCTGGTCTTTATTTTATGTGCTTGTCTGTATCCATGTTGCACTCACTTGCTTGGCGCTCTTTCTAAAATATGGACAGGCTGACAAGCTTGCTAGCGTGAGAGAAATTTCTAGAATTTTCTTCAAACTGCATTGATTGCTCACTGATTCAGAGTGCACTGCCTTAAGATTGCTAGTGGTAGAGGCAGCATTGAACTGATAGGCCACAGAGTCATGATAACCATACCATTGAAGGCACCAGTCTTAAACATTGCCCAAAATTAGTTGGAGAATTGACACCTCACAGTCTTGCACCTTTAAGATTGAATAATGTTTTGCATCACGCACTGCTGGAGGTTTGACCTGATAAATGACAAGGGACATCTGAGAGCTCGGTGACTGCTACACCAACTTCTGACTCTTTTATCAAGGAGATGTATGGATTGATAATCAAAAGGAGGAACAATAGAAAAGGAAGTAGGGTGAATTAGAGACAAAGCAGGTTCAAAAGGATAAATAGAAATAAATAGCCACACGGTAGTACCGAACCTGGCTATTGTTGGGTAAAGAGAAAAGCTGTTGAAGTTTTTTGTCTTGCATGCATCAGGACAGATTTTAAAATGAAGACACAATGGAAGGAACGGCCTCTGCTGGTCATAAATTTCAACTATCCTGTTCTGCGATGTGCTTGAAAAGTATATGTGATGGATTTGGTCCATTCCAATTCTCAGTTGTTCTTCGTTGCACAAGCTTCATGCTCTGTAAAAGGGTGTGGTGCTGACCAATCATTGCCCCGGATGGATGCTGCCTGTAGAAATCAGCTTCCGCTCTTGTCACTTGAGATTCCGGGATTTATGCCGGAGTTTAGGGAATCATGATCGACAGGGCCGTTAAAACTCCATGGCAGCCATGCTTCCTGCTGTTTGGCATCTGATCCGACAGTTTGTTAAGCAGAGCCCAGTCCTCAAAGGTTAACCAGGTATTGCTTTGCCACTGCCTGTAATAAGGTGGAACCTTTCCAGTAAGAACTGTCATTGTCTGCTCAGGTGGATAGAGTGTGATAGGACACAGTTCCTCTCTTCCTTAACCCTACTGTAAAGACACCTTGCTGAATGTTTTCTTGGCTATTGCTGTCGATAATCTGGCAAATGCCCAGGAGTTAACAAAGGTACAATAATCACATTTCTCTATTGGTATTACTGTCTGCTTTGAATCAACTGGATCAAACTCCGGAACATAGATTACACAAAAACTAAGGCCATTCAGCCCTTTGAGCCTACAATATGAAATGCAATTCAGTATAATCATGGCTGATTCTCTATCTCAATGCCATATTCCCACTTTCTCTCCATACCCCTTGATGCCCCTAACATCCAAAAAATTATCAATTTCTTTCTTAAATGTACTCAGTGACCCAGCCTCCACAGCCTCTGTGGTAGAGAATACCACAGGTTCACCACCCTCTGAGTGAAGAAATATTTCCTCATCTCAGTCCTAAATGACCTGCCCCATATCCTAAGACTGTGACCCCTAGTCCTAGACTCCCCAACCAGGGGAAACATCCTCCCTGCACCCAGTCTGTCTAGCCTCGTTACAATTTAATACGTTTCAATCAGATCCCCTCTCATTCTTCTAAACTCTAGTGAATACAAGCCCAGTCGAACCAACCTCTCTTCATACGACAGTCCTGCCATCCCTGGTATCAGCCCAGTGAACCTTCCCTGCACTCCCTCTATGGCAACTATATCCTTTCTTAGGTAGGGAGACCAAAACTGCACACAATATCCTAGGTGTGGTCTCACCAAGGCCCTGTATAACTGCAGTAAGACATCTCTACTTCTGAACTCAAATCCTCTTACAAGGAAGGCCAACATACCATTCGCCTTCCTAATAGCTTGCTACACCTGCCTGTTTACTTTCATTGACTGGTGTACAAGGGCACCCAGATCCCTTTGTACATCCACATTTCCCAATATATCACCATTTAAATAATACTCTGCCTTTCTGTTTTTCACACCAAAATGTATAACTTCACATTTATCCACGTTATACTGCATCTGCCATGTATTTGCCCACACAAACAACTTGTCTAAATCGCCCTGAAGCCTCCTTGCATCCCCCTTACAACCTCAGCCAATTCTGTGTCATCAGCAAACTTGGAAATATTGCATTTGGTTTCCTCATCCAAGTAATTTATATATATATTGTGTATAGCTGGGGCCCAAGCACTGATCCATGTGGTACCCCACTAGTCACCTCCTGCCATCCAGAAAAAGACCCATCTATTCCCACTCTGTTTCCGGTCTGTCAACCAATTCTCAATCCATGCCAGTGTATTACCCTCAATCCCATGTGCTTTAATATTGCCCTCTAGCTTCTTATGTGGGACCTTATCAAAAGCCTTCTTGAAATCCAAATACACCGCATCTACTGCTTCTTCCTTATCTATTTTATTAGGTACATCCTCAAAAAACTCTAGTCAATTAATTAAGCATGATTTCCCTTTCATAAACCCATGCTGACTTTGTCTAATCCCGTTAATGCTTTCCAAGTGTTCTGTTACCATGTCTTTCATAATAGCCTCTAGCATTTTTCCCACTACTGATGTTAGGCTGACTGGTCTGTAATTCTATTTTTTTCTCTCTCTCTCCTTTTTAAATAGTGGGGTTACATTTGCCACCCTCCAATTTGTAGGAACTGCCCCAGGGTCCATAGAATTTGGGAAGATGCCCACCAATGCATCCAATATTTCCAGGGCCACTTCCTTTAGCACTCTGGGATGTAGAATATGAGGCCCTGGGGATTTTTCAGCCTTTAAGGCCATTAATTTCTGTAGACTAAGATATGTGTTCAATTCTTCTGCCATTTCTTTGTTTCCCATTATAATTTCCCGTTTCTGACTCTAAGGAACCTATATTTGTCTTTGTTAATCTTTTTCTCTTCATATATTTATAGATACTTGTACAGTCAGTTTTCGTGTTCCCTGCAAGTTTACTCTCATACTCCCTTTTCCCCTTCTTGATCAATCTTTTTGTCCACTTTTGCTGAATTCTAAACTGCTCCCAATCCTCAGGCTTGCTGCTTTTTCTGGTAATTGTATATGTCTTTGGATCTAATACTATCCTTAATTTTTTTGTAAGTCATGGTTGAGCCACCTTTCTGGTTTTATTTTTGCATCAGACAGGAATGAATAATTGTTGTAATTCGTGCATATGTTCCTTAAATATTAACCATTGCCTATCCACTGTCAATCCTTTTAGTAAAGTTGCCCAATCCATCATTGCCAACTCACACCTCATGCCCTCGGAGCTCCCTTTATTTAGATTCAGGACCCTAGTTTCCAATTCAACTTCTTCACTCTCCATCTTAATGAACAATTCTATCATGTTATGGTTGCTCTTTCCCAAGGGACCCCGCACAACAAGATTGTTAATTAATCCTTTCTCATTGCACAATACCCAGTCTAAGATAGCCTGCTCTCGAGTTGGTTCCTCAATGTATTGGTCTAAAAAAACCATCACGTCCACACTCCAGGAAATCCTCCTCCACAGGTTTATTACTAGTTTGGTTTGTCCAATCTATATGTAGATTAAAGTCATCCATGATTACAGCTAAACCCTTATTGCATGAGTCTCTAATTTCCTGCTTAATGCCTTTCCTTACATCTCCATTACTATAGGGGCCTATAGACAACCCCCACCAATGTTTCCTGCCCCTTGTTGTTTCGTTATTCTCCCCAAACAGATTCCACATCATAATTTCCTGAACCAATATCCTTCTTCACTATTGCATTGATTTCCTCCTTTACTAACAATGCTACCCCACCTCGTTTCCCTATTTGTCTGTCCTTCCTAAATATTGAATACCTCTGGATGTTCAGTTCCTATCCTTGGTCACCCTGCAGCCTCCGAAATTGCATCTATATTATAACTGTTTATATCTATTTGCACTATTAATTCATCTACCTTATTGTGAATGCTCTGGGCATTAAGATACAATGCCTTTAGACGTGTCTTTTTAACCCTGTTAGTCATCATAGCTTTATTTTGCACTATGACCCCATTTGTTTCTCACCCTTATTTTTTCTGCCGTCCACTTTTGCTCCTTACTTTTCTGTCTTTTGTTTCTATCCTTTTCTCCCCCCACCTGTCTCCCTGTTCAGGTTCCCATCCCCCTGCCATTCTAGTTTAAACCCTCCCTGGCAGCATGAGCAAACACAAACCACCCCCCCCCCCGCCCCCCCAACACCGACGAGGACATTGGTCCTGGTCAGCCACCAGGGTCATGTGTCATGTTCCTTGATAAGGCGGGAGTACACAGTTGGAGAACTTGGTGCCACAATGTCAGAGGTTCAGCACTTGAGGGAGTGCTGCACTGTCAAGAGCATCAGTACAGAGGGAACGCTGCAGTGTCAGAGGGTCAGTGCTGGTGGAGAGCTGCATTGTCGGAGGGTCAGTACTGAGGGAGTGCTGCACTGTTGAAACATCAGTACTGAGGGAGTTCGACACTTTCGGAGGGTCAGTATTGAGGGTGTGCTGCATTGTAGGAGGGTCAGTTCAGAGGGAGCGCTGAACTGTCATAGAGTCAGTACTGAGGGAGTACTGCACTGTCAGAGGGTCGGTACTGAGGAGCACTGCACTAATGGAGGATAATTACTGTGGGAGAGCTACACTGTCGGAGAGCCAGTACTGACAGAGCGCTGCACTTTGGAGGGTCAGTACTGAGGGAGCGCTGCACTGTCAGAGGGTCAGTACTGAGGGAGCGCTGCACTGTCAGAGGGTCAGTACTGAGGGAGCGCTGCACTGTCAGAGGGTCAGTACTGAGGGAGTGCTGCACTGTCAGAGGGTCAGTACTGAGGGAGTGGTGCACTGTTGGAGGGTCAGTACTGAGGCAGTGCTGCACTGTCAGGTGGCAATGACTGATGGATTGCTGTATTATTATATAGGGAAAACTGAGGTAATGCAGCACTGTTGGAAGTGCTGTCTTTCACATGAGATAGTAAATGGAAGTCCTGTGAGCCCTCTTGGGTGGATTTAAAAGATGCCATGGAAGTATTGGAAAAGAGGAGCTTCCGATTTTGGAAGAGCTCTCCCGGAGTTCCCTGCTGAATATCTATCCTTGAGCCGCCATTGCCGAAACAGATGACCCGGTCATTATCACATTGTTGTCTGTGGAATCTTGCTGTGCCAAATTTAGCTGCCACACTTCCTGCAACACAGGATGACTACGCTTCAGAAAGGATTTCTTTGTCTGTTCATTGCATTAGTGCAGTCTGAGGATGTAAGCTACA